>NC_071527.1:10282917-10980777 GCF_027887155.1 Malaclemys terrapin pileata | reverse complement strand
CAATTATCCTTAGGATTAACTACATAGGTTTTATGTTTAGTTAAAATATGAAAGCCTTTCGTTTTCTTCACATTAACAGAGAGATTAGTATTTTTACAAAACTCCTCTAAGATACCCAAATTTTTGATCATTCCTTTATATGAGCTACTTAAAATTGCCACATCATCGGCAAAAGCCAATGACGTGACACTATTACCCTTAACATAAAAACCACTTCCTTCTACTTCTAATCTAGTTAAAAGGGGATCCATAGCAATATTAAACAAAATTGGGGACAACGGGTCACCCTGCTTGACCCCCCTCCTAATTAAAATAGACTCAGTAGCTTCATCACCCACCCATACCCTAGTTGTGCAATTATCATAAAGGTCCCTAATAATATCTATAAAATGTTCATCTATACCAAATCTTCTCAACCCGGCTATTATATGTCCGTGTCCCACAGAATCAAATGCTTTAGCCAGATCTACGAACACTATTGCAATTTCATTCCCATTTTGTTTAGCCCCTTTAATCAAATTATCTAATATAGCAATATTTTCCTCACACCCAGGGGCGGATATAAACCCTTTTTGTCTACTACATATCTTAACTGTTTCCACCAGTCTTTTTGCTAATATTTTGGTATAGATTCTAATCCAAACTGACCCAATTGTCAATGGTCTCCAAGATGTTAACTTCTTCATTTCCTCCTCATCTTGTGTCTTTGGTATTAAAATCGTTCTATTTTTCTTAAATTCATCTGGTACCTGTCTATTTAGAAACCATATATTAAAAATTTTTGTAAGTATTAAGGAGTCTAAATTAAAAATATCCCACAAATTGCTCACTTTTACTTTATCTGGGCCAGGAGCACTATCTTTTCTTATTTCTCTTAAAGCTATTCTAATCTCATCCACAGAGATCGGACTCATTAATATAACATTATCCGCATTCTCTGTGGATGATGGCCACCCTATCATATTACCATGTCCAATTGTTCCCAAAATATTTACATAGTATTCCTCAATTTCTTTCATAGGGATAGCACACTTAGCCTTATCTGGCTCTCCCATTATAATGCAAGTCAATCTTCTTCTATCCTTATCAAATAATTGTTGATAGAATTTATACTTAGCTTTCTTTGTAGCATATCTCCTAATTGCATTAAATTGCTTCCTTCTCCCCTCCTTTCTCATCTTCCCTTTTCCTTTATTCCTCAACTCTATTTGACTTTCATTTCTAGGGTCCTTTCCCTCTACTAATGAATAACATAATTTTTCCAACATTGCCCATCCGAGAGCTTTTGTTAAATCCTCCTTTAATAATCCTTCAATTTCCCCTAAACTATTTATTATTTCTCTTCCCTCCCTACTTTGTTTTCCCCGTTTACATATTTTCTCCACTAAATCCACTTCTGGATGTCCTTTTAGTGGGAAAATCCTCTCTCTTGGGGGCGGAATTTCTAATATATTTACTCTAATGTCCTCTACCTCAGTCACTTCCTCCCTATCTCCTGTTACCACTAACTTCTTCTTTGCTAATTCTCGTCTTTTATCTGATATTTGTTTATTCGTTTTGGTCCTCATCTCGCTCTCAATACATTTATTTATATTCCTTTTCCCAATATATTTCCTTTCCAACTGTATAAGCTGCGCAACCTCATCTTTGGTCCATATACGAGATCTAGTCGATCCCTCTTTGATCTTACTTTTAGCAGCCATATCTTCTTTTCTTTGCTCATTCCTCACAGCAGGGTGTCTATGTCTACAGTGTTGGCTCAATCCAGATCTAGTATGAAAACCAAGCCCACAGACCGAGCACGTATGGCTCTTCATTGGGGTATCCGCCTTCTTGGGTATGCACTTGGGGTAGTGGCAAGCTATATTATGATATTGAGAAGATTTTCCACATTTACTACATACAACTCGTATGGCTTTACTTTTATGAACCACATTAATGTGTTTGGCCCATTTACCAAATGTTGGTAATATCTGGGGACATATTGGACAATTAAAACTATCAACGGGATACTCTAAATAAAAAACCCCATCCTTCCACGAACTACTTTCTAATATATTTATATTACTACCAGTACTGTTAAGATCCTTATTACAATCCCTATTAAAATCAGTACTTGGTCTAAAACTATTTAATAAACTAGACCCATTAACTAAATGAGCATTAAGATATCCCGATTCCCTAAGCCTCCCTGTTCCTTGTCCCCTAACTGCCCCCCCTATGACCCTCCCAACTGCCCCCCAGGACCCTACCCCTTACCTATACCCTGACTGCCCAAAACCTTATCCACACCCCCACCCCCAGAAAGCCCCCCCGAACTCCCGACCCCCCTGTCTCTTGACTGCCCCCTCCAGAACCTCCCTGCCCCTTCTCCGACCCCCTGGCTCCCTTGTTGTTGGCCTTCGCCTAATGTCTCTGTGAGCTTGCTCAGGAATGGCCTGAGCCATTCATCCGGCACTCTGGGGAGCGGGGGAGGAGCTCCAGACTGCCGGAGGCGATCTGCGAATGCAGGGAGGGAGGGAGTGATCTCTGCTGCAGGGGAAGCGGAGGAGGGGCTCTCTCTGGCTGTCAGAGACCCATGTAAGTGGCCGGCTGCCCTGTTAGCCGCATGCGTGCGCTCTGCATGGGGGGCGGCGGGGGGGGGGAAGAGTCCGGACATTTACAAATTCCCCCCGGACGCTATTTTTAGCTCAAAAAGCTGGACATGTCTGGGGGAATCCGGACGAATGGTAACCCTAGTTAAGCAGCACTTTCAAGCTGGTACCCTTATGTGCTCCGGTCTCAAGAGGCTGGGTTGAGCAGCACTTTCAGCTGCCCCCCAACCCTTATGTGCCCCAAGTTCAACACGTCCCTATCACACTTTCACATTACAATTCTACTGGGAGTAACACACTTGATGAGCAAACCCCACAATATTTTTGGGCACTACAGGGATCTTTAGCTTAGGTACAAGAAGTGTTGCTGCCGAGTAAATGGGGGAAGCTAAAAACACAAAAGAGTAAAATTCAGAGAGAGAGAAGCAACCAGCTGAACCATAAAAGTTATTTATTGAATAATAGTGATAACTACACAAGGAGCTAAACAAACATAACAGTTACATTTTAAAGGTTAATACCTGAGGTAGAAAAGAAAACAGAGAGAGAGAGAGGGATCTCCCCCACTCCATGAGGCTTGAACTGGTCGGGGTTCCCAGGTGGTGGTGGTAGCTCAGGGTCCTGAGTGCTGGAGACAGGCAGAGCCCCCAGCATGATCAGTCAGGATAGTGAATCCCAGTAGAACTGATGCAGAGTTTGGGTCTATACATCAGAACCCTTACTTGGGTATAGTTTGGGGGTTTTGTAGAGAAAATACAATGGCCCAAGGAAAAACACTAGATTTGTTTATGGGTAAACTGATGGCTCAAGGGTTTTCTTTAGGCTAGACAATAGGAGCTGATCACTCTTGGCTATGGGTGGTATTTTCATCCAGGGAGCTCATTAGGCAACTAGGCTGCTTCAGTATTTTGTGATTTCAATGAAAGATTTATTACTAGAATTGGTCTAATAATTGCTGAGCCGGGTGTGTGCAGGGGTAGGTTCATTAGCATCTGGAGCAGGGATTCCCATGATGCAGTGCGTCCCTGCTTTTCTGGTCGCAGAGTTCAGTGCGGTTCCCTGTTCCTCATTCTTTATGCTAATCCCTGTCCCATCTTTCATGCAGATGAGGCTAGGGGAGTTGTCTCTGTTCTTCATTCTGTATGCAAATGGAGATGTCTTAATCTTGTCACCCTTGTCAGGAGGGGTCTAGGTGTGTCTCCCCATGCCCTTCATTGTTCTCTGCAAGCCTTTTCTCTGATCGGTTTAGGTACAAACAGAGATGTGGGGGAGGGATGTCCTTCATGAATCAGATAGGCTAGATACTGTGCCCCGGTTCCCCCAAAACACAGAGCTGACTGGTATCAACAGTAAGGATGGCAAGTGAAGTCTAGTACAGCTGGAGAACTTTCATTCTTCATTCTTTAATTAGACTCAGGAAACTTTTGGTCAGTTTGGATCTGTGATTGGACAAATAGCACCATACAGCTGTGATTCACTGGCCATGTCCCGTCAGTGGGTGGTTGACTGTATCAGCTGCCTTCTCTGTGTACAAGGTGAGGAGACCATTAGCAGGTATAAGTAATTCTTCACCTTCTTTCACTGTTGTAATGTCCATTTTTCTGCCTATCTAGTTCTTTCTGTCTTGTCTGTTGGCACTTAGATAACAGAGTGGTGGCATCTTGTAAATACCTCATTAGAAGAGAAGATTATGATGTGTAAAGAGCCTAGCACTCTTTTGGGAACTGTACAAATAATAAATGGTCTGCATACAGGTAGATAACTGCTAAATTCCTTAGGGCTTCTCTACACAGGGACACTAAGGAAAGTTAATCCAAATTAACTAAAGGTGTAAATTTAAAGTGCTTTAGTTAAATGGCATTAAACACATGTGGACGCTCGGATTCTGAATTAAAATGGACCTTATTAATTGTAGTGAATTACATGAATTAAACTAACCTGAATTAAGGCCACTTTAATTCTACATAAGTGTGTCCCCATAGGTGTTTAATTAAGTTTAACTAATGCATTTTGAAAATGAATTTGGATTAGCTTTCTTGACTATCTCCATGTAGAGAAGCCCTTGGTACTAAACATTTTCATTCTCTTTACCCTGCCACAGGCTGTATTAGAGGGGTTTCCTGGAATAATTCTTTAAGCAAAAAGTTCTTCCAGCAGCCCTCTGTCATGAGCATTCAAAGCTACTGAAGTAAGTGTAGGCCATTTTCCCCTTCTTTTCACCTACTGGGATAGAGCTTGGTTATTTTTTAAGGCCATTTCCAATTAGGGTGACCAGACAGCAAATGTGAAACTTCGGGACAGGATGTGTGTGTGTGGGGGGGGTAATAGGAGTCTATATAAGAAAAAGACCCCTAAATTGGGACTGTCCCTATAAAATCGGGACATCTGGTCACCCTATTTCCAATTAATCAGTCCTAAAAAACAGTGTTGGTGATTCAGAACCAGAAGAAGGGACTCCAATCTTTGAATGTACAACATAGAAATCCCAGCATTGTTTAGAAGTGACTGATGAACCTGGGTTTCCTGCCGAAGTTTTTCTCCAGCCCCATCTCTTTTACAATGAGAGTTTGGTGGAGGGATTCACCTCTACATTGGAACCTCAGATCTACCTGCATGAGTTGTACTTGACTATGAGATTAGATTTAAATACTGAGAGCAGAGAGGCTACTGAAACCAGACACACCCAGAAAGCTACTCCAAGCTGAATACAGTGCTTGTTCAATCCTGTATCATTCACAGGGCCGGCTCCAGGGTTTTTGCCACCCCAAGCAGTGGGGGGGGGGGGGAAGCCACACTCACGATCGGTGGCACCTTGGCGGCAGCTCCACTGCGTTGCTTTCTTCTTCGATGGCACTTCGGCGGCAGGTCCTTCCCTCCGAGAGGGACCGAGGGACCCACCGCTGAATTGCCGCCGAAGAGCCGGACGTACCGCCCCTTCCCCTTGGCCATCCCAAGCACCTGCTCGTTGCGCTGTTGCCTGGAGCCGGCCCTGATCATTCACAATAACATACCACTACTGTTAACTTTCAGACATTTAAGGTGTAATCCTGACTCCATTACAGTCAACAGGAGTTTTGCCATTGACTTCGATGGGGTCAAGATTTTACATTATGCTGATAACAGCATAGCACATGGATCCTCCTGTATGAATATCCATGCAATAGAGGTTCAATTTCATTAATTGTTACAGTACTTTTTCTCCTTTTCTCCACTCCAGGCCAGTCCATGAACCTGGGGTCAGCGGCGGAGGAGCTGAGATGTCTCCGTGAAGCACTAACAGCTCCAGACCCTGAGGCTCTGTTTCAGGCATCTTCCAAAATGGCCAGGGTAACTGACTCAAAAAGCTTGTGCGGATGTTCTAGTGACGGGGCACCATTCATTTTACATTTATGCTTTCATGATGCCTTTCCATACTTGGAGTGAGCTGTGGGAGCGGGGCATTCATTGCTAGTAACCAGCAAGATGCTTTTCATAGATGTGTGCTATGAATGTCATGTAAAAACCAGATTCCACAGAATGTTGCACACACATGAAAATGCACACGTAGATGCGCACACATGTACCTATCCAGCCATCCACGAGAAAAAACTGTGTTAGTGGAACATCAACTTGAGAAACCACCCAGTCTTCATTCTGTCACTTTGTGGGTTTGCCTTTGCCTATATTTGTGTGCATGCCTCTCTTTACTTCATTTTATAAGTTGTAAAAAGATGCAGTGTATATAAGAGAATAGAAACTGGAAACTTACCTCCTGCATATCCAGTACAATGTTGTGCTAATTGTGCAACAGAGGCTTTGCCTCTAACCTGATATCATTAGTGTAGAATACAAAAATGTCGTATATATACTGTAGAGAGAATTGTAATCCCAAATGGCTCGCTAGACATAAGGCTAATTAATAATTTGTTGATGCATATATCTTTTTCCATAGAAATATTAGGCCTCCATTTTTAAAAAGCCAGACATCATTGTAGTCTCTCCTGTTTTTGATTTGTTCCCAGGTTGTTAGTGAGTACTTTCCCTCAGAACAGGCCACAGACTTTATTAAGGCCACATTGGGTGGTATGCTGTCTGCCAGCCCCACCTGTGCCACGGCAGCTGGACTGTGGATGAAAATCATCCTGAAGGAGTGTGGAGATGCCATGCTGGACAAGGTAAAACGGGAAACTGGAGAGGTTTTCTGCCTAAACTCTAGGCTTTTAGATCTTTGCCCTTATGTGTAATGAACAAAAATCTTGCTGTTTCTCCCCCTCGGACATAGAGTCGATTCCATCTCTGTTCCTACCCTAAGATAGGCAATGGCAGAATCAATCGCAGTAGACAGAGATAATCCAAGGGAAAAGAACAGGAGTACTTGTGGCACCTTAGAGACCAACAGATTTATTAGAGCATATTATTATTATTTATTATGCTCTAATAAATTTGTTAGTCTCTAAGGTGCCACAAGTACTCCTGTTCTTTTTGCGGATACAGACTAACACGGCTGCTACTCTGAAACCAAGGGAAAAGGAAGATGGTTGGTTATTTATTTGTCTAGCTTGTTGCCACAGTATTCAGCCAAGAAAGGCTTGAAAAAACAGACTCTGGGGAAAATACAACAAGACAGAATGACTGGCACTTGGAGACATCCAGTTATTAGGAGGCCTATGGCTAAGGGCTACCTGGATAAAAATAGCACTGTGTCATTCCCAGTCAGTCTGGAGCCTGGGCTCTGAGACCCACCCTCTTGCCAGGTTTCAGAGCCTGGGCTCCAGCCCAAGCAGGAACTGCTACACTTTTAGCCCCATAGTGCAAGCCCAGGAGTGCTGCCAGCTTTTCCGCCACCTAGGGCGGTGGAAGGTCCTGCCCCGAAATGCCACCCCCCACCCCAGAGGCGGCAGAAGGTCCCGCCGCGGAAATACTGCCGTGGTCACCGCCCCCCAAATTGCAGTGCCCTAGGCGACCGCCTAGGTCGCCTAATGGGTTGTGCCAGCCCTGTGCAAGCCCCACAGGCCCAGGTTGACCTGAGTTCTGAAACTCACTGCTGAGGGATTTTTTTGCTGTGTAGACGTACCCTTTAAGAATAGAAGGAGGGAGGGAGGGAGAAAACTATAGTGTCTTTGGGATCCACTATTTATATGACTTATTCTGGAGCCCAGTGCATTAGGGCTAGATGAAAGGAGCACTCCACAAAACTTCTAACAAGGCTGGTGAAAGGCCTCAGGACAGGGAACCCTCGCAGCAGAACTGCCATGTTTGCCCAGTGTTTTGAAGATGTGAAGGGTTAGGAATGACTATGAGAGGTCGTCACCTGTTCATAGGCCCAGGCATTTGCACGCTGTGTTTAAAGCACTTGCATATTTTGTGCTTGTGGTTGTTTATGAACTCCGCATTCTTTGAGGCAAATGGTCGGATTTGGCTGCTTAAATCACACCTGCAAAATCTGGGCAAGCAAAGCCTTCTTTTGTGCAAGCAAACTGGTTTATTTAATGCATAGCTGGGCACCACCACATTAATTTACCTGGTTGTATATGTGTGTGTCAGTGTTAATTTTTACAGCCAAGTGCGGGCAATTTTTGTGGGTTAAATTTAAGCAGACATATTTGAACATTTGTTTCTTGAAGTGAGGATTTCTAAAAAAAGGAGCAAATGGCTAAATAAAGGTTTTGATTCTGTAGAATGAATGGAGAGAAAGAGGCAAACGGAAGGTCCGGGGCAGAGCTGCAAACATGCCGCTTCTATGCGGAGCTGCATGCGATGCTAGGGGGTGCAGCCACCACTACCCCAACAGTGTGCTTTGACTCCTTCAATGGAGAAACACACAGGGAAGCAGGTTCAGGGTACAAGGAAGATGGGGATGAAGATAATGTAGATAGCTCACAGCAGCAAGAAAGTGGAGAAACCGGTTTCCCCAACAGCCAGGATATGTCTATCACCCTGGACCTGGAACCAGTAACCCCCGAACTCACCCCAGGCATGCTCCCAGACCCTGTGGGCACACAGGAGACCTCTGGTGAGTGTACCTTTGTAAATATTACACCTGGTTTAAAAGCAAGCGTGTTTAATGATTAATGATTAATTTGCCCTGGCAATCGCGGCCAGTACAGCTACTGGAAAAGTCTGTTAACGTGTATGGGGGTGGAGCAGAAATCCTCCAGGGACATCTCCAGAAAGCTCTCCTTCATGTACTCCCAAAACCTTTGCAAAAGGTTTCTGGGGAGGGCTGCCTTATCCCATCCGCCATGGTAGGACACTTTACCAAGCCAGGCCAGTAGCATGTAGTCTGGAATCATTGCATAACAAAGCATGGCAGCGTATGGTCCCGGTGTTTGCTGGCATGCAGACAACGTCCATTCCTTATCGCTCTTTGTTATCCTCCGGAGAGTGATATCATTCATGGTCACCTGGTTGAAATGGGGCGATTTTATTAAGGAGACATTCAGAGGTGTCCGTTCCTGCTCTGCTGAACAGAAATGTTCCCCGCTGCTAGCCACGCGGTGGCGGGAGGGGTGAAGTGATCATCCCCGAGAATTGGGTGTGTGGGGGGAGGGGGGTTAGTTGGGTTTGTGCCGCATGTTAACTCGGAAACCGCAGCCCCTCCTTTTACATTGCAAACCCATTTTAAATGGCCAACCCAACGGGTGCTTGGTATGGGAAATGAGAGCACTACTGTTTGAAACCATTCCCAGATGTTAAGAAGGTTAAGAAAGCCAAAAGACTGTGGCTTACCATGGCTGCTTGCAAGCTGAAATCTGTTGCCTGGCACTGCGTGAGTGATCTCTCACACCAAACCGGCAGGCCCTCAATATAAGAGGAAAAATGCGACCTTGTAACGAAAGCACATGTGCTGTGTAATGTGAACAGCAAAATTTAACGTGAAAGAGTGTACCCATTGTTCTCTAAAATGTGTCTTTTTTTAACCACCTCTCTCTTCTCCTCCACCAGCTGCAAATGTTTCTCCTTCACAGAGGCTAGTGAAGATTAGAAGGACTCGGGATGATATGTTCTCGGAGCTCCAGATGTCCTCCCACGCTGTCAGAGCACAGCAGACTGTGTGGAGGCAGTCAATGTCAGACTACAGAAAAGCACAATATGAACGAGAGGAGAGGTGGCAGGCTGAATCGTGGGATGAACACAGCAAGTGGCGGGCTGAAGATGATAGGTGGCGTCAGCTTGCAGACAGAAGGCAAGAGTCGATGCTCCGGCTGCTGGAGCATCAAACTGATATGCTCCAGAGTATGGCTGAGCTGCAGGAAAGGCAGCAGGAGCAGAGACCGCCACTACATCCCCTGTGTAACCAACAGCCCTCCTCCTCAAGTTCCATAGCCTCCTCACCCAGACGCCCAAGAACATGGTGGGGGGCCTCTGGCCACCCAGTCACTCCACCCCAGATGATTGCCCGAGCATCAGAAGGCTGGCCTTCAATAAGAGTTAAAGTTTTAAACTGCAGTGTGTCCTTTTCCTTCCCTCCTCCCAAACCCATCCTGGGCTACCTAGGCAATTATCCCCCTAGTTGTGTGATGAATTAATAAAGAATGCATGAATGTGAAGTAACAATGACTTTATTGCCTCTGCAAGCAGTGCTCGAGGGGCGGAGGGGCGGGGAGGGGGGGTGATTGGTTTACAGGGAAGTAGAGTGAACCGGGTGGGGGGGTGGAGCGGAGGGTTCATGAAAGAGAAACAAACAGAAATTTCACACCGTAGACTGGCCAGTCACAAAACTCGTTTTCAAAGCTTCTCTGATGCGCACCGCACCCTGCTGTGCTCTTCTAACCGCCCTGGTGTCTGGCTGCACATAATCAGCGGCCAGGCGATTTGCCTCATTCTCCCACCCCCCCATAAATGTCTCCCCCTTACTCTCTCAGATATTGTGGAGCGCACAGCAAGCAGCAATAACAATGGGGATATTCTTTTTGCTGAGGTCTGAGCGAGTCAGTAAGCTGCGCCAGCGCGCTTTTAAACATCCAAATGCACATTCCACCACCATTCGGCACTTGCTTAGCCTGTAGCTGAACAGGTCCTGACTACTGTCCAGGCTGCCTGTGTACGGCTTCATGAGCCATGGCATTAAGGGGTAGGCTGGGTCCCCAAGGATCACGATAGGCATTTCAACATCCCCAACGGTTACTTTGTGGTCCGGGAAGAAAGTCCCTTCCTCCAGCTTTCAAAACAGACCAGAGTACCTGAAGACACGAGCATCATGTACCTTTCCTGGCCATCCCACGTTAATGTTGGTGAAACGTCCCTTGTGATCCACCAGGGCTTGCAGCAGCATTGAAAAGTACCCCTTGCAGTTTATGTACTCAGTGGCTTGGTGCTCTGGTGACAAAATAGGGATATGGGTTCCATCTATCGCCCCACCACAGTTTGGGAATCCCATTGCAGCAAAGCCATCCACTATGGCCTGCACGTTTCCCAGAGTCACTACCCTTGATATCAGCAGGTCTTTGATTGCCCTGGCAACTTGGATCACAGCAGCCCCCACAGTAGATTTGCCCATTCCAAATTGATTCCCAACTGACCGGTAGCTGTCTGGCATTGCAAGCTTCCACAGGGCTATCACCACTCGCTTCTCAACTGTGAGGGCTGCTCTCATCCTGGTATTCTGGAGCTTCAGGGCAGGGGAAAGCAAGTCACAAAGTTCCATGAAAATGCCCTTACACATGCGAAAGTTTCTCAGCCACTGGGAATCGTCCCACACCTGCAACACGATGCGGTCCCACCAGTATGTGCTTGTTTCCCAGGCCTAGAATCGGCATTCCACGGGATGAACCTGCCCCAGTAACACCATGATTTGCACATTGCTGGGGCCTGTGGCCTATGAGAGGTCTATGTCCATGTCAATTTCCTCATCACTCTCGTTGCCGCGCTGCAATCGCCTCCTCGGCTGGTCCAGGTTTTGCTTTGGCATGTTCTGGCTCTGCATATACTCCAGGACAATGCATGTGGTGTTCATAGTGCTCATAATTGCCGCGGTGATCTGAGCGCGCTCCATGATCCCAGTGCTATGGCGTCTGGTCTGAAAAAAGGCGCGAAACTAGTATCTGACAGACGGAGGGAGGGGCGAGTGACGACATGGCGTACAGGTACAGGGAATTAAAATCAACAAAGGTGGCTGTGCATCAGGGAGAAACACAAACAATTGTCACACAGAATGGCCCCCATAAAGATTGAACTCAAAACCTTGGGTTTAGCAGGCCGTTGATTTCACGGAGGGAGGGGAAAGCAAATGAATACAGAAAAAAATCTATTTTTTACATCTTAAGCTGGCAGCCGACGGTGCAGCATGACTGATAGCCCTCGGCATCTTCTGGGCGCTTGGCAGAAAATAGCATACTACGACTGATAGCCATCATCGTCATTGGGAAGGCAACATACGGGGGACAAACAGAGTTTCAACCGCTGCAGTACGACGATGACGGATACCAGTCATAATACACCATCTTCTGCCAAAAGGCAAGGGGTTGCTGCTGTGTAGCAATGCAGCCCCACATCTGCCAGCACCCAGATCGCCGATGAAGGCTACCAGTCATACTGCACCGTCTACTGCCAAAAGGCAATTAGCTGCTGCTGTGTAGCAATGCAGTACCACGTCTGCCGGCACCCAGATGACATACGGTGAGCTGAGCTGAGCGGGCTCCATGCTTGGTGTGGTATGTTGTCTGCACAGGTAACCCAGCTAAAAAGGCGCGAATCGATTGTCTGCGGTTGCTCTGATGGTGCGGGAGGGGCCTGATGACATGTACCCAGAACCTCCCGCGACACTGTTTTGCATCATTCAGGCATTGGGATCTCAACCCAGAATTCCAATGGGCGGCGGAGACTGCGGGAACTGTGGGATAGCTACCCATAGTGCAACGCTCCGGAAGTCGACGCTAGCCTCGGTACTGTGGACGCGGTCCACCGACTAGAGCACTTAGAGCATTTTATGTGGGGACACACACAATCGGCTGTATACAACTGGTTTCTATAAAACCGACTTCTATTAATTCGACCTAATTTCATAGTGTAGACATACCCTTAGTTGACATACCCAGGAAAAATTAAAAACCCAAGTACACAACTTACAACTTAAATGTAAGGCATCCGGATGTCATCCAGCTCGAGCAATTCCTCCTGCTCCTCTTTATCCCCAATTAGTTAAGGCTGACAGTGAAGAGGAAACTGCTGAGGACATTGTAGATTTTTTCAGTAACATTCCACAGCAGCAGCCCGTGCCTCTTCCCCCTCCGCAGGCTGTGCCTGCTAACGAGCCTCGCCCGGTAGTGTCAGCTTCACCACCGCGTGTATCAGCTGCACAAATTGTTCTTTCTTCTCCTGTGAGAGAACCCTGCTCTTCACCACAAAGGAAGGACGGTACCCGTTACTTTACTACAGTGGTTCCCAAACTGGGGTTTGTGAACCCCTGGGGGTTCAAAAAAATGTTACAGGGGGTTCTTGGGAAAAAATTCCCTAATGGCGGATGAAGCTGTCCCTAGGGACCCTGGACAACACGGGGCCAGCAGCCTGGAGCCCCTGGACTTCCAAGAGCTAAGCAGATCAAAGCAAGGATGTCTATCACACTGAGGAGATTTAAACATCAAGACTCCTTATAAGAAATGGAAAGGGAGGTGGATATTTTTTGCTGTTTTTAAAATGAAATAGGCAGCTAGTATTGTTTTTAAAATTATTATGAAGAACAAGTTTAAGCTTTGTTGTAATGTGCGTTGTTTGCCTGGACTGCTCAAGACCTGAATGCTTGTGTAGGACGAACTCTGAGTTGGCTTCTTAAATACCTTCCTGCTGTTTCACATCTGATACTCCTTGATGAAACATAGGAGCCTTGTCTTATAACAGGCTTATTCAACGTGAACCAAGCTATGAAAGTGAGATCTTGGAAGAGTGTTGCTGTTTTCATAATGTAATAATACTGTAATGATAAATATTAATAATAAATAACGTGTAATATGCATGTCATAAAAACAAAGTGTATTTCCAAGATCACTGCTTTTATAATTTATACTCAGGTAAAGGAGAAAATCCCTGGAAATATTCATTTTTAGGAGGGGGTTTGCGAGACTTGACATTTTCATGAAAGGGGTTCACAAGTTATTAAAGTTTGGGAACGACTGCTTTACTAGATGCCTAGCACAGACACTCCAGGCTCCTTTAAGAGAACTGCCCGGGACTGCAGGACAGTTGGTTACAGTGCATGCCCCGTGGTCACCAGGAGATCTGAGAAACTTGGTAAAGGAATTTCCTAACGTTAGGGAGGAGCCAGAAAAATTTAGAGAAGAGCTCCGGACAGTGGTTCAGTGTTATAATCCCTCTTGGGCAGACATTAATCAACTCCTACGGATGATTATGCCAGCCGAAGTTCGACAACGGCTTACCAGACAGGCAGCTTGGCCAGGTGTCGACACTGGAATTGAGCGTGACTTAAGAGAGGCTAGGGACCGTCTCTTAAATTCTATTACGGAAGTCTGCCTTAAGAAGACAGATTGGACAAAGATTACCCACTGTAAACAGAATAAAGGAGAGTCCCCTGCTGATTATCTAGATAGACTGACTAAGGTTTTTGAACAACATTCTGGAATTGCTCAGCCAGCTGAAAATGCCAGAGAGGCCATAGGGGCTGCTTTCGTTCAGAGACTCTTACCAAAGATTCAGCAGCAGTTAAGAACTATCTGTATTGGCTGGCAAACTAAACCCCTTTCTGAATTGGTGACAGTCGCCAATCATTGTACAGCTTGCATAGAGCAGAAGAAAGAGAATACTGAAACTAAACTTTTGGCCTTGCAGTTAGAAAATTATCAAAACAAGGGCCAGGAGGGAATGAAGGGAGGACGAGGTTGCGGGCGAGGAAGAGGGAAAGGTCCCTTGTATCCTACCCAGACCGGGAACACTGCATGCCACTTTTGTGGCCAAGAGGGATGCTGGAGAAATGCGTGCCCATCCCGACTATCTCAGAATCCTCCACCTCCTTTCCCAGATCCTGAAGGGTCTGCTTTTACCCCACAGAATACCTCTTACTAGGACAGCCTGAGGGAACGTAACTGCATCATGAATCCTTTAATTCCCATTAATCAAGAAGGCCCCTATGTAAATTGTGAAATTGCAGGACAATCTGTTACTTGTCTTGTGGATACTGGAGCTAGTAGCTCTGCTCTAAGATCCTCAGAGTTTCCCTCTGTTCCTTTGTCAACTTTGTCTGTAAATGCTGCTGGCATTTCAAATCAACCTGTTTCGCATCCTGTCACAAAACCCCTTGCGGTTTCACTAGGGCCCCTTGCTGACAAGCATGCATTTTTGCTCAGCCCCTCCTCTCCTGTGAATTTGCTGGGAAGGGATCTTTCATGTAAATTAGGCTGTACTATCTATTGCACACCAGATGGCGTATTATTACAAGTTCCTGCTGAGAATACCAATCTAGTGTTGGCGACACTCCACATAGCGGAGCCAGCTAAATTACCAACAACTCGTAGCCCTGACCTTGTGCATTTGTTATCACAAGTTCCTCCTCATCTCTAGTCTCGGCATGCTAATGAAGTGGGACAGATTCGGACAGCTGAGCCGGTTAAGATTTTTGTTGATCCTTCTAAAGCTTTGCCAAGGGTTCCACAATACCCTCTGCCGAAGTGCCGCCAAAGACTGGAGCTCCGCTGGGTGAGGAAAGGGATTCTCGACCAGGGCTCACGGGGCCCCTGTGGGGTCTGGGGCAAATTGCCCCACTTGCCCCACCCCTGGGTGGCCCTATATCAATGTGGAGTAGAGCGTAAGACTTACTTCTTGAATCTTGCTTACAACACTTCCGCTAATACATCCCAGAATGATGTTCGCTTTTTTTGCAACAGTGTTACATTGTTGACTCACATTTAGCTTGGGATCCACTCTGACCCCCAACTCCCTTTCCGCAGTACTCCTTCCTAGGCAGTCATTTCCCAGTTTGTTTGTGTGCAACTGATTGTTCCTTCCTAAGTGGAGTACTTTGCATTTGTTCGTATTGAATTTCATCCTATTTACTTTAGACCATTTCTCCAGATCGTTTTGAATTTTAATCCTATCTTCCAAAGCACTTGCAACCCCTCTCAGCTTGGTATCGTCCACAAACTTTGTAAGTGTACGCTCTACGCCAGGGGTCAGCAACCTTTCAGAAGTGGTGTGCTGAGTCTTCATTTATTCACTCTCATTTAAGGTTTCACGTGCCAGTAATACATTTTAACGTTTTTAGAAGGTCTCTTTCTATAAGTCTATAATATATAACTAAACTATTGTTGTATGTAAAGTAAATAAGGTTTTTAAAATGTTTAAGAACCTTCATTTAAAATTAAATTAAAATGCAGAGTCCCCTGGACCAGTGGCCAGGACCCGGGCAGTGTGAGTGCCACTGAAAATCAGCTCGCGTGCCGCCTTTGGCACCCGTGCCATAGGTTGCCTACCCCTGCTCTACGCCATCATCTAAGTCACTGAAGATAGTGAACAGAACCAGACAGAACCCTAACCCAGAACTGATCCTCCCCAACCCCCAAACACACACACCCCTGCAGACACCGGTGACATACCACCCCCCACCCCCACCCCTGAACAGACACCAGTCACACACCCCCGTCATGTGTACACACAGAGCCCTGCACAGAGAGCAGCCAACCCTCCCCCGCACAGACACCAGTCACACCCCCCAGACACAGACACCCTGCACAGACATCAACCACACACACACCCTACACACAGAACCGTGCAGAGAGCAGCCAACCCCTCCTCCGTACACACCCCTGCATAGACACCAATCACACCCCCCACACACAGCCCCCTGCACAGACAGGCGTCACCCCCTCCCCCACCAGCACATCATACCAGCTGTCCCAGAGCTGGCGGGGGGCAGGACAGATCCGTGGGCTGCAGCTGTGCACCCCCCCGTGTAGTGGCCTGGCTGATGGAGGGCTGCTGCCCGTCACACACGCTGAGCCAGCTCGGGCTGGGGGAGCAGACCAGGCTGGCTGCAGCATGCCCATTGCTGCACTGGAGCAGACTCGGGGCCACTGGGCTGCGCAGCCCCGCCCCACTTCCGCCCCCTCTGCCTGTCACACACTGCAGGGGCTCAGCCGCCCGGCCACTCCCGCACTTAGCCCGACCCCCGCACAGAGGCCCCCGCTGCTGTGCCCTTCCCTCCCAAGCACAAGTATATCAAATGCCCACCCTGGTGCCGAAGGACCCGGCTTTACCAAGCTCCGGCTGCAGCCCTCGCACTCCACCCCGCTCGGCTCCAGCCTGGCCTCGGCTGTTTACCAGGATCCTCGCCCACTGGCGGCCAGGGCTCTGTGCAGCGCGGGGACACTTACGAAGCAATGCCGGTGAAGGGCTCCCTGCCTCTAACTGTGGGGCTGGCTTCGCTCCTGACACCTCCCCCACCGACTGTCCAGTCTGGCACCAGCAGGAGCCCGGCCCAGCTCCTATGGAAATCACCGCTAGTTACAAATATCTCAGGGCAAGAGCCCATGTTCAGAAAGGTCACCAGCATCCCAGGCCGGCCTGTGCTGGAAAGCCAAAGGACTATTAACTGCCTGTTAGTGCAATACTCCAATACACAGCAACCAGGTGGGAGGTGACAGACTGCCACCCCACATGACCCTTCTTGTGTTATGGAGAGAGAAGGCTATGCCAATCCCAGAGCCGAACCTTGATTTCTGGCCTGACAGATGTGTTACCCCATTTTTATTTTTGGTTTACTTTGTCCCTTAACACACAATATGTACATACAAGTCAACAACAAGCAATAGTCTGTGGGTTGCAAATCCAGCAATAACTTTTTCACTCAGTGTAGAGGGGTGCACTCATGTGTCATGAGCACCCCCCGGTTGAGTGCGTGCAGTGCCTGCACTTCCTCTCCCTAAAGCCTTTCTTGGGCTTAAGCCCTTATCCTTAATCAGTCCCATAGTCTAGTAGTGGTTTCAGCTCTGACAGCAGGCCTTACTCCAGAGCTGGTGCTGGGCCGGGGGCGCCCAGCGCCGGCGGGGCAGAGCGCCGGCGCTGCCGGGGGACCGGGGGCCAGCGGGGCAGAGTGCCGGTGCTCGGCCGGGGGCCGGCCCAGGCTGGAAACGCCGGGGGGGGGGCAGCCTGGGCCGCTCCTCCTCCCCCCACACCCCCCCTTACCTGCTTCAGGCTTCCCGCGAATCAAATGTTCGTGGGAAGCAGGGGAGGGGGCGGAGTTGGAGCAGGGACTTTGGGGAAGGGGCGGAGTTGGGGCGTGGGCGGGGCTGGGGGTGGGTCCGGGGTCCGGTAGAGTGTCCTCCTTTTGGAGGCTCGAAATATGGTAACCCTAGCAATGCACATCTCTTTCTCTCTCTCTCACACGCACAGGGTGTGTGGATCTGTCTCTCCCTCTCTCACAGAGACACAGTCTCTCTCTGCCATGCTGTGTCTCCTCCCAGCATCTGTGCTGCTTTGTAGAGTGTGAGGCTACATTAACAACAATGTGTTAATCCTTGAGGGCTCAGGAGAGTGCTAGTTCATCATTTAACAGTAAGGCTCCCTGGGAAATATCCCACCCTCTGACTCCACCACCTCAACCAAGCTTCAATCATCATTGCTGCGTACAGTATTAAATTGCTTAAAACTTATACTGTGTGTGTGTGTGTGTATATATACACACACACACACACACACACACACATATAAAAATTAAAATATAGTTTCTTGTCGGACGAAAAACATTTCTCTGGGATCTAACTCCCCCATCCTTTTACATTAATTCTTATGGGGAAAGTGGATTCACTTAACATCGTTTCGCATAACGTAGCATTTTTCAGGAACATAACTACAACATTCAGCGAGGAGTTACTGTACAATGTTTCTTTTGACACACAAAGCACCTATGACTTCTGAAAAGGAAGTGATGTGCTACCCTATCCAGCCAGAAAGAAATGAGGCTCTCAGCCAAGGATGGCTTTTGGCTCATGCAGGAAGTTTGCCGTAGTTTTGATATAGAACTAGAAACCCCTGGCAATTGTGGATTTCCACACAGCAAAGCTCATTCTCTGTCAGAAACCAACTGGAGTCATGTAGTTAACACATTGGCTCACAAGATAGTCATCTTTGCAAGATCAGGTCAACACCTGGGAAGTATCACAGGTTTCCTGCAATCAGTCTCAAGATGATAGTTCAGATCACAAGAGGGACAAACGATGAAGACATTCTAGTGTTTGGTTCATACACTGAAGCAGACAAATTTACTCTTTGCCCACACAGCACTTCCATGTGTCTTCCCTCTGTCAGGTTTCCCAAGGTCAAAGGAATGGTAAAGCTGCTCTATACAAGAACCATACCTCATCTACGTGGTGTTGTGTCTGCTCAAGGTGACGGTTACTGCCAGAGGCACTACTTGAGTTTCCAGGGCCACTTGTTGACCTGCAGTGTAGAGACAGTTACACTACGATATCATATCGTTAATTACATTTATATACCACCTAGAAGTATGCTTGGTAATTTGCAAACAAACGGTATACAAACCAGTGAATATAAACGTAAACACCAATGGTCATAACAAAGAAAGGTGGAACATTCCCAAGGAGCTAATATGCAGCAGAAGAAGAAAGAAAGTTAGATTTCTTTTCCAGTGGAGGAGTGAAGCTTCAGCAGCAAGCTTTAGCCATTGTGACAGACCCAGACCAGTGGGGTACAGGAGTCTGGTAGAGGGCAAATATACTGGTCACTGGATGAGTAGTTTTCTGTTCCCTGAGTGACCAGAGCAGGGGATGCACTAGAGTAATCAGGAACCTGCTAGAACCAGGTAAGGCAGGCAGGCTAATTAGGACACCTGGAGCCAATTAAGAAGAAGCTGCTAGAATCAATTAAGGCAGGCTAAGCACGGCACCTGGGTTTTTAAAAAGGAGCTCACTTCAGTTTGTGGTGTGAGGAGCTGGGAGCAAGAGGTGCAAGGAGTTGAGAGGGTGTGCTGCTGGAGGACTGAGGAGCACAAGCGTTATCAGACACCAGGAGGAAGGTCCTGTGGTGAGAATAAGGAAGGTGTTTGGAGGAGGCCATGGGGAAGTAGCCCAGGGAGTTGTAGCTGTCATGCAGCTGTTACAGGAGGCACTATAGACAGCTGCAGTCCACAGGGCCCTGGGATGGAACCCAGAGTAGAGGCTGGGCCTGGGTTCCCCCCAAACCTCCCAATTGACCTGGACTGTGGGTTCTTCTAGAGGGGAAGGTCTCTGGGCTGTTCCCCAACCCACATGGTGAATCTCTGAGGCAAGAAAATCTGCTAATAAGTGCAGGACCCAGCAAGATAGAGGAGGAACTTTGTCACACCATAGAATTCAGATAATTGTTCCAGACTTGCCACTAATGAATGGCTGCAATGCCACTTGAGATCAGAGGAGCAGATGGGAGAGAGAAGAGTGGCACTACAGTTCAGAGCATAGTGTATAGTTGCTCTTGATTTCCCAAGAACATGAGTTTAGGGATCCCCCCATCTTTGAAATAAAAAGCACATGAGCTTGTGTGCACTATTTTCCCTTGGTTGAACTTGGGAATTTAAATTCTTTTTGGAAGCTACTGAACTCAGAAAAAGATTGTGTCAGTCACTGGAAGCATGCAACACATGCTGCTTGTTTTCCTAAAAGTTCACCACAGACTAGAGAGGCAGTGGCCAGTACCAGATATTTCAGAAGAAGGTGCAAGAAGCACTGTCGAGCAGTGGGACTCAACCTTTCCAGACCCTTTTCCAGTACCCTTTTCAAGAGTCTGATTTGTCTTGCGTACCCCCAATGAAGGAAGAAGAGCAGGGATATCTACGGTTTGTACACATAAGACATCTACAACAGTGGTTCTCAAGGAGGGGTCTGGGGCCCCCTGGGGGGCCACAAGCAGATTTCAGGGGGTCCGCAAAGCATGGCCAGCATTAGACTTGCTGGGGCCCCAGACAGAAAGCCAAAGCCCCACTGCCTGGAGCTGAAGCCAAAGCCTGAGCAACTTTGCATGGTGGGAGCCCACTGTGGCATGGGGACCCGGGCAATTGCCTTGCTTCTACCTCCAATGTCGTTCCTGGCTTTTATATGCAGAAAAACAGTTGCTGTGGCACATGTGGGCATGGAGTTTTTCTAACATGTTGGGTGGGCCTCACAAAGAAAAAGGTTGAGAACCCCTGATCTACAATACATCCTGTATTTTGGCTTTTTATCATTTGCTTGCTGTACCACCTTTCAATATTGATTATGAACACAATTCTAGATAGGACACTGGACAGGACACCAGCTGGGCTCAAGTGTCCTTAAACATAAAGCTAATTACATAGAAATGTGTATGTTCTCCTCCCCTTTAAATCAAGACTGGATATGTTTCAAAAAGGGGAACTACACAAAACTGGTTAAATGGAAATTAAAAGGAAAAGTGTCACGGAGTGTGGGGGAGTCAGGGCTCCACATTCCTCTGATTCACCGTGACTCTCAGCCAGCCAGTAAAACAGAAGGTTTATTAGATGACAGGAACACAGTCCCAAGCAGGGCTTGTAGGTACAACCCTCAGCCAGGTCCCTCTGGGGGGAAAGGATCTTAGACCCCATCACTTGATTGGCAGAGGGCATTGGAAGGAGGTCTTAGAGGGGTCACATGACCCTCTTCTGGGTAGTTCACACCATCCCAGAACCTGCCCTATTTTGGTCAAATCTCCTTTCAGGGCAGTCCTCTTAAATCTGTACCAAGACCCCCAAAATATCCATTTTGGGCACCTACAGTAAGTGCTGACACTTACCACCACAAAATGCTTGTCTCATCCTGCTGTCCTTGACTAACTCCAACATGAAGAATATGGCGTTCAGGGTCATTCCCACAAAAGGAATACACTTAAATGCAGCAGAGAGAGGCCAGAAGAGAAGGGAGACAGATAATCGGCTGCTTTCTGCCTTCTTACAACACACTTAGAAACACCGTGGGGCAGGATGCTATGGACTCCTAGGCCATTTTGTGCTGCGTAAGCAGAGCAGAATGGCTTTAAATCAGCCATTGAAAGCCAGTGGGGGATTCACCCTGAAGAGGGGAATCCTCCACCAGTGTACAGCTGTGCCCGAAGGCCAACTCACTCCCAGAGTAAGGGGAGAGAGCACTGGGGCAGGATGGGAAGTGGGGAGGAGAAGAGCTCCACTAGACCTGATCTTCCACTCATTCCCATCCTCAAGGAACTTCACTCAGGGGCATACGTTAGAGCTTGCACTTCCGTCTGGAGAGCTCACGATCTGGAAGCCAGAACTAGCAACAGCAGTTAATCTTGTGTGTGTGTGTGTGTGTGTGTACACACACACACACTCTCTCTCTCTCACTCACTGAAACAGAGCTCTGTTTAGCTGCAACATTTTTAGGTAGAGGGAGTAATCCCCTGTCCTTAAATGAAAGACAATAACTTTGAAACAAAAGATGGAAGTTACCATACCATAGGCTGATGACAGGTTGCCCAGTGTAATGAAAACAAACTCTTCAGGCAGCCCCAGTAGTTTCAGATGACACTGCAGCTCGTACATCACCTCATAGAAATAGCAGCGTGCCAGGGTCACTAAGGTGTTGCTAGCTGCCACTTTTAGTTCATTTGTTGCTTCCTAAAAAAATCATCCCTGTTTTTCCCTCTTTCATCTTTACTCAGAGACTTTCAACTGGTCTGCTTCTCACGTCCTTCCAGACCTCAGAACAAGTGTACAATGCAATACTTCTCTTATTTTCCTGCCTGTCCTTCCTGAACAAGCTATAGGCCTCTATACCAATGTTCCAGTCATGAGACTTATCGCATCAAGTATCTGTGATGCCAGTTAAGCTCAGTTATGACTTATGTACTAAAACTCCCAGTTCTTACCATTTATTCCCCATTATTATCACTCCTTGCATTTGTGTATAGACATCTAAGATGTTAAGCAGATGCCCCCATGGATTTCCCTCTTGTTTCTCCTATAATTCTACTGCAATTTTCCACATCTACTTCTCCCCAAACATCTGGTCCTCTACTAAGGTCACCTTTTTTTACCTGAACAACAAGGAGTCTGGTGGCACCTTAAAGACTAACAGATTTATTTGGGCATAAGCTTTCATGAGTAAAAACCTCACTTCTTCGGATGCATAGCATTTTTTACCTGGTGGCTTTTTTTCACCTGCCCCCCTGAACTTAGTTTTAAGCTCTTCTCATAAGGTTGGTGAGTCAGTGCATGAAGATGTTCTTCTCCTTCTTGGTCAGACGTACACCATCTCTTCCCAGCAAACCACCTTCCTGCAATAACAGCCCATGGTAGAGGAAGTCAAACCCTCCCATAGACCCATCTCCATAACCCTATTATGAGGACATGGCTACCATTGAGTGTGTATTGAGCAGAAAGAACACTCAGTGCAGGAGACCAGGAGACTGAGTTAAACTGCAGATGTCAAGCTCACATACTTCAATTTTCAGTGACTAATCTCTTAAGCCAGTGGGGATGGCCACGGTACAAAAGCATTTCTGTAGATCAGCATATGATTATTTGTATTGCAGTACAGCCTCATAGTCCCAGTCACAGACCAGGATCCCATTGTGCTAGGACCTGTACAAACACAGAACAAGATGGTCCTTAACTGTCATTAACTAACACATATTAACAGCACAACAAACAGACAAGAGGATACTAAAGCAAGCAAAAAAGCCCTCTTTGACCAGGTACCCGCATATAACTAATAGAATGCTACATATTTAGGGAATGTAAGGGCAGTTCAGTCTGTCCCTCATGCTCCCAGGTCTCCTGCCCAGGCCCTGGCTGTGCTGCAGGGATGCTGCGGGTCCGATGTTGCTCTGGTGCTGGCCACACGCCCTCTGGCTCTAGGTGTCTGGACCCTTGTTCCCAGGGTCAGTCCCCCCGTCAGGGTTATGATCCCCCTCCACGTCTGGCCTGCAAGGCCTCTTGGCTGGGGGCATCTCCCTGTGCTGCGCCCGCTGTCCAGGTTCCCCCCTCGCTCCCCACAGTGCTCACTGCTCCAGCCCCAGCCCCAGCACTGCTGCTGCTCTGCCTCCAGCTCCCTGGGCTCTTTTCTGGCCCCTCTGGCTCTGGTTGCTGCAGCTCTGCTCCCAGCACAGGTCTGCTCCCTGGGCTGCTTCTCTGGTTCCCTCCGGCTCTGGCCGGTGCAGCTCTGCTCCCCAGCTCAGCTCAGGCTCCTGCTCTCTCCTTAGCTCAGCCCCACTCTGTTCCAGGTGATATAAAATTATTCTGCTTAACTGCCAGGGGGCAAATTTGTCACATACACATGGGAGAAAGAAGACGGGAAAACATCAGCTATAGGTTGTCTTACCTCAGGAAGTTCCATCAAGAGGAAATGTAGCGAAACTCCAAACCTGGAGACAATGGACTTTTCTGTGCCTGCGTCCTGTAGATAGCTAACCGCTTAGTTTGCAAAATAAGCAAGGAGGAGGGGGCAAACAGATGAACAATAAGGGGTCATACATGCAGATACATGTAGCTTGCTAATTATGTATGGTAATGACGGCAAATTTTGGCCAATCATAGAGCGATAGATTATCATAAGCAACTGCATATAATGCTTTGGTGTACGTGTTTTCTTTGTTCTTGCTGACTTATGAGCTCGAACCCAATTGCAATTGAAATAAACAGATCACCCCTCCTGGGGCTCCTTGCTTGACTATCTGTGTCCGTCTCTCCTTATTCCTCAGCTGGAACGGACAGAAATTTCTATGACAGGCAATTTCAGCTCACATGGAAAGGACCACCCTGGCCTTCTGACTCCTTTATTAGCCTGCCTTGCCTTGTCAATCAGGTTGACCTGGAGCACTGGCCTCTCCGCATCGACCCTTCCCCTTTCTTTTGGTACTGGGAGCTAGCCAAGCAACAAGGGCACACTGCTGACTCATATCCAGCTTCTTGTCCACTGTAACCCCTAGGTCCTCTTCTGCAGAACTGCAGCTTAGCCAATCAGTCCCCAGCCTGTAGCACTGCATGGGATTCATGGTGTATTCTGCATTGATACAAGCACTCCTGGTGAGGACACGCACCGCTGACTCAAGGAGTGCAGTGTGCACACGCACAAGCAATGTAATAACTGCGATGGCTGTACATTAACGAAATTTAGGTTGAGACAATTTATAGTGCTGTGTAGCAAAGAGGCGTGGCTTCCCTGGGGTTGCCACTGGTGGTGTATCCCGAGGAGACACCAGACTCTCACCGCACCGAGGTACCAACAGGGCCAGCTCTAGGCACCAGCAGAGGAAGCACGTGTGGCACATTTTAAGGGGCAGCATTCTGGCCGCCCTTTCTTTTTTTTTTTTTTTGTTGGGGTGGCAAAAAAGCTAGAACTGGCCCCGAATCTAAAGCTTTTGGGCCTTACACCCTAATTAATTTAGCTAAGCTATTATCTTCCAGGCCTTGAGAAGTGTCAGCTCATTGCATTTCTGCCTTACCATATGCCTATGCCTTACCAGGCTAATCCCTATGGCTACCAATGGCTGAAGTGAGACAAAGTCAGATTGGAAATACGGTGACAATGTTTAACAGGGAGGGGACTTAACCCTAGGAACAGCTGACTCAAAGGGGAGGGCAGATTCTCCATCACCTTAAAGTTCATAAATAAAGATTGAGGGTCTCTGTCTAACAGATCTCTGGCTGTGCTATGCAGGAGGGCAGACTGGCTGTGCACAGTGGTTCCTTCTGGCCTTGAAATCTCTGATGCTATAAACCATTAGATCCCACTCCCCTCCTAGAGCCAGAAATAGACTCCTGGCGTCCTGCCACCCAACTATCGGCTGTGACTCCTGTCTCCTCCCCGAGACAGACACAAAACCCAAGACTCCTGAGCCCCAATATCCTGCTGCCATCTAGTAAATAGCTGTGTAACCCACTGTCAAAGTGAGTGCCCCCCACACCCCAGTAGACTCACATGGACGGGGTGGGGGGTTAACCCCTGGCCCTTTTGCCCAGGCAGCGCAGCTGGGGCTGGGCTCCTGCCTACGTGGTTTAGAAGCAGCTACATACAAGATTTCTGTTATTCTGGTTTTATTTTTCAGCCATTGGGTTGTTTGAACATCAGCCTTTCCGCCAGGTTCAAATGCCTGAAGCTGCTGGGCCTGGTGTGCTGGGCAACCCGGCCCAAGGTTCCCTGCTGCAGGTGGCGTTACTCCATATGGGTGCTGCTGTCACACCCAGCAGGCAGAGAAGATGGGGGGCAGAGGGGAGGTGATAACACAAAGAACTGGGCAATGAGACCTGGGCCTTTGCTGCCCCTCGCCCCCCTCAGCTGCCCAGAGTCTCCCTGCCAATGACTGGGCGCTAGTCTGGGTCACAGCAGGCAGAGACGGGTTAAAATTTATTAAGGGTCTGGACACAAAGAACATTTGGGCCCCACCCCATTCAAACACAAATGTGTGAATACAAAGACTCCATTCACTGTTTACACAATGCATTAATAATGGAGCAAACCAGTTCACGATGGCTAAATAAACTGCTCCATTTTTCCACACAGAAAATGAATACGGCTAGAGATCACTACACGAAGGTGTTCACTGCGACTCTGGACAACCCTGGTGTTACACGAATCAGTCGTTCGCAGGTCAACACTCAGTTCTTTCATCTCCCCCAATTTTCTTCTCCCTGACCGTTACGCAGGGGCCCCTCACCAGCGGTGGCGACTCTTGCTGGTGGCCGCTCTGACACTTGTTCCTAAAATATTTAACTAACTTTAGGGAAAATAAACAAATATGCACATACCCATGTTCAAATCAGTGTAATTTATTTATGTAGGATTTGGGGGTTTTTTGCAGACTGAATAATACAAATAAAGTCGAGTTGTCTTTATTCTTTACTGGCCCTAAGCAGAATAGAAACGCAAACACACTGCTTTGCACATTCTTCTCTTTTTTGTTGTAGTTTCTTTTGTTTTTTGGTTGCTTTGGTTATTTTTAGCCTTACGAGCTAGTAAATCTGCTGCCGTGAAAAGTGATACTTCTATGTTAATATCACTTTTCCCAGACTCCCAGCTACCTGCTCAGTCTGCTGTGAAAAATGACATTACCAAACATACAAATATCACTTTTCACAGCACTTACACAGCCCCGGCAAGCCTGGAGACAAATTAAGCCCTGGATGGGGAGGTGGGTATGGAGGCAGCGGAGGTCCAGGGCACTGGGGGGACTGGATAGGGAGCTGGAGGAGGCAGTGGGTCCCAGGGGCAATGGGGAGAGTGGGAGGGGCAGCAGGGGCCAAAGTTGATGGTGTGGGGGGGATGAGCTAGGAGCCTGAACCTGCCACTGCATGGCCAAGAGCCGGAGCCAGAAAGCCGAAAGCCCCGCAGCCGGATCCCATGGCCTGAGCTTGAAGCCACATGACCAGGGGATTGAGCACGTCGACAAAACCCAGGGCCGGAGGAGGCAGAATGGGCCGGGGTAACGGGGGGTGGGTGAGCCTGGGGCTGGCACCTATCATCTCACAGCTGGGGACCAGAGCCAGAAGACCCTTGGTCGGATCCTGGGGCCTGGAGCCCTGTGGCTAAGGAACGGAGCATGCGGTTGAAGTCTGGGGCCTGAGGAGGCAATAGGGACCGGAGAGATGGGAGGGAGGGGGTGAGCCCAGGGCTGGAGCCTGCCGCCATGTGGCTGTGGGACGGAACCCAAAGCTCAGTGACTGGATTCGAGGGCCAGATCCTGAAACCCCGAGGCCGGATCCCAAAGCCCCGTGGCCTCGTCCCTGCAGCAGGGGCCTTGGAATTCGCCATGCTCCGGAATGACCTTAGAAATATCATGAAATCAACTGTCCCCCAGTTCCAGGTCCAGCTGCCCCAGGGGCCACACCCGGCCCCCTCCTCCCTGCCCTCAACCATTGTTTGTCTCATTGAACCATGAGTTCCCTGTGGCAGAGAGCAGGTCCCTGCTGGGTCTGCAGCCAGCCCCCCCCCCGGGCACTCTGGCAGTACAATTCCCCATTGTGTCTGTGTTCCCTGTGGCGTGTGTGGGTGTTCCCTGTAGCAGGTGTGTCTGTGTGAAGGAAACAAAGGCATGTACAGGTTCTCTGCCCCAACTCCCCTGGGTGACTGCAGGCAGCAGTTGCGATGGCTAGGCAGCTGCCCCCTGGGTTGCTGCCCCACCCCAAAGCCACCCACAGCAGGCCAAGGCAGAAGTTCTCACCCAGGCCCCTGGGGGCCCCTCAGGAAGATCGGCCAGAGCACAGAGCCACCTGCCCACAGGCCTCTCAGCTGTTCCTGCCCCAGACCAGGCGGTGGATTGCTGAGTGCAGAAGTGGGGGGAGCAGGCAGGAGGGAGATTCCTACCCTCCAGGGAAGGGGAGTGAGAGACAGACCAGACCCTCAGCTCCAGACAACAGCATCAGGACACAGGGGGGCTGGCCCTGGGCTGGGGGGAACGCAGGGGCTGATCCACTAACGAGCCCATAGCATTTAGGGTTATTGACCATGTGTTCTTAGATGCCCCACCATAAGTATCTGTCACTTCACCCCCGACTGCATTTACCCTCAGCCCCCGTGGGTAGGGCCATTAGCCCCATTGCACTGATGGGAGTTCAGGGCCAGAGGCTGAGTGGCTTGCCCAAGGCTACACAGGGAGCCCATGGCAGAGCAGGGAATTGAACACAGGTCTCCCACATCCTAGGCTAGTGGCCGAACTTCCGGGCATCCTGACTCTGGCCAGTGGGGGCAGGGAACGCAGGCCACGGGGGTCACCTAGACTGTGAGTGGGCCGAGCCGGGAGCCAGGCTGCTGGGCTCCATTTCTAGCTCTGACATTGAATCACGAGGTGGCCGTGGGCATCCAGCGGGGCTGGGGAAAGGCACTTGTCGCCCTCCTCCCAGGGGCAGGTGGGGGAGGGCTAAGCAGCTGGTGTCTGAAAGGAGCCTGCAGCACTTTTGGGGCCTATGCCTGGACCCCAGAGTGCCTCCTTTGGTACAGAGGGCTGGTCTAGATTAGAGGAGAGAGCTGGCCCCACCATGATCCCCACCTGGTCCTCCACTCTGCAGGCCCCTGAGCTGTGTGGAGCAGGCTGGATCCCCGGCAGTGGGTGGGAGTGGATGGCCCTAGGAGCGCGGTGCGGAGGGCTGGCTTTCACGGCTAAACCCCAGCGGCTCCAGGTGCAGCCACAGCCCGTTCTCGCTGCGCAGGATCAGCTCGGGCTTGCGCCGCACAGGCCTGCTCTCATCCAGCCGCACAGCGAAGCGCAGCAGCGTCAGCGCCAGCACCACCTTCATCTCTGCCATGGCGAAGTTCTGCCCGATGCAGTTCCTGCAAGAGAGCCAGGTGTGTCAGCTGGTGCTCTTCGCCCGGAAACCACACGCCATGTGAGAGCAGGGATGGGGAGCAGGGACAGACAGATGCTGGGGGAGCCCAACCCCCTCTGGGAGAAGGGACAGATCCTCAGCAATAACAGCTGACCCCAGCACTGACCAGAGTCCACCTCCTGTGTATCCCACAATGCTTCACTGCAGCCAGGGCGCCAACAGGGAGCCACTTGCTGGTGGGCAGCCGGGGGGGGAGGGGAGGAGGAGGAGGCAGTTCGTGCGGCGAGGGGCTCTGAGCCCGGCAGGCAGGTTACCTGGGTCCAGCAGAGAAGGGCATGAAGGCCAGCGGGGGCTGGTTCTTGGAGTTCTCTGGGTCGAAGCGGTGCGGGTTATAGACCTGGAGCAGCAAGCACAGGGCACGGTGAGGGGAGAGAGGATGGGGGGGCGGGGCTGGGGTCCCTGAGCCAAGGAGGGAGCAAAGGCAGCCCCCACACCCAGGTGCAGCATGGACACCAGGCTCCCGAAGACCGAGCTGCCCACTGGGGCCATGCGCTGGCAGCGGGGATGGTTCTGCCTCCATCGAACACTCAGAGCCAGGCCGGGCCCAGTGACCCAGCCCTGCCCAGTGAATGGGGGTGTGACCCTCACTCCCATCTAGGCAAGCTCGGGAGCGGGGGGAAGCTTCCTCTCTGGAGGATCGCTGGGAATAGGAAGCTGCTAGACTGATGGCGCTTCAGCACCCCCTAGTGCCATGCCGGGGCACTGGGTCAGCAGTGACTGCGAGGGGACAGCACCCCCTACCGAGCCCCCCAATCCCACCCCTGCAGCACAGCGCCCCCTAGTGCCATGCTGGAGGTGGCCATGGGGCGGAGTAGAGCCAAAGGGACAGAACAGAGTGACCAGCGATACCTGGGGCTCTGGCCAGACAGCAGGATTGTGATGCGTCCCGTAGATACTGATCAGACAGACGTTCCCTGCCAGAGAGGAAACTGCCTCGTTAGAGGAAAGGGAGAAGGATGAGAGGGGTTGAGCGCCTCAGGGGTTATGGGCCCAGAACTGGTGCCATGCCCCTGGCTGGGGGGCAGGGAAAGAGGCTGGTACCTTTGGGTAGGACACGTCCGTCAGGCATTTTGATGTCCTCGGTGCAGCGCCGTGACACGGCCGTGACAGGCGGGTGCAGGCGCAGACTCTCCTTGATGCACATGGTGGAGAAGGGCATCTGGGACAGGTCCTCCCTGCAGAGAGCAGAGCTTAGTGCTGGCCCCAGAGGTGGATGCACGAGGGGCCCAGTGTGAGCCCATGAGCCAGGCACTGGGCTGGGACAGACTCGCATCTGCATGGAGCTGGCACTGAGGGGACGTATGACACCGTGAGTGACGGGGGAGGGGGATGCACACCTGAGTGGCAGGGCCCTTGGGCATATCTCGGGGGGGGGGGGGGCATCAAAACCCAGAGAGGCAGGGCCCTTGGGCACTGGGGAGCAGCCTAGGCCTATCTTGCAGGGGAAGCCCTCCAGCTTGGGGGGCTGGCAGAGGTGAAGGGACCCCAGCGCTAGGCATGGACTGGTGGGGGAGGGGAGGGCAGCGGCTGTGCTAACCCTCACAGGTGGGGCAGGGGCTGTGCTGGGAGTAAAGGGTGCGGGGGGCCACACAGGCCCTGGAAGTGGTGGTGCTGGTGGTCAGCACTGCACTGGACAGAGCCAGCACTGCAGCCGGAGCAGCCATCTCACCATTCAATCTCCTCCGACTCCTTGTCCCGCATTAAGTCCTTGATCTCCTCCCGGCAGCGCTCCTGGTACTCGGGGTGACAGGCCAGGTTATACAGCACCCAGGAGAGGCCGCTGGCTGTGGTGTCGTGGCCTGCAGGGAGAGGCCAGCGCAGCGTGAGAGATGCCGGGGGGCCAGAGAGGAACTGTGGAGACTCCGGGGCTGGAGGGACCCTGCCCGGCTCAGCTCCCCCTGCCAGCACCTCCTCTGGGGCCTTGCTCCCCGTGACTCTCTGGCAGAACCAGTGGGAACTCCAGGCCCCTCTTGCATGGGGGGCAAGTGGGGTGACTCTGAGCATCTGTCCCCTCTAGCGCCCCCCTCTATTGCTGGGACTGTCTGGCAGTGCCTAGGGGAAGATCTGTCTTAGCTCCATTTCACGGAAAGGCACACCCAGGTCACCCAGAGCCAGGGACTGAACCCAGCTCTCCTGCCCTCCTCCCCCACCAGAGCCATGTCATCTGCGGAGACCACATGAGGCTGTGAGGTCAGCAGGAGAGCCCCCCCGCCCAGGGCGGCTTCTCACCCTCAAACATGAAGGTGTCGGCCTCGGCTGCGATGTCCTCATCTGACAGGTCCTGGCCGTCCTCATCCTGCACAGAGCACACACTGCTGGACGGGTAACTTGGCTACCCACGGGGCCCAGCCCATGCCTTCCCCATCTCAGACCCTGGGAGGATGGGACATCTTGGGGTGGAGTGACCTAGGCCATCTCCCCTCCACCCCAGCCCAGGGAAAGAGGCAGCCCCTGCCCTGCCCCACAGCCTAGGCCCCAAGGTGGGCTCCCCCACACCCCCATGCCCAGCCTGGCTCTGGTGTTAGAGCATCCGAGAGGTGCCAGCCCCATGTCGCCAAATGCAGTTTATATCACTCCACACTGAGCATGCTGGGAAGGCAGCACTGGCTCAGCCGCCCCAGAGAGCTGGACTGGAGGGCAACTCCTGGTATGACAGACATCACACAGCACCTTCCACCTGGCAACGCCCTGCCCGGACGTCAACGAACCCCCAGCTCCCGAGGGCACGGCCTCCCACTGTGCTACCTTGGCCAATAGCAGGACATCAGTGACCTCCCCACCCCCATGGGACAGGCCCCCACCACGTTACCTTGGCCAGGAGCAGGATGTCAATGAAGTCCACCGTCTTGCCCTGCTTGGATTTGAGCCAGGCCTCCCTGCCCAGGCGGCTCAGGGCCTGGTGGCGCCGCTGCACCACGTTGGCTGTGAAGCGGTGCACGGTGTCGCAGGCGCGCCGGAAGCGCCGCCCGTCGGGCGTCAGGTAGTACAGGAAGTCCCAGTGCAGGAGCAGGCGGTGCTGGCGTCGCACCACCAGGGAGCTGAGCTCCAGGATGGCCGCGATGTAGTCACTGGGCGTCCTGCAACACAACAGGCCAGCATGTGACTGACAGGCTGGGGCGGGGGGTGCGCCCTGATCAGAGCTGGGGGATCCCGGGGGGCTGGGCCTCGCAACAGAGCGATCGTGTGATCTCCCAGCCACGGGATCTCCGGGCCGGCCGGCGGGGAGGGGACTGAGCTCGGGTGTCTCGGGCGGCTGCTGTGGCTTAGCCAGTGTGGGACTGTGACGCACGACCGGAAAGCGTTAAGCATCCTGCAGGATAAATGACTCAAATTCAGCCCTTAAAATCGTATGGGGAGATGATGTTTGTGGTTTTGTGTATTTACGTATTTATTGGTAGACGTCAACAATGTCATCAAACAGTCCCTGTCTATGCCGTATTCTGTTAATTCAGAGATCAAAAGAACATCTTAGCATTTAAATGAATAAATGCAGGATATCGCTGTATTCATCTTTGAAATGTATAGCCAATCATCTGCCAATGGTGGAAAAACAGGCAACTGTCTTATGTTAATTTGGGTAGCTAATTACCGGTGGTGGACCTACTTCAAAGTGGCCCTGATTGCCTATTGTTGGCCTAAGGACTCCGACCTATCAAAGAAGGCCTGGAGTTTTATAAAAGACCCTTGGGTCCTGAGCCTGTTTATCTCAGATCTGCTTGATGCTTCATGCAGGGGAAGCCTAAGTCACAAGGACTGAGATCCCAGGTCTGACAGAACCACCCTGAATATGAACATTGGACTGTAACCTATGGACTATTTCTGAAAGAACTCTTTGCATCTACAAAGCTCAACATCTCTGCTATAAATCTGAACCTCAAGAATGATACTCATGTCTGTATGTATACCGTTCTTTTAACCAATCCTCTCTTTTGTATTTTAATAAATTTTAGTTTAGTTAATAAGAATTGGCTGTAAGGGTGTATTTGGGTAAGATCTGGAATATTCATTAACCCGGGAGGTAATGTGTCCGATCCTTTGGGATTGGTAGAACCTTTTCTGCTATATGATGAATAAGATTTTCATTGATCCTCATCATATTTGACTTGGGTGTCTAGGTGGAGCCCTGAGGCTGGGCTGCTTTAAGGGCACTGTGCTGTTGACTTCTGCGTAACCAGTGAGGTACAACAGAAGCTGTTTTGCGCTGACTTGGTAAATCTAAGTATTGGAATGTCCACCAGCTTGGAGGCTTGCCTGCCCATTCTTTGCAGTTCACCCTAATTGAGTGACCTCAGTTGGCTCCCCTGAGACCCCAGTCATAGGGACCATAAAGAGCCCCAGACACGAGGGGGTGGGGGTGGGGGGCAGCACGGCCCAGGCAGGCTCCAAGGAGCCCCCAGGCTAACGCAGCCTGTTCCCGGGGTGCACCGCGGGGTCTTGGGTGTCAAGGGCCCCACCCCCATGGGACAGCGATGTCAGCAGGGCATGGGAGATTGGGGGACGGGTGGGGTTCAGAGCACAGCTGGGCCTGGCAGGGATGGAGAAGTGCCCCTCCCCATCAGCTGGACAGAAAGAACGTGGGTTTGGCAGGAGCCGATCTCGGACTCCTCCCCAGGCAGGCTGATGGGTCAGGACGTCCTGGTGTGAGCAAGTCCTGCCTGGGTTCCCCAGGGTCACGGGTCACCTCACTGCAGCAGAGGTGGGATCTGACTCCCGGCCTGCCAGGAAACCAGCCACTTCCCCCGTCGCTGCCAGGTGAGACTCCAGCCCAGCTCTCAGTCCCATTTCTGGCAATGGGGTCCGCTCTGAACTTGAACGCTGTGGACAGAAATGCTGGGCTCCCAGCACGTCCCACAGCAGCCCGGGGCCAGCCTGCACCGGCACGAACCGCAGCCAGCCCGGGGCCAGCCTGCACCGGCACGAACCGCAGCCAGCTGGCAGTGTCTCATGACAGGGAGTCAACGTGCACCAGTGCAGTAAAACAGATACAAGCTGCAGACGAGGGCCCTGCAGTACATGTATAAACTGGGGGCAGGAGGGTTCTGGGGGGACGGGACTGAGGTGAGGAGCTTCCTGGCAGTGAGATGCATGTGGCAGCAGGATCATCGCCCCAAGAGAAGTACAGCACAGCCATGCTGACCCCCCTACCCCGCAACACCTCCAGACACTAGGGTTACCATATTTCAGCAAGCAAAAAAGAGGACGGGAGGAGCCCCGCCCTAGCCCCGCCCCTGCCCCTCCCACTTCCCGCCCCCCCAGAACCCCCAACCCTCCCCCCGTTCCTTGTCCCCTGACTGCCCCCTCCTGGGACCCCTGCCCCTAACTGCCCCCCAGGACTCCACTCCCTATCTAAGCCTCCCTGCCTCTTGTCCCCTGACTGCCCCAACCCTTATCCACACCCCCACCCCCAGACAGACCCCTGGGACTCCCACGCCCCATCCAACCACTCCCCACCCCCTGACAGCCCCCCCCGAACTCCCAACCCATCTAAACCCCTCTGCTCCCTGTCCCCTGACTGCTCCGATCCCTCTCCGCACTCCTGCCCCCTGACAGCCCCCCCCAGAACTCCCAACCCATCTAAACCTCTCTGCTCCCTGTCCCCTGACTGCTCCGATCCCTCTCCCCACTCCTGCCCCCTTGACAGCCCCCCCCAGAACTCCCAACCCATCTAAACCTCTCTGCTCCCTGTCCCAACTGCTCCGATCCCTCTCCCCACTCCTGCCCCCTGACAGCCCCCCCCAGAACTCCCAGCTCCCCACCCCCCTGCTCCTTGTCCCCTGACTGCCCCTTCCTGGGACCCCTGCTCCTAACTGCCCTCCAGAACCCCACCCCTAAGCCTCCCTGTTCCTTGTCCCCTAACTGCCCCCCAGGACCCTACCCCCTACCTGTACCCTGACTGCCCAAAACTTTCTCCACCCCCCCCCCCAAAAGCCCCCCCCCCCCGTTTCTTGACTGCCACCTCCAGAACCTTCCTGCCCCCGGTCCCCCTTACCCTGCTGCTCAGAACAGGGTGTTGGGCTCTGTGCGAGCCGAGCCGGACACGTGGCTGCGCTCCCCAGCACAACAAAACCGGGTCCCTGGCCCTGCACAACAAAACCCGGTCCCTGGCCCTGCACAGTGCTGCCAGACCGGGCTGCAGGAGAGGCCAACTCAGAATGCAGGGTGGCTCTGGCTCCTCTACAGCTGCTCAGGAGTCCAGCCCGGGATTTTTCTGCAGCCCTCCCAGCCGCTCGCTCTGCAGGGGGAGGGGGGAAATCCCGGACATTGTGAGTGCTTTACAAATTCCCCCCGGACGCTATTTTTAGCGCGAAAAGGAGGACATGTCCAGGTAAATCCCGACGAATGGTAACCCTACCAGACACCCCACTGGAGAGTCCCTGCCCAGGCCTGCAGTAACACCGTCCCCACCCTGGGATCTCCAGTTCAGGGACCCATTCCATGGATCTGGATGGGCTCACTGGGGCCAGGCCAGGAAGGGAGGGACCCTGCAGCCCATTCTCCCCATTCTGACCTCCCCCCATGAGGGGGCTCCCACCCTCGGGTCAGCTGGGGGAACTGCCCCCCTGCTGGGGGAGCTCCCCCCGTGTCACTCACTCCTGGCAGTTGCTGTTGTAGCTGAAGACACATTTCTGCAGACTGTCCAGGGTCATGAGGCTGACCTGTCCAAACATGTCCAGGGAGGTGGAGCCTGACGCCACCAGCTGGCGCCACTTGGCCTGTGGGAGAACAGTGCCCATGGGAGCCGCACAGCCACCCGCAGGGACAGCCCTGCAGAGCCCAGGGCCAGCATCAGAGACAGGGAAGCAGATAGGGGAGGAGACTAGTGGACTGGTGTAGTGAAAGGGCTGGGCATGCGGTGGGGGCAGGTGCAAGATCAGTGGGCAGAGTATCGGTGCAGTATATGCCCTGGGGGGGGGAGGTGCAGGGCCAGGGGCACAGCGTAGTGATGGTGCAGCATATTCCATAGGGTGTGGGGGAGGCAGGCGTGAGGGCAGGGTGCTGGTGCAGCACATGCCATTGGAGGAGGGCACTAGTGCAGCGTGTGCCGTGGGGAGAGGGTCACAGGCAGGCTGGGGGTGGCAGGTGACAGGGCAGTGTGTGCCATGCGGGGAGCGTGCATGGGCAGGCTGGGGGTGGAAGGGTGCCAGGGCAGTGTGTTCCGTGGGGGGAGGGTAACGGGCAGGCTGGGGGTTGCAGGGCAGTGTGTGCCGTGGGGGGAGGGTCCTGGGCAGGCTGGGGGGTGCCAGGGTGCCAGGGCAGTGTGTGCCGTGGGGGGAGGGTACATGGGCAGGCTGGCTGGAGGCAGATTGCCAGGGCAGTGTGTTCCGTGGGGGGAGGGTACATGGCAGGCTGGGGGTTGCAGGGCATTATATGCCGTGGGAGGGGCCAGAAGCACAGGCATGGATTTGGTGCAGTGGGGGGAGGGGAGGTACTCACATGCATGATGTCAGTGCTCTGGTTGAAGATCTTCATGTAGGGCTTCAGGATGTCAAAGTGGAAGGCTGGCGTCAGCATGCGCCGGTGCCGCACCCATTTCGCACCATTGCTCAGCAGCAAGCCGTCCCCTGAGATGACAGGCACTCGGCTCAGAGCCTGGCAGCCATGGCAGAGATCCCGTAGCCCAGGCCCCCAGCAGCCCTCTGGGTCACAGCCAGCTGGGGAGCTCAGCGAGAACCAACCTCCCTGGTGCACGTTGGGCAGGCACGAGAGTGTGTGCTCTTGTGTGCAATGTGTGCAAGGAGCGTGGGTGGGGGTGTGAGTGACGTATGTGTGTGTGTTTGTGGGGCACATGTGGGCATGAACATGCAGGTGCATGCGTGTGTGTATGTGCAGGTGCGTGATGGTATGTGCAGAAAGGTGCATGGTGCACACCCATGTGCTGGTGCTCACAGCTCTGGCATGAGTAGCTCCAGGTCCACACTGACACAAGAACGGACAGACTGGGTCAGCACAATGGTCCATCCAGCCCAGTGTCCTGTCTGCCGACAGTGGCCATATTTCCCCTTAATCGTCTCTTTTCCAAGCTGAAAACTCCCAGTCTTTTTAATCTTTCCTCATACGGAAGCTGTTCCAAACCCTAGTAATTTTTGTTGCCCTTTTATGAACCTTTCCAATTCCAGTATATCTTTTTTGAGATGGGGCAACCACACCCGCACAGTCTGTTTCAAAGAGAAACAGCAGAACTAAAATTCATTTGCAAATTCAACACCATTAATCTGGGCTTGAATAGGGACTGGGAGTGGCTGGCTCATTACAGAAGCAGCTTTTCCTCTCCTGGAATTGACACCTCCTCATCTATTATTGGGAGTGGACTACATCCACCCTGATTGAATTGGCCCTGTCAACACTGGTTCTCCACTTGCGAAGTAACTCCCTGCTCTCCATGTGTCAGTATATAATGCCAGCATCTGTAACTTTCACTCTATGCATCCGAAGAAGTGAGGTTTTTACTCACGAAAGCTTATGCCCAAATAAATCTGTTAGTCTTTAAGGTGCCACCAGACGCCTTGTTGTTTTTGTAGATACAGACTAACACGGCTACCCCCTGATACTTGAAGATCAGCTTAGAATGCGTTTTGCTTTTATTTCATTGGACCAAATCCGACTTGTTTTGCTTTGACTTATAAATCATTTAAAATTTAACTTTGTAGTTAATAAATCTGTTTGTTTATTCTACCTGAAGCAGTGCGTTTGGTTTGAAGCATGTCAGAGACTCCCCTTGGGAGAACAAGCCTGGTACATATCAATTTCTTTATTAAATTGATGAATTTATATAAGCTTGCAGCATCCAGCAGGCATAACTGGACACTGCAAGACAGAGGTTCCTAGGTTTGTGGCTGGAACCAGAGATACTGGCTAGTGTCATTAAGTTGCACAGTCCAAGGAGCAGTTACATGCCAGAGGCTGTGCGTGAACAGTCCAGGAGTGGGGGTTCTCACAGTAGAGCAGGATAACGCTGGCTCCCAGAGTCGAGGATTGGAGTGACCTAGCAGATCACCGGTCCGGGTAACACCAGAGGGGAATGTCACACCCTCCTTTCCCCACAAGGCCGTCCCCTGGGATCCGGGCCCCATGACACTAAGCACAACAGATCCCAGCCCAGAAGAAAGCGCACTCACCCAGCCAGGGCTTCAGGAAGCCATAGAACACGTAGTCCTTGGGTGCGATGGCAGCTGTGGGGGAGACCAGAGACGGGGCAGGCCCGGGGGTTAGTGCTGAGACACACACATCACTCGGGGGGACAGAGACGGGGCAGGCCCAGGGGTTAGTGTTGAGACAGACACACGACTTGGGGGGGCAGAGATGGGGCAGGCCCAGGGTTTAGTGCTGAGACACACACACGGCACAGGGGGGGCAGAGATGGGCGCAACCCGGCATTAGCGCTCAGACACGGTATGGGGGGCGGTACTGGGGTGGTATGCCAGCGCTCTCACACACACATGGTACAGGACACAGGGAAGGAGTGCAGGGCTACTGGTATCAGAGCCCCGGCTGGAGCTGCAGCACTTATTAGCCTGGAAAGGGGCAGCCGCAGGAACATGGGTCTGTCCAGCACCTGCCTGCTCCACAGGCTGTTTCGTAAGGAGCACTGGAGCATCCCCCTGTGAAAGGAGCCCCCCGTCAGACAAGGCAGAGCCCTGCTGCACACCCTGCTCCAGGCTCCTCCCTAGCAGCCAGGAGGGCGGCTGCTGGGGCAGCAGGACAGGCTCAGTGAACAGGGTGAAGGAGCCACATGACAGGGACCAGGCGCTGAGCCACCAGGCCCCTCACGCAGAGCAGGCTCTGCTCCGAGCGAGTCACGGACAGGCAGGACATGGGGCGCAAGCAGCATCTGCAGCCTGGGCTGGGCCTGCGGAGTGAGAGACACTGCTCCTGGGGCAGTGCCTGTGACCCACGGACCACGGGAGCTCGGCAGTCACAGTACAGAGCTTGGCATCTTTAAAACTCCCTATTTATTAGTTGTAATCCCCGGCTCTAGGAGCGGGGTGGGATCCTGTGGCTACAGCAGGGTCTGAAGAGGGCTGGGAGCCAGGACTCCTGGGTTCTATTCCTGTCTCTTCCACACACACCCCCGCACCATTCTCCAGATTTCCCCCCACCCCTGACATCCCACTAGTCTCACGGCCATGCACCCCCACAATAGTATCTGCCCCACACTCTCTGCTTCTTTCCATAGGCCCTCCAAGAACATTGACTATTTAGTCCTTATGAGTCCCCCTGACCTGTTTCTCCCCTGGACCACCTCCCTCATTGTCCCCTTCACCCCACAGCTCTGCTGCATCCCCTTCGGGACCATGGACTGAGCTGATGAAGGGCAGGGGTGTGTGTGTGTCCCTGAGCTGGCTGGATGCTATCAGACCCATTGGGCTGACCCTACTCGCCTATCATCAGCCCCAGAAGCCAGGGATGCCGGCAGGGCCGCAATGAACCTTTGTTCCCATGGGTCACTGGCTCAGAGGCTGACGGCAGCTTCAGCCAGCAGCCAGGGGAACGTGCTCCTCTCAGGACACTAGGGGCTGGCTATAGCCTCTCCCCTAACCCCTCCCCTCACTAAGGACCCTGGGTTGTCAGCCCCCAGCCAGACAAGCAGCTAAATGAGCAGCCACGTGCCAAGCTGAGCTCAGCCCGAGACCTGAGTCATTGCCTTAGCCCCGACAGCTTCCGCCTCAGCCCCGTGGAGGAGAGCTGGTCCTCCTGGCCAGGGGCTTTTCTAGGGAGCAGCTGCCTCTCACCACTGGGCCTATGTCCCCAGAGGTCCCGTCATGCCGGGAGCACATAGCACAACAGATAAGACCTAGGGGTTAGAGTGGATGAGAAGCTGGATATGAGTCGACAGTGTGCCCTTGTTGCCAAGAAGGCTACCAACATTTTGGGCTGTATAAGTAGGGGCATTGCCAGCAGATCGAGGGACGTGATCATTCCCCTCTATTCGACATTGGTGAGGCCTCATCTGGAGTACTGTGTCCAGTTTTGGGCCCCACACTTCAAGAAGGATGTGGAAAAATTGGAAAGAGTCCAGCGGAGGGCAACAAAAATGATTAGGGGTCTGGAGCACATGACTTATGAGGAGAGGCTGAGGGAACTGGGATTGTTTAGTCTGCAGAAGAGAAGAGTGAGGGGGGATTTGATAGCTGCTTTCAACTACCTGAAGGGGGATTCCAAAGAGGATGGATCTAGACTGTTCTCAGTGGTAGCAGATGACAGAACAAGGAGTAATGGTCTCAAATTGCAGTGGGGGAGGTTTAGGTTGGATATTGGGAAAAACTTTTTCACTAGGAAGGTGGTGAAGCACTGGAATGGGTTACCTAGGGAGGTGGTGGAATCTCCTTCCTTAGCGGTTTTTAAGGTCAGGCCTGACAAAGCCCTGGCTGGGATGATTTAGTTGGGGATTGGTCCTGCTTTGAGCAGAGGGTTGGACTAGATGACCTCCTGAAGCCCCTCCCAACACTGATATTCAATGATTCTATGATAGCTCCAGGCGCCTGCTGGGAATCCAACCCTTGCTGAGCCCCAGAACAGTCGGATGGATGGACGGACGGACAGACACACAAACTCCTGGCGCTACGGCCACCCTCACTACCTGACTCCAGCAGCATGGGTTTAACGACCTCTGGGTGGAAGAGCCGCAGAATGGGAAACCAGGGGCCAAACCACCAAAGGCAGGAGTGGCTGTAGCGCCCGATGAGCTCATCTACGTACTGCATCCCCTCCTCCGTGTTCTGACCCTACAACAAGGAGCCATGGGTTAGCCACGGGCCAGCCGGGACTCCGGCCACGTCGACGTGCTGGGCCCAGTGCCCGACTCAGCCCACTGCAGGAGCAGTAGCTCCCTGGGCAGATGCACTGCTGGCTGTTCTCAGCATGCCTCCTGCTTCATTTCTAATGGGGGAAGGGAGACTGGCAGACTGCCCTCACCTGGCAGTAGGTTGGACGGGACCACTTGGGGCTCCCTGTGTTGTCGCAAACAGGGGCTCCCAGCTGTTTTCTGTGCAGAGCTGAACTCAGGGGCTAAGTGGTCAGCGTGCATGAGCCCTCAGCCCTGGCATGAACTAGCTACGTGCATTCACACAGCCCCGGCACTGCACCCCCGCCCGGCACTGCTCTGCCATCCAGCTGAGCTGAGCAGGAGAATGAGTGCTGAGCCGCCCCACTGGACTGAGGGCTCCTGAGCCCTGAAGCACCCCTGTCCTGGCACAGTGACACACAGCTCTGCTCCAGGGAGCAACTCGCAGCACTCAGACCCAGCCACTGGCTTTGAGGACTAAAGCCAGACCTCCCCCCTCCGTGTCCTGCCAAGCCAGCCAGGCACTGGGGGAGGGAGCTGGACTCTGGTCCTGCTGCTGCATCAGCAACGGGATTATTTACAAAGTTCCAGGACACTGAACTGGGTCCCTGGGCACAGCCCCTAGCCGCTGGGATGGGCAGCAGTTCAGGGGTGAGCAAACAGGCCCCAGCTTAGCTCCACGTGCTCTTGGCCCTGCGGGCCCAGGCACCACTTGGAGCAGGGCTAATTGGAAAGAGTGGCAGCAGTATGTGAACGGGAACAGAGATGTCGCCTCCACAAGGGAGCAGGAGAGGCTGGAGCAGGAGCCCCCAGGCCAGGGAGCACCCACCAGGCCGGGGGCTGGACTCCTTCGGAGTCTGGCTCCAGCTCATTGCACGGCCCCCTGCAGCGCACAGCCCCAGCAACTCGCTCACCAGAGCGGGGCCTGCACTGGTGGTGCTGGGGGGGGGTAGCTGCACAGAACCCTCACCCTCTGCTGCACCCGCTGACTCCTTTCAGCACCCGGGTGATTAGAACTATGAGACACCAGCGCACTGGGCAACCGGCCCTGGCAGGGGCCACTCTCCCTGGGCAGCAGGAAGGGGACAGGGCCAGCACGGGCTCCCCATGTCACTGATCATTGCTGGCCATCACTACCCTGCCTCTGGAGTGTGTGCGTGTGTCACCTGCCCTCCCCGGGGCCCAGCTGCTTATGCAAGACCAATGATGACAAGTCCCCCATGGGGAGGTGGCTCTGCTTCCCGCCCCTGAGGAGTTCAGCCAGGTAGTGCCCTTGGCCCTGCTGCCCAGACTGTCCTGAGCCACCAGCCTGCCCAGGCTGGAAGGGTCTTTGCTGTGCAGCAGGTCCCGCTGGGTGCTGCCTTAGGCCTGCCCTGCATGGCTGGTCTCTGCTCCTGTTGTTCCCAGGAGCCCCGGGCACAGCACTGCTGGAGCTGACAGCCTCAGTCCCGGCTATGGACCATTAGCTCTCCATGCTGGAGACAGCCAGTCTGTGCTCCCTGGGCCCAGCAGAGGAGCTGCTACTGCTCAGTGGCTCTGGTGGGGTGAGGGCTTGTCCATGGCTCCCTGGCAGCACTGGGTGCGGGGGGTGGCTATACCGCAGGGGCACCATCTCCCCTCTTCCAAAGGGGGAGCAGTAGCTGCTGGGGAGCTGCAGTCTGCAGCCCCTAGAGGTCCTCTGCCTGCTCCTGCACTCCTTGCCCCCCTCCCCACCATGAGCCCCAGAGGCATTGCTGGACTCAGCCCCATCCCCTTATGGCACCAGGCAGCTTCTGGGTGCCCCTGGATCCAGAGGATAGCAGGGGCTGGCTGGGCTGGATTCCCCAAAGCAGCAAGTGACAATCTCTCAAGAGCCAAACAGGAATCGGCACAAACCAGGGCACAAGGAAGACCCCCCCCCCCCCCCGAACACCTGGCCCACACAGCGACATGGCCCCATTTTATTCCCTGCCTCCCTGCACAGAGCACGTTGACGGCCTTCGCCCAGGGTGAGCTGGTGCAGACATTGGCCTGCAGCAAGAGCAGTCACATCAAGGCAGCTGGAGAAGCTGGACTAAGGCAGGCCATCCTCTGGGAGGATCCAGAACTGCCCGGGAGGGAGGGGATTCTGTAGAGCTGCAGAGCCCAGCCCGTCCGACGGGGTTTCCAGTGCAGCACGGCCCCAGAGACAGACTAAACTTCCTGGGCAGAGCTGTCCCAAAATGGAGCAGGGAGGCAATAGTCCCTCCCTCCACTGTGCCCCCACCTCAAATAGGACAGTGACAGCGGGGGAGGGGTCCGGGAGGAGCCATCAGAACCAGGACCGGCTCCAGGCACCAGCCAATACAAATGGGCAGCCGTCCAGCCACTCTTGGGACTGCACGTCTGGTCTTCGGCAGGAATTTGGCAGCGGGTCCCTCCGTCCCTCTTTGAGCTGCCACCAAAGTTCCGCTGAAGAGGAAGAGAGGGAGTGAAGGACCCGCCGCCTAAGAATGGAACAGCGCAATTGAGCTGCTGCCGAAATGCCACCAATCCGCCTTTTTTTTCCCCCCTGCTGGATGGGGCGGCAGAAAACCTGGAGCCAGCCCTGATCAGAACAACTCAAGCTCTGGAAAACCTGCCTCTCCGGGGGAAGGCTACAGGAGGCCAATAGATTTAATTTCTTCAAGAGCAGGAAAAGAGGTGCCTAGATCCCAGCTACCAGCCCCTCCCTGGGCAGGGATGCCTGGCAGCAGAGGGCTCTGCCATCCAGCAGACAGCGGCTGAGTGAGATCCAGCAGGAACGAACTGGCAACACAGTGCAAGTGTTTGACAGGGAGGGGAACGAGCCCTGGGAACAGCTGGCCTAGGGACATAGGGGCTTTGCCATCCCTGGGAGTCTTTACATGGAGATGGGCTGTCCCTTTGTAACGCTCCCTCCAGCACAGCCGGGAGCTCGGGGCTGGCTGCAGGGAGCTCTGGGGAGGGTCTCTGGCTTGTGTGACTCGGGCAGTCAGATTAGAGGGGCAGAACGGTCCCTCCTGGCCCGACCCACCCTCCATTCAGCTCTGGGCCCCCTGGAACCCTCTCTACAGTAACCCAATCCCAGCCGTCTAGGTCAGAAAAGGCTGCTGGGCCCACGCAGTGCAGAACCCAGGGGAGAGCAGCCAAGGTGGCAGGGAAGGATTGGTTCACCCGGGCAGGAGCGAGTCAGTTGAGCCCAGAGGCCTGCACGCATTATGTACGAGAACACAAGGGGTGGGACCCATGGGGGTGGGGGTTGAGCTGGAACAGAGGGAGATCCAGGCTGGACAGTGCAGACTCCAAGGACCTATTGCTGGGAGACACCCATTAGCTTCCCAGGCAGATTGTCCCCTCTGGTGCCTTCCCCGGGGCTCTGGTCGGGCTGCTCTGCAAGGCTGCAGGTGACTGGCTCCCAGCCCTGCCCTGGGGAAGATCAGGAAAACCTTCATACCAGCATGATGTCACACTGGGGGTAAGGGACTAGCTGGGAGCCCTTCCCTTGGGATGTTCACAGCTAGCCTGGCCAGGGCCCCAGATAACAGACTGCTGGGGCCAGTCCTGCATAGGTTCCCCAGGGGATAGGCTAGAGCGGCCTAGGTGGTCTCTCCCATCTCTGGCCCCACAGGTTGTGTCTACACTGCAATTAGACACCTGTGACCTGCCCATGTCAGCTGACTCAGGTGGAGGGCTGTAAAACTGCGGTATAAACATTCGGGATCAGGCTGGAGCCCAAGTTCTGGGACCCCACAGGGGGGAGGTCCCAGAGGCCAGGCTCCATCCCCAGCAGGAATATTTACACTGCCATGTAACAGCCCCACAGCCCAAGCCAGCTGACACGGGCCAGCCACAGGTGTGTACGTGCTGTGCGGACACCCTCAGAGTCTCACCACCACCCCCAGGAGCCAGCGTACCTGAGGCTGTTGTGATCGGCTTGAGGTAATCAGGGTGCACCAGGGACAGGACTGGTAGGAAGGGCCCCATCCATGTCACAAAGGCCTGGGATAATGTAGCCACTGTTTGGGACACCAAGCTCAGCCCCTCCTCACCAGGTATGAACTGCAGGAGGGATGGGGCAGAGTTAACAGGGTAGGATTGGGTCCCTCCTAGACTCCAGAGCAAGTCAGTGCACACCAGACAGGGCAGAATCAGATCCTCTGATCGGAGGCAGGACTGGGTCTTCGGACCGCCGCGTGCAATGCCTCACCAAGTGTATCTGTCAAGACCCTCACTCCTGAGCACGGCCGATGTCTGCTATCGCAGCACATGGTGACTGGCTATGCCCTTGCCACAGCTACACCAGGTGGGGCCATCCACCAGGGGCTTTATAACCCTCCCTGCTCCATGCCTAGGGGCCACTCACCACCAACGCAGGCAGAGCCATTGGGGTGCAGCTGGCTGGGAGGGCTGGCACGGGGCTGGGCCAGGGAGCATGGCAGGGGCCAGTGATGAGCAGAGAGGCTTCTATGGATTGGTTCCCTTAGAGACCCCTGCCACTGGGCAAATATCTGAGCACCAGAGCCCAGGGCCACCCACCAGGGCACATCCCACACTCAGCCTCGAGCCCTGCCTGGAGAACGCAGTATTTGAGTGTAAGGCACTGGGTGGGAAGGAGGCCATTCGCCTGTCTTCCCCCCCCCCCCCCCCCCCGCATGTTGGCCAGAGCCCCACCTGCCCCATCCAGTGCCAGAGATCGGGGGTGCATTAGAGCCAGCAGCCATAGGAAGGGCCCCATCCACAGCAGGATGGGAGCAGCAGTGTGGCCGATGCCTCTGCCTCCAGCTCAGGCCCTCCTCGTTGGGTCAGGAAGTCTGAGTTCAGATGCTGCTCACTCTGGTGCCAGACGGGACGTGTGCTCAGAACCTGGTGGAGCTGTCCCAGGACCCTCGTCTCCTACCCCTGCTCGGTCCCAGCCCCATTCCCATGTGTCTGATGGATGGGCACGACTCCCTGAGCGACCTGCCAGGCCATGCTCCCCTGGCCAGCACTGGCTGGGACCAAAGCCCTTCACCTGAATGGGAGGGAGAGGCCTGAACCAGCTGGGTCACCCGCCCCCAGCCTTCTCGGGGGCTATTCCACCAGCCCCTCCCTTGGGATGGGCAAGGGTGGCTCCTGCCAGCAGGGATCAAGCCATGTCTCAGTGGCAACAAGGAGCAAGAGGGGAGAGAAGACACTCACCCCCTCCCCACCCCCACGTGACATGACACCTACCATCCCCAAGTGCCCCAGCAGCCAGTTGCGACGCGGGGGCTCCGGGAAGCAGCGCAGCCGCTGGCAGTTCACATAGTAGCGGTGCCAGGAGCTCCCCAGCTGCAGGAGGGTGCGGAAGAGCAGGGCCAGCAGGGCAAGGAGCAGGGCAGAGATGGTGTAGGCACGGAAGGGGGTCCGTTCCATGCTCAGCAGCTCTAGCACCCAGTCCGTGAGCGGCAGCATCCTGCGGGGAAGAGACAGGGCTGTCACCGGGGGTGAACTGCCACTGGGTCCCTTTGTTACAAGGTGTATGCACGTTACTGAGCTGCTGAGAGGTAGATACGCTGGAGGGTAGGGATAGGGTCTGGAGTGACCTAGACAAATTGGAGGATTGGGCCAAAAGAAATCTGATGAGGTTCAACAAGGACAAGTGCAGAGTCCTGCACTTAGGAAGGAAGAATCCCATGCACTGCTACAGGCTGGAGACTGACTGGCTAAGCAGCAGTTCTGTAGAAAAGGACTTGGGGATTACAGAGGAGGAGAAGCTGGATATGAGTCAGCAGCGTGCCCTTGTTGCCAAGAAGGCTAACAGCATATTGGGCTGCATTAGTAGAAGCATTATTCCCCTCTATTCGGCACTGGTGAGGCCTCATCTGGAGTATTGCATCCAGTTTTGAGCCCCCCACTACAGAAGGGATGTGGACAAATTGCAGAGAATCCAGCAGAGGGCAATAAAAATGATCAGGGGGCTGGGACACATGACTTACGAGGAGAGGCTGGGGGAACTTGTTTAGTCTGCAGAAGAGAAGAGTGAGGGGGGATTTGATAGCAGCCTTCAACTACCTGAAGGGGGATTCCAAAGAGGATGGAGCTCGGCTGTTCTCAGTGGTGGCAGATGACAGAACAAGAAGTAATGGTCTCAAGTTGCAGTGGGGGAGGTCTAGGTTGGATATTAGGAAACACTATTTCACTAGGAGGGTGGTGAAGCACTGGAATGGGTTACCTAGGGAGGTGGTGGAATCTCCATCCTTAGAGGTTTTTAAGGCCCAGCTTGACAAAACCCTGTCTGGGATGATTTAGTTGATGTTGGTCCTGCTTTGAGCAGGGGATTGGACTAATCTAATAACTCCTACCCTAATATTCTAGGATTCTATGTGTGAGCCAGGAGAGAACCCAGCCCCCCTAGCCAGCCAATAGCCCTTCCTGCTCCTCACCCACCCTGGCCCCCCAGTTCCCCCACACAGCCAATAGCCCTTCCTGTTCTCCAGAGGCAATGTGTGTGTGTGTGGGGGGGATCTCATATCCCCCTCCCCAAGATGCCTGCCAGGGTTTATATCCACTGGAGCCACCTGACTCTTCCCCAGGGCACAGACCTGGGGTCTGCAAAACTGCTGCGAAGCTTCCCCTGGGTGGGCAGGGCACTTGGCAGCAGGGTGCCAGCTCCCTCGACCCTCGCCATGCTGCAGAATGGCCAGTGCTTGCACCTGCCCTCTGCAGTGCCCACAGCGCCTCTTCCCAGCTCACCTCCGCTGCACAACTGGCTCCTGCTCCCTCCCTCCCCCTCCCCCGCACACAGCTGGCTCTAGCCCTCAGTGCCCATCCCCCACCTCCCAGGCACAGCTGGCTCCTTTCCTGCCCTTCCCCCCTGCACACACCGGCTCAGGGCTGCTGCACAGGGCTGGACCTTGCCCCAGCTGCCTGCAGGCTCAGTGCGGTCCCTTCACAGCCGGAGCCGGGACCCTCCTGCACGCAGCTGGCTCTAAGCTTTCACTCCCAGTGCCTCCAGCTCCTGCCCCCCTCCCCTCATAACAGCTGGTGCTGGGCTCTCCGGGGGGCACAACAGCCACTCCCCGCCTGCCTTCCCCAAAGCGACTCAGGTGCAGCAGCTGGTTTTCCCAGGCCCTGGCTTCCTTACCTGCCCGGAGCTCCTTGGACACCAGCTGCAGCAGCCTTTCCCTCGGCTCCAGGGCCGGCTCTAGGCTTTTTGCCACCCCAAGCTCAGGCGGTGGTGGGGCTCACAGGCGGCGCTGGAAGCGAAGGGAGTGATGTCACCTTCTCCCAGTGCCCACAGGGGCTTTACCCCCTCCCGGCTGTGCAGAGAAGCCCCGATAGAAGGGGGGGCACAAGGCAGCGCCGCAGGCAGTGCGCAGATGAGGCGGCGCAGCCCCGGCTCCCCGGCAGGGCTCTCCCTCTCCTCCCCAGGGAGCGGCTGGGCCCTGGCAGCTCAGCATCCCGGGGCTGGGGCTTCCCCTTCCCGCTGCGCCCGGGGGCACGGCCCCCTTGCCCCATCGAAGTGGCGCAGCTCCGAGAGCGCAAGTGCCCCGAAGAAAACGGATGGCCGGAATGCCACCCCTGGAAACGTGCGCTGCTCGCTCGGGTCCTAAAGCCTGACAAGTCTGGTGCGGCCAAGGAGGGACTTTCCAAGCTTGTGTCCCAGTGGGCTGTAACCTGAGGCTCAGCTCCCTGCTAGACCGGTCTCCAGCTGCTAGGACAGAGAATCCGAACATGGCATCCAAAGCCGCTCTAGAAACCCAAACTCCTTTGTCTCTGGAATAACTGCCCTGAACCCCGCTGCCTACCACGAGAGCCTTTCCATTAGGCCCCCCACCATCAATAGTTATGGGGCACCCCTGCTCCCCGCTCCCCCACCCAGCCAACAGCCCTCCCGGCTCTGCAGGGAGACCGGGGCATTCGCTTCCGCCAGGATCCCGGCTCATGGGAAGCCCCGGTGACACCCCCGGGGCTGCAGCCGGGCTGGGCTATGCAGAGCCCTGCCCGGGTAGGGGACGAACCAGCCGCTCTGCTCACCCAGACCAGACACTGACGCTAGGACTCGCGAGCTCAGCTCTGGGCGTGGCCTTTATAGCCAGGCGGGGCTGGGCCCCGCGCCAGGTGGGGAGGCGGGGCTGGGCCCTGGGCCCGAGAGAGGGTTCGGTTCGGCTCCGCGGGCGATGGGCTCCATTCTGGGACACGATCGCCCCCACCGGGGGTCCGCGCGGGTCGGGGTGTGGCTCGGAGCGGCCGCAGCCCGGGGCTATCGCTTGGATCCAGCACCGGCAGAGCCCGGCCCGCCAGCTCCAGAGAGCGGGGGCCGCAGCTCACCCTCCAGCCCGCACGGCCCGGGAGCCACCTCTGCTCTTGCATCAGCAGCTGACTTGTCTGCCCGGTTCCATCCGGGGGCACCTATGCAGCTGCCCCCCATGCCCCAGCTCTGCCCATAGCGACTCCAGAGGCTGCAGCGCTGTACTGGTGCACCCAGGGGCCCTTGTTCCTCTGGCGAGGGGGCAGGGAGCCCAGCCTGATTCTCAGGGCTGTTCAGCTGGCATGGAGTGGGAGGGGAAAGCCCAGCCTCCCCCCACCAGCCAGCGTGAATTGGCTCTGCACTGGATGAACCTGGGCCCATCACACAGAGTAGGGTGACCAGATGTCCTGATTTTATAGGGACAGTTCCGATTTTTGGGTCTTTTTCTTATATAGGCTCCTGTTACCCCCCCACCCCCTGTCCCGATTTTTCACATTTGCTGTCTGGTCACCCTAACACGGAGTCACTGCACAGACCCAAACACATGCCTGGGGGAGCCCATCCAGACCAGTGTCATTTTCAGAAAAAGCCCCGCTAACCAGCTAACCCCCCACTTTACACCCCATGAACATCTGACACCCTCAGCCTGGGATTGCTCTGTGGTGTGTGTGTCTGAAAGCGAAGCTAGGGTGTGTAACAAACTGTAATCCAGGTTGCCCTCAGACCTAATTCAAAGTTAAACAGGCAGTAAGTTAACACACTGTTAATCTTTCACTAATTTATCTCTACTAGCAAACTGACACCAATTATGGTACAGAATAAAAAACTAGCTTGGAACGCAGTCATAACTCCATATTAATAATGGTGCTCGCTGGTCACTGGCGGTGAGTTTCCCTGGGCCTCAGCACATACAAGTGTGAGTCTCTTCGGGAGCCAAAGGAGCTTCAGGGGCAGCAGTAGACAGCAACCTCTAGGGCTATGGCTTCACTGCAAAACCAGGTGTGTTTTTACATGGGCATAGCGCTGATCAAGTACAACCCTAGAGGAGACATGTAGCTAGGTGAGCTCAACCTTAAGTGTGTGCATGGGGGGGCTAGTGTTGACCTCAGCAAGTTACATGAAGATAAAAACTACCCGTGCCTCATCTCCACCAGGGCTCTATAGTGAGATTCAGAGAATTTAAGGCCAGAAGAGACCATTAGACCATCCAGACCTCCACAGGCCCTTACATGTCACTCAGCTACCCCTGCATTGAGCCCAGTAACTTGTGTTGGACTAAAGCATCTCCCAGAAAGGCCTCCAGCCTGGATCTGTAAACATCAAGAAATGGAGAATCCACCACTTCCCCTGGGAGTTTGTTCCAATGGCTAATCCCCCTTTACAGAGCTATCACCCCTGTAGAAACAACTGTTTTGGCAGTGAAGTTGTAGCCTATGTGTGTCAAAGCTCATGTCCTTGTTCACTTACTCCTGGTCTCGTTGGGTTCCGAGGATGTCTGAAAGAAGCCTTAACTTCCAGCAAACTACGTGTGGGGCTGGATTTGCTTCCAGGACTTTTACAGAAATAACTGAAAACAGCACACAGTAGCTGAAGACAATTGTGAAATGAGCCTAAGAGGTAAGGCACTTTTCTGAGAGGGGAAGCTCCCTAGAAAGGTAATTTTTAAACCTATTTCTTGTTCTTCATGGTTTTGAGCTATATAACAATAACATCTAGCTCTTATATAGCACTTTCCACCAGCAGGTCTCAAAGTGCTTTACAAAGGAGGTCAGTCAGTATCATTATTGCCATTTTACAGATGGGGAAACTGAGGCATAGGGCAAGGAAGGGCCTTGCCTAGCATGACCCAGCAGGCCAGAGCTGGGAATAGAATCCATATCTCCCGAGTTCTTCCCTCCAAGTTCATTTCCTCCAGACCAAGACCCCATCCTGCAGCAGCTGCAGCCCCAGGGGATGCACAATCTGGCGCAGGATCGGGGCCTACAGTTTTTGTCTGGATAATATTATTCTATAGAGTCCTGTGGAAAAGAAAACCCTGCTGCCAACTGAACTCTGGGTCGCTCCAGCTCCACCAGACCAACATGGGATAAGTTCCTTTGGTCCTTCAGGCACTGGTGACTGAATCCTGGGCTGTCCTATGCAATGTAGATGTGAGCTAGAAGAGTGAGTCAGGTTTCCTTTCAGTCACATGACTCTATGTTTAAATGTTTATTTTATTGAGGTAAAAGGTTGGCAAAATATACATATAAGTACACAGGCCCCACATAATCGCTACTGCAACCCAATAAATATTACCTTGCTTTTTCATTATCAAGGATACGATGTTTATGAGAGGGTTGTAAATACTGTTATATTAACCTCACATGTTTCATGATTCTGTCTAGTGATAAGGCAGCGTATACTTACCTTGGGGCATGCCACCTTTACCCCATTTCATACTCAAGCCTTGGGATATAAACACCTATGAGCCATCACTGGATTTTTTCTCTCCCTGAAAAATTCAAGCACTTTGCAAACTAATTAAATCAGATATATATTTAATTAATAGATGTTAAGGTCAGATTTAAAGACTCCAAGTGATGGAGACCCCACTATGTCCCTAGATCAGTTGTTCTGATGGTTCCTCGCTGATAAAAATTTCTAGTCTGATTTTTGTCTCCATTCAGCATGTTTGTTAGATTAAAGAGCCCTGTACCATCAGTAATCTCCTCCATAGAAACAGGATAACAGCGAGCGGCTAAGGGCCGAGTTTCCATGGGAGTTTGTAGGAGATATTTTGAAGCCTTTGCTCTATCGGTACATTACAGGAGTGGACAGCTATTGGGACCGGCACCGGATGTGCCACACTCGCTTCTTGCCTGAAGAGAGAGGAGACTCCATCTGCATGAGGTGTGAGGCTTGTAGCTTGATGGAGGAGAAGGTTTGTGGTCCAGAGAAACAGCTGACCACTTTGCAGAACAGCAGGGGTATGGCGAATTTCCTGGATACTCAGATCCAGCCTGCACCACGGCAGATACCACACTGGGAGGCTATGGAGTCCAGTGACCAAGGGAGACAAGAAAACAGAAAAGATGACTGGAAATTTGTCATCTCCAGAGATAGAAGAACCCAAAGGATCTGCTCACAGCTGGAAGTATCAAATCACTGCCAGGTGCTGAGTAAGACATCTGAAGAGAGCAACCTCCAAGAATCAACCAGAGGGAAGGACCTACAGATATCAGAGGAAAGAACTGAGAACTACTGCCAGCTCAGACTAGACAGACCCAGACAAGCCCAAGAGAACATCCACAATTGGCCAAAGAAGACAGACAGTCCTTAGTGGGGACTCTATGCTAAGAAGAATAGACAGGACATTCTGCAATGGGAAGAAGCACGGCAGGACAGCTTGCTGCCTTCTGTGAGCGAAGATGAAGGACACCACCACCAGAATAAACTAGATTCTGAGGTCAGTAGGAGAGACCCCTTCTGCAGTGATCCACAAAGATGCCACCTTAGACATGTTTCCGCAGATCCTGGAACGCTCCTGTACAGGCTGGAGGCAGGGCTTAAAAGGGGAAGCAGAGCATCTCAGAAGGGGGCAGGCAGTGGAAGGGAGCAGACCTGTGCTCTGAACTCTTGGGAAGGGGCATCCCAGGAGCTCTTGCAACCTGAGGCTTGGAGATACTGACCTAACCAAGATGGACTGGGGACTTTTGAAGCTCAGAGACTTTAATTTACCGTGCAGGAACATAAGAACATAAGAACTGCTGTACCGAGTCAGACCAAAGGTCCATCTAGCCCAGTATCCTGTCTGCCAACAGTGGCCAATGCCAGGTGCCCCAGAGGGAGTGAACCTAACAGGCAATGATCAAGTGATCTCTCTCCTGCCATCCATCTCCACCCTCTGACAACCAGAGACTAGGGACACCATTCCTTACCCATCCTGGCTAATAGTCATTGATGGACTTAACCACGGTGAATTTATCCAGTTCTCTTTTAAACGCTGTTATAGTCCTAGCCTTCACAACCTCCTCAGGCAAGGAGTTCCACAAGTTGACTGTGCGCTGCGTGAAGAACAACTTCCTTTTATTTGTTTTAAACCTGCTGCCTATTAATTTCATTTGGTGACCCCTAGTTCTTGTATTATGGGAATAAGTAAATAACTTTTCCTTATCCACTTTCTCCACATGTAAATATTTAAATATATGGAGATATACCTAGGGCCGGCTCCAGCATTTCTGCCGCCCCAAACAAACAAACAAACAAAAAAAAAGCAGTGATCGCAGTCGTGACCGGCGGCGGCAATTGGGAAAAAAGAAAAAAAAGAAAGCCGCGATCGGCGGCGGCAGGTCCATCGCTCCTAGAGGAAGTGAGGGACCTGCCACCCCCGAATTGCCGCAGGTGCCGCCCCTCTCCCTTGGCCGCCCCAAACACCTGCTTGTTAAGCTGGTGCCTGGAGCCGGCCCTGGATATACCTATCTCATAGAACTGGAAGGGACCTCGAAAGGTCATCGAGTCCAGCCCCCTGCCTTCACTAGCAGGACCATGATTTTATATACCTCTATCATATCCCCCCTTAGTCTCCTCTTTTTCAAGCTGAAGAGTCCTAGCCTCTTTAATCTCTCTTCATATGGGACCCGTTCCAAACCCCTAATCATTTTAATTGCCCTTTTCTGAACCTTTTCTAGTGCCAGTATATCTTTGTTGAGATGAGGAGACCACATCTGTACGCAGTATTCGAGATGAGGTCGTACCATCGATTTATATAAGGGCAATAATATATTGTCAGTCTTATTCTCTATCCCATTTTTAATGATCCCTAACATCCTGTTTGCTTTTTTGACTGCTGCTGCACACTATGTGGATGTCTTCAGAGAACTGTCCACGATGACTCCAAGATCTTTTTCCTGACTTGTTGTAGCTAAATTAGCCCCCATCATATTGTATGTATAGTTGGGGTTATTTTTTCCAATGTTCATTACTTTACATTTATCCACATTCAATTTCATTTGCCATTTTGTTGCCCAATCGCTTAGTTTTGTGAGATCTTTATGAAGTTCTTCACAGTCTGCTTTAGTCTTAACTATCTTGAGCAGTTTAGTATCATCTGCAAACTTTGCCACCTCACTGTTTACCCCTTTCTCCAGATCATTTATGAATAAATTGAATAAGATTGGTCCGAGGACTGACCCTTGGGGAACACCACTAGTTACCCCTCTCCATTCTGAGAATTTACCATTAATTCCTACCCTTTGTTCCCTGTCTTTTAACCAGTTCTCAAAGGAAGAGGGGATGCTTGTAGGAAGGTATCCAGGGAGGCAGCTACATAGCACCCCAAAGTGCCAATCTCAGCCGCCTACCACTGGGCCCGGGTTCCCCTACCAACCCCTGAAAAGGTGACAATGACAGAAGTCTATCCCTTTGTGGGGAACCTAATTGGGGATGATCCTGAAGGTGCAAGGGTCCAGACCCCAAAACCCAACCCAAATGGGAAGCCTGGGAAGAAAACAACCCAGCACACCTGGCCTGACCACTAGGTGGAGCTGCCAGTGAGTGTTCCCCTTCATATGGTACAAACACCCAGATTGTAAACCAGCCTCTGTGTTATGCATCTGACAAATCCAAGCACAAAGGGGAATGTAAGGAGAACATTTTAAATTATCTCTATATTAATACCTGGGGAATAAACAAGAGGAGCTGGAGACACTCAGGTAAGAGAGGACACACAACACAGCTGGTATTAATGAAACTTGCTGGATCGGATTTGTGATTGGAACGTTAAAAATCAATAGTTACAACTTGTTCAGTAAGGACAGAATGGCAAAAAGGGGAGAGGTGGTACTTTACCTCAAAGACACTGTTACCTGTCACCTGTCACAAACAATGCAGAATCACAGGACCACAAAGGCTAATAGATTAAAATTCTCACTGGTAAAAGTAAAACTGGGGATGGGGAGGAAGGGGGTACTGGTGGGCGTCTGTTACAGACCACCTAATCTCATCAGGGAACAGAACAAACTGCTTCTTAAGCATCTGTCCATAATGTGTAGGAAGAAACACTGTGTTATCATTGGTGACTTTAACCTGGGAAACATTTGCTGCACATTTCCTTTGGCCGGTAACAAAACTTTCTTGGGGTGTATAAAAATAATAGACGATAATTTTCTAACACAGAGAATCCTGCACCCAACACAAAGGAACTCAGTATTGAACCTCGTTCTGAGAGATAAAGAATGGTTAATCACTGAGCTGAACATTAGCAGTTGCCAAGGTACCAGTGATCATGGTCCGGTTGTATTTACTTTGTGCAAACAGAATACGGCACCAACTAGGGCCATGTGTACTTGGAATTCTAAAGGTCCAATTTCCCAAAGCTTAAAGCAGCGGCTGGCATAAGTGAGTGGGACCATGAATATATAGTGGGAAATGGTAATGAAAACTGGGAATCATTTGGGGAGAACTTATTTGATAACCAAAGAGTTACGATTCTGCAGACTCAGAAAAAATGAGATTGGGCCAAAACCCAGCCTGGGCCAAAGGAGATGTGGGTTCAGTGATAAAACACACAAAAATCAGTATATAAGGGGTGGGGAAAAGGGGAAATAACTAGCAATGATTATAAGTTACAGTTAAACAATGTCAGTATCCTGGATTTCCAGGATGCTCTGTGCCCCCGCCCCCTCCCCAGCCTTTGCACAGCCATGCTGGGAGTGTCCCCTTCATTGTGCTGGGCCTGAGGCATCCACTGTTTGCAAGGGTGAACCCCACGGCTCTGCTAGTCAGAGATGGAGCCCTTGGGCTCCAGCCCCCCTGTTTTCAGAGGCCTGGGAAGATCGAGCCCCTTCCTCACCTAGGACTCAGGTTCCTGCCAGGTTTGGCTAAACCACAAATGGCAGCAATATGTGCCCAGCCCATTCCTCCAGGCCCTGGCCGTGGTTCTACCAGGTAATGTCCTGATTTGTACAGAACACACCCCACTAGCCAAGCCACAGCGTTCTCATAAACCAGTGCATAGCAGTATCAAACCCGTCCCATCAGTCTTCACCCCAGCAGGGCACAGAGGAAGTTTTCACATGCCCTCTGCGCTCCTTTGCCACCCCAAAGCTTTTGGTTTGAAACAGGGATCAGACCCTGCCACTACCTCCTCCCATTCGTCTGCTGGGGGGGAGGTGAATCCCATTCCTTAAGCTGTCAGACATCTCGACTGCAGCCTGGGGCGTCCTCCCCCCCTGCCCCCGGGTGGGGTAGGAAGTGAGCCCTTGAACAGGTGGGCAAATCAGAATGGGTGTGTCCCCCTGCAGAGCTCGGCATAACCCAGCGGTGACTCTTAGGCTCTGGCTTCCAGGGCCAGGGGAGGCAGGGATGCTGGGCCCACCCCAGCATTGGCAGGCCCTCTCCAGGGTTTTGTCTCCACCCCTGGGCTGTGCATATACAAGGAGTGTCTCTTGTGGGTAACCTATTGCCCTTACCACTGGGACAAAATCCTCTCTTGGTCCCCACCCCTCCTAGTGGGCTGTGATTCATGGTGTCTTAGTTAATGGAACCCACAATATCCATGGCCACCTTCTGAAAAGGGACATCTGGTACTAGCAGTGGCCTTCCAGCTGCTTAACATGTCCCTGGGGCCATGTCACTCCATGGCAGGGCCCATACATCTGACAGACCTCCTTCCCTGCCTCTCTTTCTCCAAAGCCAGCTGGAGTCTCAGCCACAGTACCGCTCAGTTCCCCTCAGTTTTCCCAGTAAGGGCAGGCAGTTGACTAGCTCCCTTGATCACAGAATGAGGCTTCAGGGAGTTTACACTGCACCAGGAGGTCTCTCGCTTCAAAGGGCTGGTCTACACTGGGGGGCGATCGATCCAAGATACGCAACTTCAGCTACGTGACTAGCATAGCTGAAGTCGAAGTATCTTGGATCGAATTACCTGGGGTCCAGACGGCGCAGGATCGATGGCCGCGGCTCCCCCGTCGACTGTACTACCGCCGCTCGCTCTGGTGGAGTTCCGGAGTCGACAGTGAGCGCGTTCAGGGATTGATATATCACGTCTTAACGAGACGCAATATATCGATCCCGGATAAATCGATTGCTACCCGCCGATATGGCGGGTAGTGAAGTGGTACCCATAGATTCTAAGGCCGGAAGTGACCAATGTGATCATCTAGTCTCACCTCCTGTGTAGCAAAGGCCAGGGAACTTTCTCAAAAAATTTCCTAGAGCAGATCTTTTAGAGAAACATCCAATCCTGATTTTAAAATTGTCAATGCCAGAGAATCTACCACTACCCTTGGGAAATTGTTCTAGTGGTTAATTATTCTCACCCTTAAAAATGTATACCATATTTCCAGTGTGAATTTGTCTAAGGGAGCTGGCATCCCATTCCTGCAGTCTCTCCCTGCTCCCTGTGGCCTCTGGTTCCTCTGCTCCTTGATTCCCAATCAGGGCCGGTGCTACCATTAAGGTGAACTAGGTGGTTGCCTAGGGTGCCCCCAATTTTTTTACAGCGTTCCTCCCCGAGCATGCAGTCGCCGCTCCACTTCTCCTGCCTCCCAGGCTTGCAGTGCCAATCAGCTCTTCCCGCCGCAAGCCTGGGAAGAGAATTAGAGCCAGGGCAGGGTGCTCGGGGAGGAGGGGGAGCAGAGGTGAGCTGGGGTGGGGAGGTGTCGTACGGCTGCCCAGGCTGGGAGGGGGGTGGGGAGCTGCCGCAGGGGTGCCTCAGGGCGGGGGGGTGGAGCTGCCGCAGGGCTCCCCACCCCAGCTCACCTCTGCTACGTCCCATCCCTGAGCACGCCGTCGCTGCTCCACTTCTCCCGCCTCCCAGGCTTGCAGCGCCAATCAGTTGTTTGGCGCCACAAGCCTGGGAGGGGAGGAGAATTAGAGCGGGGGTGGCATGCTCGGGGAAGAGGCAGAGCAGAGGTGAGCTGGGGTGGGGAGCTTCCGCACGGCTCCCCGGGGGTGGGAGCTGCCACGCGGTGTGGGGGGAGGGGCAAGGTGGAAGTTTCGCCTAGGGCGCAAAACTTCCTTGCACCGGCCCTGTTCCCAATTCATGCTTTTGCTGCTGCTCTTTGCTCTTTCCCTGCTGGGCCGGATCAGCCAGCTCCTGCAGCTGCAGCTCCTCTCCCTCCACCTGAAGCATCTTTACTTCCAGCTCCAGTTTCTGCTGCTCCTGCTCTTGAGCTAGATGCCCTGTGGCTGCTGTGGCCGGCCACCTGGGACTCTGCCATCTCCCCGGGTTCTCCGTCTCCCCACGTTGTTGCTGGAGAATTGGGCTGTTCTCTTGGAACTGCATCTGGGTCTGGATCAGGGTTCACTTCCCAATGCTTAGTCCTCTCTGCACAACTCTATAATGTGCCTCTCAGAGAGCCGGTGACACGCCACCTCCTCCGCTGTTTCCTGGCACTGCGCTTGTTTCTACTGCTGCGGTCACTTCTTGCAAAACTCTGCTGTTGCATTCAGCATCCCAGCACTCCCGCCAGCTGTCGTGGATTTACAGGGAGCTCTGCCCCAGCTATTACAGTCGCTCTGGGGCTGCTCCCTTCCTTGCTCTAGGCCTGAGGCCTCTACTTTTTATGAGGGGGAGCGCCATGGCCCCACAACTCTGAGATGGAGCCCTGGGCCTCCAGCTCCTCTGCTTCTCGCCGGGGCTCCCCAGTGAGTCCAGCTCAGGGTAGACCCTTGTGAGAGACTCGACCCCTTTGGCAACGATGCAGCCAGCAGGCATTGGCAGTGACACCGCACAGCCTGTTCAGACCACGCCCTCTTCATTAGTCACCTGGGCTCCAGGACCGAGGGGGGCAGGTTTGTCTGGGAAAGCCAAACTGAGCTCAGAGCCTGTGTTGGCAGCATCCCCTGCCCCTCTGCTCAAAAATCCCTGGATTCCAGCTCTCTCTGCTGCACAGCAGTCATAACACCCCACACACCCACTTGGTCCCTTTGTCTCAGCTGCCGTCCTGCTGAGCACACATGTTCTGCTCCCCTTGATAGTTCATTCAAACCAACCCAGACCTACCTGCTTAAGACCTACACCCCTTTTCTCACTATGTCCCAGAGGAAATATTAACCCCTTTACACCCAGGCTGTGGCAATACGCAGTGAGTGGGGAAATGGAGTCATGCATATCGTTCATAAAATTATTACAAAAATGTCCACATTCTCCACAACAGGTGACTGAGAAGGGAAGTCAAAGGAACCACTGAAGTATCAATGGCCAATAGGGTTAAAGACAATAACATCAAGAAAATAAACACACCCTGTGCTGGTACAAGTCCTTTGCTAGACGTAGACAGTCAAGTTGTAAACAGGCAGAAATATTCAATAACTATTTTTGTTCTGTCTTTGGACTGAAGCAGGCGGATGCACCCATCCCAGATGCTGTGGATAAAATGGAAAGCTTATGATCTGTAACCCTGGAGGATGTGAAGCAGCATCTGTGCAAATTAAGGGATGACTTGAACACAGTCTATAAGTACCTACACAAGGAACAAATATTTGATAATGGGTTTTTAATTCTAGCAGATAAAGGTTTAACAAGATCCCATGGCTGGAAATTGAAGCTAGACGAATTCAGACTAGAAATAAGGTGCACATTTTTATCAGTGAGGGGAACCCCCTGTGACGAACTGGGCCTGTTCTCACTGTGGTCTGTGAATGCTGACAGGGGAGTGTGCTGGGATAGTCTGCATTGGAGGATGGGATCTGCCCGAGGGCGCCCGAGGGCGCATACCTGAGTGTGTAACATGAGAACCCAGGAAGGGGTTGAAGGCGAGGCGACTCCTTAGCCCGGGAAACTGAACAAAGGCTGTGGGAGGGGTCGCTGAAGGCAGTGTGCTGGAAGCAGGCAGGGAGAGAGGGCTGGGAGGCAGAGATGGCTCTGACCTCCCAAGGGGGGCTGGGCTGGGATGCCCGGGGACCCCAAGATGGACCTAACTGAGGGGGTCCCTGTTGTCTGTGCCTGCAAGACCTGTCTTGGACTGTATTCCTGTCATCCAAATAAACCTTCTGCTTTACTGGCTGGCTGAGAGTCATGGTGAATCGCAGGAAGCCGGGGGTGCAGGGCCCTGAGTTCCCCAATACTCCGTGACAACTGGTGGCAGCGGTGGGATCTACTGCACCCCGTGGACGGCGCTTCCTGCAGTAAGTGACTGGGGAGCAGTAAAATGAAGGGGGATTGACGGGGACCAGGCCTGCTGAAGAGTGGGAGAGAGACGGTTATTACCCCTGGGAGTGTGTGACCAGCGAGAAGGACTTTTGCAGTAACAGGGTCCCCCGGGGGGATCGCAGCGAGTGGTCCCAGGGGCGGAGGAGTCTGCAGCTCGACCCTGGCAGAGAGGTGGTGACCTCGAGAAGGGCTGGCACACTAGGGGGCCCCCTGGGAACTGTGGGGAGCTGTGAGCACACAGGCCGGTGAGTGGCCAGCAGGAAGATGTATGCCAAGCGGCTTAAGAGCGACCTGGTGGAGCTGTGCAAGCAGAGGGGGCTGTGCATTGGGAGGCTCACCAAAGCACAGCTCATTGCCCGGCTGGAGGAGGAAGATCGCGCGAATGAACTGATCCCTGTGTCTCAGGGAAGCAGCCTGGCAAATGCAGCGCAGGCACCAGTGTCTGTCCCAGCTGGGAGTGGTCAGCCGGCTGCTGAGGGCTTCCCGAGACCCCTCCTTCCTATGCCTAGGGGAAGGGTGGGGAGGAGCCCAGCAAATACCGAAGGCGCCGTGGCCCCCCCGGCCAGCAGGGGACCCTCCCGGCGAAGCTCGCCGGCCAGCAGAGGATCCTCCCGGCGACGTTCGGCATCCGTGGAGCGGAATTGGCTGGAATGGGAGAAAGAGCTAAAACTGAGAGAGCTGGAGGATCGTGAACAACAGAGACAGCATGAACGGGAGGAGAAAGAGAGACAGAGACAGGAGAATGAGAGACAGCGTCAGCATGAAGAGAGACAGAGACAGGAGAATGAGAGACAGCGTCAGCATGACCTGGAACTGGCGAGATTGAAGGGCAGCGAACCCCCGGCTGCGGTGAGTGAGGGGGGACCCAGGACTGCACGGAGCTTTGATAAGTGCATCATGGCCCCATACAAGGAGGGGGAGGACATGGATGACTTCCTGGAGGCCTTTGAGACGGCCTGCGAGCTGCACCGGGTTGATCCCGCGGACAGACTCCGGGTCCTTACCCCCTTACTGGACCCCAAAGCCGTGGCATTGTACCGCCAACTGGAAGAGGCAGAGAAAGGGGACTACGAACTATTCAAAAAGGCCCTGCTACGTGAGTTTGGGCTGACTCCTGAGATGTACTGGGAAAGGTTCCGGAGTCAGGATAAAACCCCTGAGATCTCATATCTGCAACTAGCCGCCCGCATGGAAGGATACGCCAGCAAGTGGGCTGATGGGGCCCAGACGAAGGAGGACCTGGTCAAACTGCTGGTACTGGAGCAACTGTATGAGCGGTGCCCATCTGACCTGAGGCTGTGGTTGGTGGACAGAAAGCCAGAGAACCCGCGACAGGCAGGCCGGCTGGCCGATGAGTTCGTAAAGAGCCGGTCAGGAGATAAAAGGGAGGAGTCCCAAAGGAGCAATCCCACCACAACGCAGAGAGAGAGAGTCACCATGGGACCTCCCCGTGGGAAAATACAGAAAAACCCCATCAGAGGGGAACATTCGGCATCAGGACCATCCGACCCACTCAAGGGGACCCATGGGACATGGGCTGCTACCACTGTGGCCAAAAGGGCCACATACGGGCCCAGTGCCCCAGGCTCAGGGACAGACTGAGCAGGCCGAACCCACAGAGGGTTGACTGGGTAGAGACCCAGCCCGGCGAGAGGCAGCATTCCCAGGGAAGGGGGGCTGGCAGAGTACCACCTGCTAAGGAGGGAGGAGAGCCCCAGGCCAGCTTCTCTGGGGGGCCAGATGCTCCGGATTCAAAGCTCTCCGTTTACAGGGTTGGCGTGGGGCTGTCCCTGCGGAGCGAGTGCCTTGTTCCCCTGGAGGTGGATGGGAAGAAAGTTTATGGTTACTGGGACACGGGCACAGAGGTGACACTGGCCCGGCCCGAGGTGGTGGCCCCAGATCGGGTGGTGCCCAACACCTTCCTGACCCTGACCGGGGTGGGCGGGACCCCATTCAAGGTTCCCGTAGCGAGCGTACACCTGAAATGGGGGGCCAAGGAGGGCCCCAAGGACGTGGGAGTGCACCACCATTTGCCCACTGAGGTGTTGATGGGGGGGGACCTAGAGGACTGGCCAAGCAGCCCCCAGACCGCCTTAGTTGTGACCCGCGGTCAGAGCCGGCGAGGGGCACTGCGCCCTGGCCTTGGGGGGGGTGCTTTGCCTGAGGCGCGGGACCCTAACCTGGTGGGGAGGGAACGCCCAGGGACGCGGCTCAGGGAGGCTGCAGCTTCGGACCCAGCGGGCGAGAAAGAGCAGGTGGCCATCCCCGTCCCAGCTGCTGAGTTCCAGGCCGAGTTACAGAGAGATCCCTCCTTGCGGAAGATAAGGGACCTGGCGGACCTCAATGCGGTACAGACCATGGGACGAGGTGGCCGGAAAAGGTTCCTGTGGGAGAAGGGGTTCCTGTACCAAGAATGGGCTCCCCCAGGGAAAATGGAGTCAGGGGGGATCAGGAGGCAGCTGGTGGTACCCCAGAAGTATCGCCGCCAGCTGCTGTGCCGGGCCCATGATATTCCCCTCTCAGGGCACCAGGGAACCTGGCGTACCCAGCAGAGGCTGCTACGGAGCTTTTACTGGCCTGGGGTCTTTGTTACTGTCCGACAGTACGGCGGATCCTGTGACCCCTGTCAGAGGGGGAGGAAGGCCTGGGACAAGGGGAAAACAGCTTTAGGACCCTTGCCCAGCATAGAGGAGCCTTTTCGGAGGGTGGCCAAGGTAAAAAGGGCGGCTCTAAACCAAGAGAGCCCAAAGCACAGACCTCCAGACTGGAGCGCTGGGAGAAAACCACAGCCCAGTTGGAGCCCCAGAGGTATGGGGGTGGGAAAAGGGCGCAGGCTGCATAAACCTTCCCACATGCGAACTGCGAGTGCCATCAAGCACCCCAACCTAAGGGGGAGCGTGAAACTGGAGGGGCCTGGTGTAATTCTCACCAAGGAATGGGAGGGATGCGGGGGCATCCATGGGAACGGGGGTAGGTTCGAACTTCCCCGGGTCACTGGCTAAAGTGACCCTGCTCAGTTCGGTCTCGAAGAGGGGAGAGATGTGACGAACTGGGCCTGTTCTCACTGTGGTCTGTGAATGCTGACAGGGGAGTGTGCTGGGATAGTCTGCATTGGAGGATGGGATCTGCCCGAGGGCGCCCGAGGGCGCATACCTGAGTGTGTAACATGAGAACCCAGGAAGGGGTTGAAGGCCAGGGGACTCCTTAGCCCGGGAAACTGAACAAAGGCTGTGGGAGGGGTCGCTGAAGGCAGTGTGCTGGAAGCAGGCAGGGAGAGAGGGCTGGGAGGCAGAGATGGCTCTGACCTCCCAAGGGGGGCTGGGCTGGGATGCCCGGGGACCCCAAGATGGACCTAACTGAGGGGGTCCCTGTTGTCTGTGCCTGCAAGACCTGTCTTGGACTGTATTCCTGTCATCCAAATAAACCTTCTGCTTTACTGGCTGGCTGAGAGTCATGGTGAATCGCAGGAAGCCGGGGGTGCAGGGCCCTGAGTTCCCCAATACTCCGTGACACCCCCCATTGGACCACTAAGGACTGTGGTGAATTCTCCATCGTTGGCCATTTTTGAATCAAGATTGGATGTTTTTCAAAGAAATCTGCTCTAGTTCAAACAGGAAATATTTTGGGGAAGTTCTATGGCCTGTGTTACACAAGACGTCAGACAAGACCAGTGGTTTTCAACCTTTTTTCATTTGCGGACCCCTAAAAATTTTTGAAAGTAGGTTCGGAACCCTTTGGAAATCTTAGACATAGTCTGTGGACCCTTAGGGGCCTGCAGCCACAGATTGAAAACCAATGGGCTAGACGATCATAGTGGTTCCTTCTGATCTTGGAATCTACAAATCTAACAAATCTATCAACGAAGAATTAGAGGCTAAATATATAATTAATGCCAGTCAGCAGGGCTTCCCAGGGGGCAGGTCTCGTCAAACCAACCTGTTGTCTTTTTTTGACAAGATTATGGCTCTGGTGGATATAGGTAACTGTGTTGATAGACTATACTCTTCAAAAAAAGAAGAACAGGAGTACTTGTGGCACCTTAGAGACTAACAAATTTAATTACCTTTAGTCCTTTTGGTATGATGTCCATCTGCTTGCATTTGGAAAGGAAGATGATGTCTGTCTGTATCTATACGAGTTTTTTCATGAGGTTGATGGATTTCCATTCCATACGGCTAAATGCAGTGCCTTGCATAATGACAGGTTTCAGAGTAACAGCCGTGTTAGTCTGTATCCGCAAAAAGAAGAACAGGAGTACTTGTGGCACCTTAGAGACTAACAAATTTGTTAGTCTCTAAGGTGCCACAAGTACTCCTGTTCTTCTTTTTGCGGATACAGACTAACACGGCTGTTACTCTGAAACCTATACTCTTCAAGGCATTTGACTTAGTACCCCATCACATTTTGATTTAAAAACTCACAGTATATGGAATTAAAAGGGCCCAGATTAGATGGATTAAAAACTGGCTCACTGGCAGATATTAAATTGTAGTAGTTAATGGGGAGCTATCAATGAGCAGGGCTGTTTCTGGCAGGGTCCCCCAGAAAGCTGTTCTTGGTCCAATGCTAGTTCACATGTTTGTTAACAATCTATATGATGATATAAAATCTTTGCTGGCAAAGTTTGCAGATGACCCAAACATTAGATTGGCGAGTAGTAAACAATGGGGAAGACAGGGTACAAGGTAGGCCTACACTGTGTCTACATCTACACTGCTAGCTGGGGGTGTGAGTCCCAGCCCGAGCAGACACACTCGTGCTAGTTCTCACTGAGCTAGCGTGCTAAAAACAGAGTGCAGCCATGGGAGCACAAGGAGTGGGAGGGGCTAGTTGCCCCAAGTACATACCTAGCGTCTCTGATGGGCATGAACTCAGGGTGACTACCCCTCCCGCCACTTGTGCTGCCATGGCTGCCCCCTACTTTTAGCGCGCTAGCTCAATGAAAACGAGCACGAGTGTGTCTGCTCGGGCTGGGACTCACACCCCCAGCTAGCAGCGTAGACGTACACACAGAGTGATCTGAATCGCCTGGTTAAATGCACACAGTCCTACAACATGTTTTAATCAGGGCTGCCCAGAGGATTCAGGGGGCCTGGGGTAAAGCAATTTTGGGGCCCCTTCCATAAAAAAAAGTTGCAATACAATAGAATACTATATTATCGTGGGGGCCCCTGTGGGGCCCGAGGCAAATTGCCCCACTTGCCCCACCCCGGGTGGCCCTGATTTTAATATGTTAAAGGAGTAGAAAACCGGCCTTATAGCAATGAACTCCAGGAGCAAAATCTACTTAGCTTAACAAAGAGACGGTTAAGGGGTGACGATCACAGTCTACAAAAACAACAAGGAGTCTGGTGGCACCTTAAGGACTAACAGATTTATTTGGGCATAAGCTTTCGTGGGTAAAAACCTCACTTCTACTAGACTCCTTGTTGTTTTTGTAGATACAGACTAACACGGCTACCCCCTGATACTTGATCACAGTCTGTAAGTGTCTCCATGGCACCTGGGGGAGCACATATTGATATGGGCTCTTCAGTCTAGCAGACAAAGGTCTAACATAATCCAATGGCTGGAAGCTGAAGCTAGATAAATTCACACCGGAAATGATGCGTAAGTGAGGGTAATTAACCACTGGAACAACTCATCAAGGATTATGGGTAAGGCTAAGATTTAGTCATGCGTATTTTTAGTAAAAGTCATGGACAGGTCATGGGCAATAAACAAAAATTCATGGCCCGTGACCTGTCCATGACTTTTACTATAAATACCCCAGACTAAATCTTAGCTGCTGTGGGGGCTCCTGGGGGCCAATAGCTGGCCCCTGCTCCAGCAGTGGGGGCTGATTGCTCCCAGCTGCCCGCTGCTCCAAGGGCCCCCAGGACTGCTGATTCGGTGGTGGCCGGTGTGGCTGGCCCCAAGCTGCCCCAGGCAGCTGCTCGAACAGCCCTGGGGTCAGCCACACCAGCCGATGCAGATGCGGAAGTCCAGGAAAGTCACAGAATCTGTGACTTCCATGACCTCCATGACAGACACGCAGCCTTCATTAATGGGAATTCTCGGTCACTGGCCATTTGTAAATCAAGATTGGATGTTTCTGTGCTCCAGTTCAAACAGGAAGTATTTGGGGGAACTCCAATGTGCTGTGTTACACAAGAGGTCAGACTAGATGATCACAGTGGTCCCTTCCGGCTTTCGAATCTATGATGAGAGATTCTGTCTTGGGAAGCCATGGCTCAGAGAAGGACTTGGGGGTCATCACAGATAACTGCCTCAGCATGAGCGCTCTGTGCAATGTGGTGGCAAAAAGGGCTAATGTGATCCTTGGATGTATAAAAACAGGAGTAGCAGGCAAAAGTACAGGAGTGGTCTTGCCTCTGTGCACAGCACTGGTATGGAAAGATTCCTACTCGAATACTGTGTCCAGTCCTTGTTCTGCATTTCAAGAGAGAGGTGGAGATATTGGAGACAGTTCAAAGGAGGGATCCTGGGGCTGGACATGATCCTGGGGCTGGAAAACAAGCCTTATGATGTGAGGCTTAAGGAGCACAACTTCTTTAGATGATCAAAGAGGAGGTCCAGCGGCAACTTGATCACTGTTTCTAGGCACCAACACCTGGAAAAGAGACCTGAGAGCGAGGGGCTTTTCAACCAACTGCAGAATCACAAGAGTCAATGACTGGAGCGGAAGTGAGATAAATTCAACCTTGAAATGAGATGTAGTGAGCGTAATTAAACAGTACAGCAGTTCCCCATTGCTTGGAGTCTGTATGGCCAGACTAGATCTTTCAAAAAGACATGATTCAGTGCAGCTCCTAGGATAAATTCTAGGGAGTGGGGGGAGGGGGAGGGAGGAGGAGGTGAGAACGGGCTAAATGGCTGAGGTGGCACCTTCTGGCCCTCAGGTCTATGGATCTATGAATTCCTCTGGTTGCCCCCTTCCTTCATGGGCCAAGGGGGGAACTGGAATCTCTGCATTGCCCTCAACATGTTCGAACACTTGCAGATCTGCATTAAGACAGTGCTTCATGTTTCCTGGTTTCAACCACTCACCTGCAGGGGTTATTTTCCCTGATGCACAATTGGCCAGATGTATTCTGTCTCCTCCCAGCCCCCACCCTCCACCGTTCTCTGAAGCATCAGGGGTGGCCACAGCTGGAGACAGGACACCAGACAGGCTGGACCGGGCTCTGAGGTAGTACAGAGGATCTTCCTTCTAGATGCTTGGCTATTGAGCCTTGCTCACATGCTCAAGGTCACAGTGATCACTAGGTTTGAGGTCAGGAAGGAGATTTGCACCCACCAGCACAGAAAAAAGTTGGCAGCTGTGATCCCGTTTTGGCTGGGACAGTCCCTTTTTTAGGCCCTGTTCCAGCCATCCCGACTTTTTTGACAAAACTGATAGTTGGCAAGAACAAATGGGTCAAATGCCCAGTTTTGTCAAAAAAGTGGGGTGGGACCCCTACCGGGGCGCGGAGGAACATGCAGGAGGGAGGGCAAAGTGGCTACACCAGTCCTGCGCTGGAGGAAGGGCTAGGGAGAGCAGCTTGTCCCATGTTCAGGGGGCAGAGTGGGGCCTCCGGGGGCAATACCTAAGGCACTTTGTGAATCTAGCCCTTAGGCCTTCTCCTCACAGCTAATAAAGGTGATATTTGGTTTTGCTTTGTTTAATTTGGGGGTAACTAAGGTGCGGGGGCTATTCTGAGGCAAAAAAATAGTGAGGACAAGGCACATCGGTTTTAGCAGCGAGAGAAGGCCTAAGAAAATGTCTCTAGAATAAGATCAGAGGGCAAAATGCTCAAATGTTTGTGCTGAAGTAGAGAAGTGCGAATTTTGTTTTGAAAACTCAATCAAATATGTGTCCAGAGGGATGCGGGGGAGATGTCTGTATAAGGAACAATAGCAGAGTTTCTGCTTAATTGCTTGTATTTAGAATGTATTCATGAGTGTTCCAGATACAATGCTTTACACTAGTTTCAGTATTTTGTGTACATTAAATGTTTGTTTACTGTAGGCCAGTGATACACAGACCTCAGTGGTTCAGGAGTCAAATTAGCGATTAACATGACCCAAGAGAGCTACAGTAGTGTGAATTCATTGTTTCATTTAATATATATATTATTCTCACAGCAAAATGACTGACCCAGTTTTCTTATTTTATCAAGCACAGTTGGTTAATAATATAGTAAACTCATCCTGATTGGTTAATAACTTAGATTTGGTTAATAATTAAATCACACGGTGTTTTAATATCCTGTGCTGCAAAGAGCTGCAGGAGACACATTAAAGAGCTACTTGCAGCTCGCGAGCCTCAGGCCGAGTGTCACTGCTGTAGGCCACACAGTTTCTAATCTATAATAGAAAGAGACTAATAAAGGAAAGCACGATAGCTTCATTCAGGGTTTTACATACCATGACCCTACAGTTTAACTCTATAAAATGCTTTTCCAAATGACAAAGATACCTTAGTTTATTTGTGTCCAAATTTAAAATAGAGATTTCACAATGATAGCAAATTGTGGTGGGAGTGCCCCCAACCATCACAACTTGCTACCCCAAGGTCAGAAGATGGGGAACGGTAGAGGAAGCAAATTGTGGCAGGTGTATGCCAATCTGACACGATTTGCTACCCCTGGACCAGAGAACGGGGAAAGGCAGATACAGCGACTTGTGACAAGCCAGCAGAACAGAGTACCTAGGTGTCAGTAGCTGCTACCAGCAGCAAATTGTGAGGGTAGCTGTTTGGGATATTACACAGTGACATTTTGAGACCTATTTGTTAACCAATTTTTAATCCATTTATTGTGTCCCAGGTTACGTTTATATTGTTCTAGCTGGACTGGAAGATCTCACAAGCACCTTGAACCTGAACTCTTGGGCTTGGGGAGTTTACAAATTAAGTCACTTCGCCATGGAAGCGCCATAATTTGCTGTGACAGTGATAAAAAGCTCCACAGATGAAACTAGCCTGTGGAGCTGGAACTTCCAGTGGAGAACGGTGCGGCTTATAAGCACTGCAGGAGCAAACACAGTTCAATACAGAAGCTATTTCTGCCTCCAGAGCAAGTTCTATATACATCTTGCTGCAACGTTAACACAGGGACTCGGTATCATATGCTCGCAGCCTGGAAACGCTCATGCATGTGCTTAACTTTGTCCCTTTGGGATTAGTCACAGCAGTAAAGCTAAGCACATGCATAAATGTTGGCTGGATTGGGGCCATACTTCCTGGCAAAAGAAAGGAAGGCTGATCCAGTGGTTAGCTTCTGCACCCAGGCCTCACGGGACCTCACTTCAAGTCTCTGCTCTGCCCCAGAATTCCTGTGTGACCTTGGGCAAGTTGCTTAGCCTCCTTGTGTCTCAGTTCCCCAGCTGTACAATGGGGATAACAGTCCTGACAGTTGGACATTAGTAAAGACTTCCTAACCATCAGGGTAGTTAACCACTGGAATAAATTGCCTAGGGAGGTTGTGGAATCTCCATCACTGACGGTTTTTAAGAGCAGGTTAGACAAACTCTTGTCAGAATGGTCTAGATAATCCTTAGTTCTGCCATGAGTGCAGGGGACTGGACTAGGAGACCTCTCGAGGTCCCTTCCAGTCCTATGATTCTATGATTATAAGGAAAAATTCCAAGGCAAAGCATGTTAGATCGCGTGACACTTTTCTTAGGAGATGATGGAATGGTGCACTCCACTGTCTATGCCAGATTCCTGACATTTTGCCCCTAAAATCACAATGCACTCTTTCCTAGTCCCACAGGACATCATATGCTTCATTAAAACATTCATGGGTGTAGAGCAGCTGCTGTATTCTCCCCCAGCGGTGGCTGCATTTCTGGCTGTACAGTGTGTGAAAGGTGCTTCAAAAATACAAATCCATCCATTGTCAGATCTCCAACATCATTTTACCAGTTGGTTTCTATAGCCTAATTTTGCTGCATTTTTTTATGTACATACATTTTTTTTATGTAAAAAGCTTAGACGGCTTTTTTAAAAAAAATCTGCTTTTTCACCATTAGAAATTCAAACCTTGTCTTTCCTAAAAGTCTCTGTGGACATCTTGGGATTATGGCCGGTACCTTGGAAGTGATGTGAAGCTTGATTCCTTCAGAGGAAAATGGATTTTTACTTAGCCTGTCAAAATTCTCTGGCTAACCCCTACTTATAATAATGGAGATACCCCATCTCCTAGAACTGGAAGGGACCTTGAAAGGTCATCGAGTCCAGCCCCCTGCCTTCACTAGCAGGACCGAGTACTGATTTTGCCCCAGATCCCCAAGTGGGGATTGAACTCACAACCCTGGGTTTAGCAGGCCAATGCTCAAACCACTGAGCTATCCCTCCCCCCAAATGGCTTAATTCCAAAGCCATTTACACGGTTGGGAGAAACGATTTGTTTAAGATTCTTTACACCCCACCTCTTGGAATAACAGATGAAAGAGCTTCTAACCTATTTCTCTTGGTCCTCCCAGGATACCTTGATCCCACAAAGGGATGGCAAGGCTGAGATTCCTAAAGTAAGAAAAGCCAGCAGGAAAAAACAAATCCTTCAGTCTTTCTTTATGCATCACAAAGCAACAAGTTACACCTCCTTTTTCATCTGTACAGGTCACTGTTAGTACCCCTTGTGCAAAGGAAATTGGCATACGGCTATTGTGAAATTCATCCTGCTACATGTAACTTATAAACAGCTGATTTCAGACAGGCTGGGAATCCTCAGTGTAAATGTACATCTAGGAACAAAGAATGTCGGCCATACTTACAGGATGGTGGAGTCTGTCCTGGGAAGCCTCTGAAAAAGATTTGGGGGTTGTGGTGGATAATCAGCTGAACATGAGCCCCCAGTGTGGCGCTGTGGCCAAAAGGGCTAATGCAATCCTGAGATGCATAAACAGGGGAATCTCGAGTAGGAGCAGAGAAGTTATTTGTAGGGTGACGAGATGTCCCGATTTTATAGGGACAGTCCTGATTTTTGGGTCTTTTTCTTATATAGGCTCCTATTACCCTCCACCCCATCCTGATTTTTCACATTTGCTGGCTGGTCATCCTAGTTATTTGGCACTGGTGTGACCCCTGCTGGAATCCTGTGTCCAGCTCTGGTCCCCACAATTCAAGAAGGGTGTTAATAAATTGGAGGATGAGAGAAGAACCACAAGAATATGCCTTCAAATGAACATGCATGTCCTAACACAGGCCCAGCTCCTCAAAGGTATTTTGACTCCTAGATCTGGGTCTGAAAAATGTGGGCAGCCCAGCAATGAATGCAATAGCACAGCTGCTAGTCCTCTGCCCCCATCAGTTCTGCCCCCTCCCAAGCCCCACCTCTGCTCTTCCTACAGATCCTGCGGTTCTTCACCCCCGATTCCCCAGCTGGATGGGGTGGGGGGGCTGCAGCATGTTCCCCCTCCCCGTTCCCAGGCCAGGTGTTGCAGGGAAGGAGGGGGTGTCTAGCGGAGAAGTCGTCCCGTTGCTACAGGAGGGGAGGCGGGAGCAGAGCAGCCCTGAGCTGTTGTGGTCTTTCTATTCCAGTCCCACTCCCATAGGAAGGATGTCAGCTTCTGGGTGGGCGGGGTAGTAGCTATGCCTGCTTCCCACACCAGCTCTGATTGGCTGCTTTGTATCCTGTGAGCATTTGGGGTACAAGCCCATCTTTCACTCACATGGACACGTTACTCCATCCCCCAGGTGCCGCCAGGAAGAGCCCTCCAGAGAGGAGCAAGAACAGATGACGACCCACGGTTCCTTCCCCATGGGGCTTGGCCACCATTCTAGGGTTACCATACGTCCGGATTTTCCCGGACATGTCCGGCTTTTGGGGGCTCAAATCCCCGTCCGGGGGGAAATCCCCAAAAGCCGGGCATGTCCGGGAAAATCGGGAGGGAGGGCTGGGCCGGGGTCGCGGGGCCGGGCCGGGGTCCAGGGGCGCAGTGCCGGGCCGGGGCCGCGGGGTCGGGCCGCCGGGGGGGTGAGCTGGGCCGCGGGGTCGGGCCGCCGGGGGGGTGCGCTGGGACGTGGGGCCGGGAGCCGGGGGGTCGGGCCGGGAGCTGGGCCACCGGGGGGGTGCGCTGGGCCGCCGGGGGCCGGCCGGCAGTGCTGGGTGGGCCAGGGGTGGTCGGCCGGGGGCCAGGGCCGGCACCCCAGGGCCCGAGCCGACCCAGGCTGGAGCCGCCGGGGGGGCCAGCCTGGGCCGCACCTCCTCCCCCCACACCCCCCCTTACCTGCTCAGGCTTCCCGCGAATTAAATGTTCGCGGGAAGCAGGGGAGGGGGCGGAGACTTTGGGGAGGGGGCGGAGTTAGGGCGGGGAGGGGGCGGGGCTGGGGGAGGGGCCAGAGCCCCGTGGAGTGTCCTCCTTTTGGAGGCACAAAATATGGTAACCCTACATTCCCCGGTGTCCGTCCCTCCCTGCTTAGGGGCTGCAGGGGAATTTCACAGCAGGGCTGTATCCCCACTCACCCCCTCTCCCCCGAGCTTTTCTTTATCACAAAGCTGCTCCCGCCCCCCGCCCGCCTCGCTCCGGAATTGGAGCAGCTGGAGCCATCACTGTGCCCTCTCCCCCTGCCTGGAGCTGCTCCTCTCCCCGTCTGCTCCCCTCAACACTGCCCTGCTGTCTCCCTCTGCTCTCTGGAGCCCAAACATTCTCCCCTGCTCTTGATAATGCTCTAGCTCTATGGGTCTCAGTGTCAGGACTCCTGGGCTCTGCCGCTGACTGGCTGAATGACCTGGGGTAAATCCCACCGCCTCTCTGAACCCCACTTCATAATAACCAGAGTTAAAGACACGACTCCCATCAGGGCCTTGCCAAACAAATTTCATTGGATCAAATCACAGCCAGCTCTCTTCTTCACTTCCCAGCCCCTCAGGGACTGATGGGCTGTGGCCACAGACAGAGCAGGAGGATACTGAGATGCCACCAAGACCTCAGGCCCCTGCAGTGGCAGAGAATTGTTTGGGTGAGACAGGTCCAGATGATCCTAGCAGGGATCCCTGCTCCATGCTGGAGAGGAAGCCGAATCCCAACTTCTTCCCCCTTCAAGGTCCCTGCCAGTCTGACCTGGGGCAAAATTCCTTCCTGACTCCAAACCTGGCAACCAGTGTGACCCTGAGCCTGGGAGCAAGAATCACCAACTGGGCATCTAGGAACAAAGCACTTACTGTAACACCTCAGGGCCCTGGTCCATATCGTCCTGTGTCCTTCCTCCAGCTGTGGCCAATCCCTAATGCTTCAGCAGAAGAAAACCAAAATGCACCTGGCCAATTGTGCATCGGGGGGAAAGTATTCCTCCCTGACCCCTGCAGGTGACAAATTGAAGCCCTGAAGTATGAGCATTGATTGTAGAAACTGTCTAAATGCAAAGCCGTGAGTGTTCACAGCATGGTGAAGACCATGTAGTGCATCCTCTGCTCTCCAGGCCTGGGGAGGGATGGATGTGACAGGGAGAGCAAAGAGTCTGGTATTTTATCCTGGTGCTGGAGCCAGAGATACAGGCCAAGGGTGGGATTATTATAAATGATGTGAACAGTGCCTTGAATATGCTCTGTGCTTACACGACACAAATCTCACAAGGCCTTGCCCAAAGAGCTCGCAGCCTGACTGAGGCAAGAGAGACAAGCAAGACAAATCCACCCCCTCTTTCTCTGCGTTGGGTGAGAGCAGAACACGCTCCCTGCAAGGGTCCTGTGGGGCTGCCGGGCTTGGCTGCCAGGCTTCCATCTCTTTCTTTGCCCTCTCTGGCAGCGTGTGGAAGCAGGATGCGTGTGCACTAGGAGACCTGTGGGAAGAGATTTCCTTCTGAGAGCAGAATGCTAATCCCCACTAGGATGTTGCTCTGCCACCCCAGTCTGTCCCCTAGCAACAGGAGAAACAGCAGTGGACATTGGGACAATCCCCAACATCAGGCCCCCCATGGCATCACCATGGCAGCACCCACCCCTCCAATTGCTTCTGCCTGCAGGCATTGCTGCATTTCAGCTGCTCTCTCTCCCCAAGCCATGCTATGGATCTGTTCGCCCATGAGCCCTGTTAGGAGCCAGTCCATCTCCTCTCCTCTACAATGAGTCTGTTCTAATTCCATTACAGAGCCACTGACCTTGGGGCCTGAACCCCCCACTTGGGCCGGGATTTGACACTTGGCAGAAAAGCTTTGAGACAGGATATTCCAGTTACTTCAAAGGCAAAAGTGGCTCTGGAGTAGCAGGTTCAATGGAACAAGGTCTCCCCTGCCTTGAGTACATTCTAGGGTCACTCGCCACATCTCTCCTTTATCTTTATCCCCAACCTCCTCACCCTTCTCACTGCAGACCTGGGCCCCAAAGCCGCACATCTATCAGAAATTTCAAACTCAAACTGGGATCTGGGTCCCAGTTGACTCCATCTTCACTATGAGGTGAACCACAGCCCAGGACCCCGGCGATTTGGGCTGTTAGAGATGGAGCCCAAATCTGAATTTGGTACCTTGGCCCATCTCTTATAGTGACCCATAGCACAGGGTGGGACTAAGGGGACCTTATGGCCCCTTCTTTCACAAGGGGTGGAGTGGGGGCAGGGCCTGGAGCTGACCAGGAGGGTTTGGGAGTCCCTGAACATTTTTAAATCAAAATGGGAGTCCTTGGGTTGCTAAAGTTTGAGAACCGGTGTCTAGATAATACTTAGTCCTGTCATGAGCGCAGGGGACTGGGCTAGACCTCTCAAGGTCCCTTCCAGTTCTACGATTTTATGAACTGAACCCACCTGATGACGTTTTCTAGGGACAACTCTCGCCCCAGCTAGACTCCTGCTGTTACTTCCCCACCACTCTCCTCTCTGTGCCCAGAGTACCCTCAAAGTGCGGCTGTGTGCAGCAGAGGCTGCTCCTCAACCCGTAGCATTTACCACAGGGCCCTAATGGTTTGACCAAGGTTAAAGCCTTGAGACCCCTTTTGCTGGTGGCATCCAGCATTCCTTGCGTTAGAGGCATGGTGACACCCAGTCTCCCTTCCCCAGCCCCTCCCCTCGGGAGACAGCAACAAAATGGGTCAGCACCCCTCCCTGGGCAGCTGAATTGATCTCAGCCCAGGGACTCAGATTCCTCTCCTCATGGGCACATTGTGCTGGAGATCACCCCTGAACCCATCCCCCGCCCACACATTTGCCCTTCCCCCCAATCCTATCCATGTGACCCCAGGGACCTCTTGGTGCCAACTGGAAGAGGGGACAACGTGGGTGCACAGGGGTAACATGGATCCCCTGGGTCACGAATAAGAATAATAATTCACCAAAGGTGACATGAAAGGTCTCTACTGAAAGCTAGTAGCTCACTGGTCATCACAATCACTGTGAAATGTATGTACAGATAATAGTTAAGAAGTTAAGAATAGATGCTGAAAAATATGTGGTCTGAATTGGGGGCTGGTCACCAGAAGGTGATTGTGACGGAGCGCCTGCCCCGCACTGACCCTGAGAGGGTTAAAACCCGCCTAGGGAGGCTGAGGGGCAGGCAGCCAAAGGAGGGGCTGCAGGGTAAACAGCCAATTAGGGCACCAGCTGAAGCAGCGGCCCAGCATGAGTGAGTCTGCTGCAGGGAGCCCTAGGGAGAAGACTGGCTTCCTAGGGGGCTACAGAGAGACCAGCACCGGAGGAAGGGCAGGTGCTAACAGGGACCAGGGGAGCTAGGGAGAGCTCCTGGTGGGCTGCCAGGACTTACAGGCTTGAGGCCCTGGGAAGAGGGCAAAGGAGCTGGAGCCAGAACCAGAGGCAGGATCAGAAAGAACTGAGGCTTTGGGGAAGTGGCCCAGGGAATAGAGACAGTGAGCTGGAAGGAAGAGGCAGCAGGAAGCTGCTGTTTGCAGGGTCCTGGGACCCAGAGTAGTGGGCGGGCCTGTCTCCTCCTGACCAGCAGGAGGCACCAATGTGGTGTATGATGCCGTGACAGTGATAAACAGGTTCCTTTCAAGCAGGAGGTGAGAGACGCTTCTCTCGCTGTCTGAACTGGTGTGTGCTTATGAAAGGAGGGTCCCAGCTGTTAAGTGCTGGGAGAAAGACTTTTGGGTGAGCTAAGCTTTGTTAGACTGGGAAGTGTCTTGTTAGTTAAGTTTAGGCTCTATGCCTCGGGGGGTCAAAACTGAATATCAAATTCAGACCAAACTGCTGAGAAATAGGGCAGATACACCCCAAAACAGCTGGTTATTCTTCCATAAGATATACCGAATCAGCAACAAAAGTAAACTTCTGTCTCACCACACTGGCTAACAAGAAGTCAGAACTGCAGCCTCCTTAGATATTCCAGTCCTGGATTCAACACTCAGACACTAGACTTAATGATGAGTGATTATTTAAAACCAATTTAATCAAACAAAGGGTTCTTCTGATCCCAAAGGACCAGCCACATACCCAGGTCAAAATATAACTCAGATCACGCAGGGTGTCAATCCTTTAATATCTAAAGGTTTATTTATAAAAAGAAAGAGGTGAGTTAAAATTGGTTAAAGGAATCAAATACATATAATAATTGCAAAGTTCTTGGTTCAGGCTTGAAGCAGGGATGAACTAAACTGCTGGCTTGTTAAATCTCTGGTTGCTTCCAAATGATTTGGAAGGTCCTCAGTCCTTTGGTTAGAATACTCCCATAGTCCAGAGATTACAGCAGGAATGAGTCAAAATGGAGATGTTTCTTGGGCCTGTTATAGCTTCTGCCATGTGGAGGGAAACACATTGTTCTAAGCAAAGCCCTCAGCACAGTTTGTGGAAAAGTACAGGCACAAGATGGAGTTTAGTATCACATGACCTAGTCACATGCCCACACATGCTTCAATGAGTCATAACAGAGGCCATTACCCACATTCTAGCTAGAAAGTCCACAGGAAAGTCCATCAGGTAGGGATAAGCCTTTTCTATGGACCAGTGTGAGTTAGGTGTTCTTTGATGGGCCATTCAACTTGAATAATCCCTTCACAATGTGCTGGCCAGACTAAAGTAAGCTGTCTTGTGGGTGTGAGTGAGGAGTGAGTGGTTGGGGAGGGGAAATCAGGGCACAGCAGAGTGAGGGAGGTTGGTCTCTGGAGTGAGGGGCTGGGGAAATCAGGGCGGGAGATAGACAGGTTTACCACCACCTCCAGCCACCCTCTCCCCTCCCCCCCCGGACAGCGCTGGTACCTACTTTGGAGACCGGTCCAGAAGCCAATCAGTTCTGTCTGTCAGGCGGGGGGCGGGAAGAGCAGCAGCATAAATTGCCACGTTGTGGAAGAGTCTATTTTGTCTAGTAGTTAGAGCAGGGGCTGGAATTCAGGACACTTAGGATCTATTCCCAGCTCTGGGAGTTGAATGGGGTCTAGGGATTAGAGTCAGGACTCAGGAGGGTTGGAAGTCAGGATGCTTGGGTTCTATCCCTGGCTCTTGGAGGGGAGGATGGTTTAGCGGTTAGAGTAGGAGTGACCAGGACCCCTGTTTCCAGCCATGTGAAATACTGTGGTGTCAGGGCCGGCTCTAGGATTTTTGCCGCCCAAAGCAAAAACAATTTTGGCCGCCCCCCCCCCCACCCCCGTTTTTTTCTTACCCCACCCCCGGCCCCACCTCAACTCCGCCCCTTCCCCAAATCCCCAGCCCTGCCTCCTCCCCCCAGGCTCTCAAGCCTAGGAGGGAGGGAGGGGGAGAAGCAGCGCTCAGGATCTCCTCCTCCCTCCCAGGCTCTCAAACCTGGGAGGGAGGGGGAGCAGTGGCGCGCGAATCAGCTGTTTCGTGCCCCGTGGCGCGCGAGCAGCAGCAGCGGAGGTGAGCTAGGGCGGCTGGGGCACATTTTTAGGGGCGGCATGGCCGGCACCAGAATGCCGCCCCTAAAAATGTGCCGCCCTAAGCACCAGCTTGTTTTGCTGGTGCCTAGAGCCGGCCCTGTGTGGTGTAATAAGAGCAGGGGACTGGGAGTCAGGATGCCTGGCTACTAATTCAGTCTCTTCCACTGATTCACTGCTGTGACCTGGGTAAGTCTTTGTGCTTCAGTTACCCCATCTGTAAAGTTGGGGTGATAATACCTTGCTCTCAAGAGTGGAAGGGGTGAGGTCTGTGAGGTTTAATGCATTGAAGTTTGTAAAGAGCTGGCAGACCTTGCATGGAAGGGGCCAGAGGGCAGTGGGATGGCTCTGTGGTTAAGATGAGCTGGCTGTGTTGTGTTCCTCTTGGCCACAATTTAACAAGTCCACTTCTTTTCACAGATCCAGCCAACCTCATTCATCACACATGTAGCGTCGTTCCACTTCCCGTCTTTGACCATCATCACGCAGTCCTCGCCACTGCCAAAGTTGTTGGGCTCCCCTTGATTCCAGTTGCTGGGGATCAAAGAAAGTAGCAAACTCAGCCAGGCATTCGAGGGAAGCCCTGGTGAAATGCACTCCCTGAAATCCCACTTAAGCCCTCAGAGAGGGTGATCCTACCTCAACCTCTGAAAGGTGGTTTGAGGCTGACTGGTGCAGAGCACTGGATAAGAGCCAAGTGTAATGATAGGACTGACCTCTGTTACTCCAGTTTTAAACTGGTCTAGCTATTAACTTCAATGGAATTTACACTGGTGTAACCCTGGGGTTATACAGTGGTGGACAGGGCCGTACTGTTACAGTGAGAGTTACCCACAGTCTTACAAGTGCTTTTCCTGAGTGGGTGAGAACTGATCAGGCTTGGAGGACACCCTATGTGGTTAGTGATGTGATGCACATTCTCTTTGGTCAGTTCTCGCTTCCAGCCTGACTCTCTATGTCGAGTTAATTCTCGGGGTAGAGTCACTTCCTGGGAACACTGGGTATTTGGGCTGAGATTTCTGCTAGAGGGGACTGACCTGGGTGCTGTTGGTGACACCTCTGTCCCAGGACTAGTGTAAATAAACAAGTTACACTAAGAAGGAGCCAGATTCCACCGATTTCTTCTCAAAGGGGAAACTTCCCCGTAAGACCCTGAAAACTGCTACTGCTCGGCTGAAGGTGACAATTTAAAGCTGAGCATCATCCACCACTTTATTCTCTACCCCACTAGCTCTGGTTCCCTGTGGGGAAACCCTGGACAGTTTAAAGAGCAGAACAGATGGAAGATGAATCAAGAAAGGGCAGCTCCACCCACTCAGCCAATGACTCAATGTGTTTGAAATGTACTGATTGGCCAGTTGCACCGGAGCCACCCCCCTCCCCCCCCCAAGTACCAGTGAGCGGGATTGGGCTGACCTGTATGACACGGAACTGTCGTCGACCCATATAAATGTCCCTTCATTGCTAACGTCATGCAGGCCAATCCAGTACTGCTTGCCGTTAGCGTTCTTTGTCAAAAACTCCTGAAAAAAGAAAATAATTGATTGTAATAAAATATTGCCCAAATCTAAGGCACCACCCCAACCCCACTTCCCACAGCCCGTACTCCTCTCTGGCTCTCTGTTGTTCTCCTTTTGCCGAGATGTGGCCCACTGGGTTATTATTAGAATTATAGTAACACCTAGGCAGCGACTGAGATCAAGGCCCCATTGTGCTACATAGACACCTAGTGAAAGACACTCCCTGCCCCAAAGATCTTACAATCCAAATGGACAAAACCAAGGGTGGGAGGGGAAACTAAGGCACGGTGATTTGCCCCAGGTCACACAGAAGGTCAGTGGCAGAGCAGCGAGTAGGACCCAGCTATCCTGGCTCCCTGGCTTGATCCTGCACCACTAGACCAGGCTGGCTCCCCTCCCAAAGACCCTGCTGAGGGAGATGTGGCTCTGGATGGATGTGGAAGCACTTTGTGGACATGGAAGCTAGTCAGGAAACATCAGGGGTTTCCCAAGTGACTGTGATCTCATGGATCCCAGTCCTCCACCAGATGCTGTGTCTCCAAACCCTTTCCCCATCACTCCTTATAATCAGGGGTCTCTCTCCAACTCCCGCAAAGTTTCCCTTCCCACGGAGCTTCCCTGGAGCTGTCAGGCTGACTTGCCTGAGGGTCCCCAGCAGCCTGACTAGCGCTTGGGATGAATTGTGCATTAACTCTTGGGAGTTGGGGGAGTGCCCCAAGTCTGTATTCTGGTAAGTGGTTTGCTCCTCGATCCTGTGCCAATAGATGGTGCTCAAGTATATGTAGCATAGTCCCTGGGTTTTGTAGGACCAATACAATTTCTTGTGCACTGCAAATGGCTACATAATCCACCCCCTGTTATCCATTCCCAGCTTCTGGCAGTCGGAGGTTTAGGGACACCCGGAGCATGGGGCTGGGTCCCTGACCATTTTGGATAATAGCCATTGATGGAACTATTCTCCGTGAACTTATCTAGTTCTTTTTTTACTCCAGTTATACTTTTGGCCTTCACAACATCCCCTGGCAATGAGTTCTGCAGACTGACTGTGTGCTATGTGAAGAAATACCTCCTTAGGCTTGATTTAAACCTGCTGCCTGTTAATTTCATCGGGTGACCCCTGGGTCTTGTGTTATGTGAAGGGTAAATAACACTGTCTCCACACCAGTCATGATTTTATAGCCTCTATCCTATCCTCCCTTAGCTGTCTCTTTTCCAAGCTGAACAGTCCCAGTCTTTTTAATCTCTCCTCATCTGGAAGCTGTTCCAGAGGAGATCATTTTTGTTGCCCTTCTTGTGCACATCTTTACACCAGTGCAGAATGTGTTTCCTAGGCACTGAGCAGAAAAATGTCAGCTCCTATCCTGTCCCCAGCATCTCTCTCATCCCAAGAGCCTCCCATTTGCTGGGAGACCATCTCCACGCCCTTTCTGGGCTGTGTGGCTGGACTCAGAGAGCCTGACTTACCTGCTTTTGATTGCTATCAATAATAATCAGCATGGCACCTTGGTCTTTGCAGGCCTGCTTGGCATAGGACCAGTGTTTTTGCTCTGTGGAGAAGTAGTAGCAGTTCCCTGCATTCAGCATCCAGCCGGCTGGACAAATGCTGCAGGCAGAGTCTGCAATGCAAAACAGCAGAGGTCACTCTCGGTGCTGGACTGCAAAGGACAATAATAGCATCTGCCTAGTGCCCTTTAGCCAGTGACCTCAACGCACTTAGCCAGGGTGGGGAGGCGTCACCCTCAATTTGCAGAGGGGGAAACTGAGGCAGAGAGAGGTGCAGTAACTTGCTCAAGATCATTCCCAAGCTGGGAAGAGAACTCAGAAGTCCTGATTTCCGGCCTCACCTGCTCTAACCACTAGCCCAGTGGTTTTCAATCTTTTTTCGTTTACGGCCCCTTAAAACATTTCTAATGGCAGTGCAGACCCCTTTGGAAATCTTCAACATAGTCTGCGGACCCCCAGGGGTCCGCGTACCACAGGTTGAAAACCACTGCACTAAACAACATTGGCCTCATAAGAGCTGAGAATAGAAGCCAGCCCTCTGCTCTAACCACTAGACTTCATATACCTCCCAGAGATGGGACTAGAATCCAGGTGTCCCACATTCCAGTCCCCTGCTCTAACTATTAGACAAAACTGACTCCTTGACAACCTAGCAGTTTATTTGGGGGAAATCCCAGCGAGCCCCCTGAACTATATTAATCCATTGTTACTGCTTGTGGGGAAAAGGAGCAGGAATCCTAAGTGCACAAGGTGCCATGGCCCAGGCCCCCATTTGCTGGGTGCTGTACGTTATTTATTACTTGCATTCTGGCAGTGCTTAGATGCCCCAGTCATAGACAGGCCCCGTTGTGCCAGGCATGGTACAAACACAGAACAGAAAAACAGTCCCTGCCGTGAAGGGCTGGCAATCTAAGCAGGTCGAGGCCGGCACGTATCTCACCGTTCCCTTTCTGGACAGCATCCAGAATCTTGTAGGCCTCAGCCCTGATGTCATCTCTGTCACTTTTCGCTTTGGCCAGATCCTCCGATACTGCAAATACAACACACCATCACATGTAGGAATAGGGCTGTATCCCTTTAAACAGTCTGTGAGCCTCGAGTGACGCTCACTGTTAGGGTTACCATACTTAAATAAAAAAAGAGGACCCTCCCATTTCCCACCCCAGCCCCGCCCCAACTCTGCCCCTTCCCCGCCCCAACCCTGCCCTAATTCTGCCCCCTCCTCCCTCCCACTCCCAGCCATGTGGAAAGGGCTGCCCAAGCGCTACCAGCTTCACGGTTTGCTGGGCAGCCCCCAGACCCTGCGCCCCCGGCCGGCGCTTCCCCAGTGCAGCTGGAGCCTGGGAGGGGAAGCGCCCAGCCGGGGGCGCAGGGTCTGGAGGCTGCCCGGCAAACCGTGAAGCCGGTAGCGCTTGGGCTTCGGGCAGCCCCCTTGCCTCCGGACCCTGCACCCCCGGCTGGGCACTTCCTCTCCCGGGCTCCGGCAGCGCAGGGTCCGGAGGTATGGGGGCTGCCCAAAGCCCGTAGCGCTCGGCTCTTAAACAGAGCCGAAGAGTCGGGGAGGAGCAAAGCCGCCGTGGCCGGAGGCTCTGCTCCTCCCCTGACTCTTCGGCTCTGTTTAAGAGCCGACCTGCCCCAGCGCTACCGGCTTCGGGCAGTCCCCATGCCTCCGGACCTGCGCCGCCGGAGCCCGGGAGGGGAAGTGCCCAGCCGGGGGCTGGGGTCCAGAGGCAAGGGGGCTGCCTGAAGCCCATAGCACTCGGGCAGCTCGGCTCTTAAACAGAGCCGAAGAGTCAGGGGAGGAGCAGAGCCGCCGCAGGAGGGGAAGTGCCTGGCCAGCATTTTCCCGGACATGTTCGGCTTTTTGGCAATTCCCCCCGGACGGGGGTTTGAGTGCCGAAAAGCCGGACATGTCCAGGAAAAACCGGATGTATGGTAACCCTACTCACTGTGTTCTGTACTTTAGAAGCAGCCAGAAGCCAGCCAGAGCAGTGGGTGTGTGCAGCTAGGCCTGGCATATCTGCGTACAGATCGTAAACAGCGGGATTTGGGGCCTGGCTGTGACACTGAAATGGGGTCCCTATCCCAGCAGCAGAAGGCACTGAGCTTGTTACTCGGTCGGTCTGATACATCATTAGGGACTGGAGACCTGGCCGGAATCACCAGCTGAACCTGAACCTTTCACACGGGTCAAAATCATTCCTCTAAAACCAGGTCCCCTCCCCCGAACCTCAGCAGGAGCCCTGCCCTCCCTTTGCACCCAGGCACACTGCCCTGCCCCCCCCAATTCCCTACCTCTTGTTCCCCAGTTTATTACACTTGGGCCTTCTTCTGCCCAGCCCTTTAATCCACCTGCCTCCCCTTGACCCCTAATGAGTCACCATCCCCATCTCCTTCCCCCGACCCTCCCCTGCTTCAAAAGCACATATCCCCTCTCCTATTTGTCCCAAGTGAATCTAGGGAGCAAGAAACAGCCAGATCTCCCTCTGTAGCAGCCCAGCCCATGCGAGTCCCTAAAGGCCAGAGGCTCCTGCAGTAACTGGGAACGCACTTGGGGTGAGAATCCCTGGAACTGAAGGTGAACTGGCTTCCCCAATTCGCCCCAGTTAGAGTCACACACAGTGAATCTGGTGCAGGAGGAGCCCTGAGTGCAGAGGCTCTGTGGGCACTGGTTGTGTCCCTGCCGCTCCGGTGGGTCACCCAGAGTAGGGCATGGCCTCGGTTTCCAGCCTCAGTGGCTTGGTCCCAAATGCTGCTTGCTCAGGCTGGCCTGGGGAATAGGGGGGATGGATCCAAAATCGCCATGGGAACCTGGGGCTGGGATTCTCCACCCCCGCCTTCTTTCTGCCGTTCTCCACCCCCTCCTCTGCCTGAGCCCTGCTCCCTCCCCTCCATGGGTACTCACCTTCCGTTTTCAGTGCGGCCTGGTCTGACTGCAGCCTCTTCAGATCCGTGGCCAGCTGCACCTCTGAGAAAGAAACAGAGCTGATCACATTCCGGGGAGGGTGCATCATGGGGACCCAGGGCTCAGTGGGAACAAGGAGGTGGCCAGAGAATGGGGGATGTTGTTGGGAGGAGGAGGAGTAACATGACTGGGGTGCAGGGGGCTCGTAGAGATGATGCTGAGCTGTTGGTCTGTGAGGGCTCCAGTACGTACCAGTGCTGTGCATGGCAGACTGGTTGAAATGAAGCGTCTTCAGTTGCTTCCCTGTCTCGGAGCCTGGAAGAGACAGAGGCCGGTGAGCTGTGACCTGCCCCTCACCTCATCTCGTGGGCCAGTATCGTGTTCCCTAGCAGAGTGGGTCTGTCAGGTACTGGGGTCTCCCGGGGCTGCTTTCTTTCTTGGGAAGAGGCGGCGCTGGTGGATTTGCTTTCATCCCCGGCCATGATAGTCCATGACTCAGGCTCCGAGATGGAGAGCGACTTGCCCCAGGCCAAGTAGTGAAGCAAGATTAGAACTCGGAGCTCCCTGTCTTGTGCTCATCTCCTCAGACCCCACCTCCAGCTGCCAACCCTGCCTGGGGAGAGCTTGTTAGTGAGTTTAGTTAGGGCCCATCCAGACTAGGGAAATTTGTACTAGTGTCGCCGTGGACTGGTGCAGACACACAGGGGTGGTGAGTTGTATGGGCCTGTGGTGCCCGGGCTCCAGCAAATTCAGGGCCCGGGGGGCCTGGCTCCACCAATGTTCTGGGTCCGGTCTCTCCCCTGACCCCACCTGCTGCCCCCATGCACCTCCCCCGGAGCATCACCTGGCCCCGCCTGCCGCCCCGCGCACCTCCCCCGAGCATCCCTGCCTGCCCTGGGCAGCAGCCGGCTGCCCCCTGCAGCTCCACGTTGAGCTCCCTTGCCAACTGCTGCTGTGTCCGGCTACAAGGGAGCAGCGCCAGGGGCAGGCTGAGGCGGCTGATGCGCCTGCGGCAGGAGGAGGGAAGGAGGCGCATCACCACCCTACCCCCGACAGGTGACTCCGAGTCAACTCCAAGGGGGGTGGGTGCTTATCCTGGCTGGACCTCCTGAGCAGCAGCCTGGGGGGCCTTGGGTGAGTGTCGTGCTGGGGGGGGCAGGGCAGGGAGATTCCCCCTCCCCCGGAGCTTGCTGCTGCTGGCAGGGAGGGGGCTGGGGGGAGTCTTCCTCTCTGGCCCCTACCCCAGCCCTGGGCAGCCTGCCTGCTGCACCCCAAACTCCACATCTCTGGCCCAGTCCCATGCCCCACATCTCCTCCCGCACCCCAACCCTGCAATTCAACCCAGAGCCCGCAACCAGCACTCAACCCCCCCCCCCCAGAGACTAAACTCAGCACCCAAACCCCGTCCTGCACCCAGCACCCCAAGCCCCCTCCCACACCTCCTTCTGCACTCCAACCCCCTATCCCAGCCTGGAGCCCGCACCCAGCACACCAAACCCTCTCCTGCATCCTGTCCTGCATCCCAACCCTCTATCCCAGCCCAGAGCCCGCACCCAGCACCCAAACTCTCTCCCAGAGCCCGCACCTCTCTGTGATGCTCTGTACCTCGGGAGAAACACCCAGGATCCCTATGTTCATCCTTGTAAAATGATTGTGTGGTATCCAATGCAAAGTTTGTCATGTCAGGTGTCTTCAGAAGGCTCATGATGCACTGAGCATGGTTGTTACAGTGATGTTATAGGTTATAATTTCATGTATGTAGTTATGAGGCTGAAAATGTATCCTCATGGCTTAAAGCAAGCCCAGAAAAAACTCTCCATAGCAGAGGGGCAGTTCACACCTCATCAGGGCAGGTACGGGACAAACCCAGCCCAGCCTCATAGGAACAAAAGACGCTGGCCTAGGCAGCATCAAAAGAATCTGTTAGACTCTCGAGGGAGTCACCCCCATTCCTTTGGTCAGTTTGGCACTGCGATGCGGTAATGCTCACCTGACTCTGAAGGGGGGCGGCAAAGCCAAGAAGGAAAAAAGGACATGATAAAAGGGAGAGACATTTTCCATGCTCTCTCTCTCATCCACCTCCATCTACAGACACCACCACCAAGTGACTGAAGCACTGATCAAAGGGGAGAGCCTGGCTGAAGAGCAACCAACCGGCCTGTGGTGAGAAGCATCTAAGTTTGTAAGGGCATTGAAAGTGTTAAGATCAGCTTAGAATGTGTTTTGCTTTTATTTCATTGGACCAAATCTGACTTGTTATGCTTTGACTTAAAATCACTTAGAATCTATCTTTATAGTTAATGAATCTGTTTGTTTATTCTACCTGAAGCAGTGCGTTTGGTTTGAAGCATGACAGAGACTCCCCTTGGTTTAACAAGCCTGGTACATAACAATTTCTTTGTTAAATTGACAAACTCATATAAGCTTGCAGCATCCAGTGGGCATAACTGGACACTGCAAGACAGAGGTTTCTAGGGTTGTGTCTGGGACTGGAGATATTGGTTAGTGTCATTCGCTTGCAAGTAGCTGGGAGCAGCTTACATGCCAGAGGCTGTGCATGAACAGCCCCGGAGTGGGGGTTCTCACAGCAGAGCAGGGTAAGGCTGGCTCCCAGAGTCAAGGATTGGAGTGACCTAGCAGATCACCGGTCCGGATAACACCAGAGGGGAATGTCACACCCTCCCGCACCCAAACTCTCTCCCAGAGCCTGCACCCCACACCGCCTCCTGCACTCCAACCCCCTGCCCTGCACCCAGTACCCAAACTCCATCCTAGAGCCCGCATCCCTCCCACACCCAAACTTCCTCCCAGAATCTGCACCCCAAACCCGCTCCCACACCCAAATGCCCTCCCAGAGCCTTAGGCAGATGTGTGTGTGTGGGAGGGGGGGGGACTTGGACCTGTTCTGGGCACCACCAGAAATTATACAAACCTGGCGCCCCTGCAGACACATGGCACAAGACTTGCACAGGTTACCAGGGTTAGACCCACTGGTGTGAGTCTTACTTTGCACCATCCCAGTGTATGTCTACATTAGTGGTTTGCATCAGCATTTATCTATCAGGACAAGGTCTGTAGAGAAGGGGCAGGTTCTCCATCACCTGGAATCATTAAAAGATTATCTGTCTCTTCCTAAAAGTTCCACTCCAGCTCGACTACCAGATATGGGCTGGATATAGGAATCACTGGGTGGGATTCTCTGGCCTCTGCTATGCAGGAGGTCAGACTAGATGCCCGTAACAGTCCCTTCTGGCCGTAACATCTATGCGAAACGACAGTGCAAACTTCCTTAATGCAGACAGGAACCTAGCTAGTTAGATAGAGCCTGATCCAAACACCACTGAAGACAATGGAAGCCTTTCTGGGTTTCAGACCAAACCATTAGGTAGTTAATAGGAGCACAACAGAAAAGAAGAGGGGTTTGGTATTTCTTGTTTCCCTGTGTTCCTCTGCCTGTCTGTCTGTCTCCACCTATCGGCCCATGACTTACACTTTGGCTGGAAGCTCTTTGGGGCAGAAATTGGCTTTGTGTTCTGTGTTTGTACAGCACTTCACACAATGGAGTCCTGGTTCATAACTGGGGCTCCTGGCTGCTGCCATAATACACCTAACAGGTGAGTCTGGGATCCATAGACAATCACAGCCCTTGTTAGAGCCAATGAGTGCCAAATATCCACTTTTAGACACAACAGGAGGAGCAATCAAGCTCATTTATGTAGTGAAACAGCTGCAGACAATGGAAGTGACCACCCAAGGCACCACGCTGCATAGCAGGAAAGAGCCGTGTGGGCTGAGAGGGGCCCTGGTTGCAGTCCCAGGTGCTCAGAGCAGCCTGTGTGTGCGGGAGGCTGAAAGAGCTATGAGCGGGAGCCTGGCAAGAAGCAGAGATGGAGTTTCTTGGGCACAGAGCCCCCTGAAGGGGCAGACAGGGGATTTCCAAGAAAGGGAACAGCCTGCAGGTGTTTGTTCTTGCTGTGTTCAAGGGAACAAGATATTGTAACTACCAAGATCACAATGAGAACAGACCTGCCTGGGAGCAGCGATTGCTTCCTCTAACAGGAACAAACCCGACAGCACCTTAGATTTTGGCTTCCGCCAAAGGGGCAACATCGGTAATACAAATACACGGACACTCATAAGTAAACTGAATTGTTACCGTTGCCTCTCAGCACAGATTGATCAGTCCGCAACTGCTCCAGCTCCTTGGACATCTCCGAGTCTAGACAGAAGGACAGACACCTGCTGTTGTTTATATGGTTTGTGATGGGGAGGGGACTGAGTTTTCAATTTGGATTCACAGCATAGAGAGAGATGCTGCATTTCTACTTTCCAACTTCCCCCTGTGAAGATAATCTCTGAGGGTGGGATCCCCAAAGGGATTTCAGCGTTGCAATGCTGAGCATCATGGTGCCTAGAAAATCCCAGGAACACCCACAAAGCCAAGTTACATGCCCAGGCTCATATACAATGAATGGGGAGAGCAATGCACCTGAGTGCAATTCGCAAAACCCAGCACACTAGGCGGGGAGCTGAGTAAGTAACCAATGGGAGACACTGATGAGCCAAGCCACACCCTTTTCTCAGAGCTAGGCATGCTAGTCCAGGGTGCAGGAATGGGAAGTATCTAGCTCCGCTAGTGATCCACAAACGGGAACTCCTCTCCTGGCTTAGGCACCTGGGTAGTGTCTTATGGGAATGAATTAGGTGCCTGCCTCATTCTACACAAAATGCAGGGGAGGAGGTGCTGCTGCCCACCTTATAGCCCAATGGTTAGAACACTCGCTTGGGATGTGGATGACCAGGTTCAAATCCCTCCTTCCTAGCAGAAGAGCAGAAAAGATTTGTATAGGGGCTTAAGTGGAAGATAGGCATCTAGATGCCTTGAGAGGCAGCAGTGCGCCTGTCTAGAGGTGTCAAGTGAGTTTAGGGGCCTACAGCGCTCAGTGAGAATTTTGTGGATTGCAGTAGGAGACTTAGGTGCCTCATTGGCTTCAAGGATTCCACCTGGAATGACCTCTGCCCTGGCGCAATCTGACCAACTCCAGAGGTTAAAAACCAATCACAAGATTGGCTTAAAAATCATAAGATTTGTGAAAAAATGATAGACTTTAGTTTTCTTTTCTTTGCCTTCTGGTTTCTTAGCCATTACGTCGCTTTCCCAAGCTTTTCTCTGCAACTAGAATCCGTCTCAGTATTTTTAAATGAAAGCTCAGAGTCTCACCTAATCACAAGACTCCTGGAGTTGGGGCTTTAATTCAAACATCACCTAGAGTTGGCAACGCTGAGGCTGCTATGTGTAATGACACCTAACAAGGCTCCTCAGCAGGACGTGAATCCCTGCTATCTACAGCAAAGACCTCTTGAGCTACAGGAGCTACTCCGTTAGCTGGCAGGAGTAGTTAGGCTGTTATCCTGTGCGGAACAGCTACTAGAGGGTGTCCCAACACATATTGCATTCACTTGTACCTGTGCATACATTCAAGAATCAAACACCACAGTATCCCTGCTCACAGAGCGGGCCTTGGGAAGGGGCCCCACAGCTGTGAATTGGAAGGCAGGCGGCCTTACTTAATGAGTCTTGTCTTACAATTAGCAGCACTATGGCACAATGAAATACATTGCGGGGGACTATATCCCTTCTCCTGCAGTGTCTTGACACTGGCCATTGATAGAGATAAGGGGACCTGGCTGGGAGGGACTCATGGCCTGAAATCCTGGCCTTGCTGAAGCCAATGAGAGTTTGGCCATTGACTTAATGGAGTCAGGATTTCACCCCTGGTCTTTTCCACTGGGTCCATTCCTGTGTGATAGTCCTAAATGCGCTCCGGGATACTTACACTTTCCAATCACCATGGCGAGGAGGACTGCCCATAACACAAATGACACGGCGTGCACAGCGTAAAGGGTTAATATGGACTTTTCCTCCCCATTCACGCCCCTACCACACTGCATCAAGGAATTCCCTGGAAGGCAGAAGCAAAGACAGCAGGAATTAGAGCACCAGTCCCTGCCCTCTGGCGAACCGGTGCTGCGGGGGGAGGTGTGTTCTGAGCCTCACGGGGAAGGCACTAGGGGAATTCAGAATTCACTATTATTGTAATTCATAAACAAATAGTGATGGATGTACCGCTAGGGCCAGGAATCTCTGTGCAGCACAGCACATGCAGGGGAATTCACACCTCCTCTATCTATCTATCTACGTATCTATCTATCCCCAAACACCCCCTCTATCTATCCCTATAGAATCAGAAGATTAGGGTTGGAAGAGACCCTAGGGGGTCATCTAGTCCAACTCCCTGTTCAAAGCAGGACCAGCCCCAACTAAATCATCCCAGCCAGGGCTTTGTCAAGCCAGGCCTTAAAACCCTCTAAGGAAGGAGATTCCACCACCTCCCTAGGTAACCCATTCCAGTGCTTCACCACCATCCTAGTGAAATAGTGTTTCCTAATATCCAACTTAGATCTCCCCCACTGCAACTTGAGACCATTGCTCCTTATATCCACCCTATATATCTATCATTTGCCCTCCTGGATTTCCATTGAGCCTAAAGCCCCAGCAGTTAGAGAACCCCATTTCCTGGGAGTCCCCTCTGTTTTCCCAAGGATCCTTTGTGGGAGCCAGGCCATGAGATCCATGTGAGATGCTGTGATGATTCCCCCCACCACCCCTTTCTTCTTTGACTGCCTTCCACCATCAGGATACAGCTCCACAGCTGCAACCCCGCCTACATCTCCCCCTTACCCCCTGTTCGATCCATGCTCCCCTCCTGATGGTCGCCTGTACCACCTCCCTGTGGCCAGCCCAGGCCCCCCCTCCGGCGCCCTATGCTCCCCCATACACTGTCCTCCAGGATTCCATCTTGCTGCAGACTCATGCACCATGAAGCCTGCCATGCAGAGAGGCTGCTCCCAGCTCTGTGCTGCTCTGTCCCATCCACTGTAGCCTCCTCCAGGCAGGAACCAGCCCTTGATTCAGAGCGTTGCTTCATGCACAGTACCCTTACTCACCAGCCAACCCCGCTTTCCCCCACTGCCCCAGCCCACTGTGCTGCTGTCAGCAGGGGGGCTGGAGAGGGGAAGGAAGCAGCTGTGTCTCCAACCCCCACACCTCACATCAATGCCCCCCCTCCACACACATATCCCCCTTCACTTTCCAGGAATGAAAAAAAAAGAGGAAGAAAAGAAGCACAAATCTGCTGTAAGCGCAGAATTGCACGAGGCATGTTCCTATGGCGCAACTCAGGAACATCCCGCCTGATCAGCAGGACTCTGGATCTGAAATGCCTCTCATAACGCTTCCACCACTGGGCCTGCGACAGGGATCAGGGCCAAGGCTCCTGATGGTATAACCTGCAATTGTGTATGATGGGCTCCACTACCCAGCAACTCGCGCATCGTGGACACTAGTCCTGAGTGCAGTATGGGTGCAACATCTATTTATCCATTCAATCCCATAAACACTAGCCATCCCTATACAACCCCATCCCTCCATCCCCATACTCCTCCATCCATCCATCCCCATACGCCTCAATCCGTCCATCCATCCATCCATCCCCATGCACCCCCCTCCATCATCTGTCCATCCCCATACACACACATCCAACCATATTTATCTCACAATCTCCATACACACCAGTTCATCCACATCTATCTATCCATCCATCCATCCATCCATCTATCTATCCTCACACAGCACCCCTCCTCCCCCATTCACTCTCTCTCTCTCTTGCTCCCCCTCCTTTTAACCCACTCATTGCCATAGTATGCAAGCACCAGACATAAACATCTGACGAAATGCTGCTGAGACAAGCCTGGAATTCTCTCAGCCTGGCTCTGCCAGCTGTGGTGTATGAAACGCCACCTTCCAGAGTACAGACCTGCCTTCGAGTCTGACTTCGCTGCTGAGCACTGTGCAACTCCATAAGTAGGGCCCAATCCTGCAAACCTCGCTGACACCGCCCTCCTCTTGGCTTCACTGGGGTGTGGAGTCTGCAGGATCAGGGCGTGCCGATTATCAGGAAATGATTGCGCACACTCCCACTAATGCAGCCTGGGGTTACCTGCTCTCCCAAATGTCATTTCTGTCTCCTGTTCCTTGAGCGTCTCTTGGTCGGACTCTTCGCACTTTTGGTAAATGCTGCCTGAAGGCATCGCTCTGAACCTCTTCCTACCCCAATGGCTCCAGTGGTTTTTATACCAGCGGAGGCTCTGAGCAGCTTTCCTGGAAAAGGAAACACATGTACCCAGCCACTCTTCCTCTCTTCAGAACACAGAGATCTGTGACCCTGTCACTTCTCCTCTAGCAGCTGGGAGCCTTTGTACAACCAATATTCCTGGTGCAGCTGAAAAATAAGAGCCACCCACAGTGACCCAAGGGGCACAGACAATCTTTAAGTGGGAGGATCTGTTTGGAGCTGGGCATGTCCTTACCCTGGGCCCCGCAAGAGAGGTTCTCCTGTGTGCAGTCTGTGAACATTGCTGCTCAGGGAAACTGAATGGTGAACATCTTGTCAATAAACAAACTTTTATTTGTTTGGAGTCACCGATTTGTGCTCCAAACAGGAAGCTAATCTACAAGGGCCTGAAAAACTGCTTGGCAAAGGGCACCAACGTCTTTCTCTCTTTTCAGGGTCTTTGTGCCATTGATGGCACTTGGCATCTTGTCAGTTTCACTGGTTTGCAACCCTGCATAGGCTGTGAGTCAGGTTCCCCTGTTGTTTGCATTGGTCTCTCTCACAGCGCCAGGGAGGGGAAAACAAGGAAAATGTGACTGTAAAAGTACAAAAATTGGCAGGGGGAGGAGTAGGAGCCGAAACAACTTGTGTAACTAAAATCACTAGGGGGAATATTTTCAAAAGCATCTAAGGGGATACCTACACTGCAACAAAAACCATGTGGCATGGCCGCGGCTGACCCAGGTCAGCTAACTCGGGCTTGTGGGACTCCGCCTGCAGGGGCTAAAAATTGCAGAGTAGACATTTGGGCTCGGGGGGGAGCCCAGGCTTTGAGACCCTCCCCCTCACTGTGTTTCAGAGCCGGGGCTCCAGCCCAAGCCCGAATGTCTATACAGTGATTTTTAGTCCCACAAGCCCGAGTTGATTGATCCCAGTTCTGAGACTCAGTGCAGTGGATTTTTTATTGCAGTGTAGATGTACCCTAAGTAATTTAGGATCATAAATCCCAGTTTCAAAAGGTACTTGGGGCCAGATTTTCAAAGGTATCTGGGGCCTAGAGATGCAAAATCAGCTCTCCAGCCCAGAGATTGTAACAGTGAGGTGGGTGTCTCAGAGAGTTCTGTTCTGACGAGAGTTCTTAAGAAGGGGGACGATATCTTGAGTTCTGGTCCCTGACCAGGACCCCTAGGTGCTACTGTTATACAAATAAATAATAATAGTCTGATCCTCAAGACACGGCTCTAATCTCCAGCTGGCTGCCTCAAAAGCCAAGAGAGCTCAGGACAGAGACACTGACAGTGACAGAGCTGCAGAATGGTTCTGAAAACTGGGCTGAGAGGGGAACCCAGCAGAGGAAGAGGAAAAGGAAGATCTCACCTGGGCCAGCACGTAAATGATTGGCCTGGCTCAGCCTCCTCTCAGTGGGCTGCTTTGCCTCAGTTTTTGCACCAATGTCACTAAATCGGGTGAAAAACAGCGGGATCATGTCACCCTCCCTAATCACTGCAGATTCCAGCTCCGAGCTTCCCCCCTTGCTTTTAAAGATTTCCAGTCACTTGCTCCAGCTGGCTGCTCAGGCCTAGTGTCTCCCTGCTCCCCTTTTCCCAACTGGACCTTCTCTGCCCATCCCACAATCTCGCTGCCATCGGCGCCAGACCCTTCTCCTCTGCTGTTCATGCTGTTCAGCACACGGTCCCTGTATCCCCCAATGCATCGATTCACCAGCTCTCCTCAAACCCCACTGGGCAGCGTCTCTCCAGCCCACCATCAACCCCATCGGACTGTCCATCCTCAGGCCCATTGGCAGCGCTGGACATCGCTCCCAGCATGGGGGGGTCGCACAAAACAGTCTCAGGGAGTGTCAGCCAAAGCATAGGCCCAACCCCGCCAGCCACGGGTGTAGGCCTTGCTAGAGCCCTAGGCATAACTAACAGTGTGAACCAAAGGCTGTGAACCAGAGCAGGCCTGGCCTTGGCAGAACAACACACTAGGCATTGGCTAATGCCAAGTAAGCACATTCATGGCCAGAGAGGATGGTATAAAAACACACAGCTGTCTCATACCTTCCCCTGGGTTTGAGACCTCTGGGAGCTGCGATGATAAACAAAAGGCAACGGGCTGTTCTGGTCAGTCCTGCCTTGGCTCCCAGATGCAATGAGGAGATGTATGAAAGGAGCCTGAGAAGCAGTGAGGGCAGTAGGCCAGGCAGAGAGTCCAGGCGGCCTCAGCCAGGGGCACCTGAGGGGTTGTTTTCTGAATGGTGCCGAGTGGGGCTCTGCTCTGGTTTGCTTGGACACGGCCCGTCACCTCTCTGGGCCTCGGACCATTCTGTCCCATCCAGTCAGCTCCTCAGGGCATGGGTGTTTCTCACGAGTTCTCCAGACCAGCAGACGTGGGGTAGTATACAACGTACCCTAGGGTTACCATACGTCCGGATTTTCCCGGACATGTCTGGCTTTTGGGGGCTCAAATCCCCGTCCGGGGGGAAATCCCCAAAAGCCGGGCATGTCCGGGAAAATCGGGAGGGAGGGAGGGCTCGGTGGTGCTCGGCCGGGGCCTCTTTGGCTGGAGTTGGCGGTGAGGGGCCGGTGCGGGGCCGGGCCGGGGTCGCGGGGCCGGGGGCATGGTGCCAGACCGGGAGCCGGGCCGGGCGCGCGATGCCGGGCCGGGGTCCAGGGGCGCAGTGCCGGGCCGGGCCGGGCCGGGCGCGGGGCCGGGCGGGGAGCCAGGGGCGCGGTGCCGGGCCGGGAGCCGGTCCGGGCCCGCGGGGCCGAGAGCCGGTCCAGGGTCGCGGGGCTGGGGTCGCCAGTCCGGGAGCCGGTCCGGGGTCGCCGGGCCGGGAGCCGGGGTCGCCGGGCCGGGCCGGGCCGCCGGGGGGTCCGCCGGGGGCCGGGGGTGGTCGGCCGGGGCCGGCACCCCAGGGCCCAAGCCGACCCAGGCTGGAGCCGCCAGGGGACCCGCCTGGGCCGTGCCTCCTCCCCCCACACTCCCCCTTACCTGCTTCAGGCTTCCCGCGAATCAAATGTTCGCAGGAAGCAGGGGAGGGGGCGGAGACTTTGGGGAGGGGGCGGAGTTGGGGTGGGGGCATGGGCGGGGCTGGGGGCGGGGCCGGGGCCCCGTGGAGTGTCCTCCATTTGGAGGCACAAAATATGGTAACCCTAACGTACCCTGCCAGCACTAGGGTTTGAACACATGTTAGGTGACATGGTTTATAAAAGCACCTCTCACCTCCCAATAGGTCTCTTATTACTAAGAATAAGATTATGTCATGGACGCCATGGGACCCCTGGAGTTCTCAGCCATCATGGACGGGGGGGAGGGGAAGGGGGGCTGGAGCTACCAGCCACTGCAGATGGCAGGGGAACCCCAGGAGCTTTCAGGTCACAGGTGGCAGGAGAACCCTGAAGCTGTCAACCACCGTGGGTGGCAGGGGGGGGACACTGGAGCCATCAGCTGCTGCAGCCATCTGGGGTGGGGTGGGACACCGGAACTCTGAGACGCTGGGGCTGCGGCGGGGGTCTGGAGCGGTCAGCCGCCACAGCAGCAGGTGCTGGACTCCCCTCCTCCCCCTGCCTCATGCAGCAGCGCTTGGGCTCTCTTCTCCCACTTGGGCTTCAGTCAGCCCCCCATCAGCACTGCTCCCCATTATTTTTAATAAAAGTCACAGATAGGTCATGGGCTTCTGTGAATTTTTGTTTATTGCCCTTGACCCGTCTGCGACTTTTACTGAAAATAACAGTGATAAAATCTTAACCTGACTCATCGCCCCCCCTTCAAGCAAGGGAGAGCCCTCCCCATGTCACAGAGGGGGCTCTGCATCGGGCAGCTGCAGTGACGGGCCAAAGGGCACACACAGAGCCTGGAGCTGAGGCAGGAACTGAATGCAACCCTCCTCCAGGCCAGCCCGATGGCCTGCCCCCCCGGCCATCCTTCCCACCTTACCCTGCTCTAGGCGAGGCCTTGGTGTCTGTGCAGCAGGGACCCCAATTGTGACTGGGGCCTCTAGGTGCTACCATGGTAATAATGGAAGCAGAGTGTTGCTGGGTAACCCATTGGTTCACGGTCACACAACTGGAACCAGTGAGGGGCCGGTAACCACCGGGGCTGCCCTGCTGCAGCTGTGTCAGTGCACTCCAGAGGACGTAGCAGCTCTTCTGGGGAGCAGCAGAAGAGGTTTGTGCATTTCTGGAGAAGAGCCTGGTCGCGTGGGTTTTGCAACCTCCTTCGTTGCAGGGCTAAGAAGGGACGAAGCTTTCCCATGAGCGATGACTCACGCTGCAACCCGTGCTGTCACTGATGCAGAGCGTGGGTGAGAAGAGCAATGCTCCATCCTGGTGGTGGGGTTCCTGGTCATGGTCGGTGTCCCCATTGCACCCGAGGCTTCTAAAATGTAAATTGCAGATCAGGATTAAATGGGGGTGGTACTTGTGACACTGCACCCCATATTTGCCACGGTGATGTAATTATGGTATGTTTTGTACAAGGTATACCTTGCGAGGAGTCATTCTAAAAGTCTTGATCTGCTAACCATTAATATCTCGGTGGATTGTATGTGCTACCATTGTATGTGAAGTTATGAAATCTTGCTATGTGTGTGTTACTAAAATATGATGTGAGGTTGGAAACATCCCAAACCAGCCTTTTGGGTACAACAATGGAGTAGCCAGACAGTGCTAATTGCTGTCATCAGCACCCGTCAAGGGAAGAATCCACTAGCACAGGAATTCTGTATAAGGAAGCCTCCTCCGAGGGAGCACGTAGACAATGGAGAATGTTTGGCCAATGGGGGTGAACCCCTACGTCACATGCATAGACTTTCCAGTAAAAGATGGGGAGTGACATCATCACTTGTCTTCACACCCCCACAACTCAACACCTGAAAGAACCTCTGGAAGAAAATGGACTTTAAACAGGAGAGGGGAACCCAGGCTGCAAAGCAGATGCAGTCTGTGCCTCAAGAATCTGTAAGCCTGTTTGTATCATCAGTCAGGGTGAGATATTTCTGATTAAGTCCTATCTAATTTGTATACATTTTAGATTGCGATTTTGTTTGATTTCCTATCACTTACGATCACTTAAAATCGATCTTTCTGTAGATAATAAACCTGGTTTTATGTTTTATCTTAACCAGTGTGTTTTTGAGTGAAGCGTTAGGGAATCTTAGCTCTGTTAACAAAGACTGGTGCTTATCTGCCCCACATCGAGGGGGGAGAAGACTAATTAAGGTGCTTGCACCATACAGATCCCTGTGCAGTGCAAGATGGTATAATTCTGGGTTTATACTCCTGTAGGGGTGCAAGGCTGGAGAGCTGGGAAATTGGCTGCTACCTCCACTGTTGGTCCACGAGTGGCTTAGGTAAAGCACTCGGTTGACTCAGTTGGGTGTGTGGCTGTCATGTTGGGTGATAACAGGGCTCAGAGGGGATGGCTGTGTGTCACCAGCAGAGCAGGGGGAGAGGCCAACCCAGCTGAATGGTCTGGGGGCACAGCAATTCCAACAGCTTCCAGGCTTCACCCTGGGGGTACGTCCTGTCACAGAGGTCTTCCAAACTCCTCCCACAAAATAAGCTCTGTCCATGAGACCCAGCTTGCAGAAGATTGTGTAAATGTCCCAGATAGAATCATGCATGTTCTCTGGACCCAGCAATCCCACAGTGGGGTCTAAATGCAACCCTGGGCTCTGCTGGGGATTGGCTTCCCTCTGGTAACACTTGTATGCCCTGCTGGTGAGACCCCCGCTGGATCCCAAGTCAAGTTCTGGTGTCCACACTTCATGGCAAATTGGAAGGGTTCAAAAAAGAGCTACCAGAATGATTCAAGGTTTGGAAAATCTGCCATAGAGTAAGACAAACTAAATCTATTTCATTTTTCCAAGAGAAGGTTAAGAGCCAACTTGATTACAGACTATAAGCACCTACATTCAGTGCTTAATTTGCAATTAAAGAGGTCCTGGGGTGCAAGAAATTAAGTGCTGGGACTCAAGCAAATTTTTTTACATTCATAACTGATGCAGTAAGCCCAGAGGTTCCAGGGCTATGGACTGTCAAGTCTAGAGGTGCAGGGGCTCATCCCTGCCACAGCATTGCCTTCCTACATGGGGAAATATTTCTAGTAGCCAAGGGCTCTTCAACGTAGCAAGCAAAGGCTGAACTTGATCCAAAGGCTGGAAGTTGAAGCGAGGCAAAGTCAGACTGGAAATAAGGTGCAAATGTTTAACAATGAGGGTGATTAACCATTGGAAGAACTGACCCAGGGACATGGTGGATTCTCCATCACTGACAATCTTTAAATCAAGAGTGAATGTGTTTCTAAAAGATACACTCTAGTTCAAATAGAACATATTGGCTTGATTCCTTGCTCACGGGGTGAGAGCCTCTGTGTTGTGCTACACACAAGGTCAGACTACATGGTCAGAAGGGTCCCTTCTGGCCTTTAATCCATGCATTTTTCCTACAAATGGTTCCACACATAACTCATATTGTCACCGTGCCTCATTGGGTCACAGTTGAGAATACCAAATTCAGGACAAACTGCTGAGAAATAGGGCAGACTCACCCCAAACTGGTGGTTATTCTTCCATTAGCTTATACCAAGCCAGTAACAAAAGTAAACTTCTGTCTCACCACACTGTTAACAAGAAATCAGAAATGCAGTCTTCTTAGGCATTCCAGCCCTTGTCTCACCACTCAGATGCTGGGCTCTACGATGAGTGGTTACTGAAAACCAATTTCATCACATATAGGGTCCTCTAATCCCAAGAGATCAGTCACATAGCCTGGTCAATATATCTCAGATCTTATCCAATAATCACACTGTTGCCCATCCTTTAGTAACTAAAATCTGAAGGTCAATTTGCAAAGAAAAGAAGAGGAGAGTTAAAATGGTTAAGGAAGTCACATTACATGCAATCATTGCAAAGTTCTTTTATCAGGCCGTAAATTACTTTGTGGGTGTTATCCCAGGAGCAAACACATTTGAAATATAGATCTATATAGCCAATACAACAGAATTATCATCACTTTCCATTGACACCTTACATGATATACTTTGTCGAAGATTTGTTGCAATTGTCTAACAATGCAATATTAATTATATAAAATGGTCATGTTCGAATCATACCGCATCACACATATTAACCCAGGAGACTGGGGGCTCTGTCACCTACCAGTGGCTGGACCATATAAGAAGTTTATGTGTCTACAGCTGCTCCTGGCTGACAGTGCTGGGTCCTTAGCTCAGGTGACACCAGGTCATGCTATTAGATAAAGAATGTAATTTCAATCCCTGCTGAGAATGGGCATATACTCACAACAGGATTAGAACTCATCTCTTTGGCATCCAGCTACCCTCCTTGTTTTGCACTGCTGAGCATGTGCAGAATTTGGGCCCCCTGTACATTTTTTTTTTCTTTTCAGAAAATACATTCTGCCGGAGAGACATGTCAGTTATGCCTTTCACCCACCAGGGGTTTCTGTGGCACCAGAACAGAGAGCAGCCAGGCAATAGCAGCCAGCAGCCGGCTGCATTCCTCACAGTGCCCTGGTTAGGAGGGATGGGATATGGAGGGAGGGGGGGACAGACAGAGTGGGGTGCATGATGGGGGGGTCACATAGACTGGGGTTCAGAAGGGCTAGTGGGGATGAACAGACTGAGGCAGGGGATGAATGAGAATGGGGGTGCAGGGCCACTTGGGGATGGGGGCTTTGGAGGCAGGGCCACATGAGAACAGAGGGGCTGGGGGGTTGTGTCTGAGTGGGGGTATAGGGACACAGATATGCCTGACTGAATGGAAGAGGCTAGGGGTCAGCCAGGGTCTGCATGGGGGAGTCTCCCCAACTCCCTAACAATCCTTCCCACCCCCACCCCCCAAAAAAACCTGTTCCATTCTCCCTCCTACACTCAATAGCCTTCTAGGTTCATTCCCAGGCTCCTTCCTAGCAATTACTTCCCTTTCCCTTGGCAGTTCCATTATCCTGACTCCCGCAAGCCTTTGCACTGCTTCTGAGTGGTGCAGGAAGTATGTTTCTGTATTGTAGTTTAAAAGAATTATTACTCAAAGTTCTGTATTAATATGCCTAGTAAGGAAACTATCTGTCAAAAAACATTTCCTGGATCTTTTTTGTTGTCTATAATGTTAGATATACTTGATGACAGGTATTTTGAAATAAATTACTGAAATAATTGAAACAGGCATGATTATATTGTGTTATTTTGATAAAAAAAATATGCAGAATTTTGTAGAATTTAAAAATACTGTGCGCAGAATTTTTAATTTTTTGCCCCTGGGGGCAGGCTGAACTCTCTCTCCATGGAGTTTTGAGCTGTTTTCACCCCAATGGGGTGAAGCATGATATTCAAAAGACCTGTTGCACTGGGGCTCCACCCAAGCAAAGTCTCCCAGCAGGAGTGATGGCCTGTGTTTTTAAACTGCAGCTGCAAGCCTAGAGATCGCCTGGCTGTGGTGTTGAATCTCGAGTTTGCCATTCTCCCCCAAAGTTCTGAGCCTTTGCTGCTCAGCTTGTAAAGAGGGATGAGTTAATAGTCCCTTAATGGCAGTGAGACCCATTCCCAGTGAAATGGGGGAAACCTCCTTGTAGAGCTCAGGATCAGCATTTAAATGTTGTACCATCCATATAGGCACAGTACACTTAATATCACAACTAACAATGGTGGTTACATTACAGAAACAGTGATTAACGTAAGGCAACATGGGTTGAATCCAATGTCCATTAATCAATACAATATTACATCTTGTCCTTACACACACACATGCTTTACCAACATAGACAATAACAGACCTCTCTTCCTGGATAACATCGAAGGAACAAGCAACAGAGGGTCCTGTGGCACCTTTGAGACTAGGAACAGTGAGACTTATTTCCAGGTTGTGGGAAGAAGAATTTATTATGTTCCTCCAATGCTTGGTCTTCACAGATATAGCCCAAACCTTCTTTTCTCTTACACTCTTTTACATTTACTGTGTTCCATACATTATCTTTCTGCCAGGCCCAAGTGTTAGGTTCTCTGGAGTACATAACTGAGTTACCATTAATCTGTAATCCCAGTGGGACTACTGGGTGGATTACTCTAATTTCTTTGCCTGCCACGTTATCAGGAATAAATGCAAACTTTGCTGGTGGTGATTGTACGAAGCATTAACTAGACTCCATCAGGGCTGGGGGACTAATTCTTCCTCTGTTACATGGGGCCGAATTAATCTGATTGGCTCCATGGGAATTTGTCCTGCTATGGCTTGCCAAATCATTCCCATGACTACGTTCTGGGTGAGAGCCTGAGCTTGCTCACACGCTGAGGCCAATGAGACATTATTCTGGAGGGACTGTACACCAGACATTATTAACTCTTCATCCTTTTCTATGAGTCTTTCCCATCCAGGAAATACCTTACTTATTAACTGCTGTTCCTCACTTAACTGTTTTAAAGATGCTGTTAATAGGGTTTCCCATCTTCTCTATACTTTCAGTGGCATATGACGGTTTATTAGCCAGAACTTCTATATTTGCGGCATTAACTAAAGAGATTTCTGTTCCTACAGGTGCAATCCAACCACTTAATTCCCTTTTTACTCTATTTACATGGTCGGCCCCTTGCCACATTCTTACCCATTCATCCCAACCCTTATGGCTAGTTCCAATCAAGGTGCAATGTGAGAGATATTCATGCTCTCTAAATGGATTTGAACCACCTTCAGAGAAGTCTGACTTTGAAGAACCAAATATTCTTGTTGATCCAATTTGAACACACGGGGTCCTGAAATTGGGGCTCATAAATGTCGGAGGGGAGCAAGGTTTGTGATCAGAGGGTCGAAATTTAAAACTGTTTTTTGTTGTTGGCCCAATTCCACTCTGTACAAACCGGGCTCATGAAATCACTCTGAAATGGCAATATGCCCATAGAATTTAAACCAAATTGTTGGCATGAGCTTGTCACAATGTGTGGCCTTTAATGGAATTACCCAGTCTGGGGGACCTTGCTGAGTCAGGTCATGTCCAGCTAAAGGCCAGTTCAGTGGTTCCCAGTTTATGAGGAACCGTGTGATATTCTTGCCTGCTGGCATGATTAGAGACAGCTGCAGTTCCTCTCCAGATAACTGAGGTGTCTGAGTTCCAATGACAATGATGACATGTAGGGGCATGGTTGTACCCCAAACAGCGGAAGAAACCAGGGCTACCCTGTACCTTTCACCACCCAGGAGGCTGTCACTGGGTGTGTTTGATGGTGTACGCCTTGTTCAAGACCACAACGGCTTACAGAAGAATGGGAAGGAGTCTTGGATGGTCTTAGTTTCATAACAAAATTTGAGTGACTCTCCGGTGGCACTCTGTGTGCAATTGGCAATGCTTTCCCAGGGGCAACCTGAGGAGTTGCCAACAGTGTAGAACTGGTAGCGACGCTGCAGGGCCAGGGGGTTGCTCCCATTCCTATAGAATCCATGCATGTGGCACAGCAATTTTACTTCCTGGGCTCCAGCTGGCCAGTACCTCCAGAGGCTCAGAGGGATCACAGGTACAGCATAGAGCCTGGACAGCATCAGATTCCAGACACTTATGAACAGCATAAGTGAGGGGGCAGAGAAGAGAGAACAAATTCCCACACTCCTCCCCCTCCCCATATATATAGGGAGAATCTGGGACCGATATTTCAGGGTGAACATGAAGTGGTGACCTACGTGAGAGTGGCCATAATAAGTCAAGGACTTTTCTGGCCCTTTCCTGTCTCAACATCGGGGTAGGCACTGACCAGCCCACTCGATGCGTATTTTCCAATGGCTCAAAGCCGTTCCTTCTTGCTGGCCAAGAAGGGTGGCTGACAGGATGGAGAAGACAATCTTTAGGGTCAGGTGGTTTATCCTTCCATTCTTTGAGCTGTGAAGAATGAAAACATTTCCTCCAGGGTTTCCCATTTTTCCCATTCAGGATTTCTACCTGACACACACTGGGGCTGGCCCGATTCACAATAGAGCTGTAGCCATCCCACGTGCATGTAAAGAGCTGCTTAGCAGTGACAGAGGCAGTGTTGGTTTTAGTAGGGATGGCTTCCACCCTGGATCCTTCTAAAACAAAGTCAGTGGATTCATACACAGCTGAGAAACTTTGGCAGCTAGAAACTGAACCTAATTTCTCAGCACCTAAACTGTTGCTTGCTACAGGCAATGATTCATTCTGAGCTAACTCAATCAACCCACTTCCACACCCTTCAGTTGCAGCAAACTGCTTGCAAAAGCTAGCATGAGGTTTTATTCCTTCGGGAGCACTTTTAGGCAACAATCCATTTCCCCCAGAAATTTTATCCTTTCCCTTTTCAGCTAGGGGTTGCGCTACAGAAACATCTTCCTGAGCATCTTTCTGGGTTTCAGCTGAGTCCAGAATGACTTCTGAGACAACTGACATATCCTCAATCAGCATAAGCTGAGAGGCACATTCTGTCTGCTCCTCAGACAGAAGATTGGAGACAAACTCTCCCCCAAGAGATAAACTGCCATTCTTAACATTCACAAAGTTTGGAGTTTCCTTTCCTTTGTTCCCAGACAAGTGTTTGGAGATTGGGGTAGCTCCCTCTATGGGCAAGTCATTACCCCCAACAGACACAGGCTTAGGAACATGTCCTTCCTGGGTTTTAATTGAGTCCAGAACCATATCTGGCACAACTGACAAATCCTCAGTCCTGTCCCAAGCAAGCAGCCAAGAGGGGTTTTTTTGAGCCATCTCTACTTCCCTTATTTCACTAACCCCACCAATAGCTCTTTCACTAGTCACAGTATTGCTCTAAAATCTTTATTTTTAAGCCGCAACTCTCAACTCCTTATTGCACAGTTCTACAGGTATTCTAAGCACGATTCTTAACAGAAGGTTACCAAATATTCTATGAGAGAGGGACCTTGCTAAAGGAGCTTGGTCTGAAAAAGGAAAAGAAAGCTTGCTCAGATATGTGCTTCAGTTTCCCTACTCCAGAGCAACTACTCAACAATTACCACATGATTAGGGTCACGAGCTGCCTGCATTTCTCCACCAATTTATCAGATTTGCCCATTACTTTGGAGCATGTTCATTTATTAGGGTTACTCTTCGGGGGCGTGGGGGGGGGTGTTTCTGTAATTCTATCAATGTACTGCTTCTGTCACTTATGTTTTCATATGGACCTCTACTTCTCCCTTCTGCAAATGCCCTCCCAGTGGAGCTATCCTGCAGGACCTAGGTTCCCCAGGGCTGGGTTCCCAACGAACACACACACACACACACACACATCCCAAGCAAGTCTGAGTGGACCAGGTCAATCAGCACTCTCAAGTGGACCCCTTATATTTCCCTGGACTCAGTAGTCTGGGTCGAGCAGCGCTTCCAAGCTGCCACCCTCGTATGTCACAGGGTCAGCATGTCCCTATCCCGACTTTCACATTACAATTGTTCTGGTAGTAACCCACTTGATGAGCAAAGCCTACAGTATTTTTGGGCGCTACAGGGATCTTTAGCTTAGGTAAGAGAAGCATTGCTGCAGAGTAAATGGGGAAGCCAGAAACACAAAAGAGTAAAGTTCAGAGAGAGAGAGAGAGAGAGAAGCAACCAGCTGAACCATAAAAGTTATTTGTTGAATCATAGTGATAACCACTAACCAAGGAGAGCCTAAACAAACATTACAGTTATATTATAAAAAATTACAAGTCATATATAGAAAACTAGACCTGATCAAACAAGTCAGGGTTAAAAAGTTATACCTGAGGTAGAAAAGAAAACAGAGAGAGAGAGAGAGAGAGAGCAAGAGAGCTGGGGTCTCACCACTCCATGAAGCTTGAACTGGTCGGGGTTCCCAGGTGGTGGTGGTAGCTCAGGGTCCTGAATGCTGGAGACAGGCAGAGCCCCCAGCACAATCAGTCAGGAGAAGATGAGGTCCTAATGGAACTGATGCAGAGTTTGGACCCATGCATCAGAACCCTTACTTGAGTGTGGGTAGGGGTTTTTGTAGGGAAACAGCAATGGTTCAAGGGAGAACACTAGATTTGTTTATGGGTAAACTGATGATTCAGGGGTTTTCTTTAGGCTAGACAATAGGAACTGATCATTCCTGGCTATGGGTGGTGTTCCTTCCAGGGAGCTCACAATGCAATTAGGCAGCTTCAGTATTTTGGATGTCTATCAAGGATTCATTACTAGAATTGGTCTGATAACTGCTGAGCTGGATGTGGGCAGGCATAGGTTCATTAACATCTGGAGCAGAGATCCCCCATGATGCAGTGTGTCCCTGCTTTTCTGGTCCCAGAGTTCAGTGCGGTTCTTGCCTTGGAAGCTCTGTTCTCCATTCTGTATGCTAATGGAGATGCCTCCCTGTCCCATCTTTGATGCAGATGAGGCGAGGGGTGTTGTCTTAACCCTGTCACCCTTGTCAGGAGAGGTTTAGGTGTGTCTCCCACTGACTTCTCATTGCTTTCTGTAAGTCTTTCTTCTGATTGGTTTTGGTTCAAGCAGAGGCTGGGGTGTGGTGTCCTTCATGATTCAGACAGGCTCGATACTGCGCCCTGGCTCCCCAAGAACACCGAGCTGACTGGTGTCACTGCTCCAGGGCTGGCCACATCACAAGTACCACAGGAGCTCACTCCCAACCAACAGGTGAGGGACTGAGCAGTGATCCCAGTAGTGAGTAGGAGCAGGGAAGTGATTTCACCTTTGCATATGGCATTAATGAGACAACCTGGAATACTGCCTCCAGTTCTGGGGTCCACATTTGGAAAAGGATGTTGAACAATTGGAAAGGGTGCAGAAAAGAGCTACAAAAATTATTCAAGAGCTGAAAAAATGCCTGACAGTGAGAGACTCAAAGAGCTCAACCTGTTTAGCGTATCAAAATGAAGATCAAGAGGGGAATTCACCAGCTCCAGAGTCTTCAAATCCAGACTGGCTGCCTCTCTGGATGATGCTTTAGTCAAGCTTCCCTTACTGGGCTCAATACAGGGTAACTGGATGAAATTCTATGGTCTGTGTTACACAGGAGAGGAGACTTGATGATCTAATGATCCTTTTTGGCCTTAAAATCTGAGACTCTATGAACAATTCCTCTTGGCACAGACACACCAGAGAATCTAGCCCGGGGAATCTAAGGGGGTTTCACTGTCAGGACAGCATCTCATTTGGTGGAACATTCGTATTGGAGGGACCAGAAGTAATTGCAAGTTACATCAACTTAAACCGTCCTGGACTCTCCTAATCCACCCATGAATTCATTCCACTGACTTCATTCCACTCACTGGACAGATTCCCATCGCCTCAGCTTCCCATGGGGACTCAGAGGCTGTCAGGAGAGGATGAGCTCTGAGGATCTGAACTTTGCAGATCCCTTATCTCAGAAAAATAATACAGGAAGCCAACCTGATACACATCTTGTTACATGACATCATATCAGCCAAAAGTTTTGCAGACAGGAAAGAGCTATCTTCCCACCATGCCTTACTAACACTTCCTGCTGCCCCACCACACCTCCCAGCCTCGGCGCCTCATAATCATTTGCTTCCCCAAGTAACTTATTCCTCATGGGTGACATTTACCACAGTGCAGAGGGCCCAGAACTATTTCAGTCCTGGCCCCAACGGAAAGTACATAATTCCCATACTGAGCAGTTGCTTACTATCAAAATGGACTGAGATTTCAGTGTTGTGGTGTCTTTAATTAACCTGGTAACTGTTCATCCTAAGGTAGTACAAATATAAAGCTTAGGTCACTTATATACTCTCCTAAACCCATGAATATACTTTCTGGACATAACATAACATATATAAGTATATATATATAAATAATATAAGTAACATATCTTAATAAAAAAACAGACCTTCATCCAGATGACAGTGTGGCTATTTATCAGTGAGGTGTTGTCCATATCTCAGCTATGGTTATAGCTCAAATCTGCAACTGTCACCTTCAAGAAGCAGTTGGCCAATATGCCAGATCCCCAGTTGGTGTAAACCAGCATCGCTCTATTAGAGTCAATGGGGTCAGATCCCCAGTTGGTTAAATGGGCAAAGCTCCATTGGAGTCAACACACCCATTTACACCCACTCAGGATCTGGCCCTATATGATGAACTTCCACCCACTCGGGCATAGCGTCATGCCCAGAACTAGATTAACGAGAACGAGGAAGCTCTTCAGAAGTGTTCTATGTCCAACCTGGGGAAGTTCAACTCAGGCTCATTGCAGAGGCTGTCTGAGCCAAAACACTGAGCTGATGCAGGAGGCCAAGCCCAGACTGCAAGGGCTAGTGAGGCTCCCAGCATAGGCTGAGCTACACGTCCCCACACATCACAGACCATCCACTGCAACTGGAACGCTGTCCCCTCGCCAGAGCAGTTCTGCCCCAGCAGCATTAGTGTTGTGGATGTTTGATGCAGTGGCTGGTTGTGTCGGGAGCACTGAGTGCACCCGGCTGATGAAAGGCTGGCGTTTCGGGGGGGCTTGTGGGGCATGGAAGCTGTGGTAATGGCACAGTGTGACTGTGCTGGAGAAGTTGGAGCCATGTCATGGGAACTGGCTGTGCTTTTTATTTCCTTCCTTTTGTGGGTTTCATTTTCAATGTGTTGTTGATGCTTAACTGCAGGTCCCAGTGGGGGAGAAAATTGGGGGGAGAAGTGCAGCTGCCGGCAGTGAATATTTTATCCAGCAGCTGCACTTGAGCTCTTCTCTGCTGCACGAGATGCTCCAGCAGAACAGTAGCTCTGGCCAGAGAAGGGGTTATATGCCCCTGGTTCTCAAAATCAGGCTTGTGTGCACTCGCCTCCCTCCCCACCCCATCAATCAGGTTTTGCACAGACAGGTCCCAACCAACCAATGAAGTTTGTGCACAGCTGCCCTCCATCCATCGGGCTTCTGTGCACGAGGAACAGCCAGTGAAAGTGAACAGAGAACGGAGCACTTAAGAGTGATATTTACAATATGCCTGATCCTCTGACCCACATCACTCCCTTTGTACCAACACTGACCACATGTCCCCTGGGGTAGGGAGTCCACCATGGGTGTAGGGCCAATGGAACTAGCTCCTGAAGCCTCCTCTCCAGCTCCAGCATAGCGGAGGCATGGGGACCATTACCAGTTGGCAGTCCCCAGGCTGCACTGGACTCCACCAGGTTCCTGGGCAGAGCCAAGACCTGGGCCTAAGCTGGTTAGTTATGTTTCAAGTTGAAAGGCACCAATAATTTCAAACCCTGGATAAACATTGTGGTTGGTACCCGAGCAAGTGAGGGTGGGAAAAATGATGAAATTCGCCATATAAACTGTTCATTAGAAAATACTCGCTTGGCGCTCACAAGAATCTAAGCCATGTGTCAGGAGCTGTGATGCATGGGAAGCATAAATGAGTTTTTACACTTTGGAACGGCACATCAGCTGGTCTATACTAGAAAAGTAAATCAACTTCACTTAGGGGTTGGACTACCTATGCGGACAGGAGAAGCCACTGTAGCGTTCCAAGTGCAGACAAGCCCTTAGGCTGGCTTGTTCCATGATCATTTGCCTCTACATAGAGTCCATCTGCATGAAAATGCCCACCTGTCTGGTTGTCATTTGAGAAATGTTGTTACTACATTTCAACATCAACTTAATCATAGAGAGAAGTTTAGCAGTTCTGCACTGATCAAGGGTCTCACATTATTATAAATACCGAAGATGACTCATGGCTACAGTTTTCTATCAGACACAGTGTTGCAAACTCTCGTATTATTACAAGCTGTGAAATATTGGTTCTTGTTCTTCAAGCCCCAGCTCTAGGAGTCCCATGATTAGGTGAGAATCTCAGTTTGCATTAAAAAATAAAGTTTCTAGCCCATATGATGCAGAGAAAAGCATGTCTGACCTCTTGTATACCACAAGCCACAGAACTTCCTCTAAATCAGAGGTTCTCAAACTGTGGTCCGCGGACACTGGTCATTAATTTACTGCTGTATCACAATACAAACTCGTGTCTAATTTGCCACCCATAGGTCATTTTACCCTTTGAGGGTAGGGGGGCAGTTGGAAGGTATCTGAGAGTAGGGACTGGGTATATATCTAACTGCCTCTAGATCACTGGTAGGAATCCCAGTCCAAAGGAATTGCCATAATTATTGGGGCCCAAATAATTCCCAGAGGAGAGTTTTTAAAACAACATCCATCTTGATTTAAAAATTGCCAGTGACGGAGAATCCACCAGGACCCTTCCTAAGGAGCTTGATCTATTTAACTTAACAAAGAGAAGGTTAAAGGGTGATTTGATCACAGTCTACATAGGGAACAAATACGGGATAATGGTCTCTTCAGTGTCACAGACAAAGGTCTAACAAGATCCAATGGCTGGAAATTGAAGCTAGACTGGAAATAAGGGATGGTAATTAACCATTGTGGTAGCTTTGCTGGTAATTTTTAAATCAAGATGGGATGTTTTCAAAAAAGCCTGCTCTAGCTCAAACAGGAATTAATCCAGGGAAGTCCTGTGGCCTGTGTTAGACAGGAGGTCGGACTAGCTGATCCCTTCTGGCCAGGGAATCAATGAATGTGCTGGTAGATCAAAGCCAACACTGGCTTGTACTTAGGCAGACTGAGGAAGGATTTTATGGTGGTTATGGCCCTTTGCTGGGACCAGGGCCGGCTCCAGGCACCAGCCCACCAAGCTTGTGCTTGGGGCGGCACCTGGAAGGGGGCGGTACGGTGCTCTGGCCGCCGGGGAGAGCGGAGCCGCGGCGGGCACTCTGCCCTCCCCCTGGCGCTCTGGCCGGTCGGGAAGAGCGGCCCGTGGCCAGGCTCGGCGCCCTCCCCTGCCGCGCTGTGGGGTGGGGTGGGGGGTGGCGGGAGGCTTTTTTGCCTGGGGCAGCAAAAAAGCCAGAGCCTGCCCTGGCTGGGACTGCGGAGACAAGGGCTGTGGGACCCAAGCCAAGTTTCTCTGGGTCTCATTTCCCCATCTGGGATTTCCTTAATGCATGGGGTGGTTCTGAGACTAGAGGGTCCCAACTTGAGGAGGTATAATGGTTCCTGGCTCTTCCTTTGTAAGTCTCAAAATGCTGCACGGAGATGGGGGGCAGGTTAATTATTATCCCATTTCTACCAATGGTGAAATCAAAGCACAGAGTCACCCAGAGCTGTCACTAGCACCCAGGTTTCCTGAGTGCCAGTCCATTGCACCAGCCAACAGCCCGGGAGCCATTGGAGGCTGTAGAGCACACGGGCGGGCTGAGCTTGCTGTGAGAAGCACTGATCTGTAACCAGGCATTCTGCGCTACTCAGGTCAGCCCTAGGATTAAGGGGCTGCGCTCTTATGGTAAGTGACATTACAGAGGTAACATAAAGGCCCCAGCTGAAATCAGGGCCCTGCTGCGTCAGGCACTGTGCAGAGAGAGAGAGAGAGAGTCCCTGCCCTAAAGAGCTCCTACACTAAATAGACAGAGAGCTGGAGGGCAAAGAGGCCGAGAGAGGGGGAGGAGCCAGCCACAGAGTCAGGACTGGAACCTAGACCTCATGACCCAGACCCCACTGCCCCCAGACCGCACTGTCTTGGCTCCAGCATCACCTTCAGGGAGGGCTTTTTAAAATACAACCAGCATCACCATTGTTCCTCGTCCAATTCTCAGGACTGTGCTGGGGGAATCACCGAATCGCTGATCTTGTGGGTTTTGTGCTGGCATGAGCCGGGCTTCTGGAGCTGAGCGAAATGCTGAGCCACTGTCTCCATGAAGTCACTACAGGCCAAAGGCTCCTGCTGTTATTACACATTCTGCCTCCTCGGGGCTGCTCTCTCCCCACACAGTTTCAAGTGTAAGGGAAAGATTCTGGCTACTCCCAGCTCCATGGCTGGTCTATCGACCTACCTACCCAAAGTGCCCAGCACCAGAGTATCCTGGCATTGATTCCATCCAAGGGATAGAGTCTCTGCCCTCCTTTGAGCTGAGCAAGCAGTGCTTAGGGAGCACAAACTCATCCTAAGTTCCTTGCTAGCATCCCTTCCCCCAATGTCCCTGCCCTGCATCTTCCTACCCCTGCTCTGCCCTGCCTCTTCCTGCCCCCACCCCGCCTCTTCACCGCCCAGTTCCACCACCTCCTGGGAGGGAGGGGGTGGTGCTGATCAGTGGGGCCAGCCAGCGGGCAGGAGGCGCAGGGGGAGAGGGAAAGGTGTTAATAGGTGAGCTGCCGGTGGGTGCTAAGCTCTCACCATTTTCTTCCTCTGGGTTCTCCAGCCCTGGAGCACCCACGGAGTTGGCGCCTATGCATTCTTCTGCTGATGTTTCTCCAGGCTCAGGCGTAAGCAGTGCTCACTGTGCTGCCAATCTCAACGTTCAAAAATCACAAGACAGGCCCCTGAGACTGGCTTAAAAATCATGAGGTTTAAAAAAAAAAAAAAAACATGTTGGACTAGTTTGATTTGCCTCCTGGCTTCTGAGCCTTTAGAGTCATGCTCAGGCCATGATTTTAAGCTTTTCTCTACAATCATGAGGGCTAGAAACTTTCTTGCTTGAAGCCAGGAGCTGGGACTTGGAGAGACAAATCCAATGTTGTGAGACCCGCAATGAAATTGTGGGAGCTGGCAACACTGCATGGCCCTGCGTACTGAGGGTGGGGCCTCTCCTCTCGATGTGCCCATGTAAAGCAGCTGAGAAGATCCAGGCTGATTCCAAAAGACCCATCAGATCTCTAGGACTCCACAGATGAGAAATGCCTTACCCTTCCAACGCCTGATCACTGCTACTTCCTCACAGAGGGAATCCTAGATATGGTCTTCCTATGGTGAGGCCAAGCTGAAATTCAAGGAGAGAAGGAGGATGAGAGGGAGAGATGGGAGGATAGGAGCAGGAAGTCAGAGATGGATAATCCCATTTTATGTTGTGATCACATGCATCCTTTCTGGGTTTTACCCTGAGCTCAGTTCATGCTGCAGCAGAATTTTGGCTCTTAGACCCCATCCAGCAAAGGTTCTTATGTATGTGTAACCCATTTAGATCCATCTATAGCAGCTGTTGCTTTTAGCTCTGGAGGGCCCCAGTGCAGGCCATGGTGTATTGGCCAAGATAGCAGCTGTCCAACAACTTTAAGCGCCCAATTACTGTGTGGGTTGACATGTGCTTAGAGTTAAGCACCTGCTCAAGTGCTTTACTGGGTTGTGGTCTCAGTGCCCTGTAGATAGCAGGGGGGTCCAGTTCTCTCAGAGATGCTGAGAGCTCACAGCTCCCATGACCTGCAGCGGGAGTTTTGAAGTGCTCAGCCCTTCTGGGAATCAGGCCCATGAAATGCATTCATGAACTAGATTTGGATCTTGGTTATGCTGCTGTAAATCTGGTGTGACTCCATAGAAGCCAACAGATTTACACCTCCATAGAAGAGCCCCATGGTACGAAGTGGAGTGAGGGCGAGCTGATTGTGGGGCTACTGTGATTAAAATTCCCTCAATGGATATAACAGGCATTTGTCTTGTAGCAAATTGCATGGGTCCATTACTAGATGGAAATGGTAGAATTATAAGTAGTGATGCAGAAAATTATAAGTAGCCTCACAGATTCTTTAAAATAGTTATACCAGCAAACCCTTCCTAGTGTAGACAAGATCTTAGCCCCAATCAGTTACATTTGGGCAAACCTTTTGAAGACAATGGGGTTGCTCCAGTGTCACTGAGGTCATCCAGATTTATACCAGTGTAAATAAGATCAAGAGTATTTCCAGTAAAAGCCCGATGTAAATGACAGGGGACTAAAGCCCCGGCACTCGATTTTTTTCATTCAGGTCTCATCCTCTGATATTGCTTATGGGCCTGGGTCTGAGTGGTTTTTCATTCTCCCAGCACTGCGTGTTTTGAGGATGAGACAGGTCTTTCCCTGTGCTCCCTTGTTAGTTTGGGCTCTGGTTATACAGGACTCTCTCCTCATTGCTCAGTGGTGAAGCACAAAGATTTCTATTAGGGATCTGGAAGACATCTTACCTCTAGTTGTCTTCTATGGGGAAAGAAGACCTTAAAACTCTTCTGCCCTTGTATTTTCAGGAGATAACTGCTTGCCCACTCCCAAGTTCACAGCTTCTGGTCTTCTGCGCTACCCATACCATGTGTCTTTGTGAGGAACATCTGCTAGGCCACCATCCCTTCAAACCCTCCTGCCTGCACCCCTCTTTCTATAGGAACATAGCTAGAAACACTCCCAGGTCCTGCTACTGCCTGCATATGGGTCCTGTGACACTCAGGGAATGTCTACACTGCAGTCAGGAGGCAGGAATAGCCAAGCTAGATTTGATTCAGCTCAGCAGTTCTCAAACTTCATTGCACCGTCTGCGAGCCCCTTCTGACAACAAAAATTATTACATGACGCTAGAAACAAGGACCGAAGCCTGAGCCCACCTGAGCCCCATCACGCTGGGTGTGGGGGCCAAAGCCCAAGGGCTTCAACCCCAGGCAGGGGGCCTGTAATTTGAGCTCTGCCACCCATGGCTTTGCCTGTGGGCCCCAGGCAGCGGGGCTTGGGCTTTCCGCTACTTGGGCTTTCCCAGCATGGCAGAGGAGGGCGCCAAGCCCAGCCGCGGGCCCGCAATCCCCAACCGGCTGGAGCGCCGGGAGGAGGGCGGAGAGCCCGACTGGGGCTCTCCGCTCTCCCCGGCGACCAGAGCGCCGGGAACAGGGCGGAGAGCCCGGCCGGGGCTTTCCGCTCTCCCCGGCGGCGAGCCCTCGGCGGCCAGAGCGCTGGGAGGAGGACGGAGAGCACGGCCGGGGCTCTCTGCTCTCCCTGGCGGCCAGAGCGCCGGGGGGAGGGTGGAGAGCCCCCGGCGGCCAGAGCGCCGGGAGGAGGGCGGCGAGCCCGCCGCAGCTCTCCGCTCTCCCCGACCGGCCGGAGCACAGGGGGCAGGGCGGCGAGCCCGGCCAGGGCTCTCCGCTCTCCCCGGCGGCCAGAGTGCCGGGGGGAGGGCGGAGAGCCCCCGGTGGCCAGAGCGCCAGGGGGAGGACGGCAAGCCCACCGCGGCTCTCTGCTCTCCCCGACCGGCCGGAGCGCCGGGGGGAGGGTGGCGAGCCCGCTGCGGCTCCGCTCTCCCCGGCGGCCGGAGCGCTGCGGGGAGGGCGGCGAGCCCAGTCGCGGCCCCGCTCTCGGGCCGGAGCGCCCCGCCGCGCCGCCCCTTCTCCAGGCGCCGCCACAAGAACATACTTGATGGGCTGGTGCCTGGAGCCAGCCCTGCCACTCACTTTCCTTCACCTGGGGGACTTTGTTAACCCTTTACAGGTAAAGCAAGCAGAGAACAGCCACCAAGAGGGACTTTATAGCTAACTGGCTGGATGGGTGTCCATAAGAGGGAGCTACCTCCCTCTCCTTTCAACCGCAAACTTTAACCAAAAAAAGGAGTAGGGGAAGAATCAAGAAGATTTTGAATTTCAACAAACGGGAGTTGTGGGAAGGGAGAACATAGGGAGGAAAAATGTTTTTTTTAGTTTTTGAGCAACTATGTAGCTGGCTGAAATTTTTTATATTTCAAAATGTCATTGAATAAGTACAAAAAAATTATCAACAATTTTGTTGTTGCATCTCCCCCGCTCACACAGATTTAGTAGGAAGTGAGTATCAAAATAGTAACTGGGATTTAGGCACCAGTATTTAAGAGTTGGAAATAAGACTGGGTGACTTAAGCAATCAATTAAAACAGCTTGAGAACTGAACATCGAATAAGTCATTTAGCATAATTATTCCATGGCTAATGTTGAACAATGAATACATTCAAGGGAATTGCAATCCATTTGGGGGAAATTTGCAAACAGGCAAAGTTAACTTAGGGCCTGATTCTATGACTTATGTTTAGGCTCTCAACCTCCTTCTTTCTTCCCAGGGTCAAAATGGGATCCTCCCTTCCCACCAGTTTTAAACCCCTCTTTCTGTGGCCTGCCCTCAATAGACGCCTGACTTTGAAAGAGCTGGGGAGGAAGTGAACACATGGTACAGATAAGTAATCATCTGATCTTAGTTTTGTAATCCTTGTTTGCTCATCTTATTTCAGCACCAATTGTATACAACTCTCACCTGGTGTGTCAGATCTCCCATGAGAGTGTAAACTGCAGCGTAAGGACTGTCTGATTTCCTGTTGCCCTGTGAGGGCACCCAGCACACTGCAGGGGTGAGGGAAGATAATAAATAATAAAGGGCCCATCCCCTTAGCGGGATCAGTTACTGACTCCAGTGAGGTGAACTTGGCCCAAAGACTCTGTTTCCAGACACCAGAGATAAGGGGAAGATAAGGAAGATGCTGTGACCGAGTTTGTGTCAGTTTTGCTTTGGGTCTTGTTTTCTGGTTAATAAAGAAGCTGCAAGGGTCAGAACCCCAGAGCTTGTCTTCTGAGCAGCCATGGGACGCCGAGGCTTCGCATTTCCTCCAAGTAAGTAGAGCCCATTTCCTCCAAGTAAGTAGAGTCGAGTTAGTGATGACAGAGCCATGATGTAGGGGAGTGTGTGGCAGGCAAGCCGCTATCCTCTGAACAGCTGGGAGTAGCCAGCTGGTAACTTACTGGAGATGCCAGGGAGGGGAAGTTAGAAGGGTTCTGTCTTCAAGTACTTTGGTGGTTCCCTGGCCTATCAGGGGACATCTACACAGCTGTAGTAGTAAACTTTTATGTTTATATTTTATATAATTTAGAATGAAGAATAAAAAATAATAATGGAGCATGCATTAAATATATTGGTGTGTGATTTGGCCATATCCTGCCAGCCACCCTTTCTGAATGCAGAAAGGAATGGCCTAATGGGCCATTGGTAAAGATGCATCAGCCAAAATCTGTGTCTGAAGCTGATTTCAAGGCAGTGACAGACCTTTAGGGTCCCCACTTTGTTGTAGGTTTAGCATTTTAAAATAAGTAAAAGAATGCAATAATTGTTTTCTCCTGCATTGAAATGTGATGTTCTGTTCCAATGCGCTATGTAAATCAATCCTGTTGCGTGTGTAAATAAGGAATGTGTGTGTTAAAAGATAAGTGTGAAGACCATCACCGGACTAATTGTTCTAGGAAAGAACGAAGGACAAACGTAAGGGCACCAGGAGATTGCAACATGCCCCTATTAAAATGTCAGAGGAGGGCAAATTAATGACTCTAAAAATAAAATAGGCACCTATCAATAAAGACAAAATAGCTGTGACCAAAACCAGCATAAAATAACTCCCCCAAAAATTAATAAAAACAAGATAAAAAATGTTTAAAAACAATTAAAAAAACATGCGCTCAAACAACAATTAATTACAGCATAACGGTGCAAATTCATTGGTCCCATTGAAAAAAAATCACTGTATAAACAGGATGCCTTGCCATGAAACTTTGGGTTCATCCTACCAAGACTTCCCCGGAGCATTGTGTCGCGACCGACAGAACCTGGCTCCTCCCTACCCATGATCAACCTGGCCACTAGATTGATCCAGTCTCCAAACTGGTAACTATAACATTGACTGGCGGGACAGTGTGTGTGTAATTAAATGCATATGCTAATTGTTGTATTTCCAATAAATGCGGTGTACTGCCTTTTCCCTTGAAAAAGATCCCGTGTGCTTCTTATGAGCATAAAATTTTTTATGGAGAATTGCGAAAAGAGGAAGACATTCACCATAATACTGCTAAAAGGTATACAGATCTGTCTCATCTTACGCTGGGATTACGTTCCGCGGTCAGCGCGTAAAGCGAAAACCTCGTATAGTCAAAATTACATTGAGTTCAATGGCGGGCGGAATTGCCCGCACTACAGGTACAGTATTAAAATTGTTGTTTTTTGTTTTTGTTTTTGTTTTTGTCGACCGCGTTAAGCTGAAATCATGCATGTTAAATGCACGTAAGATGCGACAGATCTGTACCATACATATAAAGTAACCAATCATTCAGGTGTGCGCATCCTGGTTGTAAAGATATCAGGCCACAAGGGGGAGAATTAGAGTCCTCGCTGCTCCTCCCAGTCTGTTGAGGAAAAATTGCATAGGTGAATAGACCCTCAGTCATAGCAGGATCAAGCCCAAAAGGTAGGGGGCTTAGCATTCCCCCCCCCGCTCTGTCAGTCAGGGTTTTTAGTGGGTATAGACTTTTTGTGTTGTGTAAGTCCCAGGACAATCGTGGGCATGAAAAAATTATAAAGGTAAAAAAAAATCATAAAAAAATAACAATGTTCAAGCAAAAAGAGTTCCCTAAAAATAACGCTTAAAAAAAAAGGCGAAAAAAAATACCATTCCTACATATACCAACAGCAAAAAAAAAAAAAAAAAAAAAAAAAAAGTTGGGAGCCCTAAGGGGAAGAGTGGCAAAAGTAAAAAAAACAGTAAGTAAACACAAGCATGGAGATTCCAGATCCCTGGGCCAATACTTGAATTGGGAATATCTGGGCTAATAAAAGTGTCATTTTAAAAAATAAGCAAGTAATTTAAAAAAAAAATAAAAAATTAACTCTGCAATAGCTGGAAGGAATTAAGCAGTTAAATGTTGTAAAAATATATTTTTAAAGGGTTATAAAAAAGTTCTTGGTTTCTTTGCAGCCATTCTGAAGGAAAAATGGGCCCTTTTCCAAAAAAAGTCTCTAAATAATCCAAGCCAAAAAAAAAAAAAAAAAATCTAATTTAAATAATTTGACTATGAACAATTTAGTGAAATTTGCTAAAAAAACCATAAGGCGTTTCTATTAAAACGTAACTGTCCCCAAATAAATAAATAAATAAAATGTAATTATGTACAGCTGTGTAAAAATTATTAAAGCAATATAAAAATGTTTTTTAAAAAAGTATGTGTATATATACACATCTGTGTGTGTAAATATATTGTGTAAATATGTAAGGTTTTCAAGACCTAAATCAATACTCCTAGTTTGTAAAACTCTTGTTTTGTAAATTTAAAATAAATTGGTGTGCTTTTATTTTTAAATAATACCACTAAAATCCATTTGAATCTTTCATTCAAAATTGCAAAACTAACCAATACTTTTTGCCAAACAGAAATAACTAGTGGTGTTTGGCTTTGGTATTTAGCATTTAACCCTTAAGGTACCTCAATGCTTTATAAAGTTCAATATCTTTTTAAAAACCAAAGACGTGGCTGCAACAAGGCAGTCAAACTCCCAAAAATAAAATAAAAATCTACATTTGTTTTTTGGTAACAAAATAGCAAATAAAAGCTATCATAAACCAATTTAAAAAATTTAAAAAACCGTGCCCTTTTGGAGCAACGGCAGGGATAAGGTGCACAAAACAAAAAAAAGCAACATTAAAAGCCACTGAGCCTTAAGATGGCTCTGTGTAATCAAACTGTCACTTTAATAAAAGTATATAAAAACTCAGTAAGCATCTTATGTAAAAATTAATATGGCTAATATAATGTTATAAAAGTGAAACTATTAAAAATGTGCATTTTTTCCAGAACATGTGCAGGGTATATGGTGAAAAAAGTAAAAAGGCAAACAAAACATGCTACTTAATTAAAATCCTGTTAAGGCCCCAAGGGAGCCACCGTAGGTTGTGTTTTCTTTTTCAAATCGCTGTGTGTTTTAAAAGCAAAAGTTAAAAATAAAAAGTAATCAGAACTCTAGTGGATGTTGACTGTGTCCATTTTAAAACAAAGTCTCTAAGCTCTGCTAATGGCTTTAAATTCAAAAGCAAGCCAAACGCCATCTGTTTTCATGCAAATTACCTAAGTAATTACAAAAAAAACCCTGCCCATAAATGGCAGCACAAAAAAGCTACAAATAAAAAAACATACCTAATCAGCAAACAAACTACCTAAAACCAAAAAACTCAAATTATAACCCTCCAAAAATAAAAGAAAAAGAAAAATCAAATCTAAAAATAAATAAAAATTAACCCTAAATAAAAAATAATCTTTTTTTCTGTATGCAATGCTAAAATCTAAAAAAAAGTAAAAAAAAGCATCTATTTATATGCACAACATCCCTACCTTTTAATTCCCCCAAACCACCAAAATAATTAAATTAAAAGACTACGCAAAATTAAAAAAAAAAAATACACTGGCCTCAAAAAAAAAAAATAGTCTAAATAAAAGGCATAGTGTAACAAAACACTTTAAATACGTTTATTGTTAATATTAAACATTAAGATACATTTGATGTTAATAAGTACCCTGGTAACAATGTATATTATCTATGATTTAAAAAACCCCCAAACTTTAAAGTCACATAGTAATGCTTCTCAGCTATTACCTGTAAATAAACTTAAAGCTTTGCACAGGGAAAAAAAATGACAAACTTAGTCTGCTGTATAAAAGAAACCCCTGAAGTACACCACCTCATAAATTTAACAATGAAACAGTAAAATAATTCACCCTAAACCCTTAAAAAGTAAAAGCCATTAAAACCTGGCCTGCCTATAGAACAAAACCACAAGAAAGTATAAGGGTAATTCCTCTGTTTTGCCTGCAATCAGCAAAAATATTTATAAAAAAAAAATTTAAGCAATAATCTACCACCCCGAAAGGGGTAAAAACATGTTCTTTTTGTCTGTAATAAATAAATAAATAAATAAATAAAAATAAAAAAATGCTGGTACCAGCTAAAAAGCAACCCAAAATACCATAAATTTACTGTTGCAACAAAAATTGTTTTGTGTTTTGTATTTTGTCTTGTGTTGTTTGTCTTGTTACTAGTATTGTTATATATTATGTTACAAAAAAAATACTGCATTAAGTAAAAAAAAATAAGCATTTTAACTGTATTTACAAAAAATACTGCAAAAAAAAAAGCAAAATTCAAAAAACACCAGTCTATTAACAAAAAAATCCTTAAATGTGTTGTGTGTGTTATTAAACAAAAAAAAGTTTTTAAAATTACAACCACAAGCTCAAATTGCCTCTCAGTATATTGTTATAAAACAGTTATATAAAATATAACCCACTCAAAAATTGTTCTTAAATTAAAAAAAAAAAAAAAAAAATGTAGTAATCAGGGCCGGCTCCAGGTTTTTTGCTCCCCAAGCAATAAATAAATAAAATAAATAAATAAATAAATAAAGTGGGCCAAAAAAGGGAGCTGGAGTGCCGCTGCCAAAGCAAAAAAAAAAAAAAAAAAAAAAAGGGGGGGGTGGGGGAAGGGGCTGAGTGCTGCCGCCGAAACAAAACAAACAAAACAAAACAAAAAAGGTCAGAGTGCCGCCCCTTGAAAAGTGCCTAGAGCCGGCCCTGGTAATAATCACATTTTATGTTTACATTTTGTATAATGTAAAATAAAAATTAACCTGGGACAATTACATACCATCCCCAGGGCGCCTCTGAGAGGCAACACTTCCCCTCTCGCAAGCACGGAGTCTGAGTGTAGTAAAAGCCTTTTAATGAAGGAGGGAAACAATGTGGCATTATGTGGGGAAACACCACAAACAGGATTCATAACACAAACCATGAGCAAAAGATCCACCTCCAAGCAAGTTTAGAAGTATCCTTTTCCCCTCAGGGTCTCGAGTCCAGCAATCCAAAAGTCACCCCTCCCACGGTTTCTGTCCCTGGTCAGAGCAGCCCCAGAGTTCCTAAGTTCATCTGCAGAGTTTACCTCCCAGCCTGAGTGGAAGGGGGGAGGTGCGGGGGCACCTTACATGCTCCACTGCTCAGGTTGATGGCCAATTGTCACACCTTTCTGTGGGGTTCTGCTGCAGTCTTCTCCACCAGCCACACCTCTCCACCAGCCATCCTGCTTACCACTCCTCTCCGCTAGCCACCCACCAACACATCTTCAGCCCCCCCCCCCAACCTAGTTCACAGTGATTTCAGCTGTTATCAGGGGAGCCTCACTGCTGGCACACTCAGAACCACTAGCCCAAAGTAGATCTAATGCTAAGACCTAGGGATCAATGATTTCAGCTTTGCAGCCTACAACAAGACTCCTGTCCCCAATTCCTCTCTCTCTGTTCCCTGGACTTTGGAACCCATGTCCCTTGCCTAGCAAGTGCTACTTAGTTGAGGGCAAGTCCCTCCATCATAAAATGTCAAGTACAGTTCACATGACAAGTCACATAACCAGGATAACAACACTTTATTACTCCTGCCCCAATAACAAAGAGACTGGGGATCGCACAGCAGCCAAAGTGACCATTTGGGCAAGCAGTTCCATCATGCTAGGCAGGGTGGGTGTGCCCATGCAAACTAGATCAGCCCCTGAAGTCCTTTTCCACAACTCAGCACCAGATGTCAGGGTAGAGCTCATTCTGACTCTGCTTACATCAATGAAAAATATATATATTAAAAAATAAATATAAAAGCCATCGCCCAACCAAATATTCTAAAAAAACCCCTAAACAAACATAAAAGCGCCAAAAAATTGCAACACGCCCCTCTTAAAATATCATAAAAAACAAATTAACTCTAAAAATAAAACAAGCACCTATCAATAAAAAACAAAATAGTTGTAATCAAAAACAGCATAAAATAACTCCCTAAAAACTTAATAAAAAACAAAATAAACAAAAAATAGAATAAAAAAACAAGCCCTCAAACAACAATTAACTACAGCATAACAATGCAAAATTCATTAGTCCCCCCCAAAATAATTATATACACAAAATGCCTTACCATAAAACTTTAAGTTCGTCCTGCCAAAACTTCCCCAAAGCATCCTATCGCAACCAACAAACCTAGCTTCTCTCTACCTGTAATCAACCTAGCTAGCCACTAAGTTAATCCAGACTCTAAACTAGTAACTATAACATGTGGCAGGGACCCTCCAAGCCCGCCTGAACAGCCTCGGGTTTGTGCTACCATGATAAAAATAGCTGTGTAGACAGCACTGTTAAGTTGTGGTTTGGACCGGCTGAGGCCCATCCCCCTCCCTAGCCTGACCTCCCGTCCAAGCCACAACTTAGAAGCTCTGTGTACACAGCTGCTTTCAGCACAGTCGCACGAGCCCGAGTCTGTCGAGCTGGTTCTGAGCCTTGCTGCTGCAGGCTGCTGTGCGGTGTAGATGGACATTCTGTTGCTAGTTGGGCTTCACAGGTGGTCAAAGAGCAGCTGCAGCACCAACTGTTGGCTAAAGAGATTAGCAAGATTCATGCTCTCCTGCAAACTTACCGTGCATCTTGCCCCTCACTAGGGTGTGTGTTTGCTTCTATCCTTAGCACAGGGCTTGCTGACCCATGAGGAACAGATGGGAGAAGGCTATATCTGACAGAACCCAAAATGACAAGGGCAAAGGGGGAAAGTCCGTGTGGTGATTGTGTGAATTTTGGTAATGATTTATGATTCCTGTGCATGCTTCAGTTTCCCTCTGGCCTTTGCATTTCTGTGCATTGAGCGTAAAGGGACGTGATGTGGTATTTGACTCAGCAGTCTGGTTGGAGACTAGAGTCACTAACAAACTAAGTAAAGAAAGCAACAGAGGGTCCTGTGGCACCTTTGAGACTAACAGAAGTATTGGGAGCATAAGCTTTCGTGGGTAAGAACCTCAAAGGTGCCACAGGACCCTCTGTTGCTTTTTACAGATTCAGACTAACACAGCTACCCCTCTGATAAGTAAAGAAAGACTACACATGTGAATGAAGGGTCTGGAAGAGACAAGGAAAAACCCAGTGGGCAGGACATTCACTCCTAGCGACCAATAGCTGAGAGGAAGGAGATTTCCCAGCCCCTTGCAGGGCAGGAAACCGAATGCCCTGAGCGGGAGATCAAAGGGGAAAGGTGACAGGTGGCTGGGTTTAGAGCTGAGCTTTCAGAGACACAGGAGACACACCTGGAAGTAAAGGAACAGAGATGGCGAGAGAGAGCCAAGATGGTTTGTTCCTACAGCAGCCTGGTCCATGGGAGTCCTGGCATTGGTCAGCATGGACCATGTCTTAACCTATGCCTCTCTATGCTAAAGTAAGAACTGTCAGATTCTGTAGGCCAAGTGGCTAATACATTCTTACCTTGTTTTGAAAAGGCTGTCTAGCATTACTGCAAATACTCACTGAGAGCATTGTTCCCTGAAGGAGTAAAGAACAAATCTCCCACTAGAGTCTGGCTCTGCTGGACTTACTTCAGGGAGCTATGGAAAATGACGGTTGCTGGCACCCAAAGGCCTAGTTTTGGAGGCCATGGGTCTGCCCCTGTGGAACTGTGGCCATGTCAACACTACCCGCCGGATCAGCGGGTAGTAATTGATCTATTGGGGATCGCTTTATCGCGTCTCATCTAGACGCAATAAATTGATCCCCGAATCGACGCCCGTACTCCACCTTGGCAGGAGGAGTAAGCGGAGTCGACGGGGGAGCCGCGGCGGTTGACTTGCCGCCGTGAGGACAGCCAGGTAAGTCGAACTAAGATACGCGAATAGCGTAGCTGAAGTTGCATATCTTAGATTGATCCCCCCCTAGTGTAGACCAGCCCTGTGTAGGTCTTTTGGGCCTAGCACACTACAGGGATCTCTCCAAAGGGACTGGTTACAGGCTGCAGCATAGACCAGATGCTATGAATCCGTGACCCCCTGCCCCAGGGCATTGAGAAGCCACTCAGACTCCAGCCTCCCAGCTGCCTCCTACAGAGCATCAGAGGATGAGAGTAGAATGGAAAAATCCAGTGCCTAGCTTCCATTCTCCCCACATCAATGAGGTCCAATGCCCTGATCCTAATTCTGATTTGCTAAATCCCAGGATAAATCCAGGGTAACGCCAATAAAAGTAAACCAATGGAGTCATTCCAAATTTACATCAGTGTAACTGAGATTAGGGTCAGACTCATACAAAGGTGCTTAGAATCCTTTATTTAGTAATATCTCCCTCTGTTGTTTATTGCCATATCTTAGATTTTAAAAGAGTTTTTTGTTCATCTTCTCTCAAGTGTTTTTCTTCCTTGGACTATTCTGGTTTCTAACACCAGCAAGCGCCCAGAGGACAAACAGAATTGGTAAGTTCTCCGGTTAGTGAAACATAATGCCTTGTGTAATGTTTTTGTGCCCATAATAAGTGAGTCTCATATAGAGTGTCTGCAATGAATGCCCAAAGGGGTGGATACACCTCAGGTTCTAAACAGGCCCTGAAGGGAAAACCCAGAATTTTGAGAAGAGGAAAGATTGGGCGTCAGGGATAATTCCTCCTTCTCTGTGTTCCTTTATTCATTCACTCCCTCTTTGTCCCTCTGTCACTCCTTAGGGTATTCTAGTTTTAGTCAGCTCACACTCTGTCCCATGGTAGACAAGAACCTCTTTCTGCTGCCATGTCCCACTGAGGGGTCTTTTAATAGTGTCACTAGGCCATACTGAAAAGCCAGAGGTGGGCCCAGAAAGCGGTAGCTGGAGACTTCATTCACTGAACTGCAGTACCTGGAGGTCTGTCCGGGAGGAGCGAGGGAGAATGAAGTAGCAGTAACTCTGGGTCTGTCTTTTTGGCAGCTTCCCCTTTAAGAAGCTGTTAATTTTCATATACAATTCTGTAATACTGCGATCACGATCAATTTCATGTAGAAACTAGAAGCACTGGGAAATCCTACTGTTGCCTGCCCAGAACTGGGCCCCGAGATGGCAAACAGGGTTTCGTTGCCCGGTGTGCTTGGCACCAGTAAAGACACCGAGGGGAGAAAGCAAGCCAAGTTTATTTCAGAGCTCTGAAATGGCACTAGGAGACCAGCATGTCTCAAATCAAGTGCAGCACATACAAATAAAACTTTCCCTTTTTATAATCCAAGCAGTTTCTGTGTAAGCCTTTGTTCTGTTCCTCCTCTTACCCCCCCACCCCTCCCTTCTGTAGCAGTTACAATTCGAAAAGTTCCCATTCGTCTGCTTATCTCTTGGCCTTGCAAGGCCTGTTTACAGGAGCTGCCCGCTAGAAGAGCCGACCCTTCCATTTCTGCTTCAGCATGTCAGCCGTTAGCACAGAAGTAGGTGAAAGTTCTCAAGATGGAGTCACTGTGGTTCAGGTAGGCCCAGAGCAGAAGAGCTTCATCGGCACTTTTGGCCTTCCACTCTCCCGAGTTAACTGGTAGCTATGCCTAGTGGACCTCAACACTGCCAATGGATCTAAATCCCGAGAGGCACTGAGGACCAGCAGCCAGGGCTGGCCCTAGACCAAATGGCGCATGCCCACCGCTCCATTTGTTAAAATTTTAAATATCTTATTTTTTATTGCATTTCTAGCCCATTTCATGACTTTGATGCATGATTTATCCCTGTCTCATAAAACTAACTGGTGATACTAGGGTTGCCAGGCGTCCGCTTTTCAACCGGAACGCCAAGTCGAAAAGGGAGCCTGGTGGCTCCAGACAGCATTGCTGACAGGGCCATTAAAAGTCTGGTCAGCGGCGCAGTGGGGCTAAGACAGGCTCCCTGCCTGCCCTGGCTCTGTGCAGCTCCCCAGAAGCAGCCAGCATGTCCGGCTCCTATGTGCAGCAGCGATCAGCGAAGCGCCGAGTGCTGCCGCCACTCCCAACATCAGCTCCACAGCTCCCATTGGCTGAGGACTATGGCCGATGGGAGCTGTGGGGGTGGTGATTGTGGGTTCAGGCAGCGCACACTGTGCAGAGCCACCTGGCTGTGCCTCCGCCTAGGGGCCGAACATGCCAGCCACTTCCAGGAGCAGCGCGGAGCCAGGGCAGGCAGCGAGCCTGTCTTAGCACTACTGCCCCACCAACTGGGAGCTGCCTGACGTAAGCGCCGCCAGGCCAGAGCCCCCACCCTCAATCCCCTACCCCAGCTTGGAACCCCTCCCGCACCCTAACTCCCTCCCAGATCCCACACCCCCACCTGCACCCCACCCTCTTGCCCCAGGTCAGAACCTCCTCCCTCACCCAAACTCCCTCCTGGAGCCTGCACCCCGCATCCCCTCCCACACTCCAATGCCTTGCCTTAGCCCTGAGCCTCCTCGCGCACACCAAACCCTTTGGCCCAGGCCCAGAGTCCCATCCTGCATCCCAAATCCCTCATCCCCAGCCCCACCCCAGAGCCCGCACCCCCAGCCAGAGCCCTCACCCCCTCCTGCACCCCAACCTCCTTCCACAGTCCAGAGCTCCCTCCCACACCCTGAACCTCTGATTTCTGGCACCACCCTGGAGCCCACATCCCCAGCTGGAGCCCTCACCCCATCAACCCCTTCCACACCCCAAGCCCCTGCCCCAGCCCAGTGAAAGTGAGTGAGGGTTGGGGAGAGAGAGCGATGGAGGGAGGGGAGCTAGAGTGAGTGGGGGGTGGGGCTTTCGGGAAGGGGTGGGGCCCAGGTGTTCGGTTTTGTGCAATTAGAAAGTTGCCAACCCTAATAGATGCCCTGCTCCGTATATAGTCGCGAGAGCGTGGCTGACAACATTCTAGGAGGCTGGAGGAAAATGTAGTTCTCAGAAAACGTGGGAGGTTCCATGAGATCCTATAAAGGTCCAGAACATTCTAGGAGGCTAGTGAAAAATGAATCCACATATGGAATACCTGAAACACTTTACTTCAAACATTCTGGTTTCCCTTTTGTCGCTAAGAACAAAAACAGCACCTCAAGCCCGGCATCCCCCAACCTAGCATCCCAGGTGGTTGCCTGGGTCACCTGCCCCTAAATCCAACCCTGCCGCCACCTCCCACTGAGGTTAAGAATGAGGAACCCGGGTCTTTTCTCACAGACATCAGTGTAAATCAGGAGAAATGCACTGAAATCAATGGCCTTGATTGCCCAGAGTTACTGCTACTTCATTCTCCCTCGCTCCCTTGATTACACATCTGGTGTAAGGGAGAGGAGAAGGAGGCCCAGCATTTCACAATATCTCCCCTCACTGATCGTATTAAAGGGCTTGAAGCTAGACAGTCAGATTCTCAGCTCGTGGAAATTTAAGAAGCTATTTTACTTTTGGCCTTAATTTTCTTTCCACTCAGGGCAGAGAGAGCGAGCTCTGGGAGTGAGGATAAAATGTTTATTGGGAGATGCGATGTTTCTGGTTCTCTCTATAAAGAGCCAAGTGGGATGTCAGCTGGGGGTAATGGGCAGAATCCTCATCTGTTGTAAATCAGCAAAGGTCTGTTGTAGTCAGTGGTGCTACACTGATTTACACTAGCTGAGGATCTGGCCCTATATAACTAAAAGGGAAATGAAGGAAACTTATTAAATGAAAGTTTTATTTAACTTTTTAAAATTGTAATTTCATTGATCTGTTTCTTATGTGTTTAATAAAAGGTTCTCTCTCTCTCTCTCTCTCTCTCTCTCTCTCTCTCCCTGTGTATATATACATATAACAGTGGTGGTTACAACAGAAGAATGTACCAGTGATAACTTGATACAAGACCCCAAACCACACTTATGTGTTTAATGTTGTAACAGTACAAAAGGGTTTTATTATCACCTCAGCCCAATAGGCCCAAGGCACCTGCCCTTATCAACACAACAGACTAAAGTTCTCTTCCCAGCATTGATTTTAATGGTTAGAGCACAAGAGACTGAGAGTCAGGAAACCTGGGTTTTATACTTAGTTCTACTGCAGATTTGTGGGGTTAGTTTGAGCAAGCTCCTAACCCTCTCTGTCCCTTAGTTTCCCCCTCACTGCAGTGGGGACAGTAATATTGACCCATCTCCTGGTGGGACTGAGAATTATTTAATGTCTGTCTGTAAAGTGTTTTGAGCTTAGACAGGAGGTGCTAGGGAAGGGCAAACAATTATTCTTAGAGCTGAGTCCAAATCATTAAGTGATCATCTGGATCTGAAATTTTTCTGTGTTTCCATGAGTGTTTAGATCCAGGATTCTGGTTCTCAACTATTATAGAGATCAAGGGACAATCGTCGAGTTCTGATCCAGATTGGAACATTCCCCGAAGTTGTGTTTGGTTCCAAGGCCTTTGTTGGGTTCTAAGCTGTCTAAGTTGTGCTTGTTCATTATTTAAAATAATGTTTACTATTAGTAAAAAATATTTTAATTTAGATTAAAAGTATAATGGGAAACATTTCTAGCTGCATTAAGGTTTTCAAGCTCCTTTTCTTTTTTGCTGGGCCTTAATTTTTGGCCTGAACAATGTTGATCCAGTCCCTTTTACTCTATCCACCTCTTGCCAGTATCTCTCTCCACCTCCAATGTTTTATTGCTATTTTTCCTTCCAGAGACATGTCAGACTGAGACTCTGGGAAGAGAATTCATCACCTCCTACATGGACGACTGTGGGAACTCTAGTCAATTTGAAGTGCAAATTACTGGCTACTTTGCCTTCACTTCAGTGTCTGTTTCCATCTCCAATGGGGGAAGGTTTGAGGAGAAGATTATGGTAAATCAGGGAGAGATGGTGCGGGTCAGCCTACCAGAGTCAGTGGGAATTAAGGGCACTACCAATTTCTCCAATGTGGTCCTAGTCAAGGCTGACAAAGATATCTCAGTAGTGTCCGTCAGCAACAAACATGTGAGCCCTGAGACCACTGTGCTGTATCCTGTCTCCAGCTTGGGAAATGAACACTACATAGTGACTCCCTCTACAGAATCCTTAGATAGTTACCCAGAGTTCTCTGTTATGACATACGAAGACGGCAACCTTATGACGGTCCATGTGGAAGGCAAGTTACGTTATGAAACAGAGGTCTACTCCACTGGTGACACACTGAAAATTATACTCCTTGCTTTCCAAGGCTACCAGTTACAAGGCATAGCAAATGTGTCTGGCACCAGGATTGTCTCAGAAAAGCCAGTGGCTGTCTTGGTTGGCCAGGTGTGTTTCTGTACTAGCACAAAATGCAACCATGTCTTTGAGCAGCTCCTACCAGTTTGCAGCTGGGGTACAACATACATCATTCCTCCCTTACCCAGGCAGAAAGTAGATGAAATAGTCTACAGAGCACAATTGTGTTGTATCAACTAGGGGAACAGGCAGAGACTGTTACTCTAGCAGGAGGCAGTGTACTCCAGCGTCCTGTCAAGCCCTGGATCCCAGTCTACATCTCTGCTAATGTGGGCATCCAGGTGGTGTTCTACAGCGTGGGTGCAGCTCTCCCTAATTCCTCCCACGCCTTCCTGATGAATGTTCCAGATGTTGCCAGTTACTGCCGGATGTATTCTATAAATGCCCAGGAGGGCTTCGAGAACTTTGCCTTGATGGTGGCCAATACATCAGAGACTGGCGCCATCATCCTAGACAATCAGCCTGTAAGGGATGTGGTGTGGAACCGAGTCGCTGGCACTGAGTTCGTTTGGAGCATGCCTACGCTTGCACCTGCCATCAGATCCCATGCTGTGGAACATCCCAGCTCTCCATTTGCGCTCCTGAGTGTTGGCACTGCCGCCATGGACAGCTATGGGATTCCGGGCTCCTGCAGGAAGAGTGAGTAGCATGGGTTTTAAATCGATTTTGACCACAGTTTGTGTCCATGCTGCAAAGAAAACAGTGTCACAACCAGGGAGGCAACCATGGGCCTGGTGTAAAGTCTGTTGATTTTGATGGAGCTCCATTGAGTTACACCAGCTGAGAATTTGGCCCAACATGCCATCCTAGGCCACCACTAGCCACAGTTACTCAGGCTGTGTCCATACTACAGCAGTGACAGCAGCACAGCTACGGCGTTACAGCTGTGCCTCTGTAGCACTGTAGTGTAGACACTTGGTACAGCGATGGAAGGGGTTTTTCTTTCACTGTAGTTAATCCACCTGCTGAGAAGTGGTATCTAGGTTGATGGAAGAATTCTTCTGTCAACCTAGTGGTGTCAACACTGGGCTTAGGACGCCTTAACTAAGTCTCTCAGGGGTGTGAGCTGCACTGATCTAGTTTCAGCCCAGCTCATGCAGTTACGCAGACAGGGACTCCCGGGAGGGGGGGGGGGGGGCAAGTGGGGCAATTTGCCCCAGGCCCCGGGCCCCGCTCCGGGTCTTCGGCGGTATTTTGGCGGCGGGGGGCTGTTCAGTGCTGCCGAAGACGCGGAGCGACTGAAAGCGCCCCCGCCGCCGAAATGCCGCCGAACACCTGGACCGCCGCCGCGTGAGTACAAGTGCCGCAGCTCCCCCGCTTTGCCCCAGGCACCCTGACTCCTGTGGGCGGCCTTGTAGGCAGATGCTCGCCAGCTGTTCTGAACTGGTTAAGAACTGTTGCACTTTTCCTCCGACACTTGGTTGTCACGCCCTCTCGGTACCAAAGAGAATTTTGGTGCCTGATTCTTACTTATGCCACTCCTGTGCTTTTGGCAGGGAATAGAAAGGGTGGAGGAAAAGGTAGCTTTAAGCCACCTTTGTGCTCTATGCATTCTGGGACCATGCAGGGTTGCTGTAATTTACCCTCTGCTTCCCATGGCCCCTGAGAACTAGGAAGTAGCTTTAGCATGGTGCAATCTGACCACATCCTTGATCTGCCTTGCATATGAAGCCAAGTTCATGTAAAGGCCCTTCTACCAGTTCCACACGAGCTGTGGAGGGTCCTTCCACAGGGAACATTCTTAGGAGCCATTTACACCCAGTTTAAGCACCTTTTCCAGGCCAGAGCAACATAAGGCTTCTAGTGTAATTTAGGCTATGTCCTCACTATGGGGGGGGGGGATTTAAGATACGCAAATTCAGCTATGCAAATAGCGTAGCTGAATTCGACATATTGGAGCTGACTTACCCCACTATGAGGACGGCGGCAAATCGACCTCCGCGGCTCCCCCGTCGACAACGCTTACTCCTACCTCCGCTGGTGGAGTACAAGCGTCGATTCTGGGATCAATTTCTACCCGCCGATTCAGGCGGGTAGTGGAGACGTAGCCTGAGGCCTGCTCAACACCTGAAACTTCAGTCAACCATAAGCCAACCTAAGCCTCAGTGTAGGTAGCACTAGGTCAACAGAAAAATTCTTCTCTTGTCCTAGCTACCAGCTCTCAGAGGTGGATTTACTACAGCAATGGAAGAACCCTTCCACCACTGTAGTCAGTGTCTACACTACAGTGGCACAGCTGCAGCTGCGCCATTTTAGCATTTCTAGTGCAGACATATCTTGATGAGACTCCGGCCTTTTAGAAGTACAATAGCAGGGTTAGAACACTTCTGGGGAAGGGAAACTTCTCGAGTCTCGGTGTAGGAACAAGTCATGTTGGTTATCTCCAAGGATCAAACTTAGGAGTTTGTAACTTCATCACCTACTACTGTTTGAGCTAAGGGATGAACTCCCATAGCTAGAGCTGTAGCAGAACCAGACCCGTGGTGGACCATCCCCTAGAGGACACATAACACACACTGATCAATGAGATACACAGACAAAGCTTAAGTGAGTATTAACCAGGTGATGTGTGGACACACACCAGGCTTTTAGGGCCGAATGTATTGCTGACTGATTAGAGACTCAGTTGAAAGTTGTCAGATAGACAGGGCTTAAGGGATCAATGGAGTTAAAGGGAGACAGCACCTGCTGGGTTTAGGTAGATCATCAACTTTGTATTCTGGTAGGAAGAAAGGATGGCCCTTGTGGCTAAAATGCTAGGCTAGGACTCAAGTGATCAAGCTTCCATTCCCAGCTCTGTCCTAGAGTCCCTGTGTGTGTGGCCTTAGGTGTGTCACTTAGGCCAAGGTTTTCAAAATTGCCTTGTGATTTTGGTTGCCTAACCTGAGACCTTAAAGGGGCCTGATTTTCAGAGGGTGAGTGCTCAGCACTTTTGAAAGTCAGGGCCCTTTTAAGATGTCTCAGATCACGAGACACTTCTGAAAACCTTAGCCCTGCAGATGTTGACCTGATGTTATTGTCCTGCCTCTCTTTCTGTTGCTAGATGTTACCTTTAAATGCCAGACTGAGACTCCACAGATACAAGAGCAGTTGGAGATGTGCAAAGATGTCTTTCTGCAGGTACGTGGAAGGGGTTTATTTGGGTTTTTGAGGGTTTTCACAAAGAGTACATAGAAAACTTTGAGCCTGAGGATTCTCTGTCTATCCAGGGTTTACCACTGACTTCAGTGGGAGCAGAATCAGTCCAACACCAAATGCTTTTGAAAACTCAACCCTATCATGGTGTGTGACACCCCCACAGTATATCAGAGTTCTGCAGTTAATGCATCAGGCAGAGATACAGGAAGTTAGAGTTTGGTTCCCATCTCTGCCCCAGACTCACTGTGTGACTTTGGGCAATTTTCTCAGTCTCTCTGTGCATCGGTTCCCCACATGTAGAAGGAGGATAATAATCTTTACAAATCCCTGTGAGGAAGGGAAGGAGAAATTCATTAATATGAATGAAAGCTTCAATGCTTTGTGAAATTTCAGCGTGTCTGTGGGCTTCACCACACTTAGCCTTAACATGTTATAATAGGTAGCATTCCACTGGGACAGACAGCCAGCCATAGGTCAAAGCAACATCGCTCTGCAGAACCATTAACCCTAATTTTGGATGGTGTTTCCATGCTTGCAGAAATAACCCATTTCCTCTGATTGTTCTGCAGGGCATCAACAGTGAATTTTGCTCCTTCATGAATTCAACCTTAGTGAATTTGGAGACCATGTGTGCCCAGGACAGAGCAGTATCGCTGCAGGTCAGAGGTTCTGCCCCTCCGTGTGTGGGCTCTCTATGGCCAAATGCCCTGAGCACTGGAATAGCAGTCTCACTTTGGGGGGGAATTGTAGCTGCTCTTCAGAAAAGGTGTGTGTGTGCGCATGTGCATGCTCTCTAAGTGGCAGGGGATCTGGGTTCTGTCCCCACTGGTCCTAGGAAGATTCAGATTGCTTCCGGGGGCAACACAGAGAGAACCTAGATGCCTGCTGATTTGTTGTAATGTTCTCTGGCCCGTACACTGAAGGGACCAGGGATGAGGAGCGAATGACACAGGGCGTTAGCCCTCCCCTGGCTTCAGGTTACTTTGGAGTCCTGAGCAAGCCTCAATAGCCTCACTCGCTCTGTAAAGAGCTCCCTCTTTGAGAATGCTGCAGTCCCACTGCGTGGGGAAGGTCACTATGAACCCGTATGTCCCTAAGAGGGTCATTGTTCCCCTGGGAGTCTGAAGAATGTGTCTCATGAACCACTGAAATCCTCCCTCCTTCTCAGGGTGTTTCCTTTCCCAATACCAGGAAGTTGCTGGCCCCTTTGGTTCCTTCCTGAATAGCTCCACCCTTAGTGCTGGTGGGAACGAGAGCAAGAGGGAGGTGGCCTCTGCCGTGACGTTCCTCCTGCAGAGTGTGGAATTGGCTGCACTGACGGCTGCTTTGAAGTCTCTGGAGATGAAGAAACAGACTGTGACAACAGAGTCTATGGGTGAGGCGGATGGGAGGCTCCCACATTGTCTCGTGGAGACTGTGAGATGGGGGTTATGCTCTATTCAATAAAGAACACCACTGCATCTTCTCTCAGGGTTTATAACCAAGCTATGGGCGGCAGGTGAAAGAGCCATTGAGAGAGACTAGCCCCCGACCACTCCCTCTCTGCCCAAGGCCCCAACTCTCCACTTCCACCCCCTCTCCTCCGCTGCAGCCCAGAGCAACCCGTCCCCTCCGCCCCGCGCTACCCCAGCCCTGGAGCACCGGGCAGCCGGAGCATCCGCAACTCCAGCGCCCCCAGCCCTGGGCCTTGTGAGCGCTGGCCCCAGCCTGCCTGCCTCAGCCTCTAAGCCGTGGAAGAGCGGGAAGGGAATTGGAAGCAGGCAGGATGGGACCAGGGGGCAGAGCATGGGCGGGGCCATACCAGGCTGTTTGGGGAGGCACAGCCTTCCCCAGCCTATGCTACCCGCCACCCATAAAACCAGCCCAAGGGCTTTGCAGCAATTTGGCAGCTGCCTGAGAGGGTTTTAAAAGCAATGCCAATCTCCTGTCACCACAGACAGCTGCCATTGTGTCCTCCTTTCACTCCCTGTCCCAGCAAAACCCCTTCTTGCTGCTTCCCCTGCTAAAGCGCAGAGGTGAGGCAGCAGGGAGAAGTTGCCTTTTGCCTCTTGGCACAGTGGCATCTTCATGGGGACGCAGGGATGATGGATCATAGAAGGTCAACCAGAGGGGCTCAGGGAAACACAGAGAAATGGAGGTGAGGAGAAAGGGGGTGGGGATTCTGAGAGAGTGGAGCTCCAAACCTGCCTTGCCCTTACAGCAAGAGGCTTTTCCATTTCCCTCCCCAGCTATCGAGACGCTCCTCGTTGTCCCAGCTGCTGGTCCCTGTGATGAGGTCTTCAGGCTGAGAGCTCAGGAGGAGACAATGGACATTCACTGCAATACGGTCACCAGAGCAGCCACAGAAGGTACCATCCTAGTGCTTCCCAGGCACTCACCCCTTTAACTAGACACCAAACCCCAGCACTAGTTCTCCCCTTCCTGTCACCCCAGGCTGGCTTGCTTGCCTCTGTTATCCTGACAGTAGTGTGGATCTTGTTGGCTGAGCCAGTGTTTCTCAGGCCATTGAGCTCTGCAGAGCCCTTCATTCCTGGTTGTCCTGCAGCATAAAAACCAAGCAATGGGAGGGGCAGGGAGGAGAGAGAAGCTTTGATGGGTTATGAATTGGTCCAGAGAATGGAAAGATCAAAGATCCATAGACTCAACACATGATATCCTGATGATGAGCCCAGCTAGGCCCCAGGTTGATGTGTGTGACGTCCTGGAATGGAACCAGGATGATATTTACCAGTTTTACTCCGATTTTCGGGCAAGTATGACCTAACTGGGACTGGTTCTTAATTCTTCAGAACCAGGGAAAGCTCCTCACTTACCAACCCCTCTGCCTCTCCTAACCAAGAAAACTATGGATTCACCTCAGTGCCTTTCACGTCGGGCTGTCTACCAGGCTGGATAATGTGCAGTATGGGGGTATAATTTCTAAAGAGCACTAACGTACTGTGCAGTAATTGGTCTTTATAGACCCTACTAGTGTGCACTAAAGGTTTCCTAGTGTGCTTTAATGTACGTTACTGCACTTTAGGAATCACACTCCCATAGTGCACGCCAGATGTTTCCAACACAGAAGCACTTCTGTGGAAGAAGAGGGAGGAGGCAACATACTCTAGTGGTTAAAGCTCAAAATGCTAGACAGAACTCTTGGGTTCTTTTCCCAGCTCTGACCCAGACTCGCTGTGATCTTTGGCACCTGGCTAGCTCTTTCTTTGTCTCAGTGTCCCTGTGTCTATGATGAAGTATCATTTCATGTTTTCAGATTCTTGGGCTGTTGCTTTTATTTCTTACTTCACCCTGGACTCCATCATTGACAAGAGATTTCTCAAGGAGGGAGATCTAATGGCTGATGAGAAATTGAGGAATTTTCACCTGAATTCCAGGGTGGTGAGTGGGGCTGTCGGAGATGGGAGGTTCATGAACCTCTCCAAACCTGTGAACTTCACCCTGCGCCATAGACAGGTGAGTGTAGATCCTTTTACTTTGCTCTGTGCCAGGGACTCCAGCTGGTCACTTCAAAGGTGCGTCTCCTGCAGGGCATTTGAGTTGTGTTGCCTTTCTGGACTGAGAAACAGTTATCTGAGAAAGAGAGGGCGCTTCTTCAGTCGTGACACGGGGGCTTTTTTGGACATTACATAAGGTTCACACCAGGCCTGATTGGGTTATGATTCATCATGTAAAATGCTCAGGAGTAACAACTGTCCCTGACTCACCCCTTAGAGCAGGAATAATTGGAAAACAACTCCCTATAGCAGTGGTCCCCAAACTTTTGAGGATTGCCCCCCCCTTAACACTGTTCACGCCCCTCCATCTGAGCCAGGAATGGGAGCGGGGCCGCAGCTCGGGGGCAGTGGGAAAGGACATGGACGCGGTAAGGGGGCTGAGGCTGGGGCCGCAGCTGGGTTGGTTCTGGGGCCATGAGCAGGGCCAGAGCTATGGCTGGGGGCTGAGGCTGGGGGCGGGAGTGGAGCAGCAGCCAGGCTGCAGTGGGAGCCAGCAGCCAAGCCCATGGCCAGGTGCAGCTCCACTCCCAGCCCCTCCTCTGCCCCCAGCCTCGGCCCTGGGCCGGGAATTGAGCTGTAAGGGGCTGGGGCTGGGAGTGGAGCCATGCTGAGGTTGGGGATGGTGCCACGCATGGGGCTGGAAATCGGGGATGTGGCTATGGGTGGGACCAGAGCAGAACTCAGGGTGGGGAAGGGCTGGGTGGTGCTCCCTCTCTGCCCCCCATGGGGGCTGACCTGGGAATTGTCCCTCTGAAGGTTCCTCTATGTCCCCCTAGGGGGGCGCACCCCACAGCCCTATAGATAGCAGCCCCACAGCCCTATAGATAGCAGAGTTCAGGAAAACAGCTTGAGATGGTGCCTTCTTTGAGGAAGTAATGAACTTGCTAGAGTGCATATGGATATTTGTGGGCGGGTATGTGAATGCCTTTTAATGACTCAAATTGGAACTGCACAATAGTGTGTCATAGACCCTACAGTGCTCAGAGTTAAGGGAATTACCACTTTAGCTCTGGGGTCAGGGGCTTGTGCTATTGGAACTGGAGGATCTCGCTTGTATTTCCACTGCCAATGGGAAGTCCCAAATGGCTGCTACGTGCTGCACAAAGAGAGCCATGAACCCGTTGGTGACTTCAGATTTATTACTGTCTATTAGAGATGTGTGACAAAAGAAACAGTGTTCTCCCCATGATCCAGTGAGGAGCATGATGTGGTGTTTTTGTTTCCAGGCAAAGAAAGAGGAGGAAGAGACTCTCTGCATTCACTGGAAATTCATCACTGGGAAAGGCACCTGGTCTCCAGACGGCTGCACCACTGTGCACACGAACAGCACTCACACCATTTGTAGCTGTGACCATCTCTCCAGCTTCGCACTCCTTATGGGTCACACCGGAGTGGAGGTATCTCACTGTCAGACTCAGATCAAAGGGCTGGACTCTGAGCTCCTGACTTGGGCAAAATCAGTGGGAATTTTGCCTGAATGAAGACTGCCTAGGAACCTCAGGGTATAATCTGTGGCCAGACAGGATGGGTCAGAGTCAAGGGGGCTGGGCTGGGGTTGTGATCTGAGGTGCCTAGAGTAGCCTACACAGACAATGCCAAGGCCAGGGCAGGTTGCAAAAAGTAGAGCAGATTCCCCCAGAAATGGTGGTTAACACTGTAGTTAGAATCACCAACCAGTCACAATCTGTGCTCTGGATCCCTCACACTGGCTATCAAGAAGCTGAAAAAAAGAAATCACACCCCCCTTTTATTGCATTCCAGTCTCTGGCTCCCAATCAGCAGGTAGGTCTAGTAAAGTGAGAAGTTACTTAAAACTCTATTCACTTAACAAAATGTTCCTCTGATCCCCAAAGGGGCAGCCACATTGCCAGGGCAATATTAGTTTGGATCTTACCCAAAATACCACGCTACCGGCCAATCCTTTAGTATCTAAAACTAAAGGTTTTATTATAAATGAAAAGAAAAGAAAGAGAAGAGAGTTGTTAAATGATCAAAGCAATCCGATACAAATGACTTCTAGGTCCATATATCAGGTTCTTAGCAGCATTCGTGAGCTTGTTGGCTTATAAAGTCCCTCTGGAACACACCCAAATCTTATAGGGGTCTATCAGACCTCTGTTCAAAGCTTCCATTTGTAGAGAAGTTACTCCAGAGGTGAGAAGCAGAACTGAAGACAAAATGGAGGTGATGCAGCTGCCTTTTTCTATCCTTTTCCACGTGGATTGTACTTCCTCTGTCCCAAACACAAGCTCACAGCATATGGGCATGGAAAGGTACTTGGAGTCCCCTGTCCATAGGCATGTCCCTACATGTCCTGCTGACTCATGGGCATAGCCCTTGGCTTCTCTGAATGGGTTCACTATAGAGCTCAGCGGTTCTCAAACTTTAGCAACCTGAGGATCCCCGTTTTGATTTTAAATTTTTCACAGACCCCCAAGCGCCCGCTCAGCCCCAGACCCCACCCCCATTCCATTCATTCCCCCAAGGCTGCACCCCACCTCTTCCCACCCCCGCTCCACCCCTGCTTCTCCTCTTCCCTGCGCCTTTCCACCCCGTCCCCCGAGTGCACCCCATCCCCGCTTCTCCCCCTCCCAGCGCCTCCTGCATACTGCTGAGCAGCTGTTCCCCAGCGTGCAGAAGACACTGGGAGGGAGGTGGGGGACTTGGTCGGTGGGGCCTTCGGACCCTCTGGGGTGCCCTCATGGACCCCAGTTTGAGAAACGCTGGTATAGCTGATTACCCTTGATGGGCCACAAACAGACTGGATCATGCTGATGATAATCTGTATGGGAATGTCACCCAGGAACACAGCACAGATATATCACACATATTTATAAGTCACAATGCAAAGATGATACATACATATAAACAAGATTATCATACTTAGCAAATCATAACTTTTCAACTGATACCTTATGTCATAAATAGACAGTTAAGGGTTAAGGCCTCTTTTACCTGTAAAGGGTTAAGAAGCTCACCTAGCCTAGCTGACACCTGACCTGAGGAACCAATGGGGGGACAAGATTTTTCAAGAGGAAGGAGGGAAGTTTTCCTTTGTTTCAGTGTTTGTTAAGTTTTGTGCCGGAGATAAAAAAGATCCCAAAATCAGCCTCTTATCGGAGTAGTGAGTATTAGAGAAGAAATAAATAGGTTTATGTTTATTTTCTTTTGTGACTTGTCTTGTGCATTAGAGGGATAATCAAATTGGGATTTCTTTTGTGTAACTAAGGTTTTGCCCAGGGGAACATCCTCTGTGTTTTGAATCTGTTGTCTGTGAGAGATGCTTGTATGCGCTCTCCCAGAGATTTTCCTTTCACCTTTCTTTCTTTAATTAAAAGCCTTCTTTTTAAGAACCTGGCATATCTTGAAGATTCATTGCGGTTTTGTAATATTGGTATCCATAATATTATAAATGGTCACCCATATTCCATAGAATCATAGAACTGGAAGGGACCTTGAAGTCATCTAGTCCAGTCCCCTGCACTCAAGGCAGGACTAAGTATTATCTAGACCATCCCTGACAGGTGTTTGTCCAACCTGCTCTTAAAAATCCCCAATGATGGTGATTCCACAACCTCCCTAGGCAATTTATTCCAGTGCTTAGCCACCCTGACAGTTGGGAAGTTTTTCCTAATGTCCAACCTAAACCGCCCTTGCTGCAATTTTAGCCCATTGCTTCTTGTCCTATCCTCAGAGGTTAAGAAGAACAATTTTTCTTCCTCCTTCTTGTAAGAACATTTTATGTATTTGAGAACTGTTATCATGTCCCCACTCAGTCTTCTCTTCTCCAGACTAAACAAACCAATTTTTTCAATCTTCCCTCATAGCTCATGTTTTCTAGGTCTTTAATCATTTTGTTGCTCTTCTCTGGACTTTCTCCAATTTGTCCACATCTTTCCTGAAATGTGGCGCCCAGAACTGGACACAATTTTCCAGTTGAGGCCTAATCAGTGGGGAGTAGAGCAGAAGAATTACTTCTCATGTCTTGCTTACAATACTGCTGCTAATACGTACCAGAATGATGTTTGCTTTTTTGCAACCGCATTATAGTGTTGACTCATATTTAGCTTGTGATCCACTCAGGGCTGTCCTTAGCCATACGCAGCAGCAAACGTGACTGCGTAGGGCACCCAAAAATTTGGGGCACCGCAGGGTCTTAGTGTCCATCCTTCCGCTTCTTCCTATGCCTGTGCTGACCTTTCCTGCAGGCTCCCACAGCTAGCTGCTGCAGCCTGGTGACTCTTACTCCCAGAGGGGATCTAGTAACTTAAAAGTAAAAAAAGCCTCCAGCCATTCAAAGAGCCATTCAAGTGGTAAGGAAACCATTTAACAGGCATTTGCCAACCCCCAGGTATATACTGTCAGTTTCTGAGTTTACTGACAAAAACAGTTGTGCATTACTGTAATATTTACTCAGAACATGTTAGTCTACAGAACCTTCGTTTAAAATTTGCTTTAAAAATATTTCATTAGAAAGTTGCTGAAGATTATAAAATCACATCTCTAAAAAATCCTTGTATAGGTTTTTAGATCCACAGTCTGAGTGTTCATCTTTAGCCTTAAATGCTTGGATCTTCAGACATATAGTTTTTTAAATAAATCCTTCAGAAGACCACTCTTATCTAAAATACACATTTTAATTTTCATTACTATAGTACAAAAAACTTGCTTCCCAAGTCTTCCGGTCCTTTCTGTCCATCCCTTTCTCCCTTCACCCTCCCTCCTCCCACCCCCGCATTGAAGAGAGACTAGCCCTTAAAGGGACAACATTCCTTTCCTTCCAGACAGACCCGAGTTTCCCTTTCTTTACTTCTGACTATTTGATGAACTAGTTTTAAGAGAACCCTCCAGCAAAATCAGTACCTTAGTAAGATATAAAATCCTTTGTTATGCCTAAAATCTTTGGAAACATATTTTTTAAAGTTGGTAAAATTTCATAAACATGTCTGTTGTTATGAAGATCACACAAAGTAAATGAGTGTTCCCTTTTTCTAAAAGCAATGAACATTGTTATGAACACACTAAACCTCTGTGACTGATTCATTTAAACTAATGTCTTTGTTTCAGTGAGTTAAATATGTAGTAATCTGGAATGGTTACTTTATGAAGGCTTAAGAGTATATTTAAAATATAAAATCAGCTTAGAAATACTGATTAAGAAAATGTAAAACAGAGAAGAGCTGCATCACGTATTCCATAATATTTAATGTTGTATTCAGCAGGACAGCTGACTTGCCCTTATTCCAAAGTTTTTGCAAATAAATCTCTGACAAACTTTAGAGCATATCAAAATACCTGTGACTGACATTTTTTATTCCTAAATTTAGTGCTTTTAATTAGGTACCGTCTGCATGTCCAATCTTCATCTTCTGGCATTCAGTGGAAAACATGCTCCATTTTCTTTTGAAAAAACCCCCACTCTTCTGCAATTACTTTCTAATGTAATTTGCTTCATTAGGGTTCAGGGATTTGGCTGGAAGGGGGTGAGCAGGGAGGGGGAGGGAAGAGAGGAAGGAGACAGTAGGGAGGGGCGGGGCCTGGGGAGAGTAGGGGCGGAGCCTGGGCAGAGAGGGGTGGAGTATGGGCAGGGCCACAGGCAGATGAGGTGAGCTGGGGAGCTAGGCTCCCCAAGCGGCAGCTTCACACACTGCCCATGACAGCAGGTAAGAGCGGGTCAGCTCCCGCACACCCAGTGCATGCTGCAATCTCGTTAGGCAGGGGCCAGCACCACACATTCTGCATGAGGGAGAGGGTATGGGGGTCTCTGCGAGGAATTGTGACTCTGCCACCATGAGGTGGGCCGGGCGTCTCGGTACCCTTTGCTACCTCGTCCCTCCACCCTCCCTCCTACCCCCCCCCCGCCCCTCACGGGCTGTGAGCCCGGGCTACCATCAGGCATGGGACACCAGTTTAATAATACTGCGTAGGGCCCCATAAATCCTAAGGACGGCCCTGGATCCACTATGACCCCCAGCTCCCTTTCCACAGTACTCCTTCCTAGGCAGTCATTTCCCATTGTGTATGTGTGCAACTGATTGTTTCTTCCTAAGTGGAGTACTTTGCATTTGTCTTTATTGAATTTCATCCTATTTACTTCAAACAATTTCTCCAGTTTGTCCAGATCATTTTGAATTTTAATCCTATCCTATCCTCCAAAGCACTTTCAACCCCTCCCAGCTTGGTATCATCTGAAAACTTTATAAGTGTACTCTCTATGCCATTATCTAAATCATTCACGAAGATATTAAACAGAAATGGACCCAGAACCAATCCCTGTGGGACCCACTCATTATGCCCTTCCAGCATGACTTTGAACCACTGATAACTACTCTCTGGGAATGATTTTCCAACCAGTTATGCACCCACCTTATTATTTATGAGACAGTCCTAGAATCATAGAATCATAGAATATTAGGGTTGGAAGAGACCTCAGGAGGACATCTAGTCCAATCCCCTGCTCAAAGCGAGACCAACACCAACTAAATTATCCCAGCCAGGGCTTTGTCAAGCCAGGCCTTAAAAATCTCTATGGATGGAGATTCCACCACCTCCCTAGGTAACCCATTCCAGTGCTTCACCACTCTTCTAGTGAAATAGTGTTTCCTAATATCCAACCTAGACCTCCCCCACTGCAACTTGAGACCATTGCTTCTTGTTCTGTCATCTGCCACCACTGAGAACAGCCGAGCTCCATCCTCTTTGGAACGACCCTTCAGGTAGTTGAAGGCTGTTATCAAATCCCCCCTCACTCTTCTCTTCTGCAGACTAAATAATCCCAGTTCCCTCAGCCTCTCCTCGTAAGTCATGTGCCCCAGCCCACTAATCATTTTTGTTGCCCTCTGCTGGACTCTCTCCAATTTGTCCACATCCCTTCTGTAGTGGGGGGCCCAAAACTAGACACAATATTCCAGATGTGGTCTCACCAGTGCCGAATAGAGGGGAATAATCACTTCCCTTGATCTGCTGGCAATGCTCCTACTAATGCAGTCCAATATGCCATTAGCCTTCTTGGCAACAAGGGCAAACTGCTAACTCATATCCAGCTTCTCCTCCACTGTAATCCCCAGGTTCTTTTCTGCAGAACTGCTGCTTAGCCAGTCAGTCCCCAGCCTGTAGTGGTGCATGGGATTCTTCCTTTCTTAGTGCAGGACTCTGCACTTGTCCTTGTTGAACCTCATCAGATTTCTTTTGGCCCAATCCTCCAATTTGTCTAGGTCACTCTGGACCCTATCCCTACCCTCCAGGGTATTTGCCTCTTCCCTCAGCTTAGAGTCATCTGCAAAATTGCTGAGGGTGCAATTCATTCCATCATCCAGATCATTACTAAAGATGTTAAACAAAAAGATGTTGAAAAAACTCTGTTTGATACTGGCTGCCAACTAGACATCGAGCCTTTGATCACTACCCATTGAGCCCAACAATCTAGCCAGCTTTCTATCCATCTTATAGGCTATTCATCCAATCCATACTTCTTTAACTTGCTGGCAAGAATACTGTGGGAGACTGTATCAAAAGCTTTGCTAAAGTCAAGATATATCACATTCACCACTTTCCCCATATCCACAGAACCAGTTATCTCATCATAGAAGGCAATCAGGTTGGTCAGGAATGACTTGCCCTTGGTGAGTCCATGTTGACTGTTCCTGATCACCTTCCTCTCCTCCAAGTGTTTCAAAATGGATTCCTTGAGGATTGCTCCATGATTTTTCCGGGGACTGAAGTGAGGCTGACTGGTCATGCGAGACAGTATTAAAAGCCTTACTATAGTCAAGATATACCACATCTACCGCTTCCCCCTGCCCATCCATAAGGCTTGTTACCCTGTCAAAGAAAGCTATCAGGTTGGTTTGACACGATTGGTTCTTGACAAATCCATGCTGACTGTTATTTATCACCTTATTATCTTGTAGGTGTTTGCAAATTGATTGGTTAATTATTTGCTCCGTTATCTTTCTGGATACGGAAGCTAAACTGACTGGTCTGTAATTCCACAGGTTTTCCTTACTTCCCTTTATTTCCCATATGGCGTCACAGGATTCACTAGTGATTCTCCCTTTGCTGTGTTACAGGAGAGTGACCCACTGAGCATCATCACCTATGTGGGACTGACCCTCTCCCTGCTGTGTCTCCTCCTCGCCATCCTCACCTTCCTCCTGTGCCGCTCTATCCGCGACGTCAGCACCTCCCTTCACCTGCAGCTCTGCCTCTGCCTCTTCCTGGCCGACCTGCTCTTCCTCACCGCGGTGACCCGCACCGGCAGTCGGGTTTGTTATCCACTTTTATTCTTGGTTTAAAATTGAGCTGTGTCCAGATCCTCTGTCACCATTTCTAAAGCTCTCCTCACCCCAGGACCTTTTTATACCCTCAGTTGGATGGTAACATTTATTCCATGCCATTTAGTTCCACAAAAATAATTATTTACTCCCCTCCAAAAGAAATCTCTATGGGTGAAACCAGTCCTTCCCTTTTCCTTGTGGGCTCCTTCCTTCATCATTCAGACAAAGGAACCCCGATTTCCAGAATCACAGTCCCCTGCCTGTCCTCTCTGCCCCCACACTGATGGACAGATGCAAGAAACCTATACCCTGAAGCAGATATAGAGAAGAGAACCTACACCCTCCAGGTCTCTCCCTATTATGAGGACCAGGAACTTGTTTATATCCCTGCTCCCTTTCCTAGGATTCACAGTATTCAACAATTTCCATGATTTATTTGGGAACTACAACCCCCAGAAACCATCTTTTCTGAGTAAAGATCAGGACCGGGCTGGACTCTGAATGATTGAAAGGGCCAGCCAGCTTCCCTTAGACAAGCCCCCCATAGACTGAAGAACGTATTGTCTCTGGGAGAGCTCTGTAACTGGAGAGATGTGTTAATAAAAAGCCCTATGTGATCCCCCCCAAAGTCCTCCCACCTCCAAATTCAGTATTTCCCTTCCCAGAAGCAGTGTCCCAGAGCTCTGTCTTGTCCTGTCCTCAGGTGGTGTGTGCTGTCATTGCTGGCTTCCTACACTACCTCTTCCTGGCCTGCTTCACCTGGATGTTCCTGGAGGGGCTGCACCTCTTCCTCACCGTCAGGAACCTGAAGGTCGTGAATTACACCAGTGCGAGCCGGTTCAAGAAGAGATTCATGTACCCGTTCAGCTATGGATTCCCAGCCCTGGTGGTGGCTATTTCAGCAGCAGTGAATCCTGAAGGCTACGGAACTTCCAAACAGTACGTGCAGCGCCCATCCCAAAGGGGAGCTGGGATATGGCTTCCATGTGGTTGTCCGGCTCACCCCAGGTCTGACTTGAACCTAAATTTCCCGGCTCACCCTGCCTGGGAGCTGAATGTCCCCCTGGAACCCTTCCCATCCCCAGGGACTCTAAGCTGCCCCGAGCGCTGCAGTTGAGTTGCCCACCTGTCAGACATCTATACCCCTCACCCCACTGATGATGCGGAAGAACATGCCAGAAAGATCCCAACTTGACTCCCAGGTCCCAGGCTGGGTTTGTGGGGCTGGTGGGTAGGAAACAAATGCACCTTCTTACTGTGTGCAAATCCCTGTGGATCCCCTCTCTAAAGTGAGCGACTCCATTAAAACAGGGTGTGGCGTGTTCTAGACACCCCAGGCTAGATCCTCAGCTGGTGTAAATCAGGGTAGCTCCACTTCCTTCAGTGCAGCGAGGCCAATGTCCATCCGCTGCATGTCTGGCCCTCCATCAATACTGCGCCCATCCACCAGAAAGGGTCATTTGAGGAGGTGGAAGAGGAAGTGGTGGCTGAAAGCAGGAGATGCTGAGGTAGATGGGAAGGGCTGTTCGCCTGCTGCCCGCAAGGGAGTTGGCCATGTCACAGGCAGGCTGAGATCCATCTCGCTTTTGAGAGCCAGCTGCCCTGTGACACTCACTCTCTGCCCCCGGGGCTGAAAAAGGGCAGTAATCCCATTAAAGTCACCATCTTCTTCCTTCCTGCCTCTAGCTGCTGGCTAAGCCTGGACAGAGGCTTTCGTTGGAGCTTCCTGGGTCCAGTCTGTGCCATAATCCTGGTGGGTACCTCCCAGAACCACAGGGCCCCATTCTCCTCTCACCTCTGCAACCCTGTGGACTCCAGTGGAGCCAAGAGAAGAATATCTCCCAGAGAATTTAAGATGAAAGAGTCCTATAAGATCCCATTTCATCCACCCCTCTTTGGCCAGTGCAGGATTTCCCCCAACACAAGAGCCTAGATTCTATGGAGTCAGTCAGGGCGAATGGGTCGGGCCCTGGGTTGTGAGTCAGGAGACCTGACTCTGCCACTGGCCTGCTGTGTTAACTTGGGAAGTAGCTTCCCCTCGCTGTACCTCTGTTTCTCCTCCCACCCTTTGTCTGTCTTGCCCATAGGCACTGAAAAAAATAGTGGATGCTCACTGGCAGCCAGCTCCCCCACTACCCACCCCGTGCCTCCCACCTGCCAGCGGCCCCACTGATCAACTCCTTCCCCTCCATCCCACCTGCCGCAATCAGCTGTTCTGTGGTGTGCAGGAGGCGCTGAGGGAGAGGGGGCGGAACTGGGCGGGAAGAGTTGGGTCGGGGGTGAGAAGAGTCGGGGGCTTGGAGAAGGGGTGGGGTGGGGGTGGGGCTTGGGGCCAAGTGGAGGTGGAAAGAGGTGGGGTGGGGGCTTGGGACAAAGTGTCGGGTGGGGGTGGGGCTGGGGGTTGAGCACCCCGGGACCCAGGGGAAGTCAGCGCCTGTGGTCTTGCCTAGTTATTTTGCTAACATATGCTCCAGGATGGGGGCTGCCCCTTTCTAGGTGTGAGTACAGAACCCAGTGCAATCTTAGTTGGAGCCTCTAGGTGCTACCATCATATGATTAATTATAATACGTCATTACTCATGCAATGCTGCCTTGGAAGCAAGTGGAACCTCTGCCGGAATGAGGATAGTTTTGTCCCTTGCCTTGTCCGGCCTGGCTGGTAAATAACCCAAGTGATGGGGGAAGGGAAGGTGGCTGCAGCGTGGGGAGTTTGAGGATGGAAGGGTACATGTGTTGCAGGAAGGGTACATGTGTTGCAAGAGATAAAGGTAGCAAATGTCCTTGCAGATTCCTCCCCATCTCAGGCAGCAGGTTAAGAATTAATTTCAGACTCAGAATTGAAGGGAATACTTTATAGACAGGTTTCACAGTAGCAGCCGTGTTAGTTTGTATCCTCAAAAAGAACAGGAGTACTTGTGGCACCTTAGAGACTAACAAATTTATTAGAGCATAAGCTTTTGTGGGCTACAACCCACTTCTTCGGATGCATAGACAGGATCTAGAAGCTTTGGCCAAATCACACGGCTCTAAATCTGGAATAACTGCAGACCCCATTGGAATCAGTGGAGTCACTCCAGATTCAGATAAGAGCAGAATGTGGCTCTCTGGCTGTATGATCACATGTGATGCATTGCAGCCCTGCCTATGCCAACAGTTCCCTGCACGGCCTGGGACCAAGATCTGGCAGGGAATGGTGTATGACCCACCTTGACAAGCAGTCACTGGTGTGCAGCAGTCTGATCCCATAGGACTGTTCCATGCTTCAGCCAGAGAGATTGGCCTTGGCTGGCATGTTTTACAAGGAATATTTCATGCTGTTTCCACAGATAAATTTAACATTTTTTCTTGTAACCCTCTGGATCCTGAGAGACAAACTCTCCTCCCTTAATGAAGATGTGTCCACTCTCAAAGACACCAGGTAGGACAGCGCTAAATCTACTAGAAGGGTCCAGTGAGCCTCCTGTATGGGAATTCCGGTGGGAATTAAAATTCCAGAACATATTCCTGCTACCATACAGCTGAGCACATACCACTGTGGGCTTTCCAGGTTATCTTGGCGACCTTCTGCTTGATGAGAGAGTAACAGTCTCACTGCCCAAGGAGCTGATAAACCCCAAGTCACATCAGCAGTCCCTTACTCATGAGTCCTAAAGTTGTCCATGGGACCATCTGCCAAAATAAGGACAATTTGTATGAATAACGGTATGCTGTATCGGACACAGCACAGCCAGGATGGCAATTGAAAGGTCAGGTTAGGAGAGAGGAGAGGAGAGGTCTATGGCAGTAAAGGATCCTCATGGGAGATACTTTTCTGCCATGTGCATCATGTTGGTCCCTGGATGGATATTGAGATGACAGTCTGTTTCAAAGCCCGCGGAAGTCATTATGAAATCTGTTTGTTCGGGAGGAACGAGATCAGGGCTGCCAGCTGGGTGTGCTGGATGGAGACATGAGAGGGGAAAAGATTTTAGAACCAGATCAGAATGTTGAGGCTTCAGAAAGCCATGGTATTACTTACTGCACGTGCCTAGAGCTGTGAAGGAGAAATGCAAGTCTGTGCTGCTATTCAGAGCTGGGCCATGTGCTACTTAGGGAGGAAACTCATCTCTTTTCCCTGGGGCTGTGGATACTGTCGAGGTAAAGTGCCATCCATTGAGGAGGAAGGAAAGTGTGGCTTACTTGTTGCTCTGTAGCAACCCCTCTGTCTATTTATGGAACAACATAGATGGGTTCCTGAGACCTCAATATCCTGTTCCCACTTGATTGTCACATTGCCAGGGCCTGATATGAAGGGATTAAAAACAAAACTGTAATGAGAGGTTGAACCATTTGCTTTGGAAGAGCCACCTATAGGAGGGGAAGGTGTGTGTGGGGGGAAGATGGTTGGGCACAATATTGTAATTCAGATTCATAGGCGTAAGTTGCCATTGTGTTTGTCTTGACAGTAACCCTAAGACACAGTGAAGCGGGTGTCAGCTGTTTTGCCCCACACCACCCAGAGCCCTCTGACTCAGTAACTCACCATAGGATCGTTATAACAAGATCTCTCCGTCTGCCTTTATCCAGACTACTGACTTTTAAAGCTATCGCCCAGCTATTCATTCTGAGCTGCACGTGGAGTCTTGGTTTCTTCCAAGTTGGCTCAGCAAAAATGGTCATGGCGTATTTATTCACCATTGTCAACAGCCTGCAGGGAGCCTTCATCTTCCTGGTGCACTGTCTCCTCAATCGCCAGGTAATGCCCCTGGCGCGTCATCAGCCACCCAGTGACTTCACGGGCCTAGCAGTGGCCTGGTCTGAGGGTGTTAGTTACATGATGTAGTGACCATGTCCCTTATTCTCCAGGTGAGAGAGGAGTACAAGAGATGGATTAAAGGCACAAGAAAACCCAGCCCCACAACTCAAAATTTTACTCTGTCCGTGTCCGCTGTCACTACCAGCACCAAGATGGTAAGAGATCCTCTATTCTGTTCCAATACCAGCATCCAAAAGTCGCATCCATCTGGGTCTGTTGTAGTTCCTGAGGTACCTTGTCCCCTGAGTGACACATGCTTGTTTTAATCCATCTGAGAACAGCATTGGGAGTCTTAGTGAGATTCAATTTCATCCAAATCAAAGGGGAATCCCAGGTCTCCTAGAACCCAGCACAGAACTCCTCCTTTCTTGTGCACCTCCACGTTCCCTTCCCTTTGCTTCTTTGCAAGCTCCATGCATCACTCACTATGGAATGGGCAGGGAAGGTGTTGGCTTTGACACAAATTCAGGTAATTATCCAAGTGGGGAGGCTTGCAAACCAAAACCTGGGTGGAAATATTGTCAGTGCAGATGGGCCATCTCCAATGAAGAGTTAGCATTGGATGGAATTTCCTCTGGCTCCGTTACCTCTACTGGGAAAGGATCCAGAAGCTTTCTCTGGAGGGAAAAGTGGAGCCTTATATCTGGAAAAACCTCCCTGTTCCAGTCCCAGCACGACACACCACAACCTTTGTCTGGAAGTGGACATTTCTGGTTTATTTAGAGCAGCCTATATTGACTGCTGCTTTATGACTTACCTGTGCATGGGTGGGGGAAGGGAGTGGGCTTTGTCTACTCTTCTTTAGTTATTTTCCTACACGTGATGTCACTTCAGGGGAGGCTGGCTGAATTTTGCAGACTCTGCACTATTCCTGAATGAGGACCCAGTCCTGATCCTATTGAAGTTGACTGGAGTTTTCCCATGGGATTGGCACTCAATGTATATTTGTTTTGCTGGCAGGTGAGTTGGGGAGAGCCCTCCACTTCATCTCTGTGAAACAGTCACCTCTCCAACCAGCAATGTTTATCATACAGCCGGCTTTGCTGTGCCAGTGGGGCAGGTGCTTCAGCCGCCATTCTTCATCACAACTACATACACAACCTGGAAGGGGAAGCAGGATAGGACAAAATCCACAACTCCTGAATTCAAAGGCCACCCTAGGCTTGTAGCTGGGCGTTTCTCCCAGATTTAAAGGGCCAGATGCCAGGTTCAGAGAGCAGTTATTTCTTAGGGAAAGCACACCATGCGGGAGGAGGGGAGTGATTTGCAGAGCCCTCGCGTGTTATGTGTGTGAGTTAGCTCTGCAGGTTCACTGTAATGTGTAAATAATAAAATAACCTGCTTATGGACCTTGGTTGCTTCTTTGGTTTGAGGGTTTGCTATCATGTTCTGCCTGTCCTGGAAACCTAGGGCCCAATTCTAAAGCCTCTTTATGCCAATCTGGCAGTGTAAAGGAGCTTTAAAGTGGGCAGAAATGGCCCTGTGATTAGCCCTCCTGTGCAGGAGTCCTTCCTGGCTGCTGTAGAGCTGTCATAAAATCTCTACGTTAGCCCCACTCCCAGCCCTGGCATGGGGGTTGTGACTGGTGGGGTGGAGGTGCTGCTGAGGGCATGGCTGAACCACACTGTCACTGCACCACTAAATGTTCTTCCACTTTTTTTTTTAAGGAAATTTGTTTTCAAACCGTGGTTTCCCCACAACTCTATGAAATTCGCTGATGTCATCTTTCCATAAGAAACTTCTCCAAACTGAGAGCAATGACTGTCAGACCACTTCTGTTCACCAGTATTTATTTATATTATATGGGCACGTACAGTCCCATGATGCTTGGTGCTGTACATACACATCCCTGTCCCAAAGAGCTTACAAGGTAAGTAGACAAGGTACACAAGATGGGAGAACAGAAGGATTATTACCCCTGTTAGACAGAGGGGAAACAGGGGATCAGGTGACTTGGCTAAAGTCACATAGGGAGCCTGTAGCAGAATCAGGAACTAAATTCAGTTCTGCTGCCTTAGGATGTTTTTTGACTAAGACGTTGGACTTTCGCCATATCTCTCCTATTCAGCACCATTCAGATATTCAGCTGGTGATAATCAGCTTTGTCGTTCTAAGGAGATGTTGCCTAATGGTCCCTGTAGATTCAGGGTATCAGGCAGCGCAGCGGTCTTGCTCACTTTGGAAGAGCTGCAGAAAAAGTGTCTGTGAACTTCCAAAAAGGAGGTGTGCTCAGGGCCTAACTCAGTACGTTTTTCTAAAAATAGATTTAAGTTGCACCTCTTTCACTGCACATTGGCCCTTGGCGGTAATAGGGGCTGGGTTGAGATGTAGCTGCACAATGAACTGTTGATTAATGTAGGTCTCAGCTCTCTGCTTGAGCTGCAGGATGGTCACGTGGCTATGACTGTGGAGTGGGATGGCAGATCTGCAGTCTGTTCTTGGCTCTGCCACAGCTGCCCCATATGTGGAAGGGGTATGCAGTGCATGATATTGAAATACACACAGACACCCCATGGATTCTGGGTGTGGAGAGGGTGTGTTAAGACTAACCAAGACTCTGAGCCAATCCGTGTGAAGGGCAAAAGGTTCCCCAATTGCAAACGTGCTCCTGGCGCCATGCCTCATCCTCGTGGTGGATCCAGGTTCTGCCTCCTCACCAGACGTCCTCATCAGATTCAAACTTAACGGGTACATGGATTTCCTCCAAGCTCAGGAGCTGTGCATCCTGCTTTAACTGACCTGTGGATAAAACTGTCCTCCTGCCTCCAACAAAACATCTCTCCTTTTACATGACTAACTCCTCTGACATATTAGCTGATGATGATGGTGAACGTGCTCCATCTGTACCTGCTACTAACACTCCAGGGAATTGTCTGTTCCCTCACATGCACCTCCTGTCAGAAATGTGGACTGGTCCAGCTTCTGGTGGGGTTCTAAGAGGGCTTATCATGCTCAGCAGAGACAGAGTCCTCTCTCTTCCCCGGCTCCCACCTCATACACAGATAAACCAACAAGTAGCAGCTATCAGCTGTTTTCAATAAAGCAGGAATTTTGTCTTCCATGCAAAGGCTTCAGTGTCTGCTGCTGGACTGGAGCAGGGAGGTGTGCCAGACACAAGAATCTGCCCTTTTCCTCCATGTTCTTCATTTCTGGAAAGAAAAGCAGCAACATGATGATGGGGTCTGAAGCACCTCTGAGCGTCATGTACAAATTGGTGGCAAAAACCGAAGCTCCCGGATCCTTACTCAATAAGGGTAAAGGACCTAAAGGATATTCCTCAAAGTGCTGACTGCTCACTGGGCCTGGTCCATCTGGACTGACAAGGTTTCAGTCCCAGGAAACAATCCTGATCCAATACGTCCAGATCATTACATTGCAAGTGCCAGCAACACCCACACAGTCGACAATCAGTGACCACCGGAGTTCTCAGTGGAGACAAGGGGAGGGAATGTGGAGCTGCTAGGAAAGGAGCATTGGGTGCCGGTGCGTAAGACATGTAGGATACCCCTCAATCAGGATGGGATTGACTAACACTCTTAATGACATTCCCAGCTGGCTTATAACAAATCCTGGCTCACTCAGGGGACAAAGCACCATTATAGCAGTAATGAGACCCAGCTAGAGATGACTGTTTCACAGGCTGGTACTGGAACAAAGCAGAGGACCTCTAGCCGTCTTGGTGCTGGTGGTGGGGACAGCAGACATGGATAATCAGATGTCTGAGATTTCGTGCTGGACGTTCGGAATCCCTTGATCCATCTCCTGTACTCCTCTCTCACCTGGAGAGTGAGGGACACAGACACTGGACTATGTAACTAATGCTGAGAAGATCAGACATGGCCACCGCGAGGCCGGTGAAGGTGCTGGGTGGGTGATGACAAGCATGGGTGTTACCTGGCAATTGAGGAGACAGTGCACCAGGAAGATGAAGGCTCCCTGCAGGCTATTGACGATGGTGAATAAATACACCATGACCGTGACTGCTGGGCCAACTTGGAGGAGACCAAGGCTCCATGTGCAGCCCTGAATGAAGAGCTGGGCGATTGCTTTAAAGGTCAGTAACCTGGATAAAGGCAGATGGAGAGATCCCGTTACAATAGCCCTATGGAGAGCAATGGGGTAGGAGGATCTGGGCAGAGTGGGATGGAGCTACCGACCCCTGCTTTCCTGTGTGGGACAGGGTTACTGTCAATACAAACATACTGGGAATTCGTTCCCATGGATCCTAGATATGCTGTTCCCCTCCTGCAATTTCTCACTCCCTCCGCAGGCCAAGGACCTTCCAAACCAAGGCATCTGACCCTCCAGGATTGCTTTGTGGTCTTTGAGAGTGGACACATCTGTGCTGAGGGAGGAGAGTCTGTTTCTCAAGATCCACAGGGTCAGGGCAGGAACGTCACATTTATCTGTGGAAGCAGCGGGAAATATTTCCTGTACAACGTTTCATCTGGGGCCGATGACTCCATCTGAGGCAGAGAATGATCCCAGGGGACCGATCCAAACACTGCAGAACCAGGGACCACTCATCCCCTCTCCTGTAATATCCTCTGGCAGCTCTCAGTCCCTCCCCATGCATGGAGCTGTTGGCACAGCCAGGGCTGAGATGGATCAATGGGATCACAGAGGCCAGATTCTGCTCAGAGTTAAAAATGAAGTGACTCCCGCCTCCATTGGGGTCAGTTTACACCAGTGTAACTGAGAGTAGGATCTGAGTCAGAGTTTCCAGCGCCTATCTTTAGGCTCTTCCCTGCCACTTTCAGGCTGTAACTAATCTCCCCTTCCCAGGACCTGGGGAAGAAACTGCATGGACTTTGTCATCTTCACTCCACCCAATGTAGGGCCTTTCCCCCATCAAACATTGCATGGTGCAGCCCTTCCCTTCCTCATTCCTTGGGTCAGTAACTGGACTAGACCAAACTCTTGCTGTCCTCAAGGTAAGCTCCCACTGGTTTCTGTGGCAGCTGTGCCTGAGTGAAGGCTCTGGCCTGGGGATACAGCACAGGGACTAATCCCAGGACTAGCCAAAGCAGATGAGCCATGTGGGACCTAACAGTCTTTCACTGTGTTTTATGGGCCATGTTCTCCTCCTGGCTGCTCTGAAATCAATGGGGTTGCAGAGGTGAGAGGAGAATGGGGCCCTGTGGTTCTGTGAGGTACCCACCAGGATTATGGCACAGAGTGGACCCAGGAAACTCCAATGAAAGCCTCTCTCCAGGCTGAACTGGCAGCTACAGGCAGGGAGGAAGAAGATGCACATTATCTCAGTGCAGGGACAGGGTGGCAGGGAAGGGAAATGCTGTGTAAGGAGGAGACTGGCTGGGGGTCACACCAGGATTCTTGTTAGCACATCCAGTTATAGCGCTCCATGAGCCAGAGATGGCAGGTTCCTCGGTCTATGGAGGGCCCTGCGACTGCACATTGCTGATGCAGGAAAGGAGCAGAGATTAGTGGTTAGAGCAGGGGAGCAGGGCTCAGGGGATCCTGGTTCTGTTCCCAGCCCTGCCACAGATTCTCTGGGTGATAGTGGGCAAGTCACTTAGTCTCCTTATGCCTCAATTCCTCTCCCGTGACATAGGGATAGAACTGGCTACACTCCTGGGGTGGGGAGACTGAGGCCACTGTGCCCAGTGTAAAGGGGCCTAACAGGGGATGGAAACATCCCCCCTCGGGAACCTCCCCGTGTCCTGCACAGCTCAGAATCCAGGGAGAACAAAGGGGTTCAAAGCTACACACCCCAGCCCTGCTGAGAGTGGAGGAACAGAGCAGGGGAGAATCAGGCCGTACCCAACTGCGGGTGCAGGTCACCGCGGTGAGGAAGAGCAGGTTGGCCAGGAAGAGGCAGAGGCAGAGCTGCAGGTGGAGGGAGGTGCTGATGTTGCGGATGGAGCGGCACAGGAGGAAGGTGAGGATGGCGAGGAGGAGGCACAGCAGGGAGAGGGTCAGTCCCACGTAGGTGACGATGGTCAGTGGGTAACTCTCCTGTAACACAGCAAAGGGAGAATCACCAGTGAGTCCAGCCCAGCCCCCTTGGCCCTGAGATCCTGAGGTTCCTACTCAGACATTACCCCAGCAAAGCCACCAATGGCTCAGGGTCCAGCCCTTTGAGTTGAGTCTGAGAGTGAGACACCTCCACTGCGGTGGGACCCATAAGGAGAGCGAAGCTAGGGAGAAGGTGGTGTGAGTGCTGTTTGTGTGCAGAGCGGTGCACCCGGCTGGAGACCAGGTGTCTTTCCCAGCGAAGAGTTTCCAGTGGATGCAGAGAGCCTCTTCCTTGGTTGTCCTTTGCTGGAAACAGAATAGCACCATCATTATCCTCGCGAAGATCTTGTTTCTGTTATTGTGTGTCTATATTACATGCAGTAACAAACCCAAGGCCACACAGTGCCCCATGGCTCTCCCCACGCAGCACATAACTTTTCTCAGTGAAGACAAGCAGAGGAGTTGGCCTGGGAGGAGCTTTCCCTGGTGCTGGAGGATTCAGGAGCAGTATCAGGACTTGTCTACACTGCAAGTTACTGTGCTGCAAGCGAGGTGGAGAATCTATGGTGCACCAGCTTGCTGCGCAATAACATCCCTTGAGGGCACTGCTATAGCACCCTGAACTGCAGCAATGCTCCCAGGGGATTTTACTGAGCCGCAAGCTGGTGCGCTGGAGAGTCACAACCTGGCTTGCAGAGCAGTAACTTGCCATGGAGACAGGCCCGGCTCTGGCTTTTGGGCTGCCCCAAGCAATAAAATAAAAAAATAAAAAAACGGGGCGGCCAGAAAGGCAAAGCAAAAAAAAAACCAAACAAACCTGTGGCGCGGCTGGAGCCAGGGTGCAGGGGGACTCCCTGCGCTGCAGGGGGGGGGAAGGGGAGGGAGCGGGGGAGAGAGCGAAGGGGGGCGGCTAGGGCTTCAGCGGGGCGCTGCCACGCGGCCCCAACCGCCGCGCCGCCTGCCGGGAGGGCTCTGCGTCGCTCTGGTCGGCTGGGAGGGAAGGACGTGGGCTGCTCTACCGGGCTTGCTGCAGGGTGCTCCCCTCCTCTGCGCCACCCCCTACAGGGCGACTGGAGCGGAACAAAACAACAACAACAACAACAAAAAAGTGGCCGTGCCGCCCTAGGATTGGGCGGAATGCCGCCTCGTACAGTCTGCCGCCCCAAGCACCAGCTTGCCCGGCTGGTGCCTGGAGCCGGCCCTGCATGGAGACAAACTCAGTTAAGTCATATCAGCCCGAATGTGGGAGTTGAGGGAAAATGTTATTTTGGTTCCTGCCCAGGAAGATGCTCATCTCCAGCCTGGGGTTTAGCTGGGCTAAGAATTCCCTCCCCTTTCCATTCTCTGGGCCCACTTCATACCACAGAGCCCCTCTGCTGAGCCATCTCTCCTCTGAGCCCTCACCTCTGTGAGACAACCAGAAATGAAAGTGTCTGCACAGTCCCATGGCCGACAGCCTGAGAACCACTGGCTCAGTCAGCAAGGTCCACACTAGTGCTGGAGCCAGAGACGAGGGTCCTGGCCTGGGGACAGAGCAAGGATAGAACCAGGACTGGGGTTTGGTGCCTGGGAATCGCTCTGTGCTGCAGTTTGGTCCCTGGGCATCTCCATCCCCTGGATGGTACCTTGTGCAGTTGCCATGGTGACTGTATCACAGTGAATGTCCATCGTCTCCTCCTGAGCTCTCAGCCTGATGGCCTCGCTGTCCGCACTGCAGTTCCCTGTGACAAGCCAAGTCTCAGTACCTGGGAGGGGGGAAATGACAGAGCTTCCCACTGTGAAACCACTTCCCCGGGAATCCGCCCATTCTGGCCCAGATCCTTGCCCCTCTCCCACTCTGCCTGGGGTGTGAAGGTCTTTGGGGTTCTTCCCTGTTGGGGAAGGGGATGGTTTGGAGCTCCCCCTCTCTGCCTCCCCTTGGCCCATCTCCCTGTATCCCCTCCCCACATTCTGGCTGTGTCTCCCTGGGGGTTCTGCATCCCTTTTGCACTCACCCAGCTGGTAGAGTGTGGAGTTTGGGGAGGAGGCAGAATGGGGGGAGAAGTGCCTGGCTCAGCATGGCTGCCCCTAGGGGCAGGGTGCAATACTGTATTTAAAACCTCTGGTATTTGCTGATACTCCTCAGGGCACTGGCTGGGCTGGATTATAATTCCTGGGGCAGGGGGCGGTGCTGTTCTGTGTCTATATTGAATGCACTGTATAATCTTCTATCCCACAGCAGCTGAGAGCCACACGGCCCCTTCACCTATAGATCCTGTCCTCCCGTTCTGAGTCTTCGTCCCTGGAGATCGGAGCGCAGTGGCCAGCGTGGTCAGCAGGAGTGTGACAGCCGATGCCACCTCTCCCTCGCTGGCACCGGCCCAGAGGGAGCTGCTGTTCAGGAGGGAGTCGAAAGGGGGAGTTGCTTCCTAGTGATGGGGAAACACACACCTTGTGAGTGAGGAGTCTAGGGGCTCCGGTGCCACATCTCATGTGGGGACAGTGACATCACTTAGGGACATTGGGGGTCAGACTGGCCTTTCCCAGCTCAGGGTGCTTCACGCAAATGTGCACTCCCCACTGGAGTGTGCACGCACACATCCCCAGTGGACGGCATCGATATTTTCTGACGAGTATCTATCTACACATCCTCCTGCTGTGAGACGCTGACATGAGCTAAGGGGGCAGTGGGCTGTGGGGTGCATCCAATGGGCTCTGGGGCACACCCAGGGCAGACCCTCTCATCTGCAATGATAACGCCTCACTCCCGTCTCCGCACATGGATGTCAAAATCTCTACAGTTGAATTCATGAAAGAGTAAACCCCGCAGCAGCTGCTGCTCATCTCTCCCTGCAGAGAGACCCAGCACAATGGGTGACTTCTGCAAGCACCAGAGGGCAACCCAGCACTGAGGCAGATGTCTCCCTATGCCATTTGGCATAGACACATACAGAGGCCTGATCCTGCCAACCCTAAGCATATGCACAAAGCCTTTCAGGATTGTGCCCCAGCTATGAAAGGTACAAACAAAAAGGCACGATTGGTGATTTGGCATCACTGGAAGGGCAGAGTTAAGGTTCTTGGTGCCTGAACTGTGCATTTCTGATCTTTCAGGCAAGTAGTTTTCTTTTAGTTTAGGCGTAGTTCTGAATTTCCTGGGTTTCTGGTGCTTCCTGTTTTTTTTTAAATAATTACAACAGTTTTGTGAGGTTCCTTTTTAAACTCTTAAGTTTCTGATGTTGGGTTTGGCCCATGCTGAAGGACAATGGCTTTGTGGGTAAGGCACAGGACTGGGACTCAGGAGATCTGGGTCCAGCTCCTGGCTCTGCTGTTGACTCTGGGTTCCCCTGGGTAGATCCCATAATCTCTCTGCACCTCAGTTTCCTCTCAATCAAAGCAAGGGTAATCATCCTTCCTCTATTTGGTTTGCAAGCGCTCGAGGAGAAGAAGTGTCTGTGACTCAGTCTTTGGGAGGGCCTAGCACAACGGGGAGCTGATCTTAGCTGGTGCTTCTAGGCACTTCCGTAATACAAACACCAAAGCTTTTAGTCCAGACATTTCCATAGTATTGGTAGAAACACCGAGCAAAACACCCAACAAATGAATGATCAGTTCAAAGGTACCTCCAGAGAGAAGTTCCTGCACCTCTCTATGACTCCCGCAAACTCAGGGCTGCAGTTAAAGATGGGCATTGGAGCAATGGAAAGAGAGGCACAGACATTAGAGCTTTTACATCAGATCACATTGGGGGGAAAATCCCCTTATCTTCCCAACCATGAAGGCTGCCCTCTGACTCCATGCCAGTCCTGTGCTGCCGATAGCTACTATAGTCTAGTAAGTGCCTGCTGCAAAACTCCTCTCCCTTCCTCCCCCTCCCCCCCTGCCTTTCTCTCCCTCCATTGACACTCCCCTATCTCCCTTTCCCTGCTCCAGTTCCTTTGGTCCCTCTAATGACCCTGGGTTTCTGCCTCCCTTCAGCTGCTCAGAGTGTTTCACAAGGTGACCGGAGGAATTTAAGGCATACCCCTACAAACACAGGGGAGCTGCTGGCCTTGAGCCTGTGCATCAGTGCTAGAGAGCACCCTGTCTGGGAGGGCGGGAGAAACTAATTCTTACCCCATCCTCCTACCATGCCTGCAAGTCAGCTTCATAGACCTCTTGATGTGTTTCCATCTACCCCTGCTGGATACAGACACCTCTGCCTGCTGGGGGAGAACTCACCTTCACATGTGGCTTTGTTCTGTACCCAGGTCCCGATTCTGGTGGAGGGGATGCGACCAGTTGGGCACTCACACCAGTGACCCTGCAACGATGTTGATGCATCGGGCTCCCGGCCCGCAGATGGCTGGGGATCTGCTGCATTCATTAAAATCTGGGAAGGGAAATGAGAGACGCCCCATTGAGAAGCTGTTTTGAATCCCTGACCATGGAGTTGCCATCAGCAGTGTTTTGATCCCAGACTTTCAGCACCACAGCGCAGGCCTTGACCATGTAAGTTAAAGGAGTAGTTTCATTAGCTAGAAGCAGCAGTAGGTTGTTATACTGCTGGTGGACAGACATGAGAGGGGGACATCAGCCCATACCCCAGAATGAGCTCTCCATCCCAGGACTTTGCTATCAGGCTGCCTAGAAACTGCCAAGTGGACTCTGGTATCTCTCCTCACCTTGAGGACATGAGTGGTGGGATCACTGTTAAATTTAACAATGATCCCATCCATCCTACCTATGCATAGTTAGAAAATATCCTTGTGATTCCTCCCAAATCCCAAGTGACATTTATAAGTGTCATTCCCAGGAGTGTTGATGCATCTCCCATGTGGTTCACAGAGGGAGTCATTTTGTTGACACTTGTCAATATCTGCAATGAGAAAAGGGATAAAACTGTCAGTGAGACCTTGGTCGGGAGCAGAGCAGAACTGGTCCAAAAATGGGGTTATTCCCACAGAATTTTTCAGCAAATCAAACAAACAAAAAAGTTAACTAAGGGTAGCCAGGCGCAGGGAGGGATGGGAGGTCCTCACCCTGACAGGTGTTCTCATTCGCATCCATGAAATTCCCTTTCATGGGATCAGGCTTTTATCCATCTACACAGGCACAGTGGGAACTTCCAGTGACATTGTGGCACTTTGCGAAGGGTCTGCACACATGAGGGGACTCCAGTCATTTCCAAGCACAAAGACATTCCCCTTTATAATCCAGCTGCACTGACCTGGGACATGGAACCCAGGTGTCCGGGGCCCTGAGAAGTCAGTTCTAAAGGACCCAGAGGGGCTTTCCCCTGAACTGGAGACAGTGAAACCCGCTGGGAAGCCAGGGGAGGTGGAGCCAGTGCCGAGGGTTTTTGCAGAAGGCAGGATGCCTGGGGGGACACGGCTTTGGGATTCAGGATCCTGGGCTCCCGGGCAGGTGTCAGCCTCTTTCTGCTGCTGCAGTTGGAGGGAGGGGGACTGCAGGGTGTGACGGGATGAAATCCATGTTGATGAATGACCCTGGTCAGAGCAGAGATCCCTCCAGTCTATCATGAACCAACCCCTCAGGTCAGGAGTCTCTGTGGGGCTGGAGAACAGGGATGGGGACCTGAGGGACCCTCGCTTTGCCCCATCACCAGGGATGGTGTCTGCTATCATCAGGTGCCAATGGACACAGCATCACATTGGGCCCCTTTCTCCTCTCACTGTGGACACTTCTGCTTTCCATTGACTTTGCTGAGATCATGTTCTCACTCTCCCGAAAGCTCCTGAATCAAAAGGGTTGTGAACTGATGCAAGAAGAGTCACATCTGTGTAACCATTCTGCCCATCTGAGTTGGCAGCAACCAATCACCTCCAGGAGGCACTGGTGAGCAACCTCAATTCCTTCTGAGTGAAGGGAACGCCGTGTTTCCCAGGGGACACTCAGAACCTCGCACACTCTCTAGCAAACACATAGAACTTGGAGGGAGGAACATAGATTGCCGAGGGGAGGAGTTTGGAGGAGGCACCTGGAAGTCAGTCTGTGTGCACATGGCTTGAATTCTAGCTATGGTGCTCACACATCTAAAATAGTTGTCTTGATAAAAAAAGGAGTTTAGTTTTACAAGCATGGAGTCCTCTCCTGTTATTACCCAACATGCAGTACATAAAAACTGGTGGCCATGGTCTGTCTATGTGTTTAACATAAAAAAAAAAAAGCAGCACCTAGAAACGGAGCAAACAGGCAGTAAAACAATTCCTGCTCCAGGGCTGGCCACATCACAAGGAGTAAGTACCACAGGAGCTCACTCCCAACCAACAGGTTGAGCAGTGATCCCAATAGTGAGTAGGAGCAGGGAGGTGATTTCACCTTTGCATATGGCATTGATGAGACCCAAACTGGAATACTGCCTCCAGTTCTAGGGTCCACATTCGGAAAAGGATGTTGAACAATTGGAAAGGGTGCAGAAAAGAGCTACAAAAATGATTCAAGAGCTGAAAAAAATGCTGACAGTGAGAGACTCAAAGAGCTCAACCTGTTTAGCATATCAAAATGAAGATCAAGAGGGGAATTCTCCAGCTCCTGAGTCTTCAAATCCAGACTGGCTGCCTCTCTGGAAGATGCTTTAGTCAAGCATCCCTTACTGGGCTCAATACAGGGTAACTGGATTAAATTCTATGGTCTGTGTTACACAGGAGAGGAGACTTGATGATCTAATGATCCTTTTTGGCCTTAAAATCCGAGACTCTATGAACAATTCCTCTTGGCACAGACACACCAGAGAATCTAGCCCGGGGAATCTAAGGGAGTTTCACTGTCAGGACAACATCTCATTTGGTTGAACATTCGTATTGGAGGGACCAGAGGTAATTGCAAGTTACATCAACTTAAACCGTCCTGGACTCTCCTAATCCACCCCTGAATTCATCCCACTGACTTCATTCCACTCACTGGACAGATTCCCGTCACCTTGGCTTCCCATGGGGGCTCAGAGGCTGTCAGGAAAGGATGAGCACTGAGGATTCTGAGCTTTGCAGATCCCTTATCTCAGAAAAACAACACAGGAAGCCAACCTGATGTACATCTTGTTACATGACATCATATCAGCCAAAAGTTTTGCAGACAAGAAAGAGCTATCTTCCCACCATGCCTTGCTCACACTTTCTGCTGTCCCGCCACACTGCCCAGCCTGGGCACCTCATAATCATTTGCTTCCCCAAGTAACTTATTCCTCATGGGTGACATTTACCACAGTGCAGAGGGCCCAGAACTATTTCAGTCCTGGCCCCAACAGAACATACGTAGTGCCCATATTGAGCAGTTGCTTACTATCAGAATGGACTGAGATTTCAGTGTCTTGGTGTCTTTAATTAACCTGGTAACTATTCTTCCTAAGGTAGTACAAATATAATTCTTAGGTCACTTATATACTCTCCTAAACCCAGGAATACACTTTCTGGAAAGTAACATATCTTAATAAAAACCCAGACCTTCATCCAGATGACAGTGTGGCTACTTATCAGTGAGGTGTTGTCCGTATCTCAGCTATGGTTATAGCTCAAATCTGCAACTGTCACCTTCAAGAAGCAGTCAGTCAATGTGCCAGATCCCCAGCTGGTGTAAACCAGCATCGCTCCATTAGAGTCAATGAGGTCAGATCCCCAGTTGGTTAGATGGGCAAAGCTCCATTGAAGTCAACACACCCATTTACACCAACTCAGGATCTGGCCCTATATGATGAACTTCCACCCACTCGGGCGTAGCGTCATGCCCAGAACTAGATTAACGAGAACGAGGAAGCTCTTCAGAAGTGTTCTATGTCCAACCTGGGGAAGTTCAACTCAGGCTCAGCGCAGAGGCTGTCTGAGCCAAAACACTGAGCTGATGCAGGAGGCCAAGCCCAGACTGCAAGGGCTAGTGAGGCTCCCAGCATAGGCTGAGCTACACGTCCACACACAACACAGACCACGTACTGCAACTAGTTCTTCCCCAGCAGCACTGGTGTTGTGGATATTTGATGCAGTGGCTGGTTGCTCCAACCGGGAGTCAAGTATAAAAGCCTGCAGAGCTGCTCAGTCAGGGCTGGCGGCTGAGAAAGGAGGATACCCAGCGGGGGCTCCAGCCCAGGAGCAGTTGTGACCCTTACCAGGGACAGCTAAGGAGCCGGGGACCGGGACCGGAGGCCGGCAGCTGTTGGAACCTCAGGGAGCGCCGGGTGCTGAAGAACCTGGAGACTCTGATGCCACAGGGACTGCTACGATTAGAGAACTGATAGGAAGTGACCCAGGGAAGGGAAGGGAGTGGTATCTCCCACCACTCTGAGGCAACGTGTTGCGGTAGGATTCCCCGCTGACCCGTGGTGGATCACGCCGTCACTGACAGGGCCCTGCGTTGGAGCCCGGTGAAGGTGGGTGGGTCTGGTCTCCCCTACCGGGGGTCTCTACCCCCCCCCTTGTTTTGGGGTGACAAGATAGTTCACCAACCCCTCTTTTACCTCAAGGAGATAGAGGAACTCTGGCCACTGGGCTGCACAATCCTACGAGGGGAAGAGAGTTTGGAGAGAGACTGGCCATTGGGCCATGCTGCTTTAGGAGTGCACTACATCACTCTGGCCCCAAGGCCACGCTATCCCACCAGGGGAAAAGGCTTTAGAGGGACTCTGGCCATTGGGCCATACGGCCCTGACTACCGGGGAGGTAGTAGAACCGACGTAGATGCAAGGAGGTGGGGTTAACCTCCCCCCCCTTGAATTGGGCGGCAAAAAAGCTGGAGCCGGCCCTGCCACCAGGCCATTTGTTTGATGGTGGTAAGGGGTGGCAACCAAGTGGTTCACCCCATGAGCTTCCCAAAGACTTTTCATGGTCCCTGCCAGGAAATTAGTTCCTAATCCGCAAGGATGTCAGAGAGCCAACCTACCCTGGCAAAAATGACTGTTAATGCCTGGCACACACTTTTAGCCCTGGTGTTGCCATCGGGTGGAAAAATCCATGAAAGTCAGTATGTACTGCTTTCCTCTGGGTGTCTTTTTAGGGAAAGGACCCAGAATATCCACAGCTAGTCGCTGAAATGGGACTTCAGTTATGGGTAGTGGCTGAAGAGGGGCTTTGACTAGGTCTTGGGGTTTTCCCATCTTTGGCACACCTCACAAGACCGGACATAGGTAGAAACATCCTTGCCCATTCCCTCCCAGTGGAATGACCTTCCCATACAGTCTTTGGTCCTGTTCATCCCAGCATGGCCACTAGGATGATCGTGGGCTAAGTTTAAGAGCTTTACCTGGTACTTAGCCTGGAGGCTTTTATCTGCTTCCTGCTTGGTTTGGAACTGTTCCCTTGATGCTGGAGACATCAGTTCCCCACTAGATTGTGGACTTGGGCTTAGTCCCTCTGGAAGCGATGTAGGTGATGGGCTTGTTTTCATTGACTGTGAACCGCTCTCCACTGGTGCACTATGTTGGATTTCAGGCGCCATCTGAAGCCTCTTGTGCAGGTTTAGCTCGGCTGCCTGTGCAGGCTCGCTGGTGCCCTCTGGTGTTGGAGTTGCAAACAGGGTTACAAGCACTGGTTTCAGTGCTGGCAATGGTTCTGGTGCTGGTTGCTCTGCCTGTTCCAGTTCTGGGACTGGTTCTGGTTGGGTCTTTGGGACTGGAGTCACTATTGCTGTTGCAGTCGTTGGCAGGGCATCCGGTTCCACCACCTCAGTCTGGGTCTCTGGTAACACAGACGGGGCCCTTGTAGAAGGCGCAGGAATGGAGCTAGGTGTGAAGGTTTGCTTAGCCTGGCTGCGGTTGACCATTCCCACCCTCTTGGCTAGCTTCACATGGTTGGTCAAGTCTTCTCCCAGCCACATGGGAATGGGATAATCAGCATAGACTGCAAAAGTCCACATTCCTGACCAGTCCTTGAACTGCTCCATTTGCATTAGGAGAGACAGATCTTCCAGAGATTTAACACTTGCTCCTGATTTCCAGGCATCCCAATTTTTTACAGTGTGGTAGGCATGCCAAGAAAATGCCACGTTTGGTTTCCACTTTAGGGTTCTGAACCACCGACAGGCATGCTCGGGTGTTAGCCCCATTCTAATTCTGGCCTTTTTAAAAATAAGCTCGTAGTTGTTCATGTGTTCTTTAGGCATTTCAGCTGCCACCTCTGCTAAGGGTCCACTGAGCTGCGGCCTCAGCTCCACCATGTACCGGTGTGTAGAGATGCTGTAGCCAAGGCAGGCCCTTTGAAAATTTTCTAAGAAGGCCTCTGTATCATCGCCTACCTTGTATGTAGGGAATTTCTTGGAATGGGGAGTGGTACCTGGAGAAGGACTGTTACGGTTATCTGGTAGACTCAGCTTAGCCCTTTCCAGCTCTAAGCACTTAGGCTCTAACTCCGTCTCCAAGCATTTCGCCTCTGCCTCCAAGCACTTCGCCTCCATTTCCATCTCCAAGTGTTTTGCCTCCGTCTCCAAGCGTTTTGCCTCTTTTCTTTCCTCCACTTCCAACTCCAAGTGCTCTAAGTCCATTTGTCTTCCATGGTCCTTCTGTTTTTCTTCAGCCTCCAATCTGGCTAATTCCAGTTTCTTCTGGACCTCACTTTCTGTCATCTTTGCTAACCTTCCTGCTCTTAGCCTAACCTAGCCTGAGAGCTAGAAAAAACAAAAAAACAAAAAACAAAAAAAACAAAACCCAGCTTGTGAATTCCCTTGCTTAACTTAACTACTCTGCCCTTAGGCAAAGAAAAAAACCTCCAGCTGCTCTCAGCTTAAAAAAAAAAAGTGTCCTTTAAAAAAAAAAAAAACCTCCCTGGTTTTCAAGCATCCAAAAGAAAAAATGTGTCCTTCCAAAATCCTGAGGTCTGTACTTCTGGTTCAAAATGAACATGGCATATGGTACAGCTGCCCAGGAGAAATTTTATGCTACCCTTATTTGTATATGATAGAGGTCTGTGGAGATCCCCTCACTTTGCTCCCTGTTGGGGGCTCACCTGCTGAGCGTTTGGGTTGTGCTGCCTTTCTGGGTTCCCACTGGGTCTGAAAATCGGAGATACCTCCTTATTTCTGATGCACTGGGGCTGTTTTAGTGGGGAAGGTTATGAGGGTTCGCACTATGTCACACTGGATTATGATTCATTGCGGAAAGTGCTCTGGGGTAACAGCTCTGCCTGGCTCACCCAATCCAGACTAATGAGAAAGCTGCTTCCTATAGCTCATGGGGTTCAGGGAATCAGCATGAAACAGTGCTTTCTTTGATACAGAAATGAGCTGGGGGAGGCAGTTGTACCATTTCCCTCTGCTGGATGGAATGAGAAAGGCTCGGCCATGTGCCACATGCCCTGTAGTGCTGCTAGATAACAAGGGCTCTCAGGTAGCAGGGCCTTTGCTTTTAGAGCTCTGGGATCTGAGTTCTCTCTCCACCGTCATCATAAAATGACCCATAGGCACTGGGTGCCACGTGGGGAGAGCCATGGGGCACTACGTGGCCTTGGGTTTCTAACTGCATGGGATATAGACCCACAATAACAGAAACAACATTGTCTCAGTGATCTCATGAGGATGATGATGGTGTTATTGTGTTTCCAGGCAAAGACAGCCAAGGAAGAGGCTCTCTGCATCCACTGGAAATTCATCGCTGGGAAAGGCACCTGGTCTCCAGCTGGCTGCACCATTCTGCACACAAAGAGCACTCACACCACCTGCAGCTGTGACCATCCCTCCAGCTTCGTTCTCCTTATGGGTCCCACCGCAGTGGAAGTGTCTCACTCTCAGACTCAGCTCAAAGGGCTGGACCCTGAGCCATTGGTGGCTTTTCTGGTGTAAAGTCTAAGTAGGAAGGAACTTCTGGATCTCAGGGCCGAGGGGTCTGGGGTCACTGGTGGTTCTCCCTTTGCTGTGTTACAGGAGAGTTACCCACTGACCATCGTCACCTATGTGGGACTGACCCTCTCCCTGCTGTGCCTCCTCTTCACCATCCTCACCTTCCTCCTGTGTTGCTCCATCCGCAACATCAGCACTTCCATCCACCTGCAGCTCTGCCTTTGCCTCTTCCTGGCCAACCTGCTCTTCCTCACCGCGGTGACCCTCACCCGCAGTCAGGTATGGCCTGATTCTCCCCTGCTCTGTTCCTCCACTCAGGAGCGGCAGGATTCTATAATTTTTGGTGGTGCCCAGAACGGTCCAAGTCCCTCCTCCCCCCCCCCCCCCGCGCCGCCCAGCTGCCTTGTAAGCCAATATCCAGTAACTCCTCACTTAAAGTCGTCCTGGTTAACATTGTTTTGTTGTAACGTTGCTGATCAATTAGAGCAGTGGCTCTCAAACCTTTTTTCCCCGCGGACCACTCGAAAATTGCTGAGGGTCTCGGCAGACCACTTAATGATCTTTCCAAATGTTGTTTGTACCGTTAGCTAACTATTGTAAAGGGCTTTGGATCAAAGTGCGATATAAAAAAAACCCTGAATAATAATTAACTTTTTTTGTTCTACACATAAAAGCACACAACTCATATTTTAATATCAGTAGTCTGAACCTTTCTAATGCGATGGATGTGCCTTCTCTCCCCCACTGCAGCGGCCCCTGAGCTCGGGCTGGAAAGGAGGGGGCGTTCTCTCCCCTGCCACAGCAGCCACAGAGCTGAAGCTGGGAAGGAAGGGGGTCTCTCCCAGCAGCCGCAGCCGTGGAGCCTCTTTCTCTGGCCGCCGTAGCCCCGCATGTCCCAAATTACCCCCACCCCCTCTTCTCACACCACTGCCCCCTCCAACTTACCCTCTATTCCCCCCACCACCACCACCTCCCCTTACATGTGCATCTTCTCCAGGGTCCAGGCACATAATTAGTGGAGCCATGCCTGCGCGACTCCACTAATTAGGTGGCGTGAAAGTGAAATGAATTATATTAAAGAAATAGAATGAATTAAAGAATGCTGTATGTACCTTTAAGTAGAAATGAGAAATGCTGCAAGCCAGGGGGGCAGGAAAGCAGACATTAACTGCTTAACTTGCCACTTAAGGGCAATTGGTGAAGCATTAGTCTTAGATTGATAAGAGTTAACAAGGAAGCAGGATATGCATATTGTGCTCCATGCATATTTTACAATTTTGCTCTCTCTGTCCCTTTGTTTAGTTCGCACCCTTTTATCTGTATAAATAAGACTGTTTGAATCTTGCATGGAGGTTCACATTATCTGAATGTATTAGCAGAGCGCTGTGCTAATAAAACAGAGTGGTCTGACAAACTATGAGTCCTGAGTCTAACTTTGACAATTTGGAGGTTCCACCGAGATGGCAACCGTCTTCACTGGGGCTGTGTGATTCCTGACCGTTTTTGTAGGTCGACCGTGGTAGCCGGCACCTGGGCATTTGGCCCGAGCGGTCCTCCTCCTGAACGGAAGGGTGCACGACCACAGTGAGGTCTACGCCATCGAACCTGTTGGTTCCCACTCTGTTCTGGTAGGGATCCTGGGATCTGGCATCAGGAATCTGGTCAGGTAATTATTTCTGTGTTTTGTCCGGACTGAGGACTGTCCTGTCTCTGTGTCTATCCGTCCTCCTGTGGAGTGTTTGAGTCTGGGTGCCATCTCCGTCCGGGGATCGGCCGACCAAGGGGTTCCTGTCCCCGCGGTCTGAGTGAGTGAAATCTGCACAATCGCAGCTGCACCACACCTTGGGTAAAACCCTTGGTGTGAAAGTAAGGGCGATTGAGTCAGTAGCCTGTGGGCTCCTTTTCTGTGTTGCACCGGGCATCGCTCTGACAAACCCAAATTTCCTTCTTGTGTGATTGGTGTGTGTAAAGTCCTCCTGTATTGGTAACCAGACGTCTAAGTCGGGACAGTTCCCTAAAGGAACGCCGGCTCAGTTTTAGGAAGCGTCCGGACTCCTGTAAATTTCTGGAAAAATGGTCTAGGCTAACTCAGGGAGATCCCAAAACTCAGTGGCCACTGTTAAAACCTTGGAACAAGGACCGAGTGGACATCTTAAAAAAAACAAACTCGGACAGCCTAAAACTAAATTGGCTAAAGGAGAGGTTAATTGTTTCATGCAGTGGTGGGAAGAGGCAAATCGTAGGTGGACAAAATCAAAACTTGCCTCTCTCAAATATTCAAATAATAAATTAAAAGCTTTATTAAAAGCCTCCTCTCCCACCACCAGACTGAGCGCTCCCCTTCACCCTGTTCTCTGACAAAAAAAACAAAACAAAAAAAACCAACAACCCCGGATCGATTCCAACTCCCTTCATACTCCCCTCTCATTGTAAAAAGGATAAAATGCCCCTTGTTCTGTTCCCCTTCGTTGTCTGCCTCAGAAACTGATTCTTTAGTGTTCTATTACCAATTCAGCAAGGAGGGTGGGCTCCTCAACTAGCCCCCACCCTTCCTGGGCCCTTTCCTTAAGCATTTCTTTCAAAATTGTGAAATGACCACAATATCACTCACAAAAATGGTTCATTGGAAAAAGCAGGATCGGGCCCAGACAAGCAGGCAAGCAACAGATAAAGAAACTAAAAAAAAAAAACCAGGTTGGAAACCCTAAGGGCACAGTGTCAGGAGTAAGTGCAAACATGAACCCCTGGAACAATACTTACAATGGTGAAATCTGAGTTGATAACGGTGTCATTTTGGGAAATAAACAAGTGATTTAAGGAAAGAGAGTGAAAAGTTAACTCTGCAGAGGCTGGAGAGAATTAAACAGTTAAACTTTGTGAAAATGTTAAAAAGAATCTTGTTAAAAGAATTCTTGGTTTCTTTGCAGCCATTCTAAAGGAAAAATGGGCCCTTTTCCAGAGGAATGTCTGTAAATAATCCAGGTAAAGAGACTATCTAATTAAAATCATTTGACTATGGACAATTGAGTCAAATTTACTAAAAGAACATAGGGGGGGAGGGGTTCTATTGGAACTTAACTGCCCCAAATGTATAAAGGTGATGTAATCTATGTACAGCTATGTAAAAACAAAGCAGTGTAAGAGGGATGTGAAGGGAGAGAAAATGTGTATGTATCTGTGTCTGTGGGAATAGGTGAGGTTTGTAAAACTCCTGTTTTGTAGGTTTAAGATAAATTGGTTTTGTTTTGTTTATAATGCCACTAAAAAATCCATTTGACTCTTTAATTCAAAGTTGCAAAACTGACAGACCTTTTTGCCAGACACAGGTAATCAGAGTTGGTTGGCTTTGAGATTTGGTATTTAACCCTTAAGGGGTAACTTGATTCTTTACAAAATTTAAATGTTTTCAAATAAAGACCAAGTCATGACTGCAGCAGGACAGTCAAAATCAGAAAAATAGGGAGAGATTCTGGATTCTGTTTGTTTGTTTGTTTTTTGTAACAAAATAGCAAATGAAAGCTGTAGGAAAAGAGTAAAGACAGTGGCCCTCTGAAGCAACAGCCGGGGTGAGGTGCACAAAACAAAAAGAAGCAATGTTAGAAACACTGAGCCTTAAAATGGCTCTGTGTAATCAGACTGTCTCTTTGATAAGGGTACATAAAACTCTGTAAGAACAAAAGAAACAGTTACACCCTATGTAAAAATGAATATGGCGAATGTTTTAAAAGTTAAAGTATAGAAGGAATGTGCAGACGTGTGCAGTGTATATTATAGAGGGGGTAAAAAAAATGCAAACGAAACATGCTACTTATTTAAAATCCTACTAGGGCTCCAAAGGAGCCACAATAGACTGTGTTTTCTTTTTCAGATCTGTGTGTGTTTTGGAAGCAAAAGTTAAAAGTCATCAAAACTCTGGTAAAAGTTAATTGTGTTCCTTTTAAGACAAAGTCTCTGAGCTCTGCTAATGGTTTTAAATCCAAAAGCCAAGCCTGTGTGGATGCAAATTATCTAACTGATAAAGAAAGTGAGAGAACTGCCAGCACAAAGAAGTTGCAGATAAAGAACATACCTGGTCAGCAAACAAATTGTCTAAATAAAAGGCACGGTATAACAAGATACCTTTAATTGAAATAAATTTAATGTTAATAAGTACCCCTGTAACAACGTATAGTGTGTATGATTTTTGAAAAAAAAAAAAATCCTTTATGGTAATAATGCTTTTCAGCTGTTACCTCTGAACAAACTTAAAGCTTAATCCAGCAGGAAAGACATTGTAACCTTGGTCTGCTGTAAAGGGAAAACTGAGGTACACCACTTCATGGATTTAATGACTGAACAGTGGGATAATTTCCCCATAACTCTTAAAAGATAGAAGCCATTAAAACCTGGCCTGCCTATAGAACAAAAACACAGGAAAATATGGAGGTAATTCCTCTTGTTTTGCCTGCAATCAGCAAGGGTATTTGTAAAAGAAAGGAATATTTTAAGCAATAATGAATGCCACCCCAAAAGGGGTAGAAAAATGTTATTTTTGTCTTTCAGAAAAAGCTAATATCAGCTACAGGACAACCTAATAAGAAACAAATAAAAGTGGGTATGCTTATCCATGCCTGTTGCTCCAAAGCCCTGTAGTAAAGACATCTCACTAGAATCCTGTATGTGGGATAAAATGAATAATAAGACCAAAGTACTGTATAATGGGCTATGTGTATGTGTTAATTCTTGGGGGGGGGGGGGGGGGGGAAGTGTTTTAAAAGAATGGAAGTGTTAGCAACCTTCCAATAGACAAATGTAAGTGTAATGCAAGTACTGTGTTTACAAAAGGTAAAAAGGTAACTTAGTTCCTAAAACAAACAAAAAGAGCAATGTGGAAAACTGAACCAATCATATTATACATGCTCAGAATTGCCACTGCAGAAAGACATAACAGCTTACCATTGGTATAATATATTTTCTGAATGGTCTCCCACAACTACTGGCATACTAATGTTACTAACCCTAATTGTTTTTGATTTTAAATTGTATGTGGGTTAATTGGAATGTTTGAAATGTGCTGTTGGATAAAACAAATGTATGCGAAGCTAGAGCCACAGGCCCAAATCACCTCCCAGTATTTTCTATTACGTGGACTAAATAAGAAGTGACACTGGCGATTAATAATCTTAGTGTCAAAAGGGGGTTATGTAGGAGCAGGATTTTATAATGTCCCATAAGAATTAATGTATGATTTGATTTCATCCCTGTCAGCCACCCTTTTTGAATAGCAGAAAGGAATGACAGACCAGAACAATCCTTATGACTGATTGTGGTCACCCTGTTGTTTTAGAATAAGTTATAATGTCTACTATGGTTTCCTATATGTATTACAGAGTAGGCCTCTAGTTAAATATACATTTCTTTGTTTTAAGGTTTAGTAAGTAAGAAACAGGATTCTCTATTGTGTCTATGTTAAGTAGATTAGAGGAACATTGAAGGCCTGGGTCTCAATGTAAATTGTCTTGGTTATTGATTGTAAAACTTAGCAAGGTTTAATTTGCAATGCCTTTTTGCTCAATATAAATTACTACTGTTTGTATTCTCAATCTGTGTGAATAAGGAATGTATGCATCAGGAAAAGATAAGGTGTGAAGGTCATTGTTATAGCCAGAGTCAAGGAAGAAAAAGTAAAGAGACTTAAAGGACATCAAAGAATCATCAGGTACTGCTTACTGTCCAGATGGCTGTTAAACTGTCTGGCATCACAGCGTGCATACATGCTTTGCAGTGTAAGAAGGCACCCCCCAGCAAACCAATCACCTCAGGACCACGCCGAGTCCATTTTGACTCCAGAAGAAGACGTAGAGGAACAGCCTGCAATACCTTACCATCTACGCTCTAGTAAGGGTTGCCAGAAGCAGACGAGGACCTAAAGCAAGGCCCAAAAAGAAGCAGTAGTGAGCCTAGCGCCTGCTGCCTGGTGGATGTAAAACCGTGACTGCGGTTCCCTCAGTTGAGGTTGTCAGAACCAGAAGGGCCTTGTCTCCAACATGAGCCTCTGGTGGCGCCTGTTCCTCGGCTGCTGGTGTCTTAAGGTCTGGGAAGTCCACAGTGACAATTCTTTTATCCAGCAGCAAGTGTTGATAGCTCAGAGTCTTAATATTTCTAATTGCTGGGTCTGCAGCCACATCCCAGCTCACTCTCAAGCTGGTGTTCCTGTTCTGGCAATCCCACTCAATTCCCCAGACCACACTGGAGGACTTCATCCGTTTAACAAAACATGGAACAATAATGACACTTGAGAAGCAGTGGGAATAAATGTATCTAAATGGATAAGTGTGGTGGAGGAAAAAGGTCATTGGTGTTGGGTGTGTAATGGAACTGGGCTGGATCTGGGAAAAAGTCATTGCCTTCAGCATATTGTGGCCAATGGTGTATGGAATTATTCGAACAAAACTAAAGAGTGGCGGGCCGGGTATGGGGATATGAATTTTTTCTTGACCTAGGATCAAACAGAAAAATCAATCTCATGTTCCCCCTACAGTAACCTTAGTGAAAACAATACAATCTTTCAATGCCATGCAAATAACACCACTCCTCGTAAGGAGAATTACCCTGTGCCCTTCAGAGGATATTACTCCTCCTTTGTAGGCACCTATGTGACAAATGGGTGCAACCGACCCTTCCCAGCCTTAATAGGCCATCATTGGGTTTGTGGGACCAAAGCTTATACTGTGTTACCAGCTAACTGGTCAGATATCTGTTATCCCGTTCAACTCTTCCCACAATTCCGAGTGCTAGGGTCCTTCCCACGAGAATGCCTTCGTAATGTCAGGCGAAGAAGGGACTTATCAAATGCCCAATGCTATGTAAATAACATAAGCCCCTTGACCTGGCAAGAGGCCATTGGCGGTTCCCTTATCCCACTTGGGGGAGTAATACACCATGCAAAAAGGCTCCTAAGTTACAAGCAGTAGTTGAAATAATGGCAAATGAAACCGGAGAGAGTTTAAAAACCCTGGCCAAAGAAACGGGCGATCCGACAGATGGCCCTCCAAAACCGTCAGGCATTGGATATAGTGCTGGCAGCCAAAGGAGGGACCTGTGCTCTCATTGGAAAGAATGTTGTGTGTTCATACCTGACGACACCAATGAGGTAATAGATCGCGCTAGTCACTTAGAACAAATTGCATATCTTCCCATGAAGAGCCAAGTTCTTTATGTAAGTGGCTAAGTAACCTATTCAATTTCTCTGGCATAGAAAACTGATTTTTTCAGGGAGCCCTGACTACCCTGTGTGGAATCCTAATAATTTTTGTATGTTTTCAGTTAATCTCCTGTTGTATCCAGAATTGTGTAAAATATGCCACCCAGGTGACTGCCCCAAAACAGAGTGCTAATATGATGATGTTAAATATCACTGATGAACGAAGAGATAAAGAACTATTAATATGTGGAACCCAGTAATTGTTGGTCTTTGCGTAAGCTTGACCAAAAGGAGGGATTGTGAAAGTGAAATGAATTATATTAAAGAAATAGAATGAATTAAAGAATGCTGTATGTACCTTTAAGTAGAAATGAGAAATGCTGCAAGCCAGGGGGGCAGGAAAGCAGACATTAACTGCTTAACTTGCCACTTAAGGGCAATTGGTGAAGCATTAGTCTTAGATCGATAAGAGTTAACAAGGAAGCAGGATATGCATATTGTGCTCCATGCATATTTTACAATTTTGCTCTCTCTGTCCCTTTGTTTAGTTCGTACCCTTTTATCTGTATAAATAAGACTGTTTGAATCTTGCATGGAGGCTCACATTATCTGAATGTATTAGCAGAGCGCTGTGCTAATAAAACAGAGTGGTCTGACAAACTATGAGTCCTGAGTCTAACTTTGACAGTGGGCAGCCCTTCATTCTCTCATGTGCGGCCACCCAAGAGTGCAACTTAGAGGGAACTATCCGCAGACCACCTGAATGGAGCTTGCAGACCAGTGGTGGTCCATGGACCACAGTTTGAGAACCTCTGAATTAGAGAACATGCTCGTTTAAAGTTGTGCAATGCTCCCTTATAACGCTGTTTGGCAGCCACCTGCTTTGTGCACTGCTTGCAGAAAGAGCAGCCCATTGGAGTGCTAGTGGTAGGGGCTTGGAACCAGGGTGGGCCGACAGCCCCCCTATCAGCTCCCCTAAGTTCCTTGTGTGGCTGCCGCCCAGCAGACTATCAATTGCCGGGCAGTTCAGGTGTCCCTCCCCCGCACTGCCATGTGCTGCTCCTGCCCTCTGCCTTGGAGCTGCTCCCATGAACCTTCTGCTTGCTGTGTATGGAGGGAGAGGGAAGAGGGGTGCTTTTGTCAGGGTGTTCCCCTCCCGCGTTCCTGCCCCACCATCTCCACAGAGCAGGGGGGACGGGACATGACAGGGCTCAGAATGGAGGGAGCTTGCTGGCAGCAGCTGCTGTCTCAAAGTCTCTCTCTCACACACAGGGTGTGTGTCTCTGTCCCTCTCTGCCATGCTGTCTCCCCACCTCCATTCATACTGCTTTATAGAGTGTGAGGCTGCATTAACAACAATGTGTTAACCCTTGAGGGCTCAGCCAATTGCTAGTTCATCATTTAGCAGTAAGGCATTCCCTGGGAAATAGCCCACCCCCCTTCCACCCTCTTACTCCACCACCTCTACCAAGCGTCACAATCATCAATGCTGTGTACTGTATTAAATTGTTTGTTTAAAACTTATACTGTGTATATATCACAGAATCATAGACTCATAGAATATCAGGGTTGGAAGGGACCTCAGGAGGTCATCTAGTCGAACCCCCTGCTCAAAGCAGGACCAATCCGCAACTAAATCATCCTTATACATCCTCTATATATAAAATATAGTCTTTTGTCTGGCAAAAAAAAAAAAAAATCCCTGGAACCTAACCCCCCCATTTACATTGATTCTTATGGGGAAATTGGATTCACTTAACATCGTTTCTCTTAAAGTAGCATTTTTCAGGAACATAACTACAACATTAAGCGAGGAGTTATTGTATATTTTTTTAAATAATGTCAAAATGTGAGGGCTCTGGGGTGGGGCTGGTGATGAGGGGTTTGGGGTGTGGGCGGGGCTCAGGGCTGAGGCAGAGGGTTGGGGTGCAGGGGGTGAGGGCTCTGGCTGGGGGTGCAGGCTCTGGGGTGGGACAAGGCTGGGGACACGGAGTTTGGGGTGCAGACATGCTGCCTTAGGACAAGGGCCAGAGAGGAGGATTCCCCCCAGGCCTCTCCCTGAAGGCAGCAGCAAGCTCTGGGGGAGGGCCCCTCCCACTTCCCCCCTGCACCACACTCACCTAGCACCACTGTCACTGCACGTGCTTCTAGGGCCCCTCTCAGGTACAGGAAGCCCCCTCGCCTCTCCTGCAGTGGGTGCCGCGGGCAGGGGATGCCATCACATGTGCATCTCCTCCCCTACTGCTACCCCCACTGTAGCCTCACTGGGGGTGGGGGGTGGGGCTGTCCCTTGTCCAGCATGGGGCAGGAGCAGTGACTGCAGGTGAGGTCGGGGGGCTGTGCTGGTGGAGGGTCCTTCTGGAAAATTAAAGGATCTGAGGGGGACAGGCAGGCTTCAGGGTCAGTCTGCCCTGGCAGTAATGGGTGGGGGGCACTAGGACCCTGTGGCGGCAGTTGATGCAGGGAGGCAGCATGGAGGTGCAGGGAAGAGACAGGGACACTGCTCCGGGGCCCCAGGGAGATGGGTGGGGGCAGCAAGTGGGGGCCGGAAACACTCGGACGCAGGGGTGGCAGGCGGGGCCAGGGGAGAGACCGGGCCCCGAACCAGGGCCGGCTCTAACTTTTTTGCCACCCCAGGCAAAAAAGAAGAGCACCACCCCACCGTACCTCCTGCCCCGCGAGCGCCGTGCTGCTATACCCCCACCCGCGAGCGCTGCGCTGCCGAAATCCCCACCCCCCAGCACCACGCGCCTGAAGCCCCACCCCCCCATGCCGTGGAAACAAAAAACCCTCCAGCGCTGCCCCTACAAACCCCCCAAAAATAAATAAATAAAAACCCGAGCGCCGCCTCGCCCCAAGGTGCCGCCCCAAGCACATGCTTGGTGGGCTGGTGCCTGGAGCCGACCCTGTCCCAAACATTGGTATTGTAGGTCGTGAATTACACCAGAGCCAGCTGGTTCAAGAAGAGATTCATGTATTCCCAGCCCAGCCAGTGGTGGCTATTCCTGCAGCATTCAACCCAGATGGCTACGGAACTCCCCAACAGGAAGTGCAGACCCTTCGCCCTCCACACTGACACTAAGCTGCCCCGAGCACTGTAGTTGAGTTGCCCACCTGCCATAGATCTACAGACCTCACCCCACTAATGATCCCAGCTCGACTCCCAGGTCCCAGGCTGGGTTTGTGGTGCTGGTGGAAAGGAAACAACCAACCTTCTTCCTGTGTACTAAGCCCTGAGGATCCCCTCTCCCTTCTCCCTCCTCTAAAATGAGGAACTTCCACTAAGAAGGGTGTGGCTTCTTCTAGACACTCCAGGCGAGCTCCTCGGATGGTGTAAATCAGCGTAGTTCCACTGCTTTCAATGCAGCTAAGCCGATTTACATCAGCTGAGTCTCTGGTTCTCCATCAATACTGCACGAATCTGCCAGAGAGAGAGTAATCTGCACACTCCGTTGGCACCAGCAGGCCAGACTTCCTCACATCTCTCTTATCTCGCTCTATCCCCCCAGGTTCTTATTCCACACCTATCATCATGGTATCTGAGCTCTGAGTGTTTACACCGGTGTAAATCAGGATTAACTCCATGGATTCTTATGGAGTGTCTCTGGATTCACACTGGTATAACTGGGGTCCACACCTGGCTCTGAGACTGTGTTCAAGGTTTCAGTGTAATCCATTTTTTGTTTCAGGATACAATCCCCGTCTTTTTGGAAGTTCACAGCCACTTTTTCTGCAGCTCTTCCAAAGTGAGCAAGACCCTTCCACACACGTGAATCTACAGGGACCATAAGGCAACATCTCCTTAGAACGACAAAGCTGATTTTCACCAGCTGAATAGCTGAATGGTGCTGAGGAGATAGGGGAGATATGGTGAAAGTCCAAAGTCTTAACCAAAAAACCATCGTAAGGCAGCAGAACTGAATTTAGTTCCTGATTCTGCTACAGGCTCCCTATGTGACTTTAGCCAAGTCACCTGATCCCCTCTCCCCTCTCTGTCTAACAGGGGTAATAATCCTTCTGTTCTCCCACCTTGTGTCCATCTTGTCTACTTAGCTCGTAAGATCTTTGAGACAGGGATTGTCTCTGACTGTCAAATATCAGAGAGGTAGCCGTGTTAGTCTGAATCTGTAAAAAGCAACAGAGGGTCCTGTGGCACCTTTAAGACTAACAGAAGTATTGGAGCATAAGCTTTCATGGGTGAATGCCCACTGTGTGTCTGTACAGCACCAAGCATAGGGGACTTTATGTGCCCAGATAATATAAATAAATACTGGCGAACAGAAGTGGGCTCACAGTCATTGCTCTCAGTTTGGAGAAGTTTCTTATGGAAAGATGACATCAACGAATTTCATAGTGTTGTGAGAACAGCACAGTTTGAAAACAAATTTTCCTAAAAAAAACCTAAAACTGTAGACGAGCATATAGTGGTGCAGTGACAGCGCTGGAGCTGAAAATCCATTACAGGCCAGGTCCTCAGCTGGGGTAAACTAGTGCATTTTCAGGGATCCTTCTGGGCCGTGGGAAGCAGACAATAGCCATGAAGCAGTGTGCTTCAGCCATGTCCTCAGCAGCACCTCCACCCCACCAGTCACAACCCCCATGCCAAGGCTGGGAGCGGGGCTAACGTAGAGATTTTATGACAGCTCTACAGCAGCCAGGAAGGACTCCTGCACAGGAGGGCTAATCACAGGCCATTTCTGCCCACTTTAAAGCTCCTTTACACTGCCAGATTGGCACAAAGAGGCTTTAGAATTGGGCCCTAGGTTTCCAGGACAGGCCGACCGTGATAACAAACCCTCGAACCAAAGACGCAACCAAGGTCCATAAGCAGGTTATTTTATTATTTACACATTACAGTTAAAGAGCAGAGCTAGCTCACACACATAGCACGCAAGGGTCTGCAAGCCCCTTCGCCCCCGTCCCCCCCGCCATGGTGTGCTTTCCCTAAGAAATAACTGCTCTCTGACCTGGCATCTGGCCCTTTAAATCTGGGAGAGACACCCAGCTACAATCCTAGGGTGGCCTTTGAATTCAGGAGTTGTGGATTTGGATCAGAGAGAGGATTTAGTCCAATCCGGCTTCCCCTTCCAGGTTTTGTATGTAGTTGCAATGCAGAATGGCAGCTGAAGCACCTGCCCCACTGGCACAGCAAAGCCGGCTGTATGATAAACATCGTTGATTGGAGAGGTTTCACAGAGATGAAGTGGAGGGCTCTCCCCAACTCACCTGCCAGCAAAACAAATATACATTGAGTGTCAATCCCATGGGAAAACTCCAGTCAACTTCAATGGGCTCAGGACTGGGTCCTTATTCAGGAATAGTGCAGAGTCTGGAATATTCAGCCTGCCTCCACTGAAGTGACATCACTTGCAGGAAAATAACTAAACAAGTGTAGACAAAGCCCGCTCCCTTCCCCCACATACGCACAGGTAAGCCATAAAGTAGCAGCTAATGGAGGCTGCTCCGAATAAACCAGTAGTGTCCACTTCCAGATAACAGTTGTGGAATCTCGTGCTGGGACTGGAGCAGGGAGGTTTTTCCAGATATAAGTCTCCACTTTTCCCTCCAGACAAAGCTTCTGGACCCTTTCCCAGGTAATATGGAAGGTGAGCGTTCAGCTGTTGTAACCAGCACAGGTTGTGCCATGTTTGTCTTTCTTCCACAGGACAGAAACGACTTTGTATGTACAAAGTGGAAGCTTGTCTCCATATTGGAAGAGAAGGTTCAAGGTCTGGAGAAAGAAGTATCGACCCTGCGTTGCATAAGAGAAAATGAAGATTTCCTGGACAGACATCAGGATATGTTTCTACAGGCACAATGTTCTGAAGAATCAGAGCAGACTCTGCAGTGGGGACAGAGGGAAGGTGAAGAAATTTGGCAGCATGTGACCTCCAGAAGAAGAAAGAGGAGCATCCATGTACCAGCAATGGAGATACAGGTGAGCAATCATTTCCATGTTCTCTCCAGAGGTACTAAATGTGGAGAGTGGAGTAGATGATACATCTGAGGGAAGGGAGCAGAAAGAGACTCCACTGATTGGAAGGCATGAGATGCTCTGTCCTAGGGATGGGGGTTCTATGACCACCACTACCAAGAGGAGGCGGCGGGTGGTGGTGGTCAGGATTCCCTCCTCAGGGGGACTGAGTCATCTATCTGCCACCCCGACTGGGAAATCCGAGGGGTCTGCTGCTTGCCAGGAGCTAGGATTCACGATGTGACGGAGAGACTGCCGAAACTCATCAAGCCCTCGGATCACTACCCCATCCTGCTTCTCCACATGGGCACCAATGATATTGCCAAGAATAACCTTGAGTGGATCACTGCAGACTACGTGGCTCTGGAAAGAAGGATAAAGGAGTTTGAGGCGCAAGTGGTGTTCTCGTCCATTCTCCCTGTGCAAGGAAAAGGCCTGGGTAGAGACCGTCGAATCGTGGAAGTCAACGAACGGCTACGCAGGTGGTGTCGGAGAGAAGGCTTTGGATTCTTTGACCATGGGATGGTGTTCCAAGGAGGAGTGCTAGGCAGAGACGGCCTCCACCTAACGAAGAGAGGGAAGAGCATCTTCGCAAGCAGGCTGATAACCTAGTGAGGAGGGCTTTAAACTAGGTTCACCGGGGGAAGGAGACCAAAGCCAGCCCTGAGGTAAGTGGGGAAATTGGATACCGGGAGGAAGCACAAGCAGGAGCTCACAAGAGGGGAGGACTCCTGTCTCATACTGAGAAAATGGAACGATCAGCGAGTTAGCTTAAGTGTCTATACACAAATGCAAGAAGCCTGGGAAACAAGCAGGGAGAATTGGAAGTCCTGGCACTGTCAAAGAACTATGATGTGATTGGAATAACAGAGACTTGGTGGGATAACTCACATGACGGGAGTACTGTCATGGATGGATATAAACTGTTCAGGAAGGACAGGCAGGGCAGAAAAGGTGGGGGAGTTGCATTGTATGTAAGAGAGGAGTATGATTGCTCAGAGCTCCAGTATGAAACTGCAGATAAACCTGAGAGTCTGTGGATTAAGTTTAGAAGTATGAGCAACAAGGGTGATGTTGTGGTGGGAGTCTGCTATAGACCACCAGACCAGGGGGATGAGGTGGATGAGGCTTTCTTCCAGCAACTAACAGAAGTTACTAGATCACAGGCCCTGGTTCTCATGGGAGACATTAATCACCCTGATATCTACTGGGAGAGCAATACAGCAGTGCACAGACAATCGAGGAAGTTTTTGGAAAGTGTAGGGGACAATTTCCTGGTTCAAGTGCTGGAGAAACCAACTAGGGGCAGAGTTCTTCTTGACTTGCTGTTCACAAACCAGGAAGAATTAGTAGGGGAAGCAAAAGTGGATGGGAACCTGGGAGGCAGTGACCATGAGATGGTCGAACTCAGGATCCTGACACAAGGAAAAAAGGAGAGCAGCAGAATATGGACCCTGGACTTCAAAAAAGCAGACTTTGATTCCCTCAGGGAACTGATGGGCAGGATCCCCTGGGAGACTAACATGAGGGTCAAAGGAGTCCAGGAGAGCTTTCTGTATTTTGAAGAATCCTTATTGAGGTTACAGGAACGAACCATCCCGATGTGTAGAAAGAATAGTAAATGTGGCAGGCGACCAGCTTGGCTTAACAGTGAAATCCTTGCTGATCTTAAATACAAAAAAGAAGCTTAGAAGAAGTGGAAGATTGGACAAATGACCAGGGAGGAGTATAAAAATATTGCTCAGGCATGCAGGAGTGAAATCAGGAAGGCCAAATCGCACTTGGAGTTGCAGCTAGCAAGAGATGTTAAGAGTAACAAGAAGGGTTTCTTCAGGTATGTTAGCAACAAGAAGAAAGTCAAGGAAAGTGTGGGCCCCTGACTGAATGAGGGAGGCAACCTAGTAACAGAGGATGTGGAAAAAGCTAATGTACTCAATGATTTTTTTGCCTCTGTCTTCATGAACAAGATCAGCTCCCAGACTGCTGCACTGAGCAGCACAGTATGGGGAGGAGGTGACCAGCCCTCTGAGAAGAAAGAAGTGGTTCAGGACTATTTAGAAAAGCTGGATGAGCACAAATTCATGGGGCTGGATGCCAGGGCCACCCAGAGGATTCAGGGGGCCTGGGGCAAAGCAATTTCAGGGGCCCCTTCCATAAAAAAAAGTTGCAATACCATAGAATACTATATTCTAGTGGGGGCCTGGGGCAAATTGCCCCACTCGCCGCCCCCCCCCCCCACCGGGCGGCCCTGCCGGATGCACTGCATCCGAGGGTGCTAAAGGAGTTGGCAGATGTGATTGCAGAGCCATTGGCCATTATCTTTGAAGACACAAGGTGATCCGGGGAGGTCCCAGATGACTGGAAGAAGGCTAATGTAGTGCCCATCTTTAAAAAAGGGAAGAAGGAGGATGCGGGAAACTACAGGCCAGTCAGCGTCACTTCAGTCCCTGGAAAAATCATGGATCAGGTCCTCAAGGAATCAATTCTGAAGCACTTAGAGGAGAGGAAAGTGATGAGGAACAGTCAGCATGGATTCACGAAGGGGAAGTCATGCCTGACTAACCTAATTGCCTTCTATGAGGAGATAACTGACTCTGTGGATGAGGTCAAGTATCAGGGGGTAGCCGTGTTAGTCTGTATCTACAAAAACAACAAAGAGTCTGGTGGCACCTTAAAGACTAACAGATTTATTTGGGCATAAGCTTTCGTGAGTAAAAACCTCACTTCTTCGGATGCATAGAGTGAAAGCTACAGATGCAGGCATTATATACAGACACATGGAGAGCAGGGAGTTACTTCACAAGTGGCGAACCAGTGTTGACAAGGCCAATGTCAAGAGCTGAGGAAGCGTTGTCTACTGTGTCCCCATATCTACTCTGGCAACAGCATCAGAGGACCCAACCACATCAGCCACACCATCAGGGGCTCATTCACCTGCACATCCACTAATGTCATATATGCCATCATGTGCCAGCAATGCCCCTCTGCCATGTACATTGGCCAAACCGGACAGTCCCTCCGCAAAAGAATAAATGGACACAAATCGGACATCAGGAATGGTAACATACACAAGCCAGTAAGTGAACACTTCAATCTCCCTGGTCATTCTATCACAGATTTAAAAGTCACTGTCATTGAACAAAAAAACTTCAGAAACAGACTTCAAAGAGAAACAGCAGAACTAAAATTCATTTGCAAATTCAACACCATTAATCTGGGCTTGAATAGGGATTGGGAGTGGCTGGCTCACTACAGAAGCAGCTTTTCCTCTCCTGGAATTGACACCTCCTCATCTATTATTGGGAGTGGACTACATCCACCCTGATTGAATTGGCCTTGTCAACACTGGTTCGCCACTTGTGAAGTAACTCCCTGCTCTCCATGTGTCTGTATATAATGCCTGCATCTGTAGCTTTCACTCTATGCATCCGAAGAAGTGAGGTTTTTACTCACGAAAGCTTATGCCCAAATAAATCTGTTAGTCTTTAAGGTGCCACCAGACTCTTTGTTGTTTTTGTGGATGAGGGGAAAGCAGTGGATGTGTTATTCCTTGACTTTAGCAAAGCTTTTGATACGGTCTCCCACAGTATTCTTGCTGGCAAGTTAAAGAAGTATGGGCTGGATGAATGAACTGTAAGGTGGATAGAAAGCTGGCTAGATCGTCGGGCTCAACAGCTAGTGATCAATGGCTCCATGTCTAGTTGGCAGCCGGTTTCAAGCGGAGTGCCCCAAGGGTTGGTCCTGGGGCCGATTTTGTTTAATATCTTTATTAATGATCTGGAGGATGGCGTGCACTGCACTCTCAGCAAGTTTTTAGATGACACTAAAATGGGAGGAGTGGTAGATATGCTGGAGGGTAGGGATAGGATACAGAGGGACCTAGACAATTAGATGATTGGGCCAAAAGAAATGTGATGAGGTTCAACGAGGACAAGTGCAGAGTCCTGCACTTAGGATGGAAGAATCCCATACATTGCTACAGACTAGGGACCGAATGGCTAGGCAGCAGTTCTGCAGAAAAGGACCTAGTGGTTACAGTGGATGAGAAGCTGGATATGAGTCGACAGTGTGCCCTTGTTGCCAAGAAGGCTAACGGCATTTTGGGCTGTATAAGTAGGGGCATTGCCAGCAGATCGAGGGACATGATCATTCCACTCTATTCGACATTGGTGAGGCCTCATCTGGAGTACTGTGTCCAGTTTTGGGACCCACACTACAAGAAGGATGTGGAAAAATTGGAAAGAGTCCAGCGGAGGGCAACAAAAATGATTAGGGAGCTGGAGCACATGACTTATGAGGAGAGGCTGAGGGAACTGGGATTGTTTAGTCTGCAGAAGAGAAGAATGAGGGGGGATTTGATAGCTGCTTTCAACTACCTGAAAGGGGGTTCCAAAGATGATGGAGCTAAGCTGTTCTCAGTGGTGGCAGATGACAGAACAAGGAGTAATGGACTCAAGTTGCAGTGGGGGAGGTTTAGGTTGGATATTAGGAAAAACTTTTTCACTAGGTGGGTGGTGAAGCACTGGAATGGATTACCTAGGGAGGTGGTGGAATCTCCTTCCTTAGAGGTTTTTAAGGTCAGGCTTGACAAAGCCCTGGCTGGTATGATTTAGTTGGGAATTGGTCCTCCTTTGAGCAGGGAGTTGGACTGGATGACCTCCTGAGGTCCCTTCCAACCCTGATATTCTATGATTCTATGAGAGGTAACAGAGACAGAGGAAATTCAATTCAGTGCTAACTCTTCGTTGGGGATGGAAGAGCAACAAAAATGATTAAAGATCTAGAAAACATGAGCTATGGGGGAAGATTGAAAAAACTGGATTTGTTCTGTCTGGAGAAGAGAAGGCTGAGAGGGGACATGATAACAGTTCTCAAATACATAAAAGGTTGTTACAAGGAGGAGGGAGAAAAATTGTTCTTCTTAACCTCTGAGGGTAGGACAAGAAGTAATGGGCTAAAATTGCAGCAAGGGTGGTTTAGGTTGAACATTAGGAAAAACTTCCCAACTGTCAGGGTGGCTAAGCACTGGAATAAATTGCCTAGGGAGGTTGTGGAATCACCATCATTGGGGAATTTTAAGAGCAGGTTGGACAAACACCTGTCAGGGATGGTCTAGATAATACTTAGTCCTGCCTTGAGTGCAGGGGACTGGACTAGATGACCTTGAGAGGTCACTTTCAGTTCTGTGATTCTATGGAATATGGGTGACCATTTATAATATTATGGATACCAATATTACAAAATTGCAATGAATCTTACAAGGTATGCCATGTATGATATCAGTCAAAAAGTGATGATTTGCTAAGTATGCTAATTTTGTTTATAAGCATGTATCATCTTTGCATCGTGCATTATAAATGTGTGATATATCTGTGCTGTGTTTCTAGGTCACGCCCCCAGACAGATTGGCATCAGCACTGTACAGTCTGTTTGATGGCCCATCAAGGGTAATCAGCTATACCAGTGTTTCTCAAACTGGGGTCCGTGAGGGTACTCCAGGGGGTCCACAGGCCACCCTGACCAAGTCCTCCACCTCCCTCCCAGTGCCTTCTGCACGCTGGGGAACAGCTGTTCAGTGGCATGCAGGAGGCGCTGGGGGGGGTGGGGATAGGGGGCGCTCAGGGGAGGCAGTGGAAAGAAGCAGGGAAGAGGAGCAGAAGGGGTGGAGCGGGAAGAGGTGGGGTGGGGCCTTGGGGGAATGGATGGAATGGGGGTGGGGCCTCGGGCTGAGCGGGGGGATTGGCGGTCTGTGAAAAATTTTAAATCAAAATGGGGATCCTTGGGGTGCTAAAGTTTGAGAACCGCTAAGCTCTACAATGGACCCATTGAGAGAAGCCAGGGGCTATGCCCATGAGTCAGCAGGACATGTAGGGACATGCCTATGGACAGGGGACTCTAAGTATCTTTCCATGCCCATGTGCTGTGAGCTAGTGTTTGGGACAGAGGAAGTACAAACCATATGGAAAAGGATATAAAAAGGCAGCTGCATCACCTCCATATGTCTTCAATCCTGCATCTCACCTCTGTAGTAACTTCTCTACAAACGGACAAAGGTCTGATAGACCCTCTCTAAGCTTTGGGTGTGTTCCAGAGGGACTTTACAAGCCAGCAAACTCGCCAACACTGCTATGAACCTGATAGTTGGACCTTGAAGTCATATGTATCAGATTGCTCTGATCATTTAACAGCTCTCTCCTCTTTTTTTTCATGTATAATAAAACCACTAGTTTTAGATACTAAAGGACTGGCTGGCAGTGTGGTATTTTCCACACTAATCCAAACTAATATTGCCCTGGCAATGTGGCTGCCCCTTTGGGGATCAGAAGAACATTTTGTTAAGTGAATAGAGTTTTAAGTAACTTCTCACTTTACTGGACCTATCTGCTGATTGGGGGCCAGAAACTGGAATGCAATAAAGGGGGCTAAGGGATTTCTTTTTTTCAGCTTCTCGATAACCAGTGTGGGGGATCTGGAGCACAGATTGTGACTGGTTGGTGATTCTAACTACAGAGTTAACCAGCAGTTTTAGGGGAATCTGCTCTCCTTTTTGCAGCCTGCCCTGGCCACAGATTATACTCTGAGGTTCCTACTCAGCATTCATTCCGTCAAAATTCCCACGGATTCTACTTGAGTAAGGAGCTCAGAGTCCATCCCTTTGATCTGAGTCTGACAGTGAGATACCTCCACTCCGGTGAGAGACCCATAAGGAGTGCGAAGCTGGAGAGATGGTTACAGCTACAAATGGTGTGAGTGCTGTTCGTGTACAGAGCAGTGCAGCCGTCTGGAGTCCAGGTGCCTTTCCCAGCGATGAATTTCCAGTGAACACAGAGAGCCTCTTCCTCCTCTTTCTTTGCCTGGAAACAAAAACACCCCATCATCATCCTCACTGGATCATGGGGAGAACACTGTTTCTTTTGTCACATATCTCTAATAGACAGTAATAAACCTGATATCACCAACGGCTTCATGGCTTTCATTGTGCTGCATGTAACAGCCATTTGGGACTTCCCATTGGCAGTGGAAATACAAGCAAGATCCTCCAGCTCCAATAGCACAAGCCCCTGATCCTAGAGCTAAAGTGGTAATTCCCTTAACTCTGAGCACTGTAGGGTCTATGACACACAATTGTGCAGTTCCATTTTGAGCCAGGGCTGCCCGGAAGGGGGGGGGAAAGTGGGGCAATTTGCCCCAGGCCCCGGGCCCCACAGGGGCCCCCAAGAGAATATAGTATTCTATAGTATTGCAACTTTTTTTTATGGAAGGGGCCCCCGAAATTGCTTTGCCCCCGGCCCCCTGAATCCTCTGGGCAGCCCTGTTTTGAGCCATTAAAAGGCATTCACACACCTGCCCACAAATACCCACATGCACTCTAGCAAGTTCATTACTTCATCAAAGAAGGCACCATCTCATGCTGTTTCCCTGAACTCTGCTATCTATAGGGCAGAGGTCCCCAAACTGTGGGGTGCGCCCCCCTAGGGGGACATAGACGAATCTTCTGAGGGACATGACAGGTCCTGGGTCAGCCCCCAGGAGGGGCGGAATGAGAATACAACCCAGCCCCTCCCCACCCTGAGCTCTGCTGTAGTCCCACCCGTAGCCGCATCCCTGACTTCCAGCCCCATGTCTGGCACCGTCCCCAGCCTCAGCATGGCTCCACTTCCAGCCCCTTACGGCTCCATTCCTGGCCCAGGGCCCAGGCTGGGAGCAAGGGAGGGGCTGGGAGCGGAGCCGCACCTGGCCATGGGCTCAGTTGCTGGCCCCCACCACAGCCCAGCTGCTGCTTCACTCCCAACGTCAACCTTGGCCCCCGGCCATGGCTCTGGCCCTGCTCCCGCCCCCCAGACCCAACCCCGCTGCGGACGCAGCCTCAGCCCCCTTACCCCTGTCCGTGTCCTCTCCCCCTGCCCCCGAACCGTGGACTGAACCCAGCCCCAGCTCAGAGGGAGGGGTGTGGACAGGGTAAGGGGGGGTGATCCTCAAAAGTTTGGGGACCACTGCTATAGGGAGTTGCTTTCCAATTATTCCTGCTCTAAGGGGTGAGCCAGGCACAGTTGTTATTTTGAGCGTTTTACATGATGAATCATAATCCAATCTGGCCTGGTGCGAACCCTATGTAACGTCCTCCCCAGAACAGCCCCCGTGTCAGGACTGAAGAAGCGCCCTCTGTTTCTCAGATAACTGTTCCTCAGTCCAGAAAGGCAACACAACTCAAATGCCCTGCAGGAGACGCACCTTTTAAGTGACCAACTGGAGCCCCGGGCACAAAACAAAGTAAAAGGATCTACACTCACCTGTCTATGGCGTAGGGTGAAGTTCACAGGTTTGGAGAGGTTCATGAGCCTCCCAGCTCCGACAGCCCCACTCACCACCCTGGAATTCAGGTGAAAATTCCTCAATTTCTCATCAGCCATTAGATCTCCCTCGTTGAGAAATCTCTTGTCAATGATGGAGTCCAGGGTGGAGTAAGAAATAAAAGCAACAGCCCCAAAATCTGAAAACATGAAATGATGCTTCATCATAGACACAGGGACACTGAGACAAAGAAAGATCAAGCCAGGTGCCAAAGGTCACAGTGAGTGTGGGGCAGTGCTGGGGAAAGAACCCAGGAGTCCTGGCTAGCAGTTTGAGCTTTAACTACTAGAGCATGTTGCCTCCTCCCTCTTCTTCCACAGAAGCACTTCTGTGTTGGAAACATTGGTGTGCACTATGGGAGTGTGATTCCTAAAGTGCACTAATGTACATTGAACCTTTAGTGCACACTAGTAGGGTCTATAAAGACCAATTAATGCACAGTACGTTAGTGCTCTTTAGAAATCATACCCCCATACTGCACATTATCCAGCTACGTAGACAGTCCTAGGTGAAAGGCACTGAGGTGAAGCCGTAGTTTTTCTTGGTTAGAAGAGGCAGAGGGGTTGGTTAGTGAGGAGCTTTCCCTGGTGATAAAGAATTAAGAACCAGTCCCAGTTAGGTCATACTGGCCTGAAAATCAGAGTAAAATTGGTAAATATTATCCTGGTTCCATTCTAGGACGTCACGCACGTCAACCTGGGACCTAGCTGGGCTCATCATCAGAACATCATGTGTTGGGCCAACGGATCTCTGATCTTTCCATTCTCTGGACCAATTCATATGCCCATCAAAGCTTCTCTCTCCTCCCTGCCCCTCCCACTGCTCGGTTTTCTTGCTGCAGGACAACCAGGAATGAAGGGCTCTGCAGAGCTCAATGGCCTGAAAAACACTGGCTCAGCCAACAAGGTCCACACTAGTGTCAGGATAACAGAGGCAAGCAAGCCAGCCTGGGGTGACAGGAAGGGGAGAACTAGGGCTGGGGTTTGGTGTCTAGTTAAAGGGGTGAGTGCCTGGGAAGCACTAGGATGGTACCTTCTGTGGCTGCTCTGGTGATCGTATCGCAGTGAATGTCCATTGTCTCCTCCTGAGCTCTCAGCCTGAAGACCTCATCACAGGGACCAGCAGCTGGGACAACGAGGAGCGTCTCGATAGCTGGGGAGGAAAATGGCAAAGCCTCTTGCTGCAAGGGCAAGGCAGGTTTGGAGCTCCACTCTCTCAGAATCCCCACCCCCTTTCTCCTCACCTCCATTTCTCTGTGTTTCCCTGAGCCCCTCTGGTTGACCTTCTATGATCCATCATCCCTGCGTCCCCATGAAGATGCCACTGTGCCAAGAGGCAGAAGGCAACTTCTCCCTGCTGCCTCACCTCTGCACTTTAGCAGGGGAAGCAGCAGGAAGGGGTTTTGCTGGGACAGGGAGTGAAAGGAGGACGCAATGGCAGCTGCCTGTGGCGACAGGAGATTGGCATTGCTTTTAAAACCCTCTCAGGCAGCTGCCATTGCTGCAAAGCCCCTGGGCTGGGTTTATGGCTGGCGGGTAGCATAGGCCGGGGAAGGCTGTGCCTCCCCAAACAGCCTGGCATGGCCCCGCCCATGATCCGCCCCCAGACCCCCTCCTGCCTGCTTCCAGTTCCCTTCAGGCTCTTCCGTGGCTGAGAGGCTGGGCCAGGCAGGCTCCAAGGCCCAGCGCTGGGAGGGCTGGGGTTGGGGTTAGGGCCATGCCACGTCACACTGCCTGCCCATCCGCCCGGCGCTGGAGTTGGGGACGATCTGACTGCCCAGTGCTCCAGGGCTGGGGGTGCTCCCACTGTGCTGCCCGCCCCGTACTCCGGGGCTGGGGTAGGGGTGCCAGTGGAAGAGAGGGGGTGGAACAGGAGGGATGGGCCTTGGGCAGAGAGGGAGGGGCCGGGGATTAGCCTCTCTAAATGGCTCATTCACCTGCCACCCATGGCTGTGTTATAAACCCTGAGAGAGGATGCAGTGGTGTTCTGTATTGAAAAGAGTATAACCCCCTATCTCACAGCCTCCACAAGGCAATGTGGGAGCCTCCCATCCTCCTCACCCATAGACTCTGTTGTCACAGTCTGTTTCTTCATCTCCGGAGACTTCAAAGCAGCCGTCAGTGCAGCCAATTCCACACTCTGCAGGAGGAACGTCACGGCAGAGGCCACCTCCCTCTTGCTCTCGTTCCCACCAGCACTGAGGGTGGAGCTATTCAGGAAGGGATCAAAGGGGCCAGCAACTTCCTGGGATTGGGAAAGGAAACACCCTGAGAAGGAGGGAGGATTTCAGTGGTTCATGAGTCACATTCTTCAGACTACCAGGGGAACAATGACCCTCTTAGGGACATACGGGTTCATAGTGACCTTCCCCACGCAGTGGGACTGCAGCATTCTCAAAGAGGGAGCCCTTTACAGAGCGAGTGAGGCTACTGAGGCTTGCTCAGGACTCCACAGTAAGCTGAAACCAGGGGAGGGCTAATGCCCTGTGTCATTCCCTCCTCATCCCTGGTCCCTTCAGTGTAGGTGCCAGAGAACATTGCAACAAATCAGCAGGCATCTAGGTTCTCTCTGTGTTACCCCCGAGAGACTTTGGATCTTCCTAGGACCAGTGGGGACAGAACCCAGATCCCCTGCCACTTAAGCTAGAGAGCATGGGCACACACTCCCCTTTTCTGAAGAGCAGCTACAATTCCCCCCAAAGTGAGACTGCTATTCCACACATGTAGGGGCAGAACCTCTGACCTGCAGCGATACTGGGCACACATGGTCTGCAAATTCACTAAGGTTGAATTCATGAAGGAGCAAAATTCACTGTTGCTGCCCTGCAGAACAATCAGAGGAACTGGATTATTTCTGAAAGCATGGAAACACCACCCAAAATTAAGGTTAATGGTTCTGCAGAGCGATGTTGCTTTGACCTGTGGCTGGCTGACTGTCCCACTAAAATGCTTACAGATTATGACATGTTAAGGCTAAGTGTGGTGAAGCCCACAGACACGCTGATATTTCACATAGGGGGGTGGGATAGCTCAGTGGTTTGAGCATTGGCCTGCTAAACCCAGGGTTGTGAGTTCAATCCTTGAGGGGGCCACTTGGGGATCTGGAACAAAATCAGTACTTGGTCCTGCTAGTGAAGGCAGGGGGCTGGACTTGATGACCTTTCAAGGTCCCTTCCAGTTCTAGGAGATGGGATATCTTTATTATTATTATTATTATAGTATTGAAGCTTTCATGCATATTAATGAATTTCTCCTTCCCTTCCTCACAGGGGTTTATAAGGATTATTATCCTCCTTCTACAAGTGGGGAACCGATGCACAGAGAGACTGAGAAAATTGCCCAAAGTCACACAGTGAGTCTGGGGCAGAGATGGGATCCGAACTCTGACTTCCTGTATCTCTGGCTGGTGCCTTAACTGCAGAACTCTGATGTACAGTGGGGGCATCACACACCTAAGCATGATACGGTCAAGTTTTCAGAAGCACTTTGTGTTGGACTGATTCTGCTCCCACTGCAGTCAGTGGTAAACCCTGGATAAGCAAGAATTCTCAGGCTCAAAGTTTTGTGTGTACTCTTTGTGAAAACCCTCAAAGCACAATTAAACCCCTTCCACGTACCTGCAGAAAGACATCTTTGCACAGCTCCATCTGCTCTTTTATCTCTAGAGTCTCAGTCTGGCATTTAAAGGTAACATCTAGCAACAGAAAGAGAGGCAGGACAATTACATCAGGTCAACATCTGCAGGGCTAAGGTTTTCAGAAGTGTCTCATGATTTGATTTAAAAGGGCCCTGACTTTCAAAAGTACTGAGTACTCACCCTCTGAAAATCAGACGCCTTTAAGGTCTCAGGTTAGGCAACAAAATCAAAAGGCAATTTTGAAAACCTTGGCCTAAGTGACACACTAAGGCCACACACACAGGGACTCTAGGACAGAGCTGGGAATGGAAGCTTGATCATTTGAGTCCTAGCTTAGCATTTTAGCCACAAGGGCCATTCTTTCTTCCTACCAGGCAGGGCCGCCCGGGGGGGGGGGGGGGGTCAAGTGGGGCCCCAGGTCCCCGGCCCCAGAGGGGCCCTCACGAGAGTATAGTATTCTATAACTTTTTTTTATGGAAGAGGCCCCCAAAATTGCTTTGCCCCTGGCCCCCTGAATCCTCTGGGCGGCCCTGCTACCAGAATACGAAGTTGATGATCTACTGAAACCCAGCAGGTGTTTTCTTCCTTTAATTCCACTGATCCCTTAAGCCCCGTCTATCTCACAACTTTCAACTGAGTCTGTAATCATTTAGCAATACATTTGGCCCTAAAAGCCTGGTGCGTGTCCACACATCACCTGGTTAATACTCACTTAAGCTTTGCTTGTGTAGCTCATTGATCAGTGTGTGTTATGTGTCCTCTAGGGGCTGGTCCACCGAGGGGCTGGTTCTGCCACAGCTCCTAGCTATGGGAGTTCATCCCTCAGCTCAAACAGTAGGGGGTCATGCAGTTACAAGATCATGGGTTTGATCCTTGGTGATAAACCAGATGACTGCTGTTACATCTATACTCGAGACGTTTCCCTTCCCTAGAAGTGTTCTAACCCTGCTATTGTACTTCTAAAAGACCGGAGTCTCATCAAGATATGTCTGCACTAGAAACGCTAAAGTGGCACAGCTGCAGCTGTAGTGTAGACACTGACTACAGTGGTGGAAGGGTTCTTCCATTGCTGTGGTAAATCCACCTCTGAGAGCTGGTAGCTAGGACAAGTCAAGAATTTTTCTGTTGACCTAGTGTTGCCTACACTGAGGCTTAGGCTGGCTTATGGTTGACTGAAGTTTCAGGTGTTCAGCAGGCCTCAGTTACACTAAAAGCCTTATGTTGTGCTGGCCTGGAAAAGGCGGTTAAAGTGGGTGTAAATGGCTCCTAAGAATGCTCCCTGTGGAGGGACACTCCACAGCTAGTGTGGAATTGGTATAAGGGCCTTTACATGATCTTGGCTTCATATGCAACGCAGATCAAGGATGTGATCAGAATGCACCACATGCTTCAGCTACTTTCTGGTTCTCAGGGGCCATGGGAAGCAGAGGATAAAGTACAGCAGCCCTGCATGGTCCCAGAATGCATAGAGCACAAAGGTGGCTTAAAGCTACCTTTTCCTCCACCCTTTCTATTCCCTGCCATAAGCACAGGAATGGCATAAGTAAGAATCAGGCATAACCCAGAGGGCGTTACAACCAAGTGTAGCAGGGAAAGTGCAACAGTTCTTAAACCAATTCAGAACAGCTGGTGAGGATCTGCCTAACTGCATCAGCTGGGCTGAAACTAGTTGGGTGCAGCTAGCAACACAGGCACAATCTTAGTCCTGGACTACACCTAAAACGTAGGTAGATCTAGCTATGTGAAAAATTCACACCCCTGAGAGACATAGTTAAGGCGTTCTAAGCCCAGTGTCGACACCATTAGGTTGACAGAAGAATTCTTCCATCAACCTAGATACCACCTCTCAGCAGGTGGATTAACTACAGTGACAGAAAAACCCCTTCCATCGCTGTATCAAGTGTCTACACTACAGTGCTACAGAGGCACAGCTGCAGCGCCGTAGCTGTGCTGCTGTCACTGCTGTAGTATGGACACAGCCGGAGTAACTGTGGCTAGTGGTGGCCTAGGATGCCGTGCTGGGCCAAATTCTCAGCTGGTGTAACTCAATGGAGCTCCATCAAAATCAACAGACTTTACACCAGGCCCATGGTTGCCTCCCTGGTTGTGACACTGTTTTCTTTGCAGCATGGACACAAACTGTGGTCAAAATCAATTTAAAACCCATGCTACTCACCCTTCCTGCAGGAACCCGGAATCCCATAGCTGTCCATGGCGGCAGTGCCAACACTCAGGAGCGCAAATGGAGAGCTGGGATGTTCCACAGCATGGGATCTGATGGCAGGTGCAAGCGTAGGCATGCTCCAAACGAACTCAGTGCCAGCGACTCGGTTCCACACCACATCCCTTACAGGCTGATTGTCTAGGATGATGGCGCCAGTCTCTGATGTATTGGCCACCATCAAGGCAAAGTTCTCTAAGCCCTCCTGGGCATTTATAGAATACATCCGGCAGTAACTGGCAACATCTGGAACATTCATCAGGAAGGCGTGGGAGGAATTAGGGAGAGCTGCACCCACGCTGTAGAACACCACCTGGATGCCCACATTAGCAGAGATGTAGACTGGGATCCAGGGCTTGACAGGACGCTGGAGTACACTGCCTCCTGCTAGAGTAACAGTCTCTGCCTGTTCCCCTAGTTGATACAACACAGTTGTGCTCTGGGAAGCAGTGATGTAGACTACTTCATCTACTTTCTGCCAGGGTAAGGGAGGAATGATGTATGTTGTACCCCAGCTGCAAACTGGTAGGAGCTGCTCAAAGACATGGTTGCATTTTGTGCTAGTACAGAAACACACCTGGCCAACCAAGACAGCCACTGGCTTTTCTGAGACAATCCTGGTGCCAGACAGATCGGCTATGCCTTGTAACTGGTAGCCTTGGAAAGCAAGGAGTATAATTTTCAGTGTGTCACCAGTGGAGTAGACCCGTGTTCCCTAACGTAACTTGCCTTTCACATGGACTGTCACAAGGTTGCGGTCTTCATATGTCATAACAGAGAACTCTGGGTAACTATCTAAGGATTCTGTAGAGGGAGTCACTATGTAGTGTTCATTTCCCAAGCTGGAGACAGGATACAGCACAGTGGTCTCAGGGCTCACATGTTTGTTGCTGACAGACACTACTGAGATATCTTTGTCAGCCTTGACTAGGACCACCTTGGAGAACTTGATAACACCCTTAATTCCCACTGACTCTGGTAGGCTGACCCGCACCATCTCTCCCCAATTTACCATAATCTTCTTATCAAATGGGTAATTGGAGACGGAAACAGACACTGAAGTGAAGGCAAAGTAGCCAGTAATTTGCACTTCAACTTGACTAGAGTTCCCACAGTCATCCATGTAGGAGGTGATGAATTCTCTTCCCAGAGTCTCAGTCTGACATGTGCCTGCAAGGAAAAATAGCAATAAACCCTTAGAGGTGGAGAGGGAAACTGTCAAAAGGTGGATAGAGTAAAAGGGACTGGATCAACTTTGTTCAGGCCAAAACCTAAGGCCCAGAATAAAAGAAAAGGTACTTGAAAAACCTTAATGCAGCTAGAAATTTTCCCCATTATATTTTAATCTAAATGAAAATATATTTTATTAATAGTAAACATTATTTTAAATAATTAAAAAGCACAACGTAGAGAGCTTAGCACCCAACAAAGGCTTTGGAACCAAACACGACTTCGGGGAATGTTCCAATCTGGATCAGAACTCGACAATTGTCCCTGGTCTCTCTAATAGTTCAGAACCAGAATCCTGGATCCAAATACTCATGGAAACACAGAAAAATTTCAGATCCAGATGCTCACTTAATGATTTGGACTCAGCTATAAGAATAATTGTTTGCCCTACCCGAGCACCTCCTGTCTAAGCTCAAAACACTTTACAGACAGACATTAAATAATTCTCAGTCCCACCAGGAGATGGGTCAATATTACTGTCCCCACTGCACTGAGGGGGAAACTAAGGCACAGAAAGGGTTAGGAGCTTGCTCAAAGTAACCCCACAAATCAGCAGAAGAACTCTCAGTCTCTTGTACTCTAACCGTTAAAACCTACAACCATTCCCAGCATTGGGAATAGAACTTTAGTCTGTTGTGTTGATAAGGGCAGGTGCGTTGGGCCTCTTGGACTGAGGTGATAATAAAACCCTTTTGTACTGTTACAACATTAAACACAAAAAAATGTGGTTGAGGGTCTTGTGTCAAGTTGTCACTGGCACCTTCTCCTGTTGCAACCACCACCATTAAATAGAGAGAGAGAGAGAGAGAGAGAGAGAGAGAGAGAGAGAGAGACACATATAAGAAACAGAGCAATAAAATTACAATTTTAAAAAGTTAAATAAAACTTTTATTTAATAAGTTTCCTTCATTTCCCTTTTCGTTATATAGGGCCAGATCCTCAGCTAGTGTAAATCAGTGTAGCACCACTGCCTACAACAGACCTTTGCTGATTTACAACAGATGAGGATTCTGCCCATTACCCCCAGCTGACATCCCACTTGGCTCTTTATAGAGAGATCCAGAAACATCGTATCTCCCAACAAACATTTTATCCTCACTCCCAGAGCTCGCTCTCTCTGCCCTGAGTGGAAAGAAAATTAAGGCCAAATGTAATATAACTTTTCATAAGAACGGCCGTACTGGGTCAGACTAAAGGTCCATCTAGCCCAGTATCCTGTCTACCAACAGTGGCCAATGCCAGGTGCCCCAGAGGGAGTGAACCTAACAGGTAATGATCAAGTGATCTCTCTCCTGCCATCCATCTCCATCCTCTGACAAACAGAGGCTAGGGATACCATTCCTTATCCATCCTGGCTAATAGCCATTAATGGACTTAACCTCCAAGAATTTATCCAGTTCTCTTTTAAACCCTGTTATAGTCCTAGCCTTCACAACCTCCTCAGGCAAGGAGTTCCACACGTTCACTGTGCGCTGTGTGAAGAACTTCCTTTTATTTGTTTTAAGCCTGCTGCCCATTAATTTCATTTGGTGACCCCTAGTTCTTATATTATGGGAACAAGTAAATAATTTTTCCTTATTCACTTTCTCCACATCACTCATGATTTTATATACCTCTATCATATCCCCCCTTAGTCTCCTCTTTTCCAAACTGTAAAGTCCTAGCCTCTTTAATCTCTCCTCATATGGGACCCGTTCCAAACCCTTAATCATTTTAGTTGCCCTTTTCTGAACCTTCTCTAGTGCCAGTATATCTTTTTTGAGATGAGGAGACCACATCTGTACGCAGTATTCAAGATGAGGGCGTACCATGGATTTATATAAGGTCCACATGTTTGTTGACCCCTTCAAAGAACTCTAATACATCAGAAAGACATGATTTCCTTTACAGAAACCATGTTGACTTTTGCCCAACAATTTATGTTCTTCTATGTGGCTGACAATTTTATTCTTTACAATTGTTTCCCGGTACTGACGTTAGACTTACCGGTCTGTAATTGCCAGGATCACCTCTAGAGCCCTTTTTAAATATTGGCGTTACATTAGCTATCTTCCAGTAATTGGGTACAGAAGCCAACTTAAAGGACAGGATACAAACCATAGTTAATAGTTTCTCAATTTCACATTTGAGTTCTTTTAGAACTCTTGGGTGAATGCCATCTGGTCCCAGTGACTTGTTACTGTTAAGTTTATCAATTAATTCCAAGCCCTCCTCTAGTGACACCTCAATCTGTGACAATTCCTCAGATTTGTCACCTACAAAGGACGGCTCAGGTTTGGGAATCTCCCTAACATCCTCAGCAGTGAAGACTGAAGCAAAGAATTCATTTAGTTTCTCCACAATGACTTTATCGTCTTTAAGCGCTCCTTTTGTATCTCAATCGTCCAGGGGCCCCACTGGTTGTTTAGCAGGCTTTCTGCTTCTGATGTACTTAAAAAACATTTTATTATCTTCTGAATTTTTGGCTAGCTGTTCTTCAGCTTTTCTTATTACATTTTTACACTTAATTTGGCAGTGTTTATGCGCCTTTCTATTTACCTCACGAGCATTTGACTTCCCCTTTTTAAAAGATGCCTTTTTATCTCTGACTGCTTCTTTTACATGGTTTTTAAGCCATGGTGGCTCTTTTTTAGTTCTTTTACTGTGTTTTTTAATTTGGGGTATACATTTAAGTTGAGCCTCTATTATGGTGTCTTTGAAAAGTGTCCATGCAACTTGCAGGGATTTCACTTTATTCACTGTACCTTTTAATTTCTGTTTAACTAACCCCCTCATTTTTGCATAGTTCTCCTTTCTGAAATTAAATGCCACAGTGTTAGGCTGCTGAGGTGCTCTTCCCACCACAGGAATGTTAAATGTTATTATATTATTATTACTATTTCTAAGCGGTCCTGTTATAGTTACCTCTTGGAGCAGATCCTGCGTTCCACTCAGGACTAAATTGAGAATTGCCTCTCCCCTTGTGGGTTCCTGTACCAGCTGCTCCAAGAAGCAGTCATTTAAAGTATCAAGAAATTTTATCTCTGCATTTCGTCCTGAAGTGAAATGTTCCCAGTCAATATGGGGATAATTGAAATCCCCCACTATTATTGAGTTCTTAATTTTGATAGCCTCTCTAATCTCCCTTAGCGTTTCATCATCACTATCACTGTCCTGGTCAGGTGGTCGATAATAGATCCCTAATGTTATATTCTTATTAGAGCATGAAATTACTATCCATAGAGATTCTATGGAACATGTGGATTCACTGAAGATTTTTACTTCATTTGATTCTACATTTTCTTTCACATATAGTGCCACTCCCTCCCGCCTCCCCCGCCCCCTGCACAACCTGCTCTGTCCTTCCGATATATTTTGTACCCCGGAATGATTGTGTCCCATTGATTGTTCTCACTCCACCAGGTTTTTATGATGCCTGTTATATCAATATCCTCCTTTAACACGAGGCACTCTAGTTCACCCATCTTATTCCCACAAACAGGGAAGAATTAGTAGGGGAAGCAAAAGTGGATGGGAACCTGGGAGGCAGTGACCATGCGATGGTCGAGTTCAGGATCCTGACACAAGGAAGAAAGGAGAGCAGCAGAATACGGACCCTGGACTTCAGAAAAGCAGACTTTGACTCCCTCAGGGAACAGATGGGCAGGATCCCCTGGGAGAATAACATGAAGGGCAAAGGGGTCCAGGAGAGCTGGCTGTATTATAAAGAATCCTTACTGCGGTTGCAGGAACAAACCATCCCGATGTGTAGAAAGAATAGTAAATATGGCAGGCGACCAGCTTGGCTAAACAGTGAAATCCTTGCTGATCTCAAACGCAAAAAAGAAGCTTACAAGAAGTGGAAGATTGGACAAATGACCAGGGAGGAGTATAAAAATATTGCTCAGGCATGCAGGAGTGAAATCAGGAAGGCCAAATCACACTTGGAGTTGCAGTTAGCAAGAGATGTTAAGAGTAACAAGAAGGGTTTCTACAGGTATGTTAGCAAGAAGAAGAAAATCAAGGAAAGTGTGGGCCCCTTATTGAATGAGGGAGGCAACCTAGTGACCGAGGATGTGGAAAAAGCTAATGTACTCAATGATTTTTTTGCCTCTGTCTTCACACACAAGGTCAGCTCCCAGATTGCTGCACTGGGCAGTACAGCATGGGGAGAAGGTGACCAACCCTCTGTGGAGAAAGAAGTGGTTCGGGACTATTTAGAAAAACTGGATGTGCACAAGTCCATGGGGCCGGATGCGCTGCATCCGAGGGTGCTAAAGGAGTTGGCGGGTGAGATTGCAGAGCCATTAGCCATTATTTTTGAAAACTCATGGCGATCGGGGGAGGTCCCAGATGACTGGAAAAAGGCTAATGTAGTGCCCATCTTTAAAAAAGGGAAGAAGGAGGATCCGGGGAACTACAGGCCAGTCAGCCTCACCTCAGTCCCTGGAAAAATCATGGAGCAGGTCCTCAAGGAATCAATTATGAAACATTTAGTGGAGAGGAAAGTGATCAGGAACAGTCAGCATGGATTCATGAAGGGGAAGTCGTGCCTGACTAACCTAATTGCCTTCTATGATGAGATAACTGGCTCTGTGGATGAGGGGAAAGCAGTGGATGTGTTATTTCTTGACTTTAGCAAAGCTTTTGATACGGTCTCCCACAGTATTCTTGCCGCCAAGTTAAAGAAGTATGGGCTGGATGAATGGACTGTAAGGTGGATAGAAAGCTGGCTAGATCGTCGGGCTCAACGGCTAGTGATCAATGGCTCCATGTCTAGTTGGCAGCCGGTTTCAAGCGGAGTGCCCCACAGGTCGGTCCTGGGGCCGGTTTTGTTTAATATCTTTATTAATGATCTGGAGGATGGTGTGGACTGCACTCTCAGCAAGTTTGCAGATGAAACTAAACTAGGAGGCGTGGTAGATACACTAGAGGGTAGAGATCGGATACAGAGGGACCTAGACAAATTAGAGGATTGGGCCAAAAAAAACCTGATGAGCTTCAACAAGGACAAGTGCAGAGTCCTGCACTTAGGACGGAAGAATCCCCTGCACTGCTACAGACTAGGGACCGAATGGCTAGGTAGCAGTTCTGCAGAAAAGGACCTAGGGGTCACAGTGGACGAGAAGCTGGATATGAGTCAACAGTGTGCTCTTGTTGCCAAGAAAGCTAACGGCATTTTGGGCTGTATAAGTAGGGGCATTGCCAGCAGATCGAGGAACGTGATCGTTCCCCTTTATTCGACATTGGTGAGGCCTCATCTGGAATACTGTGTCCAGTTTTGGACCCCACACTACAAGAAGGATGTGGAAAAATTGGAAAGAGTCCAACGGAGGGCAACAAAAATGATTAGGGGTCTGGAGCACATGACTTATGAGGAGAGGCTGAGGGAACTGGGATTGTTTAGTCTCCAGAAGAGAAGAATGAGGGGGGATTTGATAGCAGCCTTCAACTACCTGAAGGGAGGTTCCAAAGAGGATGGAGCTCGGCTGTTCTCAGTGGTGGCAGATGACAGAACAAGGAGCAATGGTCTCAAGTTGCAGTGGGGGAGGTCCAGGTTGAATATTAGGAAAAACTATTTCACTAGGAGGGTGGTGAAGCACTGGAATGCGTTACCTAGGGAGGTGGTGGAGTCTCCTTCCTTGGAGGTTTTTAAGTCCCGGCTTGACAAAGCCCTGGCTTGGATGATTTAGTTGGGAATTGGTCCTGCTTTGAGCAGGGGGTTGGACTAGATGACCTCTTGAGGTCCCTTCCAACCCTGATATTCTATGATTCTATTATTTAGACTTCTCGCATTTGTACTTTAAAAACTTGTCACTGTTTATTTGTCTGCCCTTGTCTGATGTGTTGGAAATTTCCACTAGCTGAGAATCTGGCTGTCTAGGTTCAGGTCCTTTAATACGATCACTGAAGGGAGATATTGTGAAATGCTGGGCCTCCTTCTCCTGTCCCTTACACCATATGACCGCCACTGATTTCAATGCATTTCTCCTGATTTACACTGATGTGTTTGAAAAGAGATTCAGGCCCATCATTCTTAGCCTCAGTGGGAACTGGTGGCATGGTTGGATTTAGGGGCAGGTGACCCTGGTAACCACCTGGGGTGCCAGGCTTGGGGTGCTGTTTTTGTTCTTAGCGACAAAAGGGAAACCAGAATGTTTGAAGTAAAGTGTTTCAGGTATTCCATATGTGGATTCATTTTTCACTAGCCTCCTAGAACGTTCTGGACCTTTATAGGATCTCATGGAACCTCCCACATTTTCTGAGAACTACATTTTCCTCCAGCCTCCTAGAATGTTGTCAGCCACGCCCTCGCAACTATACACGGAACGGGGCATCGCCTATGGTTGGCAACTTTCCAATTGCACAAAACTGAACACCCTGGCCCCAACCCATCCCCAAGGTCCCGCCCCCCACTCACCTCAGCCCCTCTCCTTCCGTCACTTGCTCTCCCCCACCCTCGCTCACTTTCACTGGGCTCGGGCAGGGGATTGGGTGCGGGAGGGAGTGAGTGCTCTGGCTGAAGGTGTGGACTCTGGGGTGGGGCTGGGGATGAGGGTTTTGGGATGCAGGAGGGGGCTCCAGGCTGGGACCAAAGGGTTTGGAGTGCAGGAGAAGGCTCAGGCATGGGGCAGGGCACTGAGATGCGGAAGGGGAGGCAGGCTTGGGGAGGGAGCTTGGGTACAAGGGGGGTACCCAAACTGGGGCAGGGGGTTGAGGGTGGGGGCTCTGGCTGGGCGGACGCTTACCTCAGGCAGCTCCCAGTCGGTGGCGCAGTGGGGCTAAGGCAGGTTACTGCCTGCCCTGGCTCTGCGCTCGTCCCGGAAGTGGCCGGCATGTTCGTCCCAGAGGCGGAGGCGCAGCCAGGTGGCTCTACGTGATGTACGCTGCCCGCGCCCGCAGCCACCACCCCCACAGCTCCCGTTGGCCAAAGGGGGGTGCGAAGCTGGTGCTGGGAGCGGTGGCAGCACTTGGTGCTTGGCTGATCGCCACTGCATCTAGGGGCCGGACATGCCAGCTGCTTCCGGGGAGTTGCGCAGACCCAGGGCAGGCAGGAAACCTTCCTTAGTCCCACTGCGCCGCCAACCAAACTTTTAATGGCCTGGTCAGCGGTGCTGTCCGGAGCTGCTAGGGTCCCTTTTCGACTGGGCATTCCAGTCGAAAACCAGACGCCTGGCAACCCTAGTATCACCAGCTAGTCTTATGAGACAGGGATAAATCACGCATACAAATCATGCATCAAAGTAATGAAATGGGCTACAAATGCAATAAAAAATAAGGCATTTAAAAGCTTAACAAATGGAGGGGTGGTGTGCGTGCCATTTGGTCTAGGGCCGGCCCTGGATGCCAGTCCTCAGTGCCTCTCAAGATTTAGCTCCATTTGTAGGATTTCCAAGTGCTTCTAGTTTCTCCCTTAAAGTAATCATGATCACAATTTTCATTTGCAATTCTGTAATACTAACAGCTTTTTAAAGGGGAAGCTGCCAAAAGGACAGACCCAGAGTTACTGCTACTTCATTCTCCCTCATGCCTTTCTGATAGACCTCCAGGTACTGAAGTCCAGTATAGGAAATCTCCAGCTACTGCTTTCTGGGCCCACCTCTGGCTTTTCAGTATGGCCTAGTGACACTATTAAAAGACCTCTCAGTGGGACATGGCAGCAGAAAGAGGTTCTTGTCCACCATGGGACAGAGTATGAGCTGACTAAAACTTGAATACCCTAAAGAGTTTCAGAGGGAGAAAGAGGGAGTGAATGAATAAACAAACACAGAAAAGGAGAAATTATCCCTGACACCGATTCTTCCCTGTTCTCAAAATTCTGGGTTTTCCCTTCAGGGCCTGTTTAGAACCTGAGGTGTATCCACCCCTTTGGGCATTCCGCTACTCCTCATGACCCGGATGCAGTGAACCCCACATTAGCGTCCAGATAATGCTGCTGTGAGCTTCCAAGCCAATACCAGCTTCATTGCAGACAATCTGTATGGGACTCACTTATTATGGGCAAAGAAACGTTACACAAGGCATTATGTTTCACTAACCGGAGAACTTACCAATTGTGTTTGTCCTCTGGACGCTTGCTGGTGGTAGAAACCAGAACAGTCCAAGGAAGAAAAACACTTGAAAGAAGATGAACAAAACTCTAAGATATGGCAATAAACATCACAGGGAGACATTACTAAATAAAGGATTCTAAGCATCTTTGTATGAGTCTGACCCTAATCTCAGTTACACTGGTGTAAATTTGGAATGACTCCATTGGTTTACTTTTATTAGAGTTACCCTGGATTTATTCCTGGGACCTAGGAGATCAGAATTAGGATCAGGGAGTTGGACCTCATTGAGGTGGGGAGAATGGAAGCTAGGCACTGGATTTTTCCATTCTAGACTCATCCTGTGATGCTCTGTAGGAGGCATCTGGGAGTCGGGAGTCTGAGTGGCTTCTGAAAGCCCTGGGATAGGTTGTCATGGATTCACAGGGTCTGGTCTATGCTGCAGCCTGTAACCAGTCCCTTTGGAGAGATCCCTGTAGTGTGCTGGGCCCAAGGACCTAAACAGTTCCACAGGGGCAGACCTTTGGGTGCCAGCAACCCCTGTCATTTTCCATGGCTCCCTGTAGTAAGTCCAGCAGAGTCAGATTCCAGTGGGAGGTTTGTTCTTTACTCCTTCAGGGAACAATGCTCTCAGTGAGTATTTGCAGTAATGCCAGGCAGCCTTTTCAAAACAAGGTAAGAATGTATTAGCCACTTGGCCTACAGAATCTGACAGTCCTTACTTTAGCATAGAGAGGCACAGAGTAAGATATGCTCCATGCTGACCAATGCCAAGACTCCCATGGGCCAGGCTGCTGTAGGGCAACATGCACAATAAGTTTGCAGGAGAGCATGTATCTTGCTAATCTCTTTAACCAACAGTTGGTGCTGCAGCTGCTCTTTGTCCACCTGTGAAGCCCAACTAGCAACCGAATGTCCATCTACACCGCACAGCAGCCTGCAGCAGCAAGACTCAGAACCAGCTCGACAGACTCGGGCTCGTGCGACTGTGCTGAAAGTAGCTGTGTACACAGAGCTTCTAAGTTGTGGCTTGGACGGGAGGTCAGGCTCTGAAGTGTAGGGAGGGGGATGGGCCTCGGCTGGTCCAAACCACAACTTAAAAGTGTGTCTGCACAGCTATTTTTATCATGGCAGCACACGCCCAAGTCTGTCAAGGTGGGCTTGTAGAGTCCCTGCCACGGGCTGTGTAGATGTCCCCTGATAGGCCAGGGAACCTCCAAAATACCTGAGGACAGAACCCTTCTGGCTTCCCCTCCCTGGCATCTCCAATTAGTTGCCAGCTGGCTACTCCCAGCTATTCAGAGGATAGCGGCTTGCCTGCCACACTCTCCCCTACATCATGGCTCTGTCATCACTAACTCGGCTCTACTTACTTGGAGGAAACGCGAAGCCTCGGTGTCCCATGGCTGCTCAGAAGACAAGTTCTGGGATTATGACTCTTGCAGCTTCCTTATTAACTAGAAACAAGACCAAAAACAGAACTGACACACACTCGGTCACAGCATCTTCCTCTTTAGTCCCCTTATCTCTGGTGTCTGGAAACAGAGTCTTTGGGCCAAGTTCACCTCACTGGAGTCAGTAACTGATCCCACTAAGGGGATGGGCCCTTTATTATTTATTATCTTCCCTAACCCCTGCAGTGTGCTGGGTGCCCTCACAGGGCAACAGGGAATCAGACAGTCCTTATGCTGCAGTTTGTGAAAGAAAATGTACAATCAAATGAAGTAAAAATCTTAAGCAAATCTGCATGTGCCATAGAATCTCTATGGATAGAAATTTTATGCTCTAATAAGAATATAACATTAGGGATCTATTATCGACCACGTGACCAGGACGGTGATAGCGATGATGAAATGCTAAGGGAAATTAGAGAGGCTATCAAAATTAAGAACTCAGTAATAGTGGGGGATTTCAATTATCCACATATTGACTGGGAACATTTCACTTCAGGACGAAATGCAGAGGTAACATTTCTCGATACTTTAAATGACTGCTTCATGGAGCAGCTGGTACAGGAACCCACAAGGGGAGAGGCAACTCTAGATTTAGTCCTGAGTGGAGCGCAGGAGCTGGTCCAAGAGGTAACTCTAGCAGGACCGCTTGGAAATAGTGACCATAATACAATAGCATTCAACATCCCTGTGGTGGGAAGAACATCTCAACAGCCCAACACTGTGGCATTTAATTTCAAAAGGGGGAACTATGCAAAAATGAGGGGGTTAGTTAAACAAAAGTTAAAACGTACAGTGACTAAAGTGAAATCCCTGCAAGCTGCATGGGCGCTTTTTAAAGACACCATAATAGAGGCTCAACTTCGATGTATACCCCAAATTAAGAAACACGGTAAAAGAACTAAAAAAGAGCCACCGTGGCTTAACAACCATGTAAAAGAAGCAGTGAGAGATAAAAAGACTTCCTTTAAAAAGTGGAAGTCAAATCCTAGTGAGGCAAATAGAAAGGAGCATAAACACTGCCAAATTAAGTGCAAGAATGTAATAAGAAAAGCCAAAGAGGAGTTTGAAGAACGGCTAGCCAAAAACTCCAAAGGTAATAACAAAATGTTTTTTAAGTACATCAGAAGCAGGAAGCCTGCTAAACAACCAGTGGGGCCCCTTGATGATCGAGATACAAAAGGAGTGCTTAAAGACGATAAAGTCATTGCGGAGAAACTAAATGGATTCTTTGCTTCAGTCTTCACTGCTGAGGATGTTAGGGAGATTCCCAAACCTGAGCTGGCTTTTGTAGGTGACAAATCTGAGGAACTGTCACGGATTGAAGTGTCACGAGAGGAGGTTTTGGAATTAATAGATAAACTTAACATTAACAAGTCACCGGGACCAGATGGCATTCACCCAAGAGTTCTGAAAGAACTCAAATGTGAAGTTGCGGAACTGTTAACTAAGGTTTGTAACCTGTCCTTTAAATGGCTTCTGTACCCAATGACTGGAAGTTAGCTAATGTAACGCCAATATTTAAAAAGGGCTCTAGAGGTGATCCCAGCAATTACAGACCGGTAAGTCTAATGTCTGTACCGGGCAAATTAGTCGAAACAATAGTTAAGAATAAAATTGTCCGACACATAGAAAAACATAAACTGTTGAGCAATAGTCAACATGGTTTCTGTAAAGGGAAATCGTGTCTTACTAATCTATTAGAATTCTTTGAAGGGGTCAACAAACATGGGGGATCCAGTGGACATAGTGTACTTAGATTTCCAGATAGCCTTTGACAAGGTCCCTCACCAAAGGCTCTTATGTAAATTAAGCTGCCATGGGATAAAAGGGAAGGTCCTTTCATGGACTGAGAACTGGTTAAAAGACAGGGAACAAAGGGTAGGAATAAATGGTAAATTCTCAGAATGGAGAGGGGTAACTAGTGGTGTTCTCCAAGGGTCAGTCCTCGGACTGATCCTATTCAACTTATTCATAAATGATCTGGAGAAAGGGGTAAACAGTGAGGTGGCAAAGTTTGCAGATGATACTAAACTGCTAAAGATAGTTAAGTCCAAAGCAGACTGTGAAGAACTTCAAAAAGATCTCACAAAACTAAGTGATTGGGCAACAAAATGGCAAATGAAATTTAATGTGGATAAATGTAAAGTAATGCACATTGGAAAAAATAACCCCAACTATACATACAATATGATGGGGGCTAATTTAGCTACAACAAGTCAGGAAAAAGATCTTGGAGTCATCGTGGATAGTTCTCTGAAAATGTCCACGCAGTGTGCAGAGGCAGTCAAAAAAGCAAACGGGATGTTAGGAATCATTAAAAAGGGGATAGAGAATAAGACTGACAATATATTATTGCCCTTATATAAATCCATGGTACGCCCTCATCTCAAATACTGCGTACAGATGTGGTCTCATCTCAAAAAAGATATACTGGCACTAGAAAAGGTTCAGAAAAGGGCAACTAAAATGATTAAGGGTTTGGAACGGGTCCCATATGAGGAGAGATTAAAGAGGCTAGGACTCTTCAGCTTGGAAAAGAGGAGACTAAGGGGGGATATGATAGAGGTATATAAAATCATGAGTGATGTGGAGAAAGTGGATAAGGAAAAGTTATTTACTTATTTCCATAATACAAGAACTAGGGGTCATCAAATGAAATTAATAGGCAGCAGGTTTAAAACAAATAAAAGGAAGTTCTTCTTCACGCAGCCCACAGTCAACTTGTGGAACTCCTTACCTGAGAAGGTTGTGAAGGCTAGGACTATAACAGAGTTTAAAAGAGAACTGGATAAATTCATGGTGGTTAAGTCCATTAATGGCTATTAGCCAGGATGAGTAAGGAATGGTGTCCCTAGCCTCTGTCTGTCAGAGGATGGAGATGGATGGCAGGAGAGAGATAACTTGATCATTGCTTGTTAGGTTCACTCCCTCTGGGGCACCTGGCATTGGCCACTGTCGGTAGACAGGATACTGGGCTAGATGGACCTTTGGTCTGACCCGGTACGGCCTTTCTTATGTTCTTATGTTTTTATGTCGTTTACACTCTCATGGGATATCTGACACACCAGGTGAGAGTTGTATACAATTGGTGCTGAAATAAGATGAGCAAAGAAGGGTTACAAAACAAAGATCAGACGAAAAAACAATGAGGAGTCCTTTTGACACCTTAGAGACTAACAAATGTATTTGGGCATAAGCTTTCATGGGCTAAAACCCATCAGATGCATGGAGTACAACATACAGTAGGGAGGTATAAATGCATAGCATATGAATAGATGGGAGTTGCCTTACCAAGTGGGATGTCAATGCTAACGAGCCAATTCAATTAAGGTGGAAGTGAGCTATTCTCAACAGTTGACAAGAAGGGGTGGAAATCACTTTTGAAGTGCTAATGAGGCCAATGTAAACAAGGTGGCCCATTTCAAACAGTTGACAAGAAGGTGTGAGTATCAGCAGGGGGAAATTAGTTTTTGTAGTGACCAATCCACTCCCAGTCTTTATTCAGGCCTAATTTGATGGTGTCCAGTTTCCAAATTAATTCCAGTTCTGCAGTTTCTTGTTGGAGTTTTTTTGTTGAAGTATTGCCACTTTTAAGTCTGTTATTGAGTGACCATGGAGATTGAAGTGTTCTACTGGTTATCTACAATGTACTACTGTTGCAAAAAAACAACAACATAATAATAACCCATTCAACCACTTTCTACCCTCAAATAACCCACGTTAAGGAAATGTAGCTCTCTAGTTACTTTCACATAAGAGAATAAGAATCTACTACTGCTGCACACTAGAGAAGCATATCCTTTAGTTAAAAGGGTCCAAATTCATGCTTTTAGTGCAGAAGATACTAGGTATAATCCCTGCTGATGACCCACAGTAGATAAATAGCTAAATTCACTCCACACTGCAACCCAGATCTGGGGGTTATAGTGGATTACAAACAAAAATCTGAATCAACAATGTATTACTGTTGCAAAAAAAGAAAAACCCATAATTCTGGGATATATTAGCAGGAGTGTTGTAAGCAAGACATGAGAAGTAATTCTTCCACTCTACTCAACACTGATAAGGCCTCAACTGGAGTAGTGTGTCCAATTCTGGGCACCACATTTCAGGAAAGATGTGAATAAACTGGAGAAAATCCAGAGGAGAGCAACAAAAATGATTAAAGGTCTAGAAAACATGACCTGTGAGAAAAGATTGAAAAAATTGGGGTTGTCTAGTCTGGAGAAGACTGGGGGCGGGTGGGGAGGGGAAACACACATGATAACAGTCCTGAAGTACATAAAAGGTTGTTATAAAGAGGAGGGTGATAAATTGTTCTTCTTAAGAACTAAGGACAGGACAAGAAGCAATGGGCTTAAATTGCAGCAAGGTAGATTTAGGTTGGACATTAGGAAAAACTTCCTAACTGTAAGGTTAGTTTAGCAGTGGAACTAATTACCTAGGGAGTTGTGGGATCTCCATCACTGGATGTTTTTAAGAATATAAAAAAATTGAAAGATTTGTTGGGCAAATGGATGAGGGGTAAAAAGGTGGCAAGTTTTGAAGGAACGCTTGATCTTGTTGCTCAAGAGCATTTCTTAAGCATATGTAAGGCCGAAGTAAAGCAGTGTCTATGGGACAAAGATGTAAAGACTGTGGATGAGATGGCTTTTTTAGCTGATGCCTTTGAACAGCATTGAAACTGCTTCAAACAGCAGTTTGTTCGAACATTTTGTTACTTGAACAAAATGCTTTTATTTCATTTGACCAAATTTGACTTGTTTTGCTTTGACTTATAAACACTTAAAACCTATCTTTGTAGTTAATAAATCTGTTTGTTTATTCTACCTGAAGCAGTGCATTTGGTTTGAAGCATGTTAGAGACTCCCCTTGGAATAACAAGCCTGGTACATATCAATTTATTTGTTACACTGATGAACGCATATAAGCTTGCAGTGTCCAGTGGGCATAACTGGACACTGCAAGATGGAGGTTCCTAGGGTTGTGTCTGGGACCAGAGATATTGGCTAGTGTCATTGGGTTGCACAATCCAAGAAGCAGCTGACATACCAGAGGCTGTACGTGAACAGACCCAGGAGTGGGGGTTCTCACAGCAGAGCAGGGTAAGGCTGGCTCCCAGAGTCAAGGATTGGAGTGACCTAGCAAATCACCAGTCCAGATAACACCAGAAGGGAATGTCACAGTGGCACAGAAAACACGATGTATGTGCAGCTTGTTACTCCAATTGGAGTTCACACTTTAAGCACTGATATTTGTGATTTTAACTGAAACTTAAGTGCAGTGGCTAAGAACAGTCTGGAGGAGGTCACAGTTTTGTTATTTTCTGATTGTTTATTTCGGGTGAGGGAAATAAGCACAAGAAAGAAGAAAAATGACTACCAGTGAGGCAGCTACAAAACTAAAGGTGGCCAGACTGGAAGCTGCGGAGAATAAAAAGGACTGCGAGTTTCAAATGTGGTGGGCAGGGAGGCAGCCAGGGAGGTGGATGCACACAGAAGGGCCATGGAAGAAAGAGAGGGAAGAAAGAGAAATGGAGAGAGAAAAAACACCAACTGGGCCTATTAGAGAAGCAGAACCAGAACTCCCCAGCCCCAATGACTCTCATCACTCCAAAAATACACAAATGGGAACACTTATGTCCTGCATACAGTGAGGATGATGACATTGCTGAATATCTGACTACCTGTGAAATGCTGTGTGTAATACATGAAATCCCTGATGATAAGAGAGTTTCTACCCTGATTGCAAAATTAACCGGTAAAGCTCAAAATGTATTCAGTGGAATGTCTATTGAAAATGCTTTAGATTATTGTAAATTTAAAGATACTGTTTTGCGAAGTTTTCAGATTACCCCTGAAACATATAGAGTTAAATTTAGGAATCTTAAGAGGGATATTGATATGAGTAATGGGGAATATGTAAACAAAATGAAAGATTTGTTGGGAAAATGGGTGAGGGGTAAAGAGGTGGCAAGTTCTGAGGGAATGTTGGATCTTGTTGCTCAAGAGCATTTCTTAAGCGTATGTAAGGCTGATGTCAAGCAGTGTCTATGGGACAAAGATGTAAAGACTGTGGATGAGATGGCTTTTTTAGTTGATGTCTTCGAACAGACTCAGGCATCTATTGAGGGCAGGCCACAGAAAGAGGGGTTTAAAACTGGTGGGAAGGGAGGCTTCCATTTCTCCCCTGGACTATTTAGAAAAGATGGATGAGCACAAGTCCATGGGCCTGGATGCTCTGCATCCGAGGGTGCTAAAGGAGTTGGCGGATGTAGGTGCAGAGGCATTGGGCTTGGCCATTATCTTTCAAAACTCAACAGTGTTGGGGAGGTCCTGGATGACTGGAAAAAGGCTAATGTAGTGCCCATCTTTAAAAAAGGGAAGAAGGAGGATTCAGGGAACTACAGCCCAGTCAATCTCACCTCAGTCCCTGGAAAAACCATGGTATAGAGGGGGAGGGATAGCTCAGTGGTTTGAGCATTGGCCTGCTAAACCCAGGTTTAGGAGCTCAATCCTTGAGGGGCCACTTAGGGATCTGGGGCAAAATCAGTACTTGGTCCTACTAGTGAAGGCAGGGGGCTGGACTCAATGACCTTTCAATATTCCTTCCAGTTCTAGGAGATAAAATCTCTCTCTCTCTTTATTTTATTTATTTTATTTTGAAGCACTTAGAGGAGACGAAAGTGATCAGGAACAGTCAGCATGGATTCACCAAGGGCAAGTCATGTGTAACTAACCTAATTGCCTTCTATGAGGAGATAACTGGGTCTGTGGATGAGGGGAAAGCAGTGGACATGTTATTCCTTGACTTTAGCAAAGCTTTTGATACGGTCTCCCACAGTATTCTTGCCATCAAGTTAAAGAAGTATGGGCTGAATGAATGGACTATAAGGTGGATAAAAAGCTGGCTACATCATCAGGCTCAATGGATAGTGATCATTGGCTCCATGTATAGCTGGCAGCCGGTATCAAGCGAAGTGCCCCAAAGGTCGGTCCTGGGGCCGGTTTTTTTCAATATCTTCATTAATGATCATTCTGGAGGATGGCATGGACTGCATCCTCAGCAAGTTTGCAGATGACACTAAACTGGGAGAAGTGGTAGATACTCTGGAGGGTAGGGATAGGATACAGAGGGACCTAGACAAATTAGAGAATTGGGCCAAAAGAAATCTGATGAGGTTCATCAAGGACAAGTGCAGAGTCCTGCACTTAAGACAGAAGAATCCCATGCACTGCTACAGACTAGGGACCGAGCGGCTAGGCAGCAGTTCTGCAGAAAAGAACCTAAGGGTTACAGTGGATGAGAAGCTGGATATGAGTCAATAGTGTGCCGTTGTTGCCAAGAAGACTAACGGCATTTTGAGCTGCATAAGTAGGGGCATTACCAGGAGGTCGAGGGACGTGATCATTCCACTCTATTCGACATTGGTGAGGCCTCATCTGGAATACTGTGTCCAGTTTTGGGCCCCACACTACAAGAAGGATGTGGAAAAATTGGAAAGAGTCCAGCGGAGGGCAATAAAAATGATTAGGGGGCTGGAGCACATAACTTATGAGGAGAGGCTGAGGGAACTGGGATTATTTAGTCTGTAGAAGAGAAGAATGAGGGGGGATTTGATAGCTGCTTTCAGCTACGTGGAAGGGGGTTCCAAAGAGGATGGATCTAGACTGTTCTCAGTGGTGGCAGATGACAGAACAAGGAGTAATGGTCTCACGTTGTAGTGTGGGAGCTTTAGGTTGGATATTAGGAAACACTATTTCACTAGGAGGGTGGTGAAGCACTGGAATGGGTTACCTAGGGAAGTGGTGGAATCTCCATCCTTAGAGCTTTTTAAGGTCAGGCTTGACAAAGCCTTGGCGGGATGATTTTGTTGGGGATTGGTCTTGCTTTGAGCAGGGGGTTGGACTAGATGACCTCCTGAGGTCCCTTCCAACCCTGATATTCTGTGATTCTATGATTCTATAATTACACCCGAGACCTTTCGGCAGCAGCTCCGAAAGGCGACCTACCCTCTAGGGGCCTGACCTCGCACTGTTGCCCATGAGCTAGAGGACCTCTGCTGGTGGTGATTGCTTTTTACAGATCCAGACTAACACAGCTACCCCTCTGATACTTAAGGTTTGTAATGATACCTTACAAGAGACCATTTGCATAAAGCATATTCCAGTTACATCATATTCACACTCATAAGCATATTTTCATAAACATATAGAGTGCAATGTCACACCCTCCTCCTCAACTTACTGCCGGAGTCTGACACTGTCCATGGTGGAGGCAGTACATGTAAAATCCCTGTTTGTCGCTGGTCACACCCCCTTCCAGTACCTTTAAACCCTATGATGGCATTCATAGGTGTCCTAGAAAGTTCTGGTCCCTGGGTGCCTGAAAACATGATGGGGTGCAGTATTGCTAACACTATGCATGCATAACTGGGACCTCAGTCTTGCAACTTAAACTTCCCCTGATGAAGTCTAAGCAGATCTGAGATGACAGAATCAGGACCCAAGGATCTTTTACACAATTTCATTTCCTTTTTGACAAGTTCGGATTCCCTTTGGGAACAAAAGATAATTAGGATGACTTTGAAAGAGATACTTAGCTATACGAATAAGGCCATTTGGTTTTTCCTCCACCATTCACAGTACATTTCAAAGAGAGATGAATACCGAGATATCCCACATTTACAATTCATTTAAATTATATCAGAATACAGCATAGACAGGGACTGTTGATTACATTGTGAACCCTACTCATACATATGTAAACACACAAAAACACAAACATTATCTCCCTACATGTTTTTTGAGGGTTATTTATTTTACAGGATGTTTAACCCTTTCTAGCCATGCATCACACCCCTTCTGGAGCCTTTTGCTTAAAATACAACCCTCTCTGTAAGCAAAATTCTTCCAGGCTTTTTCTGTCGGGATCCTGATCATGGGTCACTCACTGTAACTGATTTTTAACCCTTAAACTCTCCAATATAAATATTAAATTTTGACAAGTGTGTGGTTCCGATCCAAAAACCCAATTAACCTGTGGTAATGTGTATCCAAGCACAACTATGCCACTGTGACGGGTTCGGTCACAGAGACTCCCTTGGGACTGTCACCTGATGTGCTGAGACTACCTCTAAGCCCGTTTTCTCTGGCAGTTTGGGTCTCCAGAACCCTGCCTTGTTCAGCCAGACATGCAAGCCTCCTGCAACACAGACCCAGGGTCTGAACCACGCCCCCAAAGTTGCAGACTTAACTGAAAACAGCTTAAAAAGTGCTCCTATCTCCATCACACAGACACCGAGCTCCAAATCGGATCCAAACCACAAATTCATCTGTTTTACTTACTTTAAAGCTTATACAGGGTAAACTCATGAATTATCCGCCTTCTATAACACTGATAGAGAGATATGCACAGCTGTTTACTCCCCCAGGTATTAATTACTTACTCTGGGTTAATTAATAAACAAAAGTGATTTTATTAAGTATCAAAAGTAGGATTTAAGTGGTTTCAAGTAATAACAGACAGAACAAAGTAAGTTACCAAGCAAAATAAAACAAAACACGCAAATTTAAGCCTAATACATTTAAGAAACTGAATACAGGTACATCTCACCTTCAGAGATGTTCCAATAAGCTTCTTTCACAGACTAGACTCCTTCTTAGTCTGGGCCCAATCCTTTCTCCTGGTACAGTCCTTGTTAGTTCCAGCAGGCATCTTAGGTGAAAAGCAGTGGATTCCACAAGACTGAGACCCCTTTGTTCTGTTCCATCCACTTTTATAGCTTTGGCACAAGGTGGGAATCCTTTGTCTCTCTCTGGGTTCCCACCGCTCCTTTTAAATGGAAAAGCACCAGGTTTAAAATGGATTCCAGTATTATGTGACATGGTCACATGTCCCGTGAGACTCCTAGTCTCCATTCTTCCAAGACTGGCCCGCATGTCTGCAGTGGAGGCTTGCAGATAAACAGAGTAAATGGGAGCCATCAAGATTCCAAGCCATTATTAATGGCCCACAGTTTGCATAATTACAATAGGACTTCAGAATTATACTTCATATTTCTAGTTTTAGATACAAGAATAATACATACATAGAAATAGGACGAACACACTCAGTAGATTATAAGCTTTGTAATGATACCTTACAAGAAACCTTTTGCATGAAGCATATTCCAGTTACATTATATTCACACTCATAAGCATATTTTCATAAACATATAGAGAGCAATGTCACAGCCAGCTGTGCACAAACTTCATTGGTTGGTTGGGGCCTGGGTGCACAAAACCTGATTGATGTGGTGCGGAAGGGAGGGAGGCAAGTGCATGCACGCCTGATTTTGAGAACCAGGGGCATATAACCCTTTCTCTGGCCAGAGCTACCATCTCGTGCAGCAGAGAAGAGCTCAAGTGCAGCTGCTGGATAAAATATTTTCCACCGGCAGCTTCTCCCCCCAATTTTCTCCCCTACTGGGACCTGCAGTTAAACTTGAACAACAGATTGAAAATGAAACCCACAAAAGGAAGGAAATAAAAAGCACAGCCAGTTCCCATGACATGGCTCCAACTTCTCCAGCACAGTCACACTGTGTCATTACCACAGCTTCCATGCCCCACAAGCCCCCCCGAAACACCAGCCGGGTGCACTCAGTGCTCCCGACACAACCAGCCACTGCATCAAACATCCACAACACTAGTGCTGCTGGGGAAGAACTGCTCTGGCGAGGGGAGAGCGTTCCAGTTGCAGTGCGTGGTCTGTGATGTGTGGGGACGTGTAGCTCAGCCTATGCTGGGAGCCTCACTAGCCCTTGCAGTCTGGGCTTGGCCTCCTGCATCAGCTCAGTGTTTTGGCTCAGACAGCCTCTGCAATGAGCCTGAGTTGAACTTCCCCAGGTTGGACATAGAACACTTCTGAAGAACTTCCTCATTCTCGTTAATTGCCCCTTCTTGTCCCTGGGCTAGTTCTGGGCATGACGCTACGCCCGAGTGTGTGGAAGTTCATCATATAAAGCCAGATCCTCAGTTGGTATAAATTGGTGTGTTGACTCCAATGGATCTTTGCCCATTTTACCAACTGGGGACCTGCCCCACAAGCCTGCTCCTTCCCCACCCCCCTCAGAGGCCTGGGGGTGGGCTGCGTACCACAATGTCTAGGGACAGCCCTGGGTGCTTGACTAAAGCATCTTCCAGAAAGACAGTCAGTCTGGATTTGAAGACTCTGGAACTGGTGAATTCCCCTCTTGATCTTCATTTTGATATGCTAAACAGACAGAGCTCTTTAAGTCTCTCACTGTCAGGCAGAGTGGGAGAGGGACAAGGATCTGGGCCAGAATGGATGGATTCCCGGGGAAGTGGTTTCACAGTGGGAAGATCTGTCACTTCCCCCCTCCCAGGTACTGAGACTTGGCTCGTCACAGGGAACTGCAGTGCGGACAGCGAGGCCGTCAGGCTGAGAGCTCAGGAGGAGACAATGGACATTCACTGTGATACAGTCACCATGGCAACTGCACAAGGTACCATCCAGGGGATGGAGATGCCCAGGGACCAAACTGCAGCACAGAGCAATTCCCAGGCACCAAACCCCAGTCCTGGTTCTATCTTTGCTCTGTCCCCAGGATCCCCAGGCCAGGACCCTCGTCTCTGGCTCCAGCACTAGTGTGGACCTTGCTGACTGAGCCAGTGGTTCTCAGGCTGTCGACCATGGGACTGTGCAGACACCTTCATTTCTGGTTGTCTCACAGAGGTGGGGGCTCAGAGGGGAGATGGCTCAGCAGAGGGGCTCTGTGATATAAAGTGGGCCCAGAGAATGGAAAGGGGAGGGAATTCATAGCCCAGCTAAACCCCAGGCTGGAGAAGAGCATCTCCCTGGATAGGGACCAGAATAACATTTTCCCTCAACTCCCACTTTTGGGCTGATATGACCTAACTGAGAGTTTGTCCACGTGGCAAGTTACTGCACTGCAAGTCAGGTTGTGAATCTCCAGCGCACCAGCTTGCGGCTCAGTAAAATCCCCTGTGAGCATTGCTGCAGTTCAGGGTGCTACAGCAGTGCCCTCAAAGGATGTTATTGCGCAGCGAGCTGGTGCACCATAGATTCTCCACCTCGCTTTTACAGGCTCCAGGTATTAAGGTCAATAACTTGTGCTTGTCTAAATTGCCGAGTGCCTTTCAGAAGGGCAGTCTGTCTGGATCTGAAGACAGCATGGGCTGGAGAATCCAGTGGTTCCCTGGGAGTTTGTTCCAATGGTTAATTGCTCTCGCTGTGGTGTCTTATTTCCAGTTTCCTTTTGTCTGGCTTCAGCTTCCAGATGTTGGTTCTTGTTCCCCTCCACCCCTCCCCGCCCTGAGACATGAACAGACTTCTCTCACCTGACCTGTCCAGGGGCCCCAAACTGCAGCTACATGGAGACAAACAAACCAACACCAGACAACTTGCCAAGTCCCTCTACCTCCAACCCTGGGCTCTGCAGCTATGCTCTCTGAAATTCCCCTGCTAGCCGCACCTGGCTGGCTCTTTCTTCACCTTCAGCGTCCCTATCTCCAGAACGAGGTATCATCTCCTGTTCCAACAGGTTTCACCGCTGTTGCTTTTATTACTTATTCCACCCTGGACTCCATCATTAACGAGACATTTCTCAGTGAGGGGAAATCTACCAGCTGGTGAGAAGCTGAGGAATGTTCGGCTGAACTCCAGGGTGGTGAGTGGGGCCATCAGAGACCCATTCACCTCTCCAGGCCTGTGAACTTGACCCTGCACCATAGAGAGGTGTGTGGAGATCCCCTCACGTTGCTCCCTGTCTGGGGCTCCCCTACTGAGTGTTTGGATTGTGCTGCCTTTCTGGGCTCCCACTGGGTCTGAGACGTGGACAGACCTCCTTATTCCTGATGCACTGGGGCTGTTTTACTAGGGGATGTTACACGGGTTCACATCGTGTCACACTGGGTTATGATTCATCGTACAAAGTGCTCATGGGGTTCAGGGAATCAGCATGAAACAGTGCTTTCTTTGATACAGAAATGAGCTGGGAGCGGGGCAGTTGTACTCCTGCCATCTACTGGATGGAACGAGACTAGCTCGGCCATGGGCCACATGCCCTGTAGTGCTTCTAGCTAACAAGGGCTCTCAGGTAGCAAGGACTTTGCTTTTGGAGCTCTGGGATCTGAGTTCTCTCTCCACCGTCATCATAAAATGACCCATGGGCACTGGGTGCTGTTTGGGGAGAGTCATGGGGCACTATGTTGCCTTGAGTTTGTTACTGTTTGGGATATAGACCCACAATAACAGAAACAACATTGTCTCAGTGATCTCATGAGGATGATGATGGTGTTATTGTGTTTCCAGGCAAAGACAGCCAAGGAAGAGGCTCTCTGCATCCACTGGAAATTCATCACTGGCAAAGGCACCTGGTCTCCAGCTGGCTGCACCGCTCTGCACACAAAGAGCACTCACACCACCTGCAGCTGTGACCATCTCCCCAGCTTCGCTCTCCTTAAGGGTCCCACCGCAGTGGAGGTGTCTCACTCTCAGACTCAGCTCAAAGGGCTGGACCCTGAGCCACTGGTGGCTTTTCTGGGGTAATGTCTGAGTAGGAACCTCAGGATCTCAGGGCCAAGCGGGCTGGGCTGGGCTCACTGGTGATTCTCCCTTTGCTGTATTACAAAAGAGTTACCCACTGACCATCGTCACCTACGTGGGACTGACCCCCTTCCTGCTGTGCCTCCTCCTTGCCATCCTCACCTTCCTCCTGTGCTGCTCCATCCACAACAGCAGCACCTCCCTCCACCTGCAGCTCTGCCTCTGCCTCTTCCTGGCCGACCTGCTCTTCCTCACCATGGTAATCCGCAACGGCAGTCAGGTACGGCCTGATTCTCCCCTGCTCTGTTCCTCCACTCTCAGCAGGGCTGGGGTGTGTGGCTTTGAACACCTTTGTGCTCCCTGGATTCTAGGCTGTGCAGGACACAGAGGGGATTCTCGGGGGGATGTTTCCACCCCCTGTTAGGCCCCTTCACACTGGGCACAGTGGACTCAGTCTCCCCATCCCCAGGAGTTTGGCCAGTTCTATTCCTGTGTCACAGGAGAGGAATTGAGGCATAAGGAGACTAAGTGACTTGCCCACTATTACCCAGGGAATGTGTGGCAGGGCTGGGAACAGAACCAGGATCCCCTGACCCCTGCTCTAACCACTAATCTCTGCTCCTTTCCTGCATCTGGGTCATGGAGCGCTATAACTGGAGAGCTGTGCTAACAAGAATCCCAGTGTGACCCCCCAGTCAGGTCTCCCCCATACACAGCATTTACCTTCCTCGCTGCAGTATCCCTAGACTCTCTGTCTCCCCCAAGTGGTGTGCGCTGTCATTGCTGGCTTCCTACACTATCTCTTCCTGGCCTGCTTCACCTCGATATTCTGGTTCAAGAAGAGATTCATGTCTCCGTTCAGCTACGGATTCCCAGCCCTGGTTATGGCTATTTCTGCAGCATTCAACCCAGATGGCTACAGAACTCCCCGACAGGAAGTGCAGACCCGTCGCCCTCCCCAGTTACACTAAGCTGCCACGAGCACTGTAGTTGAGTTGCCCACCTGCCATAGATCTACAGACCTCACCCTACTAATGATCCCAGCTCAACTCCCAGGTCCAAGACTGGGTTTGTGGTTCTCGTGAATAAGAAACAAATGACCTTCTTCCTGTGTACTAAGCCCTGAGGATCCCCTCTGCCTTCTCCCTCCTCTAAAATGAGGAACTTCCACTAAGAAGGGTGTGGCTTCTTCTAGACACTCCAGGCGAGCTCCTCGGATGGTGTAAATCAGCGTAGTTCCACTGCTTTCAATGCAGCTAAGCCGATTTACATCAGCTGAGTCTCTGGTTCTCCATCAATACTGCACGAATCTGCCAGAGAGAGAGTAATCTGCACACTCCGTTGGCACCAGCAGGCCAGACTTGCTCACATCTCTCTTATCTCGCTCTATCCCCCCAGGTTCTTATTCCACACCCATCACCATGGTATCTGAGCTCTGAGTGTTTACACCTGGATTAACTCCATGGATTCTTATGGAGTGTCTCTGGATTCACACTGGTATAACTGGAGTCCACACCTGGCTCTGGGACTGTGTTCAAGGTTTTCAGTCTAATCCATTTTTTGTTTCAGGACACAATCCCCGTCTCTGCTCCAGTGGCTGAAAAGGGGTAATATATTCATATTAATGTCACTGAGCTGGGATAATGTACTTCTTCTTCCTCCCTGCCTGTAGCTGCTGGCTCAGCCTGGAGAGAGGCTTTCATTGGAGTTTCCTGGGTCCACTCTGTGCCATAATCCTGGTGGGTACCTCACAGAACCACAGGGCCCCATTCTCCTCTCACCTCTGTGACCCCATTGATTTCAGAGCAGCCAGGAGGAGAATATGGCCCATAAAACACAGTGAAAGAGTGTTAGGTCCCACATGGCTCATCTGCTTTGGTTAGTCCTGGGATTAGTCCCTGTGCTGTATCCCCAGGCCAGAGCCTTTACATGGGCACAGCTCCCACAGAAACCAGTGGGAGCTCACCTTGAGGATAGCAAGAGTTTGGTCTAGTCCAGTTACTGACCCAAGGAATGAGGAAGGGAAGGGCTGAACCATGCAGTGTTTGGTGGGGGAAAGGCCCTACGTTGGGTAGAGTGAAGATGACAAAGTCCATGCAATTTCTTCCCCAGGTCCCGGGGATGCGGAGATTAGTTACAGCCTGAAAGTGGCAGGGAAGAGCCTAGAGACAGGGCGCTGGAAACTCTGACTCAGATCCTGCTCTCAGTTACACTGGTGTAAACTGACCCCACTGGAGGCTGGAGTCACTTTTTTAACTCTGAGCAGAATCTGGCCTCTGTGATCCCATTGATCCATCTCAGCCCTGGCTGTGCCATCAGCTCCGTGCATGGGGAGGGACCGAGAGCAGCCAGAGGATATTACAGGAGAGGGGATGAGCGGTCCCTGGTTCTGCAGCATTTGGATCGGTCCCTGGGATCGTTCTATGCCTCAGTTGGAGTCATCAGCCCCAGATGAAATGTTTCCACAGATGACATTCTTTGCCCTGACCCTGTGGATCTTGAGAAACAGACTCTCCTCCCTCAGCACAAATGTGTCCACTCTCAAAGACCACAGTTGAGAAGGCAACAAAGCAATCCTGGAGGGTCAGATGCCTTGGTTTGGAAGGTCCTTGGCACCGGGCGGGAGTGAGAAATTGCAGGAGGGGAACAGCATATTTAGGATCCATTGGAACGAATTTCCAGTGTGTTCGCATTGACAGTAACCCTGTCCCACACAGGAAAGCCGGGGCCAGTAGCTCCACCCCGCTCTGTCCAGATCCTCCTGACCCAACTGCTCTCCATAGGGTTATTGTAACTGGATCTCTCCATCTGCCTTTATCCAGGTTACTGATCTTTAAAGCCATCACCCAGCTCTTCATTTTGGGCTGCACATGGAGCTTTGGTCTCCTCCAAGTCGGCGCAGCAGCCATGGTCATGGCGTATTTATTCACCATCGTCAACAGCCTGCAGGGAGCCTTCATCTTCCTGGTACACTGTCTCCTCAATCGCCAGGTAACTCCCGTGCCTGTCATCAACCCACCCCCCCAGCACCTTCAGTAGTCTCGAGGTGGCCATGTCTGATCTTCTCAGCGTTAGTTACATAGTGCAGTGACCATGTCCCTCACTCTCCAGGTGAGAGAGGAGTACAGGAGATGGATCAAGGGATTCCGAACGTCCAGCACGAAATCTCAGACATCGGATCCATCCATGTCTGCTGTCCCCACCACCAGCACCAAGACGGTAAGAGGTCCTCTGCTCTGTTCCAGTACCAGCCTGTGAAACAGTCATCTGTAGCTGGGTCTCATTACTGCTCTAACGGTGCTTTGTCCCCTGAGCGAGCCAGGATTTGTTATAAGCCAGCTGGGAATGTCATTAAGAGTGTTAGTCAATCGCATCGTGATTGAAGGGTATCCTACATGTCTTAGGCATCAACACCGAATGATCCTTTCCTAGCAGCTCCACATTCCCTCTCCTTGTCTCCACTGAGAACTCTGGTGGTCACTGATTGCCGACTGTGTGGGTGTTGTTGGCACTTGCAATGTAATGATCTGGACGTATTGGATCAGGATTGTTTCCTGGGGCTGAAACCTTGTCAGTCCAGATGGACCAGGCCCAGTGAGCAGTCAGCACTTCGAGGAATATCCTTTAGGTCCTTTACCCATATTGAGTAAGGAGCCGGGAGCTTAGATTTTTGTCACCAATTTGTACATGACACTCACAGGGGCTTCAGACCCCATCATCATGTTGCTGCTTTTCTTTCCAGGAATGAAGAACATGGAGGAAAAGGGCAGATTCTTGCGTCTGACGCACCTCCCTGCTCCAGTCCAGCACCAGACACTGAAGCCTTTGCATGGAAGACAAAATTGTTGCTTTATTGAAAACAGCTGATAGCTGCTACTTGTTGGCTTATCTGTGTGTGAGGTGGGAGCCGGGGAAGAGAGAGGACTTTGTCTCTGCTGAGCATGATAAGCCCTCTTAGAACCCCACCAGAAGCTGGACCAGTCCTCATTTCTGACAGGAGGTGCATGTGAGGGAACAGACAATTCCCTGGAGTGTTCGTAGCAGGTACAGATGGAGCACGTTCACCATTGTCTCCGGCTAATATGTCAGACGTGTTAGTCATGTAAAAGGAGAGATGTTTTGTTGGAGGCAGGAGGACAGTTTTATCGACAGGTCAGTTAAAGCAGGATGCACAGCTCCTGAGATTGGAGGAAATCCATTAACCTATTAAGTTTGAATCTGATGAGGACGTCTGGTGAGGAGGCAGAACCTAGATCCACTATGGGGATGAGGAATGGTGCCAGGAGCACGTTTGCAATTGGGGAACCTTTTGCCCTTCACACGGATTGGCTCAGAGTCTTGCTTCATCTTAACACACCCTCTCCACACCCAGAATCCGTAGGGTGTCTGTGTGTATTTTAATGTCATGCACTGCATACCCCTTCCACATATGGGGCATCTGTGGCAGAGTCAAGAACAGACTGCAGATCTACCATCCCACTCCAGGTCATAGCCTGCAGATCAAGCAGAGAGCTGAGTCCTACTTTAATCAACACTTCGTTGTACAGCTACATCTCAACCCAGCCCCTATTACCGCCAAGGGCCAATGTGCAGTGAAAGAGGTGCAACTTAAATCTATTTTTAGAAAAACTTGTACTGAGTTAGGCCCTGAGCACACCTCCTTTTTGGAAGTTCACAGCCACTTTTTCTGCAGCTCTTCCGAAGTGAACAAGATCGCTGCACTGCCTGATACCCTTCCACACACCTGAATCTACAGGGACCATTAGGCAACATCTCCTTAGAACGACAAAGTTGATTATCACCAGCTGAATATCTGAATGGTGCTGAGGAGATAGGGGAGATATGGCGAAAGTCCAACGTCTTAATCAAAAAACATCCTAAGGCAGCAGAACTGAATTTAGTTCCTGATTCTGCTACAGGCTCCCTATGTGACTTTAGCCAAGTCACCTGATCCCCTGTTTCCCCTCTGTCTAACAGGGGTAATAATCCTTCTGTTCTCCCATCTTGTGTCCATCTTGTCTACCTAGCTTGTAAGCTCTTAGGGACAGGTATTGTCTCTGACTGTGTGTATGTACAGAACCAACCATCGTGGGACTGTACGTGCCCAGATAATATAAATAAATATGGGGAAAGAGCAGTGGGCTGACACAGTCATTGCTCTCAGTTTGGAGAAGTTTCTTACGGAAAGATGACATCAGCGAATTTCATAGTGTTGTGGGGAAAACACGGTTTGAAAACAAATTTTCTTAAAAAAAAAGTGGAAGAGCATTTAGTGGTGCAGTGACAGTGTGGTTCAGCCATGTCCTCAGCAGCACCTCCACCCCACCAGTCACAACCCCCATGCCAGGGCTGGGAGCGGGGCTAACGTAGAGATTTTATGCCAGCTCTACAGCAGCCAGGAAGGACTCCTGCACAGGAGGGCTAATCACAGGCCATTTCTGCCCATGTTAAAGCTCCTTTACACTGCCAGATTGGCACAAAGAGGCTTTAGAATTGGGCCCTAGGTTTCCAGGACAGGCCGACCGTGATAACAAACCCTCAAACCAAAGACGCAACCAAGGTTCATAAGCAGGTTATTTTATTATTTACACATTACAGTGAAACAGCAGAGCTAGCTCACACACATAGTAAGCAAGGGCTCTGAAATCGTCTCCCCCCGCCCCCCAGGGTGTGCTTTCCCTAAGAAATAACTGCTCTCTGACCTGGCATCTGGCCCTTTAAATCTGGGACAGACAGCCAGCGACAAGCCTAGGGTGGCCTTTGAATTCAGGAGTTGTGGATTTGGATCAGCGAGAGGATTTGGTCCAATCCTGCTTCCCCTTCCAGGTTGTGTATGTAGTTGCGATGAAGAATGGCGGCTGAAGCACCTGCCCCACTGGCACAGCAAAGCCGGCTGTATGATAAACATCGGTGGTTGGAGAGGTGACTGTTTCACAGAGATGAAGTGGAGGGGTCTCCCCAACTCACCTGCCAGCAAAACAAATATACATTGAGTGTCAATCCCATGGGAAAACTCCAGTCAACTTCAATGGGATCAGGACTGGGTCCTCATTCAGTAATAGTGCAGAGTCTGCAAAATTCAGCCAGCCTCCACTGAAGTGACATCACGTGCAGGAAAATACCTAAACAAGTGTAGACAAAGCCAGCTCCCTTCCCCCACCCACGCACAGGTAAGCCATAAAGTAGCAGTTCATAGAATCATAGAATCACAGAATATTATGGTTGGAAGTGACCTCAGGAGGTCATCTAGTCCAATCCCCTGCTCAAAGAAGGACCAACACCAACTAAATCATCCCAGCCAGGGCTTTGTCAAGCCGGGCCTTAAAAACCTCTAAGGATGGAGATTTCACCACCTCCCTAGGTAACCCATTCCAGCGCTTCACCGCCCTCCTAGTGAAATAGTGTTTCCTAATATCCAACCTACACCTCCCCCACTGTAACTTGAGACCATTGCTCCTTGTTCGGTCATCTGCCACCACTGAGAACAGCCGAGCTCCATCCTCTTTGCAACCCCACTTCAGGTAGTTGAAGGCTGCCATCAAATCCCCCCTCTTCTGCAGACTAAATAACCCCAGTTCCCTCAGTCTCTCCTCGTAAGTCACATGCCCCAGCCCCCTAATCATTTTTGTTGCCCTCTGCTGGACTCTCTCCAATCTGTCCACATCCCTTCTGTAGTGGGGGGACCAAAATTGGACACAATACTGCAGGTGTGGCCTCACCAGTGCCGAATAGAGGGGACTAATCACTTCCCTCTAACTGCTGGCAATGCTTCTACCCAATATGCCATTCTCCTTCTTGGCAACAAGGACACACTGCTGATTCATATCCAGCTTCTCGTCCACTGTAATCCCCAGATCCTTTTCTGCGGAACTACTGCTTAGCCAGTCGGTCCCCAGCCTGTAGCAGGGCATGGGATTCTTCCATCGTAAGTGGAAGACTCTGCACTTGTCCTTGTTGAACCTCATCAGATTTCTTTTGGCCCAATCCTCTAATTTGTGTAGGTCACTCTGGACCCTATCCCTACCCTCCAGTGTATCTACCTCTCTCCCCAGCTTAGTGTCATCTGCGGACTTGCTGAGGGTGCAGTCCATCCCATCATCCAGATAATTAATAAAGATGTTGAACAAAACCGGGCCCAGGACCAAACCCTGGGGAAAGCCGCTTGATACCCACTGCCAACTAGAAATCGAGCCATTGATCACTACCCGTTGAGCCCGACAATCTAGCCAGATTTCTATCCACCTTATAGTCAAGAATACTGTGGGAGACGGTATCAAAAGCTTTGCTAAAGTCAAAATATATCACAGCCACCGCTTTTCCCTTATCCACAGAGCCAGTTATCTCATCATAGAAGATAATCAGGTTGGTCAGGCATGATTTGCCCTTGGTGACTCCATGTTGACTGTTCCTGATCACCTTCCTCTCCTCCAAGTGCTTCAAAATTTATTACTTGAGGACCTGTTCCATGATTTTGCTGGGAATTGAAGTGAGACTGACAGATCTGTAGTTCCCCGGGTTCTCTTTTTCCCCCTTTTTAAATATGGGCACTATATTTGCCTTTTTCCAGTCATCCTGGACCTCCCCCGATCAACATGAGTTTTCAAAGATAATGGCTAATGGCTCTGCATTCACATCAGCCAACTCACTCAGCACCCTTGGATGTATTAGATCTGGACCCATGGACTTGTGCATGTCCAGCTTTTCTAAACAGTCCTTAACCTGTTCTTTCACCACTGAGGGCTGCTCACCTCCTCCCTATACTGTGTTGCCCAGTGCAGCAGTCTGGGAGCTGACCTTGTCTGTGAAGACCGAGGCAGAAAAAGCAATGACTACTTCAGCTTTTTCCACATCTTCTGTCACTATGTTGCCTCCCCCATTCAGTAAGGGTCCCACACTTTCCCTGACCTTCTTGTTGTTGCTAACATACCTGTAGAAACCCTTCTTGTTACCCTTCACATCCCTTGCTAGCTGCAACTCCAGTTGTGCCTTGGCTTTCCTGATTACACCCCTGCATGCTCAATAAATATTTTTATACTCCTCCCTAGCCATCTGTCCAAATTTCCAATTCTTGTAAGCTTCCTTTTTGAGTTTAAGCTCACCAAAGATTTCACAGTTAAGCAAAGCTGGTCACTTGCCATATTTGCTATTCTTTCTGCACAGTGGGATAGTTTGTTCCTGCACCCTTAATAAGCTTCTTTAAAATACAGCCAGCTCTCCTGGACTCCTTTCCCCCTCATATTAGCCTCCCAGGGGATCCTGCTCATCATTTCCCTGCATTTCTGAAGTGCAGGGTCCGTATTTTGCTACTCTCCTTCTTCCTTTTGTCAGGATCCTGAACTCAACCATCCCATGGTCACTGCTGCCTAGGTTGCCACCCACTTCTACTTCCCTACCAATCCTTCCCTGTGTGTAAGCAGCAGGTCAAGAGGAGCACGGCCCCAGTTAATAGAGGCTGCTCTAAATAAACCAGAAATGTCCACTTCCAGACAACGGTTGTGGTGTGTCGTGCTGGGACTGGAGCAGGGAGGTTTTTCCAGATATAAGGCTCCACTTTTCCCTCCAGACAAAGCTTCTGGATCCTTTCCCAGTAGAGGTAATGGAGCCAGAGGAAATTCCATCCAGTGCTAACGCTGCGTTGGGGATGGCCCATCTGCACTGACAAGATTTCCACCCAGGTTTTGATTTGTGAGCTTCCCCAATTGGATAATTACCTGAATGTGTGTCAAAGCCAAACACCTTCTCAGCCCATTCCACAGTGAGTGACGCATGGAGTTTGCAAAGAAGCAAAGGGAAGGGAACGTGGAGGTGCACAAGAAAGGAGGAGATCTGTGCTGGGTTCTAGGAGACCTGGGATTCCCCCTTGATTTGGATGCAACTGAATCTCACTAAGGCTCCCAATGCCGTTCTCAGATGGATTAAAACAAGCCTGTGTCACTCAGGGGACAAGGTACCTCAGGAGCTACAACAGGCCCAGATGGATGCGACTTTTGGATGCTGGTATTGGAACAGAATAGAGGATCTCTTACCATCTTGGGGCTGGTTGTGACAGTGGACACGGACAGACTAAACGTTTGGGTTGGGGGGCTGGGTTTTCTTGTGCCTTTAATCCATTTCCTGTACTCCTCTCTCACCTGGAGAATAAGGGACATGGTCACTACATCATGTAACTAACACCCTCAGACCAGGCCACTGCTAGGCCCGTGAAGTCACTGGGTGGCTGATGACGCGCCAGGGGCATTACCTGGCGATTGAGGAGACAGTGCACCAGGAAGATGAAGACTCCCTGCAGGCTGTTGACAATGGTGAATAAATACGCCATGACCATTTTTGCTGAGCCGACTTGGAAGAGACCAAGACTCCATGTGCAGCCCAGAATGAATAGCTGGGCGATAGCTTTAAAAGTCAGTAGTCTGGATAAAGGCAGACGGAGAGATCCCATTAGAACGACCCCATGGTAAGTCAGGGGGCTCTGGTGGTGTGGGGCAAAACAGTTGGCACCCACTTTACTGTGTCTTAGGGTTACTGTCAAGGCGAACACAATGGCAACATATGCCTATGAATCCAAAATACAATATCGTGCCCAACCATCTTCCCAGACACATACTTTCCCCTCTCACAGGTGGTTCTTCCAAAGTAAATGGTTCAATCTCTCATTACGGTTTTGTTTTTAATCAAGTGGGAACAGGATATTGGGCTCCTGGGAACCTATGTATGTTGTTCCATAAATAAACAGAGGGGTTGCTACAGAGCAACAGTAAGCCACACTTGCCTTCCTCCTCAATGGATGGCACTTTACCTCGACAGTATCCACAGCCCCAGGGAAAAGAGATGAGTTTCCTCCCTAAGTAGCACATGGCCCAGCTCTGAATAGCAGCACAGACTTGCATTTCTCCTTACAAAGCACTAGGCATGTGCAATAATACCATGGCTTTCTGAAGCCTCAACATTCTGATCTGGTTCTAAAATCTTTTCCCCTCTCATGTCTCCATCCAGCACTCCCAGCTGGCAGCCCTGATCTTGTTCCTCCCCAACCCCCAGCCCCAGCCCTACATTCATGGCCCTGCATGCAATTTCCGCACCCGGATGTGGCCCTCAATACAAAAAGTTTGCCCACCTCTGTTCTAGTAGATTTAACGCTGTCCTACCTGGTGTCTTTGAGAGTGGACACATCTTCATTAAGGGAGGAGAGTTTGTCTCTCAGGATCCAGAGGGTTACAAGAAAAAATGTTAAATTTATCTGTGGAAACAGCATGAAATATTCCTTGTAAAACATGCCAGCCAAGGCCAATCTCTCTGGCTGAGGCACGGAACAGTTCTATGGGATCAGACTGCTGCACACCAGTGACTGCTCGTCAAGGTGGGTCACACACCATTCCCTGCCAGACCTTGGTCCCAGGCTGTGTAGGGAACTGTTGGCAGAGGCAGGGCTACAATGCATCACATGTGATCATACAGCCAGAGAGCCACATTCTGCTCTTATCTGAATCTGAAGTGACTCCACTGATTCCAATGGGGTCTGCAGTTATTCCAGATTTAGAGCCATGTGATTTGGCCAAAGCTTCTAGATCCTTTCTACAGAGTATACCCTTCAATTCTGAGGTGAAATTAATTCGTAACCCGCTGCCTGATATGGGGAGGAATCTGCAAGTACATTTGCTATCTTTATCTCTTGCAACACATGTACCCTTCCATCCTCAAACTCCCGACGCTGCAGCCACCTCCCTTTCCCGATCACTTGGGTTATTTACCAACCAGCCCAGACAAGGCAAGGGACAAAACTATCCTCATTCCGGCTGAGGTTCCACTTGCTTCCATTGTAGCATTGCATAAGTAATGACATATTTTAATTAATCATATTATGGTAGCACCTAGAGGCTCCAATGAGATTGCACTGGGTTCTGTACTCACACCTAGAAAGGGGAAGCTCCTGTCTTGGAGCATTTGTTTGCAAAATAACTAGGCAAGACCACAGGCACCAGCTTCCCCCAGGTCCCGGGCCACTCCATCCCCCCATTCTGCCCGAGGCCCCATTCCACCCAACCCCTTCTCCCAAGCCCCCACCCCACCTCTTCCCACCCCTGTTTGGCCCCAAGCCTCGCCCCCACCCACCCCTTCTCCAAGCTCCCACCTCTTCCCACCCCGCCCCACCTCTTCCCACACAGTTCTACCCCCTTCCTCCCAGTGCTTCCTGCACACCACAGAACATCTGACTGCGGCAAGTGGGAGGCACTGGGATTGAGGGGGAGAAGTTGATCAGCGTGGCTGCCAGTGGACGGGAGGTATTGGGGGGGGATGATGAGTGGGGGAGCTGACTGCCAGTGGATGCTGAGCATCCACTAATTTTTTTCAGTGCCTATGGGCAAGACAGACAAAGGGTGGGAGGAGAAACAGAGGTACAGCGAGGGGAAGCTACTTCCCAAGTTAACACAGCAGGCCAGTGGCAGAGTCAGGTCTCCTGATGCAACCCAGTGCCCGACCCATTAGGCCTAACTGCCTCCATAGAATCTAGGCTCTTGTGTTGGGGGAAATCCTGCACTGGCCAAAGAGGGGTGGATGAAATGGGATCTTATAGGACTCTTTCATCTTAAATTCTCTGGGAGATATTCTTCTCTTGGCTCCACTGGAGTCCACAGGGTTGCAGAGGTGAGAGGAGAATGGAGCCCTGTGATTCTGTGAGGTACCCACCAGGATTATGGCACAGACTGGACCCAGGAAGCTCCAATGAAATCCTCTCTCCAGGCTGAGCCAGCAGCTACAGGGAGAGAGGAAGAAGGTGACTTTAATGGGATTACTGCCCTTTTTCAGCCCCGGGGGCAAAGAGGGGGTGTCACAGGGCAGCTGGCTCTCAAAAGCGAAATGGATCTCAGCCTGCCTGTGACATGGCCAACTCTCTTGCAGACAGCAAGGAAACAGCCCTCCGCATCTACCTCAGCATCTCCTGCTTTCAGCCACCACTTCCTCTTCCACCTCCTCAATGACCCTTTCTGGTGGACGGGCGCAGTATTGCTGGAGGGCCAGACATGCAGCGGATGGACATTGGCCTCGCTGCACTGAAGGAAGTGGAGCTGCCCTGATTTACACAAGCTGAGGATCTAGCCTGAGGTGTCTAGTACATGCCACACCCTGTTTTAATGGAGTCGCTCACTTTAGAGAGAGGCTTCTCAGGGATTTGCACACAGGAAGAAGGTGCATTTGTTTCCTACCCACCAGCACCACAAATCCAGCCTGGGACCTGGGAGTCAAGCTGGGATCTTTCTGGCTTGTTCTTCCACATCATTAGTGGGGCAAGGCGTGTAACTGTCTGACAGGTGCGCATCTCAACTAAAGCACTCGGGGTAGCTTAGTGTTCCTGGGGATGGGAAGGGTCATTCAGCCTCAAGGGAGGCTGAGCAGGGAAATCTAGGTTTAAGTCAGACCTGGGGTGAGCCGGACAAACGCATGGAAGCCACATCCCAGCTCCACTTTGGGATGGGCGCTGCACGTACTGTTTGGAAGTTCCGTAGCCTTCAGGATTCACCGCTGCCGAAATGGCCACCACCAGGGCTGGGAATCCATAGCTGAACGGGTACATGAATCTCTTCTTGAACTGGTTGGCCCTGGTGTAATTCACAACCTTCAGGTTCCTGACGGTGAGGAAGAGGTGCAGCCCCTCCAGGAACATCCAGGTGAAGCAGGCCAGGAAGAGGTAGTGTAGGAAACCAGCAATGACAGCACATACCACCTGAGGACAGGACAAGACAGAGCTTTGGGACTTTGCTTCTGGGAAAGGAAATACTGAATTTGGAGGTGGGGGAACTTTTGTGAGGATCACATAGGGCTTTTTATTAACACATCTCTCCAGTTACAGAGCTCGCTCAGAGACAATACATTCTTCAGTCTAAGGGGGGCTTGTCTAAGGGCAAGCTGGCTGGCCCTTTCAATCATTCAGAGTCCAGCCCAGTTCTGATCTCCACTCAGAAAAGATGGTTTCTGGGGGTTGTAGTTCCCAAATGAATCATGGAAATTGTTGGATACTGTAAGGAATCCTAGGAAAGGAAGCAGGGATATAAACAAGTTCTCGGTCCTCATAATAGGGAGAGACCTGGAGGGTGTAGGTTCTCTTCTCTATATCTGCTTCAGGCAGGGCCGGCTCTGGCTTTTTTGCCGCCCCAGGCAAAAAAGCCTCCCGCCGCTCCACCCCTCCCCCCCCCCCCCCGGCAGGGAGCGCAGCAGGGAAGGACGCCAAGCCCGGCTGCGGCTCTGCTCTCCCCAGTGGCAGGAGCGCTGCAAGGAGGGCGGCGAGCCCAGCCAGGGCTCCGCTCTCCCCAACCGGCCAGAGCGCCGGGGGAGGGCGGTGAGCCCGCCGCGGCTCCACTCTCCCTGGCGGCCGGAGCGCTGCGGGGAGGGCGGCGAGCCCAGCTGGGGCCCAGCTCTCCCCGACCGGCCAGAGTGCCGTGAGGATGGCAGAGAGCCCAGCCGGGGCCCCGCTCTCCCCGACCGGCCGGAGCACCGGGAGGAGGGCGGAGAGCCCTGCCGCGGCCACACTCTCCCTGGCCGGCTGGAGCGCGGCGAGGAGGGCGGAGAGCCCGGCCGGGGCCCCGCTCTCCCCGACCGGCCGGAGCGCCGGGAGGAGGGCAGCGAGCCCAGTTGCGGCCCCGCTCTCGGGCCTGAACGCCGCCCCCAAGCACCTGCTTGGTAGGCTGGTGCCTGGAGCCAGCCCTGGCTTCAGGGTATAGGTGTCTTCCATCTGCCCATCAGTGTGGGGGCAGAGAGGACTCTGGAAATCGGCACTCCTTTGTCTGAATGATGAAGGAAGGAGCGCACAAGGGAAAGGGAAGGACTGGTTTCACCCATAGAGATTTCTTTTGGATGGGGAGTAAATAATTATTTCTGCAGGACTAAAGAGCATGGAATAAACATTACCGTCCATCTGAGGGTATAAAAAGGTGCTGGAGTGAGGGGAGCTTTAGAAATGCTGACAGAAGATCTGGACACAGCTCAATTTTAAACCAAGAATAAAAGTGGATAACAGACCCGACTCCTGCTGCGGGTCACTGCGGTGAGGAAGAGCAGGTTGGCCAGGAAGAGGCAGAGGCAGAGCTGCAGGTGGATGGAGGTGCTGACGTTGCGGATGGAGCGGCACAGGAGGAAGGTGAGGATGGCGAGGAGGAGGCACAGCAGGGAGAGGGTCAGTCCCACATAGGTGATGATGGTCAGTGGGTAACTCTCCTGTAACACAGCAAAGGGAGAATCACCAGTGAGCCCTGGGACGCTATATAGTAAATAAAGGGAAGTAAGGACACCCTGGGGAATTATAGACCAGTCAGATTAACTTCTGTACTGGGAAAGATAATGGAGCAGATAATTAAGAAATCAATTTACAAACACCTAGAAGACAATAAGGTGATAAATAACAGTCAGCCTGGATTTGTCAAGAACAAATCATGTCAAGCCAGCCTAATAGCTTTCTTTGACAGGGTAACAAGCCTTGTGGATGGGGGGAAGCGGTAGATGTGGTATATATTGACTTTAGTCAGGGCTAGTTTACACAGGACATGTGACCATGTCACATGATACTGGAATCCATCTTAAATATGGTACTTTCCCATTTAGAAGGAAGGGTGTGGACCCAGAGAGACAAAGGATTCCCGCCTTGTGCCAAAGCTATAAAAGGGGGTGGAGCAGAACAAGGTGGGGTCTCAGTCATGAGAAAGTACCTGCTTTTCACTTAAGATGCCTGCTGGAACTAACAAGGACTGTACTGGGGAAAGAATTGGCCCCAGATGAGGAAGGAGCCTAGTCTGTGAAAGAAGCTTATTAGAACATCTCTGAGGGTGAGATTTTACCCTTAAACAGTTTCTTAATGTATTAGGCTTAGACTTATGTGTTTTGTTTTATTTTGCTTGTTAACTTACTTTGTTCTGTGTGTTATGACTTGGAACCACTTAAATCCTACTTTTTATACTTAATAAAATCACTTTTGTTTATTGCTAATGCCAGAATAAGTGATTCATACCTGGGGGAGCGAACAGCTGTGCATATCTATCTATCAGTGTTATAGAGGGCAAACAATTTATGAGTTTACCCTGGATAAGTTTTATACAGAGTAAAACAGATTTATTTGGGGTTTGGATCCCGTTGGGACTGGGTGTCTGGGTAATGGAGATAGGTGACCTGCTGAGTGGTTTTCTGTTAAAGACTGCACCTTTGGGGGCGTGGTTCAGACCCTAAGTCCGTGTTGCCGCAGGTTAGCATGTCTGGCTCAACAAGGCAGGGTTCTGGAGTCCCAAGCTGGCAGGGAAAACGGTCTCAGAGGTAATCTCAGCAATTCAGGTGACAGTCACAAGGGGGTCTCTGTGACTGAACCCATCACAGCACGGCACTGGCGCATTCAGCTCTGTAAATATGGTCCCTGCCTAAGGACACTGCAGCGCCTGCTGGGTATGTGGGAGCCAACCCGCTATTATCTGCTGTCATGGGCAGTGGATGAAGCTGCAGCTTGGGGAGGCTAGCCCCCCCAGCCCACCTCTTCTGCCTGTGGCCCCACCCATACTCCACCCCTGCTCTGCCCCAGGCCCTGCCCCCACTCTGCCCAGGCATCGCCCCTCCCCACTGTCTCCCTCCTCTCTTCCCTCCCCCTCCCTGCTCACCTCCTTCCAGCCAATCCTGAACCCAAATGAAGCTAATGACATTAGAAAGAAATTGCAGAAGAGTTTTTTTTTTTTCAAAAGAAAATGTAGCATGTTTTCCACTGCATACCAGAAGGTGAAGACTGGACATGCAGATGGTACCTAATTAAAAGCACTACATTTAGGAAAAAAAAAATGTCAGTCACAAGTATTTTGATATACCCTGAAGTTTGTCAGAGATTTATTTGCAAAAACTTTGTAGTAAGGGCAAGTCAGCTGTCCTGCTGAATACAACATTAAATATTATGGAATACGTGATGCAGCTCTTCTCTGTTTTACATTTTCTTAATCAGTATTTCTAAGCTGATTTTATATTTTAAATGTACTCTTAAGCCTTCATAAAGCAACCATTCCAGATTACTACATACACCTCTACCCTGATATAACGCGGTCCTCGGGAGCCAAAAATCCCTACCGCGTTATAGGTGAAACCCCGTTATATCGGGGTAGCGGCGGCAGGGCTCCAGCAGTGATTTAAAGAGCTCGGGGCACCGGCCCTGGGGAGCCCTGGGCCCTTTAAATGGCCACTTGAGCCCCGCTACTGCAGCCCCAGGGGTAGCAGCAGCAGGGCTCCAGTGGTGAATTAAAGGGCCATGGGCTCCCCACAGCAGCTGGAGCCCCAGGCCCTTTAAAGCGCTGCCCGAGCCCCACTGCCAGAGCCCCAGAGTTACCATGCTATCTGGAAGGAAAGGGATGTTGTCCCTTTAAGAGCTAGCCTCTCTTCAATTGGGGAGGGGAGGGGGGAAAGGGATGGACAGACAGGACAGGAAGACTTTGGAAGCAAGTTTTTTGTACTATAGTAATTAAAATTAAAATGTGTATTTTAGATAAGAGTGGTCTTTTGAAGGATGTATTTAAAAAACTATAGTCTGAAGATCGAAGCATTTAAGGCTAAAGATGAACACTCAGATTGTGGATCTAAAAACCTATGCAAGGATTTTTTAGAGATGTGATTTTATAATCTCCAGCAATCTTCTAATGAAATATTTTAAAGCAAATTTTAAAGTAAGGTTCTGTAGACTAACATGTTCTGAGTAAATATTACAGTAATGCACAACGGTTTCTGTCAGTAAACTCAGAAACTGACAGTATATACCTAGGGGGTGGCAAATGCCTGTTAAATGGCTTCATTACCACTTGAATGAGTCTTTAACAGTTTCAATGTTGTGCTAATAGGTCTGGCAGGCTGGAGACTTTTTCACTTTTAAGAGTAGCAGCCCTGTTAGTCTGTATCCGCAAAAAGAACAGGAGTACTTGTGGCACCTTAGAGACTAACAAATTTATTAGAGCATAAGCTTTCATGGGCTACAGCCCACTTCTTCGGATGCATATAGCTATACTACAGTCCACTATGCATCCGAAGAAGTGGGCTGTAGTCCACGAAAGCTTATGCTCTAATAAATTTGTTAGTCTCTAAGGTGCCACAAGTACTCCTGTTCCTTTCACTTTTAAGTTACTAGATCCCCTCTGGAGTAAGAGTCACCAGGCTGCAGCAGCCAGCTGTGGGAGCCTGCAGACAGGGTCAGAACAGGGAAAGGAAGAGGTGGGAGGTGGACACTAGCATCCAGGGGTGCCCCAAATTTTCAGGTACCCTACACTGCCATCTATGCAGCTGCATATGCCTAAGGACAGCTTTGAGTGGATCACAAGCTAAATATGAGTCAACAGTGTAACGCTCTAGAAAACACGATCACCAGTTTTGGGGGAATCTGCTCTCCTTTTTACAGCCTATCCTGGCCTTGGCATTGTCAGTGTAGGCTACTCTAGGCACCTCAGATCACAATCCCAGCCCAGCCCCCTTGACCCTGACCCATTCTGTGTGGCCACAGATTACACCCTGAGGTTCCTACGCAGCGTTCATTCAGGCAAAATTCCCACTGATTTTGCCAAGGTCAGGAGCTCAGAGTCCAGCCCTTTGATCTGAGTCTCACAGTGAGATACCTCCACTCTGGTGTGACCCATAAGGAGTGCGAAGCTGGAGAGATGGTCACAGCTGCAGATGGTGTGAGTGCTGTTCGTGTCGAGAACGGTGCAGCCATCCTCAGCCCAGGTGCCTTTCCCAGCGATGAATTTCCAGTAAACACAGCGAACCACTTCCTCCTTTTTCTTTGCCTGGAAACAAAAACACCCCATCATCATCCTCACTGGATCATGGGGAGAACACTGTTTCTTTTGTCACATATCTCTAATAGACAGTAATAAACCTGATCTCACCAAAGCGTTCATGGCTCTCATTGTACTGCATGTAACAGCCATTTGGGACTTCCCATTGGCAGTGAAAATACAAGCGAGATCCTCCAGCTCCAATAGCACAAGCCCCTGAGCCCAGAGCTAAAGTGGTAATTCCCTTAACTCTCAGCACTGAATGCCATTAAAAGGCATTCACACACCTGCCCACAAATACCCACATGCATGCTAGCAAGTTCATTACTTCATCAAAGAAGGCACCATCTCATGCTGTTTCCCTGAACTCTGCTATCTATAGGGCAGAGGTCCCCAAACTGTGGGGTGCGCCCCCCTATGGGGACACGGAGAAACCATCAGAGGGACATGACAGGTCCTGGGTCAGCCCCCATGGGGTGCGAAAAGGGAGCACCACCCAGCCCCTCCCCACCCTGAGCTCTGCTCTGGTCCCACCAGTAGCCGCATCCTTGACTTCCAGCCCCAGGTCTGGCACCGTCCCCAGATTCAGCATGGCTTCACTCCCAGCCCCCGCCCCTTGCGGCTCCAGTCCCAGCCCAGGCTGGCGGCAGGGGTGGGGCTGGGAGCGGAGCTGCACCTGCCCATGGGCTTAGCTGCTGGCCCCCACCACAGCCTAGCTGTTGCTCCACTCCCGCCCCCAGCCTCAGCCCCCAGCCATGGCTCTGGCCCTGCTCCCAGCCTGGCCCCAGCCTCACCCCCAGCTGCGGCCTGAGCCTCAGCCCCCTTACCCCTGTCTATGTCCTTCCCCATCCCCCCCAACCCACAGCCCCGCTCCCGGCCCTGGCTCAGGGGGAGGAGCGTGAATGGGCTGGAGGGGTGCGACCCTCAAAAGTTTGGGGACACTGCTATAGGGAGATGCCTTCCAATTATTCCTGCTCTAAGGGGTGAGCCAGACAGTTGTTACTCCTGAGCATTTTACATGATGAATCATAGCCCAATCAGGCCTGGTGCGAACCCTATGTAATGTCCTCCCCAGAACAGCCCCCATGTCAGGACTGAAGCAGCTCCCTCTCTTTCTCAGATAACTGTTTCTCAGTCCAGAAAGGCAACACAACTCAAATGCCCTGCAGGAGACGCACCTTTGAAGTGACCAGCTGGAGTCCCTGGCACAGAGCAAAGTAAAAGGATCTACACTCACCTGTCTATGGCGCAGGGTGAAGTTCACAGGTTTGGAGAGGTTCATGAGCCTCCCAGCTCCGACAGCCCCACTCACCACCCTGGAATTCAGGTGAAAATTCCTCAATTTCTCATCAGCCATTAGATCTCCCTTGTTGACAAATCTCTTGTCAATGATGGAGTCCAGGGTGGAGTAAGAAATAAAAGCAACAGCCACAGAATCTGAAAACATGAAATGATGCTTCATCATAGACACAGGGACACTGAGACAAAGAAAGAGCAAGCCAGGTGCCAAAGGTCACAGCGAGTCTGGGGCAGAGGCAGGAAAAGAACCAAGGAGTCCTGCCTAGCAGTTTGAGCTTTAACCACTAGAGTATGTTGCCTCCTCCCTCTTCTTCCACAGAACTTCTGTGTTGGAAACATCTGGCGTGCCCTATGGGAGTGTGATTCCTAAAGTGCACTAATGTACATTCAAGCACACTAGGGAACCTTTAGTGCACACTAGTAGGGTCTATATGGAACAATTAATGCACAGTACGTTAGTGCTCTTGAAAAATCATACCCCCATACTGCACATTATCCAGCTACGTAGACAGCCCGACGTGAAAGGCACTGATGTGAAGCCATAGTTTTTCTTGGTTAGGAGAGGCAGAGGGGTTGGTTAGTGAGGAGCTTTCCCTGGTAATAAAGAATTAAGAACCAGTCCCAGTTAGGTCATACTGGCCTGAAAATTGGAGTAAAATCAGTAAATATCATCCTGGTTCCATTCCAGGAAGTCACACACGTCAACCTGGGGCCTAGCTGGGCTCATCATTAGGACATCATGTGTTGGACCAACGGATCTCTGATCTTTCCATTCTCTGGACCAGTTCATATGCCTATCAAAGCTGCTCTCTCCTCCCTGCCCCCCCATTGCACAGTTTTCATGCTGTGGGAAGGACTCTGCAGAGCTCAATGGCCTGAGAAACACTGGCTCAGCCAACAAAATCCGCACTAGTGTTAGGAAAACAGAGGCAAGCAGGCTAGCCTGGGGCGAGAGGAAGGGGAGAACTAGGGCTGGGGTTTGGTGTCTAGTTACAGGGGTTAGTGCCTGGGAACCACCAGGATAGTACCTTCTGTGGGTGCTGGGGTGACCGTATCACAGTGAATGTCCATTGTCTCATTCAGAGCTCTCAGACTGAAGACCTCATCACAGGGACCAGCAGCCGGGACAACGAGGAGCGTCTCGATAGCTGGGGAGGGAAATGGCAAAGCCTCTTGCTGCAAGCGCAAGGCAGGTTTGGAGCTCCACTCTCTCTGAATCCCACCACTCCCCACCTCTTTCTCCTCACCTCCATTTCTCTGTGTTTCCCTGAGCCCCTCTGGCTGACCTTCTATGATCCATCATCCCTGCGTCCCCATGAAGATGTCAATGTGCCAAGAGGCAGAAGACAACTTCTCCCTGCTGCCTCGCCTCTACGCTTTAGCAGGGGAAGCAGCAAGAAGGGGTTTTGCTGGGGCAGGAAGTGAAAGGAGGACGCAATGGCAGCTGCCTGTGGCGACAGGAGATTGGCACTGCTTTTAAAACCCTCCCAGGCTGCCATTACTGCAAAATCCCAGGGCTGGGTTTATGGGTGGCGGGTAGCATAGGCCGGGGAAGGCTGTGCCTCCCCAAACACCCTGGCATGCACATGCTCATGCTCTGTCCTCAGGCCCTCTCCTGCCCGCTTCCAGTTCCCTTCCTGCTCTTCCGTGGCTGAGGGGCTGGGGCAGGCAGGCTGGGGCCAGTGCTAACAAGGCCCAGGGCTGGGGGCGCTGGGGCTGGGGCCATGCCGTGTCACACTGCCTGCCCATCCGCCTGATGCTTCAGCTGCCCGGCACTCCAGGAGTGGGGGCACTACCGCTGCACTGCCCGCCTGACGCGATGGGGCTGGGGTAACACAGGGGGCGGCAGTTTGCTCTGGGCGCCAGTGGAAGAGAGCGGGTGGAATGGGAGGGGCGGGGCCATGGGCAGAGAGGGAGGGGTCGGGGGCTAGTGTCTCTCAATGGCTCGTTCAACTGCCACCCGTGGCTGGGTTATAAACCCCCAGAGAGGCTGCAGGACTGTTCTATATTGAAAAGAGTATAACCCCCTATCTCAGAGCCGCCACGAGGCGATGTGGGAGTCTCCCATCCTCCTCACCCATAGACTCTGTTGTCACGGTCTGGATCTTCATCTCCGGAGACTTCAAAGCAGCATTCAGTGCAGCCAATTCCACACTCTGCAGGAGAAACGTCACGGCGGAGGCCACCTCCCTCTTGCTCTCGTTCCCACCAGCACTGAGGGTGGAGCTATTCAGGAAGGAACCAAAGGGGCCAGCAACTTCCTGGGATTGGGAAAGGAAACACCCTGAGAAGGAGGGAGGATTTCAGTGGTTCATGAGCCAAATTCTTCAGACTCCCAGGGAAACAATGACCCTCTTGGGGACGTATGGGTTCATAGTGACCTTCCCCACTCAGTGGGACTGCAGCATTCTCAAAGAGGGAGCTCTTTACAGAGCGAGTGAGGCTACTGAAGCTTGCTCAGGACTCCACAGTAGGCTGAAGCCAGGGTAGGGCCAAAACCCTGTGTCATTCCCTCCTCATCCCTGGTCCATTCAGTGTAGGTGCCAGAGAACATTGCAACAAATCAGCAGGCATCTAGGTTCTCTTTGTGTTGCCCCTGGAAGCAATCTGGATCTTCCTAGGACCAGTGGGGACAGAACCCAGATCCCCTGCCACTTAAGCTAGAGAGCACACACACACACACACACACACACACTGCTATTCCAGTGCTCAGGGCATTTGGCCATAGAGTGCCCACACATGTAGGGGCAGAAGCTCTGACCTCCAGCGATGCTGCTCTGTCCTGGGCACACATGGTCTCCAAATTCACTAAGGTTGAATTCATGAAGGAGCAAAATTCACTGGTGCTGCCCTGCAGAACAATCAGAGGAAATGGGTTATTTCTGAAAGCATGGAAATGCCACCCAAAATTAAGGTTAATGGTTCTGCAGAGCGATGTTGCTTTGACCTATGGCTGGCGGACTGTGCCACTGAAATGCCTACAGATTACGACATGTTAAGGCTAAGTGTGGTGAAGCCCACAGACACGCTGATATATTACATAGTATTGAAGCTTTCATGCATATTAATGAATTTCTCCTTCCCTTCCTCACAGGGGTTTGTAAGGATTATTATCCTCCTTCTACAAGTGGGGAACCGATGCACAGAGAGACTGAGAAAATTGCCCAAATTCCCACAGTGAGTCTGGGGCAGAGATGGGAACCAAACTCTGACTTCCTATATCTCTGGCTGGTGCCTTAACTGCAGAACTCTGATAGACTGTGGGGGTGTCACACACCATGATAGGGTTGAGTTTTCAAAAGCACTTGGTGTTGGACTGATTCTGCTCCCACTGAAGTCAGTGGTAAACCCTGGATAGACAGAGAATCCTCAGGCTCAAAGTATTCTATGTACTCTTTGTAAAAACCCTCAAAAACCCAAATAAACCCCTTCCACGTACCTGCAGAAAGACATCTTTGCACATCTCCAACTGCTCTTGCATCTGTGGAGTCTCAGTCTGGCATTTAAAGGTAACATCTAGCAACAGAAAGAGAGGCAGGACAATAACATCAGGTCAACATCTGCAGGGCTAAGGTTTTCAGAAGTGTCTCGTGATTTGAGACCTCTTAAAAGGGCCCTGACTTTCAAAAGTGCTGAGCACTCACCCTCTGAAAATCAGGCCCCTTTAAGGTCTCAGGTTAGGCAACCAAAATCACAACGCAATTTTGAAAACCTTGGCCTAAGTGACACACCTAAGGCCACACACACAGGGACTCTAGGACAAAGCTGGGAATGGAAGCTTGATCACGTCAGTCCTAGCCTAGCATTTTAGCCACAAGGGCCATCCTTTCTTCCTACCAGAATACAAAGTTGATGATCTACCTAAACCCAGCAGGTGCTGTCTCCCTTTAACTCCATTGATCCCTTAAGCTCTGTCCATCTGACAACTTTCAACTGAGTCTCTAAACAGTCAGCAATACATTCGGCCTTAAAAGCCTGGTGTGTGTCCACACATCACCTGGTTAATACTCACTTAAGCTTTGTCTGTGTATCTCATTGATCAGTGTGTGTTATGTGTCCTCTAGGGGATGGTCCACCACGGTCTGGTTCTGCTACATCTCTAGCTATGGGAGTTCGTCCCTTAGCTCAAATAGTAGTAGGTCATGCAGTTACAAGGTCCTAGGTTTGATCCTTGGAGATAACCAACATGACTTGTTCTTACACCGAGACTCGAGAAGTTTCCCTTCCCCAGAGGTGTTCTAACCCTGCTATTGTACTTCTAAAAGGCCTGAGTCTCATCAAGGTATGTCTGCACTAGAAACGCTAAAGTGGCACAGCTGCAGCTGTGCCACTGTAGTGTAGACACTGACTACAGTGATGGAAGGATTCTTCCATTGCTGTGGTAAATCCACCTCTGAGAGCTGGTAGCTAGGACAAGACAAGAATTCTTCTGTTGACCTAGTGCTGCCTATGCTGAGGCTTAGGCTGGCTTATGGTTGACTGAAGTTTCAGGTGTTGAGCAGGCCTCAGGCTACATCTACACTACCCGCCTGAATCGGTGGGTAGAAATAGATCTCTCGGGGATCGAATTATTGCGTCTCTTCGGGACGCGACAATTGATCCCCGAATCGACGCTTGTACTCCACCAGCGGAGGTAGGAGTAAGCGTCGTCGACGGGGGAGCCGCGGAGGTCGATTTGCCGACGTCCTCACAGTGGGGTAAGTCAGCTCCGATATGTTGAATTCAGCTACACTATTTGCGTAGCTGAATTTGTGTATCTTAAATTGACCCCGCCCCCGCCCCGTAGTGAGGACGTAGCCTAAATTACACTAGAAGCTTTATGTTGCTCTGGCCTGGAAAAGGTGATTAAACTGGGTGTAAATGGCTCCTAAGAATGTTCCCTGTGAAGGGCCTTTACATGAACTTGGCTTCATATGCAAGGCAGATCAAGGATGTGGTCAGATTGCACCATGCTAAAGCTACTTCCTGGTTCTCAGGGGCCATGGGAAGCAGAGGGTAAATTACAGCAACCCTGCATGGTCCCAGAATGCATAGAGCACAAAGGTGGCTTAAAGCTACCTTTTCCTCCACCCTTTCTATTACCTGCCAAAAGCACAGGAGTGGCACAAGTAATAACCAGGCACCAAAATTCTCTTTGGTACCGAGAGGGCGTGACAACCAAGTGTGGGAGGAAAAGTGCAACAGTTCTTAACCAGTTCAGAACAGCTGGCGAGCATCTGCCTACAAGGCCGCCCACAGGAGTCAGGGTGCCTGGGGCAAAGCGGGGAAGCTGCGGCACTTGTACTCACACGGCGGCGGTCCAGGTCTTCGGCGGCGGGGGCGCTTTCAGTCGCTCTGCGTCTTCGGCAGCACTGAACAGCCCCCCGCCGCCAAAATATCACCGAAGACCCGGAGCGGGGGCAAATTACCCCACTTGCCCCCCGCCCGGGAGTCCCTGTCTGCGTAACTGCATAGGCTGGGCTGAAACTAGATCAGTGCAGATCACACCCCTGAGAGACTTAGTTAAGGCGTCCTGAGCCCAGTGTTGACACCACTAGGTTGACAGAAGAATTCTTCCATCAACCTAGATACCACTTCTCGGCAGGTGGATTAACTACAGTGATAGAAAAAGCCCTTCCATCACTGTCCCAAGTGTCTACACTACAGTGCTACAGAGGCACAGCTGCAACGCTGTAGCTGTGCTGCTGTCACTGCTGTAGTATGGACACAGCCGGAGTAACTGTGGCTAGTGGTAGCCTAGGATGGCGTGTTGGGCCAAATTCTCAGCTGGTGTAACTCAATGGAGCTCCATCAAAATCAACAGACTTTACACCAGGCCCATGGTTGCCTGCCTGGTTGTGACACTGTTTTCTTTGCAGCATGGACACAAACTGGGGTCAAAATCGATTTAAAACCCATGCTACTCACCCTTCCTGCAGGAACCCGGAATCCCATAGCTGTCCATGGCGGCAGTACCAACACTCAGGAGCGCAAATGGAGAGCTGGGATGTTCCACAGCATGGGATCTGATGGCAGGTGCAAGCGTATGCATGCTCCAAACGAACTCAGTGCCAGCGACTCGGTTCCACACCACATCCCTTACAGGCTGATTGTCTAGGATGATGGCGCCAGTCTCTGCTGTATTGGCCACCATCAAGGCAAAGTTTTTGAAGCCCTGCTGGGCATTTATAGAATACATCCGGCAGTAACTGGCAACATCTGGAACATTCATCAGGAAGGCGTGGGAGGAATTAGGGAGAGGTGCGCCCACGCTGTAGAACACCACCTGGATGCCCACATTAGCAGAGATGTAGACTGGGATCGAGGGCTTGACAGGACGCTGGAGTACACTGCCTCCTGCTAGAGTAACAGTCTCTTGCTGTTCCCCTAGTTGATACAACACAGTTGTGCTCTGGGAAGCAGTGATGTAGACTACTTCATCTACTTTCTGCCAGGGTAAGGGAGGAATGATGTATGTTGTACCCCAGCTGCAAACTGGTAGGAGCTGCTCAAAGACATGGTTGCATTTAGTGTTATTACAAAAACACCTCTGGCCAACCAAGATGGCCACTGGCTTTTTTGAGACAATCCTGGTGCCAGACAGATCTCCTATGCCTTGAAACTGGATGCCTTGGAAAGCACGGAGGTTAATTGTCAGTCTGGAGCCAGTGGGGTGGACCTGTGTTAGGTAATGTAACTTGCCTTTCACATGGACCTCCACGGAATTGGGCTCTTGGTATGTCATAACAGAGAACTCTGGGTACCTAGCTAAGGATTCTGTAGAGGGAGTCACTATGTAGTGTTCATTTCCCAAGCTGGAGACAGGATACAGCACAGTGGTCTCAGGGCTCACATGTTTGTTGCTGACGGACACTACTGAGATATCTTTGTCAGCCTTGACTAGGACCACCTTGGAGAAATTGGTAGTGCCCTTAATTCCCACTGACTCTGGTAGGCTGACCCGCACCATCTCTCCCTGATTTACCATAATCTTCTCCTCAAACCTTCCCCCATCACCCGTGTAATTGGAGATGGAAACAGACACTGAAGTGAAGGCAAAGTAGCCAGTAATTTGCACTTCAAATTGACTAGAGTTCCCACAGTCGTCCATGTAGGAGGTGATGAATTCTCTTCCCAGAGTCTCAGTCTGACATGTGCCTGGAAGGAAAAATAGCAATAAAACGTTGGAGGTGGAGAGAGATACTGGCAAGAGGTGGATAGAGTAAAAGGGACTGGATCAACATTGTTCAGGCCAAAAATTAAGGCCCAGCAAAAAAGAAAAGGAGCTTGAAAACCTTAATGTAGCTAGAAATGTTTCCCATTATACTTTTAATCTAAATTAAAATATTTTTTATTAATAGTAAACATTATTTTAAATAATGAACAAGCACAACTTAGACAGCTTAGAACCCAACAAAGGCCTTGGAACCAAACACGACTTCGGGGAATGTTCCAATCTGGATCAGAACTCGATGATTGTCCCTGATCTCTATAATAGTTGAGAACCAGAATCCTGGATCTAAACACTCATGGAAACACAGAAAAATTTCAGATCCAGATGATCACTTAATGATTTGGACTCAGCTCTAAGAATAATTGTTTGCCCTTCCCTAGCACCTCCTGTCTAAGCTCAAAACACTTTACAGACAGACATTAAATAATTCTCAGTCCCACCAGGAGATGCGTGAATATTACTGTCCCCATTGCACGGAGGGGGAAACTAAGGGACAGAGAGGGTTAGGAGCTTGCTCAAACTAACCCCACAAATCTGCAGTAGAACTAAGTATAAAACCCAGGTTTCCTGACTCTCAGTCTCTTGTGCTCTAACCATTAAAATCAATGCTGGGAAGAGAACTTTAGTCTGTTGTGTTGATAAGGGCAGGTGCCTTGGGGATATTGGGCTGAGGTGATAATAAAACCCTTTTGTACTGTTACAACATTAAACACATAAGTGTGGTTTGGGGTCTTGTATCAAGTTATCACTGGTACATTCTTCTGTTGTAACCACCACTGTTATATGTATATATACAGAGAGAGAGAGAGAGAGAGAGAGAGAGAGAGAGAGAGAGAGAGCCTTTTATTAAACACACATAAGAAACAGAGCAATAAAATTACAATTTTAAAAAGTTAAATAAAACTTTTATTTAATGAGTTTCCTTCATTTCCCTTTTAGTTATATAGGGCCAGATCCTCAGCTAGTGTAAATCAGTGTAGCACCACTGACTACAACAGACCTTTGCTGATTTACAACAGATGAGGATTCTGCCCATTACCCCCAGCTCACATCCCACTTGGCTCTTTATAGAGAGATCCAGAAACATCGCATCTCCCAATAAACATTTTATCCTCACTCCCGGAGCTCGCTCTCTCTGCCCTGAGTGGAAACAAAATTAAGGCCAAAAGTAAAATAGCTTCTTAAATTTCCACTAGCTGAGAATCTGGCTGTCTAGCTTCAGGCCCTTTAATACGATCAGTGAGGGGAGATACTGTGAAATGCTGGGCCTCCTTCTCCTCTCCCTTACACCATATGACGGCCATTGATTTCAGTGCATTTCTCCTGATTTACACTGATGTATGAGAGAAGAGATTGAGCCCCATCATTCTTAGGCTCAATGGGAGGTGGCGGCAGGGCTGGATTTAGGGGCAGATGACCCTGGCAACCACCTGGGTGCCAGGTTTGTGGGGCCGTGGGCTCAGGGTGCTGTTTTTGTTGTTAGAGACAAAAGGGAAACCAGAATGTTTGAAGTAAAATGTTTCAGGTATTCCATATGTGGATTCATTTTTCACTAGCCTCCTAGAATGTTGTGAACCTTTATAGGATCTCATGGAACCTTCCAGATTTTCTGAGAACTACATTTTCCTCCAGCCTCCTAGAATGTTGTCAGCCATGCCCTCGCGACTATACACGGAGCAGGGGATCACCTACGGTTGGCAACATTCCAATTGCACAAAACTGAACACGTAGGCCCCGCCCCTTCCCCAAGGCTCCACCCCCACTTACTCCAGCGCCTCACTCTCCCCCACCCTCACTCACTTTCACTGCACTGGGGCAGGGATAGGGGTACAGGAGGGGGTGAGGGCTCTGGCTGGGGGTGCGGGCTCTGGGGTAGGGGTGGGGATGAGGGTTTTGGGATACAGGAGGGGGCTCCGGGGAAAGACCAAGGGATTTAGAGTGCAGGAGAAGGCTCAGGGCTGGGGCAGGGTATTGGGGTGCAGAAGGGGATGCCGGCTGGGGGAGGGAATTTGGATTGCAGGAGGGGGTTACATCTTGGGGCAGGGGGTTGAGGGTGGGGGCTCCGGCCAGGCAGCGCTTACCTCAGGCACCTCCCGGTCGGTGGTGCAGTGGGGCTAAGGCAGGCTCCCTGCCTGCCCTGGCTCCATGCTGCTCCCGGAAGTGGCCAGCATGTTCAGCCCCTAGGCGGAGGTGCAGCCAGCTGACTCTGCGCAGCGCCCCTGCCCACAGCTGCTGCCCCCACAGCTCCCATCAACCACAGTTCCCGGACAATGGGAGCTGCGGAGCTGGTGCTGGGAGCGGCGGCAGCACTCAGAGCTTCACTGATCACCGCTGCGCCTAGGGGCCGAACATGCCGGCTGCTTCCAGAGAGCTTCAGAGAGCCAGGGGTGGCAGGGCCTGCCTTAGCCCCACTGCACTGCCAACTGGACTTTTCAAGGCCTGGTCAGCAGTGCTGTCCGGAGCCACCAGGGGCCCTTTTCAACCGGGCATTCTGGTCGAAAACCGGACACCTGGCAACCCTAATATCTCCAGTTAGTCTTATGAGACAGGGATAACTCATGCATACAAATCATGCATCAATGTCATGAAATGAGCTACAAATGCAATAAAAAATAAGGTATTTAAAAGTTTAACAAATGGAGGCGGGGGGGTGTGCCATTTGGTCTAGGGCCGGCCCTGGCTGCCGGTCCTCAATGCTTCTCAGAATTTAGCTCCATTTGTAGGATTTTCTAGTGCTTCTAGTTTCAACATGAAATTAATCATGATCTCAATTTTCATTTGCAATCCTGTAATACTAACAGCTTCTTAAAGGGGAAGCTGCCAAAAGGACAGGCCCAGAGTTACTGCTACTTCATTCTCCCTCGCTCCTTTCTGACAGACCTCCAGGTACTGCAGTCCAGTATATGAAGTCTCCAGCTGGCTTTTCAGTATGGCCTAGTGACACTATTAAAAGACCTCTCAGTGGGACATAGCTGCAGAAAGAGGTTCTTGTCCACCAGGGGACAGAGTATGAGCAGACAAACTGGAATACCCTAAGGAGTGACAGAGGGACAAAGAGGGAGTGAATGAATAAATGAACACAGAGAAGGAGGAATTATCCCTGACACCCAATCTTTCCTGTTCTCGAAATTCTGGGTTTTCCCTTCAGAGCCTGTTTAGAACCTGAGATGTACCCACCCCTTTGGGCATTCTACTACTCCTAATGACCCAGATGAAGTGAACCCACACATTAGAGTCCAGATAATGCTGCTGAGAACTGCCAAGCCAATACCAGTTTCATTGCAGACACTCAATATGCGACTCACTTATTACGGGCACAGAAACTTTACACAAGGCATTATGTTTCACTAACCTGAGAACTTACCAGTTGTGTTTGTCCTCTGGGCACTTGCTGGTGGTAGAAACCAGAACAGTCCAAGGAGGAAAAATACTTGAGAGAAGATGAATAAAACTTGTTTAAAATCTAAGATATGGCAATAAACAACACAGGGAGACAACGCAGGTAGCAATTCTGCAGAAAAGGACCTAGGGGTCACAGTGGACGAGAAGCTGGATATGAGTCAACAGTGTGCTCTTGTTGCCAAGAAGGCTAACGGCATTTTGGGCTGTATAAGTAGGGGCATTGCCAGCACATCGAGGAACATGATCGTTCCCCTTTATTCGACATTGGTGAGGCCTCATCTAGAATACTGTGTCCAGTTTTGGGCCCCACACTACAAGAAGGATGTGGAAAAATTGGAAAGAGTCCAGTGGAGGGCAACAAAAATGATTAGGGGTCTGGAGCACATGACTTATGAGGAGAGGCTGAGGGAACTGGGATTGTTTAGTCTCGAGAAGAATGAGGGGGGATTTGATAGCAGCCTTCAACTATCTGAAGGGGGGTTCCAAAGAGGATGGAGCTCGGCTGTTCTCAGTGGTGGCAGATGACAGAACAAGGAGCAATGGTCTCAAGTTGCAGTGGGGGAGGTCCAGGTTGGATATTAGGAAACACTATTTCACTAGGAGGGTGGTGAAGCACTGGAATGCGTTACCTAGGGAGGTGGTGGAGTCTCCTTCCTTGGAGGTTTTTAAGGCCCGGCTTGACAAAGCCCTGGCTGGGATGATTTAGTTGGGGATTGGTCCTGCTTTGAGCTGGGGCTTGAACTAGATGACCTCCTGAGGTCCCTTCCAACCCTGATATTCTATGATTCTATGATTCTGTGCCTCTCTCTATGCTAAAGTAAGGACTGTCAGATTCTGTAGGCCAAGTGGCTAATACATTCTTACCTTGTTTTGAAAAGGCTGCCTGGCATTACTTGAAATATTCACTGAGAGCATTGTTCCCTGAAGGAGTAAAGAATGAACCTCCCACTGGAGTCTGACTCTGCTGTCAAGCCATGGCTTAAAAACCTCAAAAACCTTAAAAACCTTAAATAGCTCTCATTTCTTTTCCCCAGTTAATAAATCTTTACTTAATTTATTACAGGACTAGCTACATGCTCTTTCTTTGGTGAGAGACTAGGGCACAATTGACCTGGGTCCTTTGGGACTGGCAGTAACCTGCATACTGCTGTGACTCTTGGTGTAAGGGACCATCTGTCACAAAGGGAGGCTCCCCTGGATAGCGAGGTAGATCAGAGTGCCTAAGGGGACTGTCGGTGACTCCATGTTGAGGTGGTTCTAGTGCCTGAGGAGGTCACACTGGATACTGGTTGCTGAAATCGAAGTATAGAACTCAGAACCAATCTGGGGTTTGTGCCCCGTTTCCTACAAGTCTGCCCCGAGATTGGGACTTGTGCCCTGGAGTCCCTGCAGGGCAGCTTGACACTCCCAATCCCTGCATTGTCTTTGACTCCTCTCTGGGCCAGACTCCCCAGGTTAAGACATGGTCCATGCCGACCAATACCAGGGCTCCCATGGGCCAGGTTGCTATAGAAAGAAACCATCTTGGCTTTCTCTCGCCATCTCTGTTCCTTTAGTTCCAGGTGTGTTTCCTGTGTCTCTGAAAGCTCAGCTCTAAACCCAGCCACCTGTCACCTTTCCCCTTTCTTCTCACACTCAGGGCGTTTGGTTTGCTGCCCTGCAAGGGGCCGGGAAATCTCCTTCCTATCAGCTGTTGGTCACTAGGAGTGAATGTCCCGCCCACTGGGGTTTCCTTTGTCTCTTCCAGACCCTCCATTCACATGTGTAGACTTTCTTTACTTAGTTTGTTAGTGACTCTGGTCTCCAACCAGACTGCTGAATCAATTACCACATCACGTCCCTTTACGCTCAATGCACAGAAATACAAAGGCCAGAGGGAAACTGAAGCATGCACAGGAATCATAAATCGTTACCAAAATTCACACAATCACCACACGGACTTTCCCCCTTTGCCCTTGTCATTTTGGGTTCTGTCAGATATAACCTTCTCCCATCTGTTCCTCATGGGTCAGCAAGCCCTGTGCTAAGCAAGGAAGCAAACACACACCCTAGAGAGGGGCAACATGCACAATAAGTTTGCAGGAGAGCATGAATCTTGCTAATCTCTTTAACCAACAGTTGGTGCTGCAGCTGCTCTTTGACCACCTGTGAAGCCCAACTGGTCACAGAATGTCCATCTACACTGCACAGCAGCCTGCAGCAGCAAGGCTCAGAACCAGCTCGACAGACTCGGGCTCGTGCAACTGTGCTAAAAGTAGCTGTGTACACAGAGCTTCTAAGTTGTGGCTTGGACGGGAGGTCAGGCTAGGGAGGGGGATGGGCCTCAGCTGGTCCAAACCACAACTTAAAAGTGTGTCTGCGCAGCTATTTTTATCATGGTAGCACAAACACGAGTCTGTCAAGGGTCCCTGCCACGGGCTGTGTAGATATCCCCTGATAGGCCAGGGAACCTCCGAAGTACCTGAGGACAGAACCCTTCTAGCTTCCCCTCCCTGGCATCTCCAATTAGTTGCCAGCTGGCTACTCCCAGCTATTCAGAGGATAGTGGCTTGCCTGCCACACTCTCCCCTACATCATGGCTCTGTCATCACTAACTGGGTTCTACTTACCTGGAGGAAATGTGAAGCTTCGGCGTCCCATGGCTGCTCAGAAGACAAGCTCTGGGATTCTGGCCCTGGTAGCTTCCTTATTAACTAGAAACAAGACCAAAAGCAGAACCGACACACATCCAGTCACAGCATCTTCCTCTTTAGTCTATTTATCTCTGGTGTCTGGAAGCAGAGTCTTTGGGCCAAGTTCACATCACTGAAGTCAGTAACTGATCCCACTAAGGGGATGGGCCCTTTATTATTTATTATCTTCCCTAACCCCTGCAGTGTGCTGGGTGCCCTCACAGGGCAACCGGGAATCAGACAGTCCTTATGCTCCATATCTCTTAGCTAAAGGGGTAAAAGGCTCATGCTTTTAGTGCAGAAGATTCTAGGTACAATCTCTGCTGATGACCCACAGTGGAACGTGTCTTAGGAGGGGGCCCAGAGGAGGGAACTGGGGAAGGAATAGTGGGGGTACAGGAATGTCTCCTCACTAGTCACTTGGGGCAGGATGCCCAGGACACTAGGAGGATGGCTGGGTCAGCATCTGTGCAACCAGGCACTAAGCCTGTGACCCAGGCTTTGAGAAGGAACTGTGTAACTGACCTCCTGGAGGGGAGCAGTCACACAGCTGACTTCTCAGGGACAGAGAAAGGGGTGGCGAAGGTGTGACGGAGCGGGGAGCGGGGCGGATTTGACCTAGGAATGTTGCCTGGGAGTTACATTGAGCTACCTGAGCTGTAACCTGAGCCAGGAGGGGGGTGGGAGAAATGACACCTTCTGCCCGGGAGACTGAACAAAGGAGAGGAGGAGCAGAGGGGAGGGGAAAAGAAAGCGGCTGGAGGGATTTGGGAGTTTTGAGTTGGGAGCTGGGTGGTGCAATGCAGGGAACCCCAAGCTGGGGTCTAAGCTCCCTGAACCCCCAAAAGGACTTGATTAGGGGGTCCTGGTTGTACCTACAAGCCCTGCTGTAGACTGCGTTTGTATTGTCCAATAAACCTTCTGTTCTCCTGGCTGGCTGAGAGTCACAGTGAATCTCAGGAAGAGGAGTGCAGAGCACTGATTCCCCTACACTCCGTGACAGAAGGATACCCCAATCCAGGTCCCAGTTTTTCAGAATGCTATTTCTCATAAGCTTTTGGAAAGTAACTGTGTCTCTAGAAATCAAGATGCAGCTCCAATGCCTGTGATAACAGAGGAGATCGGACCAGGAAATTACCAGGTGGCAGTCTTCCAGAATAAAAATGACCCAACTGACAGAGAAGGGGGTGTTTTCCCCCAGGCTGGTGAGAGACAGGGAGCAGTTATGGGAAAGCTGCTGGGAGAAGGTGAATATGATCGAAGGGTAAACACACCTAGACCAGAGAGCACACAGTACAGCCCTCTAGGGGGCAGAGAAGGTCTCAGTGCTGGGAGGAGGAAACACAGGGGAACCCCAAAAGGGGAGCTGGATTTTTTGCATATGTACAGTCCTGGGGTTGGGAGACCACTCCCCAAAGGACCAGCCAATGTGCAGGATCCCCCTGAACACCTATCTTGCCAGACTCTGAGGCAGCAAAATTCCAGAAACATGATTAAATTAAGAGCCCACATAGAGGGGAACACTGGAGGGAAAGAAAATCCAATGACTGATTACATGGGAGAGAGTCAAAGGACAGCATGGGTAATGAACAAACTAACTTCAAACTAGAATATCTGAACAGGGGGCATGATATCATAAAGATACTTGTAAACGCACACCTGAGATAAAAATTTTGGTATTAATGTTAAGAACATAAGAATGGCTGTGCTGGGTCAGACAAAAGGTCTATCCAGCCCAGTATCCTGTCTTCCGACAGTGGCCAATGCCAGGTGCCCCAGAGGGAGTGAACCTAACAGGCAATGATCAAGTGATCTCTCTCCTGCCATCCATCTCCACCCTCTGACAAACAGAGGCTAGGGACATCATTTCTTACCCATCTTGGCTAATAGCCATTAATGGACTTAACCTCCAAGAATTTATCCAGTTCTCTTTTAAACCCTGTTATAGTCCTAGCCTTCACAACCTCCTCAGGCAAGGAGTTCCACAAGTTGACTGTGCGCTGAGTGAAGAAGAACTTCCTTTTATTTGTTTTAAACCTGCTGCCCATTAATTTCATTTGGTGGCCCCTACTTCTTATATTATGGGAACAAGTAAATAACTTTTCCTTATTCACTTTCTCCACATCACTCATGATTTTATATACCTCTATCATATCCCCCCTTAGTCTCCTCTTTTCCAAGCTGTAAAGTCCTAGCCTTTTTAATCTCTCTTCATATGGGACTCATTCCAAACCCCTAATCATTTTAGTTGCCCTTCTCTGAACCTTTTCTAATGCCAGTATATCTTTGTTGAGATGAGGAGACCACATACAATACCCAGTATTCAAGATGTGGGGCGTACCATGGATTTATATAAGGGCAATAAGATATTATCCATCTTATTCTCTATCCCCTTTTTAATTATTCCTAACATACTGTTTGCTTTTTTGACTGCCACTGCACACTGTGTGGACGTCTTCAGAGAACTATCCACAATGACTCCAAGATCTTTTTCCTGATTAGTTGTAGCTAAATTAGCCCCCATCATATTGTATGTATAGTTGGGGTTATTTTTTCCAATAAGTTTTGGGGATAAGAATTTTGACATGGATGTTAAACCTTATGATAATGCTACTTTTCAATTAATACCTGTAAACAGGTTTAAAGCTTATCACAGAAGAGAACCCATAAAAAACCCGGTTTGCTATGTGTGAATGAGGAAACTGTGGCACATTGCCTCATAGTCTTGATGGCTGGGTGCCAAGAGAACTATAACACAAACTGCCTTTGAGCTAGTCAGTGACTAACCCTCTTGCAGTAAACTAAGGGGGGAGGTTCTGTACCTCGGGGGAACACTCTGCACCCCCATGTTCATCCTTATAATATGATTGTGTGGTATCCAATGCAAAGTTTGTCATGTTGGGTTTCTTCGGAAGGCTCATGATGCACTGAGCATTGTTGTTATAGTGATGTTATAGTAATGTTATAGGTTGTAAATTCATGTATATAGTTATGAGACTGAAAATGTGTCCTCATGGCTTAAAACAGGCCCAGGAAAAAGTCTTCAAGAGCAGAGGTGCAGTTCACAGCTCATCAGGGCATGTATGGGACAAACCCAGCCCAGCCTCACAGGAACAAAGGACACTGGCCTAGGTAGCAACAAAGGATCTGTTGGACTCTTGAATGAGTCACCCCCCTTCCTTTGGTCAGTTTTGGACTGTGATGAGGTAATGCTCACCTGACTCTGAAGTGGGGGGCAAAGCCAAGAGGGAAGAAAGAACATGATAAAAGGGAGAGACATTTGCCATGCTCTTCCTCTCTCTTCCCCCTCTATCAACACACATCCCCACCAAGCTACTGAAGCACTGATCAAAGGGGTGAGCCTGGCTGAAGAGCAACCAGCCAGCCTGTGGTGAGAACCATCTAACTTTGTAAGGACATTGAAAGTGTTAAGATCAGCTTAGAATGCGTTTTGCTTTTATTTCGTTTGACCAAATCCAACTTATTTTGCTTTGACTTATAATCACTTAAAATCTCTCTTTGTAGTTAATACATTTGTTTGTTTATTCTACCTGAAGCAGTGTGTTTGGTTTGAAGCGTGTCAGAGACTCTCCTTGGAATAACAAGCCTGGTACATATCAATTTCTTTGTTACACTGACGAACTTATATAAGCTTGCAGCGTCCAGTGGGCATAACTGGACACTGCAAGGTGGAGGATCCTAGGTTTGTGTCTGGGACCAGAGATATTGGCTGGTGTCATTCAGTTCCACAGTTCAAGGAGCAACTTACATGCCAGAGGCTGTGCGTGAACAGCCCAAGAGTGGGGGTTCTCACAGCAGAGCAGACACTGGCTCCCAGAGTCAAGGATTGGAGTGATCTAGCAGATCACCGGTCCAGATAACACCAGAGGGGAACGTCACAGTGATGCTGCGAGCAGCGTTGTATGTGCAGCTTGTTACTCCAAGTGGAGTTCACACTTTAAGCACTGATATTTGTGAATTTAACTGGGTCTTAAGTGCAGTTGCTAAAAACAGTCAGGAGGAGGTCACAGTTTTGTTATTTTCTGTTTGTTTATTTCGGGTGAGGGAAATAAGCACAAGAAAGCAGAAAAATGACTACCAGTGAGGCCGCTACAAAACTAGAGCTGGCCAGACTGGAAGCAGCAGAGAAGGCAAAGGACCGCGAGTTTCAAATGTGGCAGGCAGAAATGAGGCTCAAAGAAGCAGCTGCAGCCAGGGAAACTATGGAGGCAGAGGCAGCCAGGGAGGCAGCCAGAGAGGAGGCTGACCACAGAAGGGCCATGGTAGAAAAAGAGAAAGAGGGGGAAGAAAGAGAAACAGAGAGAGAGAGAGAGAGAGAGAGAGAGACTGAGAGAAACCACCAACTGGACCTGTTAGAGAACCAGAACCAGAACCCCCCAACCCCAACGACTCTCATCACTCCAAAAATCCACAAATGGGAACACTTATGTCCTGCATACAGTGAAGAGGATGATATTGCTGAATATCTGACTGCCTTCGAAATGCTGTGTGTAATACACGAAATCCCTGATGATAAGAGAATTCCTACCCTGATTGCAAAATTAACTGGTAAAGCTTGAAATGTATTCAATGGAATGCCTGTTGAAGATGCTTTAGACTACTGTAAATTTAAAGAAACTGTTTTGCAAAGTTTTCAGATTACCCCTGAAACATATAAAGTTAAATTTAGGAATCTTAAGAGGGATATTGGTATGAGTAATGGGGAATATGTAAACAAAATGAAAGATTTGTTGGGAAAATGGGTGAGGGGCAAAGAGGTGGCAAGTTTTGAAGGAACACTTGATCTTGTTGCTCAAGAGCATTTTTAAGCATATGTAAGGCCGAAGTAAAGCAGTGTCTATGGGACAAAGATGTAAAGTCTGTGGATGAGATGGCTTTTTTAGCTGATGCCTTCGAACAGACTCAGGCGTCTATTAGACTCAGGCCACACAAAGAGGGGTTGGAAGAGAGGATCCCATTTTGCCTCTGGGAAGAGAGAAGGGGGTTGGGAGCCTAAACATGTGTTCTAGAATTTGACCCTAAGTTAACTTTGCCTGTTTGCAAATTTCTCCCAACTGGATTGCAATTCCCTTGAATAAAAACAATGAGGAGTCCTTGTGGCACCTTAGGGACTAACAAATTTATTTGGGCATAAGTGGATGCATCCGATGAAGTGGGTTATAGCCCACAAAACCTTATGTCCAAATAATTTGTTAGTCTCTAAAGTGCCACGAGGACTCCACGTTGTTTTTGCTGATACAGACTAATACAGCTATCCCTCTGAAACCAATTTCCCTGAATATATTCATTGTTCAACGTTATCCATGGAATAATTTTGCTAAATGATTTATTCGATGTTCAGTTCTCAAGCTGTTTTAATTGATTGCTTAAGTCATCCAGTCTTATTTCGAACTCTTAAATTCTGGTGCCTAAATCCCAGTTACTATTTTGATACTCACTTCCTACTAAATCTGTGTGGGCGGGGAAGATGCAACAACAAAATTGTTGATAAATATTTTGTACTTATTCTATGAAATTTTGAAATATAAAAAATTTCAGCCAGCTACATCGTTGCTCAAAAACTAAAAAAACTTTGACATTTTTCCTCCATACATTCTCCCTGCCCCCAACCCCCATTTGTTGAAATTCAAAATCTTCTTGATTCTTCCCCTACTCCTTTTTTTTGGTTAAAGTTTGCAGTTGAAGGGGGAAGGGGATAGCTCCCTTTTATGGACACCCATCCAGCCAGTTAGCTATAAAGTCCCTCTTGGTGGCTGTTCTCTGCTTGCTTTACCTGTAAAGGGTTAACAAAGTTCCCCAGGTGAAGGAAAGGGAGTGGGCACCTGACCAAAAGAGCCAATGGGAAGGCTAGAACTTTTTAAAATGGGGAAAAAACTTCCCTTTTATGTCTCTGTTGTTGCTCTCCGGGAAAGAGGGGAACAGGGAGCAGTTATGCTATGAGAAGCTTTAAGGCAGGTATGATCATAAATCATCAGATCATACCTAGAACTACTTATTTGAAACCCCCAAATGTGTAAGTAGATCAGAAATGTTTAGAAAGATGCGACTAGGGTTATTTCTGTTTATTTCTTATGGTGAATGGACTCCTCTGTGCTAACCCCAGATGCTTTTGTTTGCTTGTAACCTTTAAGCTGAACCACCAAGAAAGCTATTTTCGGTGCTTAATTTTTGGAATTGCTCTTTTAAAATCTAGCAAAATCCTAAATTCCAGATGTATTTTTCTTTCTTTTTTGTTTTTAATAAAATTTACCTTTTTTTAAGAACAGGATTGGATTTTTGGTGTCTAAGAGGTTTGTGCATATGTTGTTTAATTAGCTGGTGGCAACAGCTAATTTCTTTTGTTTCCTTTCTCAGCTCTTCCCTGGGGTCTGTTAAAGGGCTTGAGGATACCCTACAGGTGTGTCTTCCTGGGTTCCAAAAGGGGTTTTGCATTTGGGTGGCTCAGGCTTTGGTCCTTTTTCCTGGCGTCATGTAATATTTTTTGTTGTCAGAAGGGGGTTGCAGATGGTGCAATGAAGTTTGAGAACTGCTGAGCTGAATCAAATCTAGCTTGGCTATTCCTGCCTCCTTATTGCAGTGTAGACATTCCCTGAGGGGTGCAGGCAAGAGGGTTTGAAGGGGTGTTGGCCTAGCAGATGTGCTCACAAAGACACACGGTATGGGTAGTACAGAAGACCAGAAGCTGCAAACTTGGGAGTGGGCAAGCAGTCATCTCCTGAAAATACAAGGAGAGAAGAATTTTAAGGTCTTCTTTCCCCATAGAAGACATCTAGAGGTAAGATGTCTTCCAGATCCCTAATAGAAATCTTTGTGCTCCACCACTGAGCAATGAGGAGTGGAGGGGAGAGTCCTGTATAACCAGAGCCCAAACTAACAAGGGCGCACAGGGAAAGACCTGTCTCATCCTCAAAACATGCAGTGCTGGGAGAATGAAAAATCACTCAGACCCAGGCCCCTAAGCAATATCAGAGGATGAGACCTGAATGAAAAAAATCGAGTGTCTGGGCTTTAGTCCCCTGTCATTTACATCGGGCTTTTACTGGAAATACTCCTGATCTTATTTACACTGGTATAAATCTGAATGACCTCAGTAACATCGGAGCAACCCCATTGTTTTCAAAAGGTTTTCCCAAATCTAACCGATTGGAACTAAGGCCTTGTCTACACTAGGAAGGATTTGCTGGTATAACTATTTTAAAGAATCTGTGAGGCTCCTTAGAATGGTACCCGTATAATGTATTTAGGGCTGCCAACGTTCTAATAGCACAAAACCGAACACCCTAACCCCACCCACTGCCCCACACCTGCCCCGAGGCCCTGCCCCTGTCCTGCCCCTTCTCCAAGGCCCTGCCTCTCATTCACTCCATGCCCCCGCTCTCTGTCGCTCGCTCTCTCCCACCCTCACTCATTTGCTCATTTCACCAAGCTGGGGCAGGGAGTTGGGATGCAGGAGGGGGTGAGGGCTCCAGCTGGGGGTGTGGTCTCTCAGGCAGGGCCAGAAATGAGGGGTTCAGGGTGCGGGAGGGAGCTCCGGGCTGGGCCAAGGGGTTGGGTGCTGGAGGGAGTGGGAACTCCAGCTGGAGATGTGGGCTGTGGGGTGGGACCAGGGAAGAGTGGTTTGGAGTGAATGAGGGGGCTCCAGGCTGGGGCTGAGAAGTTCAGAGTGCAGTAGGGGATTCTGATCTGGAGCAGGGGATTGGGGTATGGGAGGGGTACAGGATGCGGGCTCCAACTTCCTGGTACAAGTGCTGGAGGAACCGACTAGGAGCCGTGCTCCTCTTGACCTGCTGCTTACAAACAGGAAAGAATTGGTAGAGGAAGTAGAAGTGGGTGGCAACCTAGGCAGCAGTGACCATGAGATGGTTGAGTTCAGGATCCTGAAAAAAGGAAGAAAGGAAATTAGCAAAATACGGACCTTGGACTTCAGAAAAGCAGACTTAGACTCCCTTAGGGAACTGATGGGCAGGGTCCCCTGGGAGGCTAATATGAGGGAGAAAGGAGTCCAGGAGAGCTAGCTGTATTTTAAAGAAGCCTATTAAGGGTGCAGGAACAAACCATCCCGAAGTGCAGAAAGAATAGCAAATATGGCAGGCAACCAGCCTGGCTTAACAGTGAAATCTTCAGTGAGCTTAAACTCAAAAAGGAAGCTTACAAGAAATGGAAATTTGGACAGATGACTAGGGAGGAGTATAAAAATATTGCTCGAGCATGCAGGGGTGTATTCAGGAAGGCCAAGATACAATTGGAGTTGCAGCTAGCAGGGGATGTGAAGGGTAACAAGAAGTGTTTCTACAAATATATTAGCAACAAGAAGAAGGTCAGGGAAACTGTGGGACCCTTACTGAATGGGGAAGGCAATATAGTGACAGATGATGTGGAGAAAGCTGAAGTACTCAATGCTTTTTTTTGCCTCGGTCTGCACAGACAAGGTCAGTCCCCAGACTGCTGTACTGGAAGCATGGTGTGGGGAGGAGGTGAGCAGCCCTCAGTGGTGAAAGAACAGGTTAAGGACTATTTAGAAAACCTGGACATGCCCATGTCCCTGGGTCCAAATCTAATCCATCCAAGGGTGCTGAGTGAGTTGGCGGATGTGATTGCAGAGCCACTGGCCATTATCTTTGAAAACTCATGGCGATCGGGGGAGGTCCCGGATGATTGGAAAAAGGCAAATATAGTGCCCAGATTTTAAAAAGGGAAAAAGAGAACCCGGGGAATTACAGATCAGTCAGCTTCACTTCAGTCCCCAGCAAAATCATGGAGCAGGTCCTCCAGGAATCCATTTTGAAGCAACTGGAGGAGAGGAAGGTGATCAGGAATAGTCAACATGGATTCACCAAGGGCAACTCATGCCTGACCAACCTAATTGCCTTCTATGATGAGATAACTGGCTCTGTGGATATCGGGAAAGCAGTGGACGTGAATATACCTTGACTTTAGCAAAGTTTTTGATATGGTCTCCCACAGTAGTCTTGCCAGCAAGTTAAAGAAATATGGGCTGGATGAATGGACTATAAGGTGGACTGAAAGCTGGCTAGATTGTTGGGCTCAATGGGTAGTGATCAACGGTTCGATGTCTAGTTGGCAGCCGGTATCAAGCGGAGTGCCCCAGGGCTTGGTCCTGGGCCCAGTTTTGTTCAGCATCTTTATTAATGATCTGGATAATGGGATGAATTGCACCCTCAGCAAGTTCGCAGATGACACTAAGCTGGGGAGAGAGGTAGATACGCTGGAGGGTAGGGATAGGATACAGAGTGACCTACACAAATTAGAGGATTGGACCAAAATAAATCTGATGAGATTCAACAAGGACAAGTGCAGAGTCCTGCACTTAGGAAGGAAGAATCCCATGCACTGCTACAGACTGGGGACTGACTGGCTAAGCAGCAGTTCTGCAGAAAAGGACCTGGGAATTACAGTGGACTAGAAGCTGGTTGCATCCCTTCCACCTTCCACTAGGGTCGGGACCTGGGTACAGAACAAAACCACATGTAAAGGTGAGTTCTCCCGCAGCGGGTATCCAGCAGGTCTGTCTGTGGGGTAGATGGAAACACATCAAGAGGTCTATGAAGCTGGCTTGCAGGTGAGGATGGGGTAAGAATTAGCTTCTTCCACCCTCCCAGACAGGGTGCTCTCTAGCGCTGATGCACAGGCTCAAGGCCACCAGCTCCCTTGTGTTTGTAGGGGTATGCCTTAAATTCCTTCCATCACCTTGTAAAACACTCTGAGCAGCTGAAGGGAGGCAGAAGACCAGGGTCACATGAGGGATCAAAGGAATAGGAGCAGGGAAAGGGAGACAGGGGAGTGTCAATGGAGGGAGAGAAAGGCAGGGGGAGAAGGGAAGGAAGTTGAGAGGAGTTTTGCAGCAGGCACTTAGTAGACTATTGGCAGCACAGGACTGGCATGGAGTCAGAGGGCAGCCTTCGCGGTTGGGAAGATAAGGGGATTTTTCCCCCAGTGTGATCTGATGCAAAAGCTCTAATGTCTGTGCCTCTCTTTCCGTTGCTCCAAGTGCCCATCTTTAACTGCAGCCCTGAGTTTGCGGGAGTCAGAGAGGTGCAGGAACTTCTCTCTGCAGGTACCTTTGAACTGATGATTCATTTGTTGAGTGTTTTGTTCAGCGTTTCTGCCAACACTATGGAAATGTCTAGACTAAAACTTTGGTATTTGTATTACGGAAGTGCCTAGAAGCACCAGCCAAGATCAGCTCCCACTTCTTCTCCTCGAGTGCTTGCAAACCAAATAGAGGAAGGAGGATTACCCTTGCTTTGATTAAGAGGAAACTGAGGTGCAGAAAGATTACAGTATCTGCCCCGGGGCACCCAGAGTCAACAGCAGAGGCAGGAGCTGAACCCAGATCTCCTAAGTACCAGTCCTGTGCCTTACCCACAAAGCCATTGTCCTTCAGCATGGGCCAGACCTGACATCAGGAATTTAAGATTTGAAAGGTTGAATCGTCACTTGGGCCTCTGGGTTGATGAATTTGGGGTCCACTAAGGATTGGTGGATAGCTGACACCTATGCTCCAGTGTCCCTCCACACAATAAGCCTTTTCTCGCCTACACTGACAGTTTCCCTTCACTCTGAGGGTATCCGGGAGGCATCTGGGCATGAGGATCTTTGGTGTGAGTCGGTGTAACTAACTGTAATCTGTTGGGGTTCTTGGGGCAGTTGGCCTTCACATGCCCCCAGCTTGTTACATTTAAAACATTGTCCAGCTGACTGGTCACTGGGGTGAGGTGGGTTGCTGGAGATAGGTGTGGTGGGACGATAAGGTGTTTGGGGTTTTCCTTGAGGTGTAGGTGGAGCCCTGGGCTGCCCCCGGTGGTAGGGTGTTGTCTCGGGTTGCTCCTTCTGATATCCGCTCCAACTGCTACTAGCTTTTTTCTTTTCTGTAGCCAAGGCAGGCCCTTTTTAAATTTTCTAAGAAGGCCTCTGTATCATCGCCTACCTTGTAGATGGGTAATTTCTTGGAATGGTGAGTGGTACCTGGAGAAGGACTGTTAGGGTTATCTGATAGACCCAGCTTAGCCCTTTCCAGCTCAAAGCGCTTCAGCTCTAACTCCGATTGCAAGCGTTTCATCAAGTGTTTTGCCTCCATTTACATCTCCAAGCGCTTTGAATCCATCTCCAAGCGTTTTGCCTCTTTCCTATCTTCCACCTCCAGCTCCAAGCTCTTTAAGTCCATCTATCTTTCATGTTCCTTCTGTTTTTCTTCAGCTTCCAATCTGGCTAATTCCAGTTTCTTCTGGACCTCACTTTCCGTCATCTTTGCTAACCTTCCTTCCCTTAGCCTAGCCTAGACTGAGAGCTAGAAAAAAAACAACAGCTTGTGAATTCCCTTGCTGTAACTTAACTACTCTGCTGCTCCAGCTTAAAAAAAAGAACTCCAGCTGCTCTCAGCTTAAAAAAAAAGCGTCTTTAAAAAAAAAACACACCTCCCCGGTTTTCAAGCAGCCAAAACAATGTGTCCTTTTAAAATCCTGAGGTCTTTGCTTCTGATTCAAAATGATCCCATCTCTCTGCCACCATATCAGGGTTCCCCCCCACACACACTCTGAACTCTGAGGTACAGATGTGGAGCCCAAAGACCCCCTAAGCTTTAAAAGATTTAAAACACAGAGGATTCCCCTCTGGCTTAGTTTCACAGTTACAAAAATGGGAATAAAACTACCTCTTAGCATAGGGAAAATTCACAAGCTAAAACCAAAGATAATCTAATGCATTTCCTTGCCCTTACTTACAATTTTTGTAATCTTAGATGGATCATTTCAGGTATGTTTTCAGGAGACATTTTACCTGCCTGGTCTCTCTCTCCATCTGGACAGGGAATAAACAAAGAGAGCACCAACAAAACCTCCCCAGTCCCACGATTTGAAAGTATCTTCTTTCCTTATTGGTCCTTCTGGTCAGGTGCCAACCAGGTTATTTGAGCTTCTTAACCCCTTACAGGTAAAAATTCAGTATAGCTGACCAGGAGGAATTTTATGCTACCCTTATTTGTATGTTTATGACAGAGGTGTGTGGAGATCCCCTCACTTTGCTTCCTGTCTGGGGCTCACCTACTGAGCGTTTGGATTGTGCTGCCTTTCTGGGCTCCCACTGAGTCTGAGACGCGGAGAGACCTCCTTATTCCTGATGCACTGGGGCTGTTTTACTGGGGGAGGTTACGAGGGTTCGCACTGTGTCACACTGGGTTATGATTCACAGTGGAAAGTGCTCCAGGGTAACAGCTCTGCCTGGTTCACCCCGATCCATACTAATATGAAAACAGCTTCCTATAGCTCATGGGGTTCAGGGAATCAGCACAAAACAGTGCTTTCTTTGATACAGAAATGAGCTGAGGGGGCAGTTGTACCTCTGCGGTCTGTTGGATGGAATGAGAACAGCTCAGCCATGTGCCACATGCCCTCTGGTGCTGCTAGATAACAAGGGCTCTCAGGTAGCTCTAAGTTCTCTCTCCACTGTCATCATAAAATGACCCATGGGCATTGGGTGCTGTGTGGGGAGAGCCATGGGGCACTACGCGCCTTTGGGTTTGTTACTGCATGGGATATACACACAATAACAGAAACAACATTGTCTCAGTGATCTTGTGAGGATGATGATGGTGCTATTGTGTTTCCAGGCAGAGACAGCCAAGGAAGAGGCTTTCTGCATCCACTGGAAATTCATCACTGGAAAAGGCCCCTGGTCTCCAGCTGGCTGCACCATTCTGCACACAAAGAGCACTCACACCACCTGCAGCTGTGACTGTCCCTCCAGCTTCGTTCTCCTTATGGGTCCCACCGCAGTGGAGGTGTCTCACTCTCAGACTCAGCTCAAAGGGCTGGACCCTGAGCCATTGGTGGCTTTGGTGGGGCAAAGTCTGAGTAGGAACCTCAGGATCTCAGCGCTGAGGGGGCTAGACTGGGGTCACTGGTGATTCTCCTTTTGCTGTGGTACAGGAGAGCAACCCACTGACTGTCATCACCTATGTGGGAATGACCCTTTCCCTGCTGTGCCTCCTCCTCGCCATCCTCACCTTCCACCTGTGCTGTTCCATCTGCAACGTCAGCACCTCCATCCACCTGCAGCTCTGCCTCTGCCTCTTCCTGGCCGACCTGTTCTTCTTTACCCCAGTGACCTGCACCCGCAGTCAGGTACGGCCTGATTCTCCCCTGCTCTGTTCCTCCATTCACAGCAGTTCTGGGGCGTGTGGCTTTGCACCCCTTGTTCTCCCTGGATTCTGAGCTGTGCAGGACATGGGGAGGTTCCCTGGGAGGATGTTTCCATCCCCTGTTAGGCCTCTTCACACTGGGCACAGTTGGCCTCAGTCTCCCCATCCCCAGGAGTGTGGCCTGTTCTATCCCTATGTCACAGGAGAGGAATTGAGGCATAGGGAGACTAAGTAACGTGCCCACTATCAGCCAGGGAATCTGTGGCAGGGCTAGGAACAGAACCAGGATCCCCTGAGCCCTGCTCCCGTGCTCTAACCACTAATCTCTGCTCTTTTCCTGCATCAGCAATGTGCAGCCGCAGGGCCCTCCATAGACCGAGGAACCTGCCATCTCTGGGTCACGGAGCGCTATAATTGGAGGGCTGTGCTAACAAGAATCCCGGTGTGACCCCCCAGGCAGGTCTTCCCCATACTCAGCATTTCCCTTCCCCGCCGCAGTGTCCCTGAGCTCTCTGTCTCCACCAGGTGGTGTGTGCTGTCATTGCTGGCTTCCTACACTACCTCTTCCTGGCCTTCTTCACCCGGATGTTCCTGGAGGGGCTGCACCTCTTCCTCACCATCAGGAACCTGAAGGTCGTGAATTACACCAGCGCCAGCCGGTTCAAGAAGAGATTCATGTACCTGTTCGGCTACTGATTCCCAGCCCTGGTGGTGGCTATTTCTGCAACATTCAACCCAGATGGCTACAGAACTCCCCGACAGGGAGTTCAGACCCGTCGCCGCTCCCCAGTGACACTAAGCTGCCCTGAGCATCTGCCCTATATCTACAGACCTCATCCCACTAATGATCCCAGCTCGACTCCCAGGTCCCAGGATGGGTTTGTAGTTCTGGTGAATAAGAAACAAATGACCTTCTTCCTGTGTACTAAGCCCTGAGGATCTCCTCTCCCTTCTCCCTCCTCTAAAATGAGGAACTTCCACTAAGAAGGGTGTGGCTTCTTCTAGACACTCCAGGCGAGCTCCTCGGATGGTGTAAATCAGCGTAGTTCCACTGCTTTCAATGCAGCTAAGTCGATTTACATCAGCTGAGTCTCTGGTTCTCCATCAATACTGCACGAATCTGCCAGAGAGAGAGTAATCTGCACACTCTGTTGGCACCAGCAGGCCAGACTTGCTCACATCTCTCTTGCTTTATCCCCCCAGGTTCTTATTCCTCACCCATCACCATGGTATCTGAGTGTTTACACCTGTGTAAATCAGGATTAACTCCATGGATTCTTATGGAGTGTCTCTGGATTCACACTGGTACAACTGGGGTCCACACTTGGCTCTGGGACTGTGTTCAAGGTTTTCAGTCTAATCCATTTTTTGTTTCAGGATACAATCCCCATCTCTGCTCCAGTGGCTATGTCATAGATATAGAGAGAAGGCTAGTATAAAATCCCTCCTTCACAGCTGTACTGAATCGCTCTACCTGTAAGGGGTTAAATAGGTCAAATAACCTAGTTGGCACCTGACCAGAAGGAACAATGAGGAAAGAAGGTACTTTCAAATCTGGGGGGGGCGGGAGGATTTGTTTTTCTCTTTGACCTTGGAACCAAACACGACTTTGGGACATGTTCCAATCTGGATCAGAACTCCATGATTGTCCCTAATCTCTATAATAGTTTAGAACCAGAATCCTGGATCCAAACACTCATGGAAACACAGAAAAATTTCAGATCCAGATGCATATTTAATGATTTGGACTCAGCTCTAAGAATAATTGTTTACCCTTCCCTAGCACCTCCTGTCTAAGCTCAAAACACTTTACAGACAGACATTAAATAATTCTCAGTCCCACCAGGAGATCGGTCAATGTTACTGTCCCCATTGCACTGAGGGGGAAACTAAGGCACAGAGAGGGTTCAGAGTTTGCTCAATGTAACCCCACAAATCAGCAGTAGAACTAAGAATAGAACCCAGATTTCCTGACTCTCAATTTCTTGTGCTTTAACCATTAAAACCTACAACCCTTCCCAGCATTGGGAATAGAACCTTTGTCTGTTGTGTTGATAAGGGCAGGTGCCTTGGGCCTATTGGACTGAGGTGATAATAAAACCCTTCTGTACTGTTACAACATTAAACACATAAGTGTGATTTGGGGTCTTGTGTTAAGTTATCACTGGCACCATCTCCTGTTGCAACCACCACCATTAAATATATATATACAGAGAGAGAGAGAGAGAGAGAGAGAGAGAGAACCTTTTATTAAACACATATAAGAAACAGATCAATAAAATTACAATTTAAAAAGTTAAATAAAACTTTCATTTAATAAGTTTCCTTCATTTCCCTTTTAGTTACATAGGGCCAGATCCTCAGCTAGTGTAAATCAGTGTAGCACCACTAACTACAACAGACCTTTGCTGATTTACAACAGATGAGGATTCTGCCCATTACCCCCAGCTGACATCTTTATAAAAAGATCCAGAAACATCGCATCTCCCAGTAAAAATTTTATCCTCACTCCCAGAGCTCGCTCTCTCTGCCCTGAGTGGAAACAAAATTAAGACCAAAAGTAATATAGCTTCTTAAATTTCCACGAGCTGAGAATCTGGCTGTCTAGCTTCAGGCCCTTTAATAGGATCAGTGAGGGGAGATACTGTGAAATGCTGGGCCTCCTTCTCCTCTCCCTTACACCATATGACGGCCACTGATTTCAGTGCATTTCTCCTGATTTACACTGATGTATGTGAGAAGAGAATCAGGACCATCTTTCTTAGCCTCAATGGGAGCTGGCGGCAGGGCTGGATTTAGGGGCAGGTGACCCTGGTAACCACCTGGGGTGACAGGAGTGGGGGGCGCTGGGCTTGGGGTGCTGTTTTTGTTATTAGCGACAAAAGGGAAAACAGAATGTTTGAAGTAAAATGTTTCAGGTATTCCATATGTGGATTCATTTTTCACTAGCCTAGAATTTTCTGGACCTTTATAGGATCTCATGGAACCTTCCAGACTTTCTGAGAACTACACTTTCATCCAGCCTCCAAGAATGTTGTCAGCCACGCCCTCGCGAGTATATAAGGAGCTGGGTATCACCTAGGGTTGGCAACGTTCTAATTGCACAAAACTGAGCACCTTGGCCCCACTCCTTCCCCAAGGCCCCACCCCCACTCACTCCAGCCCCCCTCCCTCCACCGCTCGCTCTCCCCCCCCCCACCCAGTCACTTTAACTGGTCTGGGGCAGGGGGTTGGGGTGACGGAGCGGGTGAGTGCTCTGGCTGGTGGTGCAGGCTCTGGGGTTGGGCTAGGGATGAGGGGGTTTGGGATGCAGGAGGGGGCTCCAGGCTGGCACCAAAGGGTTTGGAGTGAAGGAGAAGGATCAGGGCTGGAGCAGGACATAGGGGTGCAAAAGGGGATGCGGGCTGGGGGAGGGAGCTTGGGTACAGGATAGGGTACAGGATAGGATAGGTACAACCTGGGATAGGGGGTTCAGCGTGGGGGCTCTGGCCGGGTGGCACTTACCTCAGGCAGCTCCCCATTGGTGCCTGAGCTCCCAGCTCCTGCCTGCCCTGGCTCCGCGCTGCTCCCGGAAGTGGCTGGAATGTTTGGGCCCTAGGCAGAGACGCAGCCAGGTGGCTTTGCACGGTTCCCGCACCCGCAGCTGCCACCCCCAGAGCTCCCATCGGCCACAGTTCCCGGCCAATAAGAGCTGCGGAGCTGGTGTTGGGAGCAGCGGCAGCACTTGGAGCTTCGCTGATCGCCTCTGCACCTATGGGCCGGATATGCCGGCTGCTTCCGGGGAGCTGCGCAGAGCCAGGGCAGGCAGGGAAACTGCCTTAGCCCCACTGCACCGCCGACTGGACTTTTAATGGCCCGGTCAGCGGTGCTGTCGGGAGCCGCCAGGGTCCCTTTTAGACTGGGCGTTCCAGTCAAAAACCAAACGCCTGGCAACCCTAGTATCACCAGCTAGTCTTATGAGACAGGGATAAATCATGCATACAAGTAATGAAATGGGCTACAAATGCAATAAAAAATAAGGTATTTAAAAGTTTAACAATTGGAGGGGTGGGGGCATGCCATTTGATCTAGGGCTGGCCCTGGCTGCCGGTCCTCAATGCCTCTCAGGATTTAGCTCCATCTGTAGGATTTCCCAGTGCTTCTAGTTTCTACATGAAATTGATCGTGATCTCAATTTTCATTTGCAAACCTGTAATACTAACAGCTTCTTAAAGGGGAAACTGTCAAAAGGACAGACCCAGAGTTACTGCTACTTCATTCTCCCTCGCTCCTTTCTGACAGACCTCCAGGTACTGCAGTCCAGTATAGAAAGTCTCCAGCTAACACTTTCTGGGCCCACCTCTGGCTTTCAGTATGGCCTAGTAACACTATTAAAAGACCTCTCGGTGGGACAAAGCTGCAGAAAGAGGTTCTTGTCCACCATGGGACAGAGTATGAGCAGACAAACTGGAATACCCTAAGGAGTGACAGAGGGAGAAAGAGGGAGTGAATGAATAAACAAACACAGAGAAGGAGGAATTATCCCTGACACCCAATCTTTCCTCTTCTCAAAAGTTTGAGATTTCCATTCAGGGCCTGTTTAGAACCTGAGGTGTATCCACTCCTTTGGGCATTCCGCTACTCTTCATGACCCAGATGCAACGAAGCCCCACATTAGAGTCCAGATAATGCTGCTGAGAGCTGCCAAGCCAATACCAGCTTCATTGCAGATAGTCTATATGGGACTCACTTATTATGGGCACAGAAACTTTACACATGGCATTATCTTTCACTAAGGCCTGGTCTACACTACGGGTTTAGGTCGACTTTAGCAGCGTTAAACCGAATTAAGCCTGGACACGTCCACACAACGAAGCCCTTTCTTTCGACTTAAAGGGTCCTTTAAACCGGTTTCTTTACACCACCTCCGACGAGGGGATTAGCGATAAAACCGGCCTTTGCGGGTCGGAATTGGGGTAGTGTGGACGGAATTCGACGTTATTGGCCTCCGGGAGCTATCCCACAGTGCTTCATTGTGACCGCTCTGGACAGCACTCTCAACTCAGATGCACTGACCAGGTAGACAGGAAAAGACCCGCGAATGTTTGAATTTCATTTCCTGTTTGCTTAGCGTGGAGAGCACAGGTGACCACGCAGAGCTCATCAGCACAGGTAACCGTGATGGAGTCCCAGGATCGCAAAAGAGCTCCAGCATGGACTGAACGGGAGGTACGAGATCTGCTCGCCATATGGGGAGATGAAGCAGTGATAGCTGAACTCCGTAGCAGTAAAAGAAATGGAAAAGTATTAGAAAAGATCTCCAAGGCCATGAAGGACCGAGGCCATAACAGGGACACACAGCAGTGCCGCGTGAAAATTAAGGAGCTACGGCAAGCTTACCACAAAGCCAGAGAAGCAAACGGAAGGTCCGAGGCAGAGCCGCAAACTTGCCGCTACTACGCGGAGCTGCATGCGATCCTAGGGGGTGCAGCCACCACTACCCCAACCGTGTGCTATGACTCTCTCACTGGAGAAACACACAGGGAAGAGGGTTCGGGGAACGAGGAAGATGAGGATGGAGGTACTGTAGGTAGCTCACAGCAGCAAGGAAGCGGAGAAACCGGTTTCCCCAACAGCCAGGATATGTTTGTCACCCTGGACCTGGAACCAGTAACCCCCGAACTCACCCAAGACCCTCAGGGCACACAGGAGACCTCTGGTGAGTGTAACTTTGTAAATATTTGTAAACATTACAAAAAAAAAAAGCAAGCGTGTTTAATGATTAATTTGCCCTGGCAATCGCGGCCAGTACATCTACTGGAAAAGTCTGTTAACGTGTATGGGGATGGAGCGGAAATCCTCCAGGGACATCTCCAGAAAGCTCTCCTGGTTGAAATGGGGTGATTTTATTAAGGGGACATTCAGAGGCGCCCGTTCCTGCTCTTCTGAACAGAAATGTTCCCCGCTGTTAACCACGTGGTGGAGGGGAGGGGTGAAGTGATCATCCCAGAGAATCGTGTGTGTGTGTGTGGGGGGGTGGTTTACTTGTGTTTGTGCCGCATGTTAACCGGGAAACCGCAGCCCCTCCTTTTACATTGAAAACCCATTTTAAATGGACAACCCAATTCATCCTTGATATGGGAAATGCGCTGCTGTTTGCAACCTTTCCCGCATGTTAAGAAGGTTAAAAAAGCCAAAACACTGTGGCCTACCATGGCTGCCTGCAAGCCGAAATATGCGACCTTGTAATGAAAGAGTGTACCCATTGTTCTCTAAAATGTGTCTTTTTTAACCACCTCTCCCTTCTCCTCCACCAGCTGCAAATGTTTCTCCTTCGCAGAGGCTCGTGAACATTAGAAAGAGAAAACGTAGGACGAGGGACGATATGTTCACGGAGCTGCAGATGTCCTCCCACGCTGATAGAGCACAGCAGAATGCGTGGAGGCAGTCAATGTCGGAGATGAGAAAAGCCCAATATGAACGAGAGGAGAGGTGGCGGGCTGAATGGCGGGATGAAAAGAGCAAGTGGCGGGCTGAAGACGATAGGTGGCGTCAGCTTGCAGACAGACGGCAAGAGTCAATGCTCCGTCTGCTGGAGCATCAAACTGATATGCTCGAGCGTATGGTTGAGCTGCAGGAAAGGCAGCAGGAGCAGAGACCGCCGCTACAGCCCCTGTGTAACCAACAGCCCTCCTCCCCAAGTTCCATAGCCTCCTCACCAAGACGCCCAAGAACACGGTGGGGGGGCCTCCGTCCACCCAGTCACTCCACTCCAGATGATCGCCCAAGCATCAGAAGGCTGGCCTTCAATAAGAGTTAAAGTTTTAAAATGCAGTGTGTCCTTTTCCATCCCTCCTCCCCCACCCATCCCAGGCTACCTTGGCAATTATCCCCCTACTTCTGTGAGGAACTAATAAAGAATGCATGAATGTGAAAAAACAATGACTTTATTGCCTCTGCAAGCGGTGCTCGAATTGGGGAGGGGAGGGTGGGGTAGGGTGGTTGGTTTACAGGGAAGTAGAGTGAACCGGGTCGGGGGGGGGGTTTGGAGGGTTCATCAAGGAGAAACAAACAGAAGTTTCACACAGTAGCCTGGCCAGTCACAAAACTCGTTTTCAAAGCTTCTCTGATGCGCACCGCGCCCTGCTGTGCTCCTCTAACCGCCCTGGTGTCTGGCTGCGCGTAATCAGCGGCCAGGCGAGTTGCCTCAACCTCCCACCCCGCCATAAAGGTCTCCCCCTTACTCTCACAGATATTGTGGAGCGCACAGCAAGCAGCAATAACAATGGGGATATTCTTTTCGCTGAGGTCCGAGCGAGTCAGTAAGCTGCGCCAGCGCGCTTTTAAACGTCCAAATGCACATTCCACCACCATTCGGCACTTGCTCAGCCTGTAGTTGAACAGGTCCTGACTCCTGTCCAGGCTGCCTGTGTACGGCTTCATGAGCCATGGCATTAAGGGGTAGGCTGGGTCCCCAAGGATCACGATAGGCATTTCAACATCCCCAACGGTCACTTTCTGGTCCGGGAAGAAAGTCCCTTCCTCCAGCTTTCGAAACAGAGCAGAGTTCCTGAAGACGCGAGCATCATGTACCTTTCCCGGCCATCCCACGTTGATGTTGGTGAAACGTCCCTTGTGATCCACCAGGGCTTGCAGCAGCATTGAAAAGTACCCCTTGCGGTTTACGTAGTCGGTGGCTTGGTGCTCCGGTGACAAGATAGGGATATGGGTTCCGTCTATGGCCCCGCCACAGTTTGGGAATCCCATTTCAGCAAAACCATCCACTATTGACTGCACGTTGCCCAGAGTCACTACCCTTGCTATCACCAGGTCTTTCATTGCCCTGGCAAATTGGATCACAGCAGCCCCCACCGTAGATTTGCCCACTCCAAATTGATTCCCGACTGACCGGTAGCTGTCTGGCGTTGCAAGCTTCCACAGGGCTATCACCACTCGCTTCTCAACTGTGAGGGCTGCTCTCATCTTGGTATCCTGGCGTTTCAGGGCAGGGGAAAGCAAGTCACAAAGTTCCATGAAAGTGCCCTTACGCATGCGAAAGTTTCGCAGCCACTGGGAATCATCCCATACCTGCAGCACGATGCGGTCCCACCAGTCTGTGCTTGTTTCCCGGGCCCAGAATCGGCGTTCCACGGCATGAACCTGCCCCAGTGACACCATGATTTCCACATTGCTGGGGCCTGTGCCTTGTGAGAGGTCTATGTCCATGTCAATTTCCTCAACACTCTCGTCGCCGCGCTGCAATCGCCTCCTCGGCTGGTCCGGGTTTCGCCTTGGCATGTCCTGGCTCTGCATATACTCCAGGACAATGCGCGTGGTGTTCATAGTGCTCATAATTGCCGCGGTGATCTGAGCGGGCTCCATGATCCCAGTGCTAGCTATGGCGCCTAGTCAGAAAAAAGGCGCGAAAGTAGTATCTGATGGACCAGGAGAAGGAGGGAGGGCCGAGTGACGACATGGCGTACAGGTACAGGAACAGGGAGAAACACAAACAACTGTCACACAGAATGGTCCCCCCAAAGATTAAACTGAAAACCCTGGGCTTAGCAGGCCATGATTTCACGGAGGAAGGGGAAGCAAATAAATACAGAACAAATCTATTTTTTACATCTTAAGCTGGCAGCCGACGGTGCAGCATGAGTGATAGCCTCTCCAGTACGATGATGATGGATACCAATCATAATATACCATCGTCTGCCAAAAGGCAAGGAGCTGCTGCTGTGTAGCAATGCAGCCCCACGTCTGCCAGCCCCACGTCCGCCAGCACCCAGCATCGCCCTCAGCCTCTTCTGGGTGCTTAGCAGACAATACTGGGCAATTGGCAGAAAATAGTATATTACGATTGGTAGCCATCATCATCGAAACATGTCTGCCCAGGTGGCCATGATTGACAGCCACTCCAGTATGACGACGATGGTTACCAGTCATAATATACCATCGCCTGGCAAGGGGCTGGTGCAATGCAGCCCTACGGCTGCCAGCCCCACAGCTATCACTCATGCTACACCGTCTACCGCCAAAAGGCAGTTAGCAGCTGCTGCTGTGTAGCAATGCAGTCCCACGTCTGCCGGCACCCACAGGACATATGGTGACGGTGAGCTCAGCGGAGCTGAGCGGGCTCCATGCTTGCTGTGGTATGTTGTCTGCACAGGTAACCCAGGTAAAAAGGCGCGAATCTATTGTCTGCCGTTGCTGTGACGAGGGGGGAGGGGCCTGACGACATGTACCCAGAACCGCCCGCGACACTGTTTTGCATCATCCGGGCATTGGGATCTCAACCCAGAATTCAAAGAAAAGGCGCGAAAGTAGTATCTGACGGACTAGGGGAAGGAGGGAGGGTGGGCCGAGTGACAACATGGCGTACAGGCACAGGGAATTAAAATCAAGAACGGTGGCTGTGCATCAGGGAGAAACACAAACAACTGTCACACAGAATGGTCCCCCCCAAAGATTAAACTGAAAACCCTGGGTTTAGCAGGCCGTTGATTTGACGGAGGGAGGGGGAAGCAAATGAATACAGAGCAAATCTATTTTTTACATCTTAAGACGACGGTGCAGCGTGACTGATAGCCCTCGGCATCTTTCTGGGTGCTTGGCAGCAAATACTGGGCGCTTGGCAGTTAGTGTATGACGATGGTCTTCAGGCCTATTGCACGATCGGCTGCTCGGGGAAGACTCTGCTAATGTGCGATGACCCGACTTGTAATAGGACGGTTAACAGTCGTAATACACCATCTACTGCCAAAAGGCAAGCCCCACGGCTGCCAGCACCCAGATCGCTGATGAAGGCTACCAGTCTACTGCACCGTCTACCGCCAAAAGGCAGTTAGCAGCTGCTGCTGTGTAGCAATGCAGTCCCACGTCTGCCGGCACCCAGAGGACATATGGTGACGGTGAGCTCAGCTGAGCTGAGCGGGCTCCATGTCGTCTGCACAGGTAACCCAGGTAAAAAGGCGCGAATCTATTGTCTGCCGTTGCTGTGACGGGGGAGGGAGGGGCCTGACGACATGTACCCAGAACCGCCCGCAACACTGTTTTGCATCATCCGGGCATTGGGATCTCAACCCAGAATTCCAAGGGGCGGCGGAGACTGCGGGAACTGTGGGATAGCTGTCGGATAGCTACCCATAGTGCAATGCTCCGGAAGTCGACGCTAGCCTAGTACTGTGGACGCGGTCCGCCGACTAGAGCACCTAGAGCATTTTATGTGTGGACACACACAATCGGCTGTATACAACCGATTTCAATAAAACCGGCTTCTATAAATTCGAACTAATTTCGTAGTGTAGACATACCCTAACTGGAGAACTTACCAATTCTGTTTGTCCTCTGGGCACTTGCTGATGGTAGAAACCAGAACAGTCCAAGGAGGAAAAACACTTGAGAGAAGATGAACAAAACTTGTTTAAAATCTAAGATATGGCAATAAACAACAGAGGGAGATATTACTAAATAAAGGATTCTAAGCACCTTTGTATGAGTCTGACCCTAATCTCAGTTACACTGGTGTAAATTTGGAATGACTCCATTGATTTACTTTTATTGGAGTTACCCTGGATTTATCCTGGGACTTAGAAAATAAGGATTACGATCAGGGCATCGGACCTCATTCATGTGGGGAGAATGGAAGCTAGGCATTGAATTTTTCTATTCATAGAATCATAGAATATCAGAGTTGGAAGGGACCTCAAGAGGTCATCTAGTCCAACCCCCTGCTCAAAGCAGGACCAATTCCCAGCTAAATCATCCCAGCCAGGGCTTTGTCAAGCCGGGCCTTAAAAACCTCCAAGGAAGGAGACTCCACCACCTCCCTAGGTAACGCATTCCAGTGTTTCACCACCCTCCTAGTGAAATAGTTTTTCCTGATATCCAACCTGGACCTCCTCCACTGCAACTTGAGACCATTGCTCCTTGTTCTGTCATCTGCCACCACTGAGAACAGCCGAGCTCCATCCACTTTGGAACCCCCCTTCAGGTAGTTGAAGGCTGCTATCAAATCCCCCCTCATTCTTCTCTTCTGGAGACTAAACAATCCCAGTTCCCTCAGCCTCTCCTCATAAGTCATGTGCTCCGGACCCCTAATCATTTTTGTTGCCCTCCGCTGGACTCTTTCCAATTTTTCCACATCCTTCTTGTAGTGTGGGGCCCAAAACTGGACACAGTATTCCAGATGAGGCCTCACCAATGTCGAATAAAGGGGAACGATCACGTTCCTCGATCTGCTGGCAATGCCCCTACTTATACAGCCCAAAATGCCGTTAGCCTTCTTGGCAACAAGAGCACACTGTTGACTCATATCCAGCTTCTCGTCCACTGTGACCCCTAGGTCCTTTTCTGCAGAACTGCTACCTAGCCATTCGGTCCCTAGTCTGTAGCAGTGCATGGGATTCTTCCGTCCTAAGTGCAGGACTCTGCACTTGTCCTTGTTGAACCTCATCAGGTTTTTTTCAGCCCAATCCTCTAATTTGTCTAGGTCCCTCTGTATCCGATCCCTACCCTCTAGTGTATCTACCACGCCTCCTAGTTTAGTGTCATCTGCAAACTTGCTGAGAGTGCAATGCACACCATCCTCCAGATCATTAATAAAGATATTAAACAAAACCGGCCCCAGGACCAACCCTTGGGGCACTCCGCTTGAAACCGGCTGCCAACTAGACATGGAGCTGGAGTACATTAGCTGGGCAGTACAGCATGGGGAGAAGGTGACCAACCCTCTGTGGAGAAAGAAGTGGTTCGGGACTATTTAGAAAAACTGGACGTGCACAAGTCCATGGGGCCGGATGCGCTGCATCCGAGGGTGCTAAAGGAGTTGGCGGGTGAGATTGCAGAGCCATTAGCCATTATTTTTGAAAACTCATGGAGATCAGGGGAGGTCCCAGATGACTGGAAAAGACCAAGACCAAACTAATTAAAACTATCTTCCCTGTATCTCTATGTGAAAAGTTACAAGGACAACTTGCTAATTGCACTAGCACATCCACAGACAAAGAGTCTGTTCGAGGAGGTGATAAGAGCTGTTGTAACAACTGTGCTCTGGAACTGGTCTTGCAGAACCCCCGTTACCCTCCTTCATTTATTGCCTTGCTTGTTTTCTACTACTGTATCAGAGAAGTTAAATAGATTGATGGGAGTCTGTCACATCTGAAAAATAAATTTGTAAAATAAGGATGTCAAGGAAGAGGAGGTAGTAAAACAAAAGTGCAAGATGTGACTTAAAGATAAAGAATGAATGTGAATAAATGCGTGTGATGCAAATAAATAATTAGCAAATCTAAGTTGCCAGCCTAAGAGTTATAACTGTGATATCCCATGGCCGAAGAATGCATAGCGCGGAGATAACCGGATGACCCCGCTTGGCAAGCCGAAATCCACCCAAGTGCCCCCTCTCCCCCCGATGGAGGGCTGAAGACTCGAAGAACAAGGTAACACTCAATCGTCATCTGCCGATTGATTATCACTTCAAACAAACATCAGCATGATGAAGCGATTCCCATAGCCTTGTATAAGGACAAAATCCTGTAAGAATAGAACCAAAAACTCAGGGATTTTGAGTCTGGTTCTGCACCCACCCTCCAGGGGCATCGGATGCGCATCTGACAACAACTCGGCTCCACCCTTGTGTCCAGGCTACCTGGCCAGTAATTTGGCATGAGCAACCTCTAGGCAGGTAACTATAACAACTTCAGTTTGCAGGCGGTGTGTGTATGTGTGCATGTATGGATAGAGGGTTGTCTTTATAAATGAGTGTATTTTGCTTCCTTTCATAAATGAACTATTGTTTTGTATTGCAATAAATGTGGCGCTTTTGCTTTATCCCTCTTACAAGATCCTGTTGGTCTTTATTGATATAACATTGTCTGCTTCCCAAGGCCCAGAAGGCTCATTGAAGGGGAGGGATTGATAGCTCAGTGGTGTGAGCATTGGCCTGCTGAACCCAGCATTGTGAGTTCAATCCTTCAGGGGGCCACTTAGGGATCTGGGGCAAATGAACTAGATTACACTAGTTGAGGACCTGGCCTGTAATTGATTTTTTAGCTCCAGCACTGTCACTGCACCACTATTAATAATAACTAATGGCGATATCCCATCTCCTAGAACTGGAAGGGACCTTGAAAGGTCATCAAGTCCAGCCCCCTGCCTTCACTAGCAGGACCAAGTACAGATTTTGCCCCAGATCCCTAAGTGGCCCCCCTCAAGGATTGAACTCACAACCCTGAGTTTAGCAGGCCAATGCTCTAAATCCTCTGCCACTTTTTTTGTTTTCAAACCGTGCTTTCCCCACAAAACTATGAAATTCGCTGATGTCATGTTTCCGTAATAAACTTCTCCAAACTGAGAGCAGTGACGGTGTCAGCCCACTTCTGTTCACCAGTATTTATTTATATTATCTTGGCACATACAGTCCCACTATGCTTGGTGCTATACATACACACAGTAAGAGGCACTCCCTCTCCCAAAGAGCTTACAAGCTAAGTAGATGAGATGGACAGAAGGTGGGAGAGCAAAAGGATTATTACCCCTTGTGATAAATGAAAGGGGGAGGGTAGCTCCCTTTTATGGGCACCCAGCCAGCCAGGTGCTATAAAATCCCTCTTAGAATCATAGGGCAGGTCTTCACTACGGGGGGGGGGGGGGGTGAGGTCGATTTAAGATACGCATTCGCCTAGCTGAATTCGACGTATCGGAGCCGACTTACCCCGCTGTGAGGACGGCAGCAAAATTGACCTCCGCGGCTCCCCGTCGATGGCGCTTACTCCCACCTCCACTGGTGGAGTAAGAGCGTCGATTCGTGGATTGATTGTCGTGTCCCGACGAGACGCGATAATTCGATCCCCGAGAGATCGATTTCTACCCGCCGATTCAGGCGGGTAGTGTAGACCTAGCCATAGAATATCAGGGTTGGAAGGGACCTCAGGCATGAAGTCCAACCCCCTGCTCAAAGCAAGACCAACCCCAACTAAATCATCCCAGCAAGGACTTTGTCAAGCCTGACGTTGAAAACCTCTAAGGAAGGAGATTCCACCACCTCCCTAGGTAACCCATTCCAATGCTTCACCACCCTCCTAGTGAAATAGTGTTTCCTAATATCCAACCTAAACCTCCCCAACTGCAACTTGAGACCATTACTCTTTGTTCTGTCATCTGCCACCACTGAGAACTGTGTGGGCAAGCGGCAGGAGGGTCTGCCACGTTCGCCCCCTGCCCGGCGGGGGGCCAACCTCACAGCCCCGCGCGCACCGCGCGCCGGCCGCCTGGATGGCAGGGCCGCCCAGAGGGGGGGCAAGTGGGACAATTTGCCCTGGGCCCCGCAGGGGCCCCCAGGAGTATGTCAGAGGCTCCCCCCGCCTCCGTCTTCTCCCATCCCCTGGCGTCTCAGCTGGTAAGGGGGCTGGGCTGTGAGCTGCGGCCGAGCAGTGGGAGCTCAGGCCCCTCTGGAGACACCATGGGGCCGCTCCTGGACGCGGCGCGCTGAGGCTCCTGGAGATGGGGTAAGCGGCATGGTAAGGGGCCGGGCACCCCCCCGACTCCATCCCCCACAGCCCTGACCCCCAGCTCCGAGCCCAGCCCCTCTGAGCCGGGTACCTCCCTGACCCCATCCTCCCCACAGCCCTGACCCCCAGCTCCGAGCCCAGCCCCTATGAGCCGGGCACCCCCCGACCCAGAGCCCAGCTACCCACCCAGCCCTGGGCAACAGCAGCACCACCCCCAGGCAGTGACAGCCCATTGGCACCAACCATCACCCAGAAACAGCCCATTATGTAATTGCAAATGTATACATACCATTAAAGCATTTAATGTTTTTAAATAATGTGTTTAGTATATTTTAAAATTATTTTTTGAATGTATTTCACTAGTTATTTTTTACATTTCCAAATACATTACTATAGTATTGCAACTTTTTTTTATGGAAGGAGCCCCTGAAATTGCTTTGCCCCAGACCCCCTGAATCCTCTGGATGGCCCTGCGGCTACTGCGCTGGTTGCTCCCAGGGCGGCCTCCGTAGTGATGGGGAGAGGGGGGGTTTGAACTGTCTGTGGGCAGCCAGGAAATCCCCAGGGGAGACGTGTGTGTGTGTGTGTGTGTTTTGCACCTGCCCTGCCCCGACTGCTGCCCCCTTCCCTGGTCCAGGGACCTTACCTCTCCCTGGCCCCTATCACACTGCCCCCCCGCAGGGCTCCCTGTGTTTGTGTGCGGACAGTCACATCCAATCCCTTCACACTGCCCCCCTTTCCCCTCCCTAACTTAGTTCATAGCCCCAGAAAATCCCTTCAATCTGTCCCCCTTGTCCCCTCCCCTTATTTCATGGGGGGATGCCGAACAGAGCAGGCGTGTGGGCAGGTAGTGGCAGCGAGGCTTTATACTTGGGGGGGGTGAGGAGGCGAGCGGCGAGTTGGTGGCTGGAGGGAGGCGTCCATTCTCAGTATTTTAATTTTTGGTACTGCTGTGTGCAGTAATATAGTGACCCCTGGTGGGGTTGAAGAGCGGTGTAATGGTGGGGCCGAGCAGGGAGGGGGCAGGTCCTATTTTACTGCTGTGATCTGGTTACCCTATGCGCGCCGTTTCTTTCCCCCTCTACAAGCTTCCACACACTGTCAGTGCCTTGCTAGTGTGCCACGCGCCGTGAGAGATCTCGTCTCTTTGTGTGTGACTGTGAGCAGGAGAGGCGCCAGGGTTTTTGCCACCCTAGGCGGCAGTGCTCCTCCTCTGAGCATTCGGTGGCGGGGGTCCTTCCGCTCCGCGTCTTCGGGGACTCCTGGAGTGAGTGCAGGACCCACTGCCGAATTTCCACCAAAGACCCGGAGCAGAAGGACCCCCGCCCCCAAATTTCCGCAGAGGGCAGCAAAATGCCGCCCCCCAAATCCTGCCGCCCTAGGCTACCGCCTAGGGTCGCCTAGTGGAAACGCCGGCCCTGACTGAGTGTTTCCCTTGTATGTGAATTTATTCAACAAAATCTTGAGCTTCATAATGACTACTATGAGTGAAAAGAAAAAGAGAATCAGAGCACAGAGTTTTCAACACTGAATGGATGAATAAATACTTACGTACTGTTTCCAAAGACAAAATACTGTGCCTCGTGTGTCGCGAAACGTTAGCCGTTCCGAAAGAATACAACCTTCGGCGGCACTTTGAAACTAAACATCCCAATCTTGTCAAATTGAACCCAAATGAAAAAATAATTAAAGGAGCCAGTTTAGTGAAAAACCTTAGTGGACAACAGCAAACTTTCAAGAAAGTGAGCACTGAGGACAATACAGTTACTAAAGTAAGCTTTCAAATTTCTAAGGAAATTGCTGCTGCTGGGAAATACTTCACAGAAGGCGAGTTTTTAAAAAAGTGTATGTTGATTGCTGTATCTGAGTTATGTCCAGAAAAGAGGAGAATATTTGAGAATATCAGTCTATCACGCATGACTGTCCAGAGAAGAATAGCTGACATTTCTACCAATCTAAGTGATCAGTTAAAGCAGAGAGTCAGTGAATTCTGCTTTTACTCCCTAGCTATGCATGAAAGCACCGATTTAAAAGACACCGCCCAACTTCTTATTTTTATTAGAGGTATTGATAAAAACTTTGAAATTACTGAAGAACTTGTTGGCATGTACTCCATGACGGGTCGCACAACCGGAAAAGAAATCTCCAGTGAAGTGATAAAGTGCATGAATGATAAGTTGGGATTAGATTTCACAAACTTGGTGGCCATTTGTACTGATGGTGCTCCAGCTATGTGCAGAAAAAATGTTGGAGCAGTTACTCTTCTTGAAGAATTTATCGGGAGAGAAATAGCCAAACATCACTGCATTGTACATCAGCAGGTTTTGTGTAGCAAAGACTTAAAATTTGAGCATGTAATGTCAGTGGTAGTTTCCATTGTAAACTACATCCGTTCTAGAGGACTAAAACATAGGACATTTCAAGCCTTTCTTGAAGGGGAAGAGCTAGCTAAGGGCCTAAAACCAGTACTAGGGCTGGAGAGGGGCAGCCCAGCTATAGAGAGAGGCAGCAGGTCCAAACCTAACCTTGCCTGTGATGAGTGGCTGATACTGCAGTCTGCCCCAGGGCGCAGGGGCTAGTTGGTGACTGGCAGTAGCCTTATACTGAAGTGAGGTGGGGATTAGAGGGTTGGGGGTTCCCCAGAGAGGGGAGACCTAGAGGCAGAGTGTGGGGGTATTGCCAGGGGGCAGCACCCCAGATCAAAGGGCACCAGGGTCCGGGAGGGACATGGGGTCAGCGGCAGTGGGACACCAGCCTACAGAGGGCGCTCCAACGGCTGGATGAGCTAATTCCCGAGAAGACCAGCAGGAGGCGCCGCCGGGGTGAGTCCTGCTTGCTTACACGGGGGCTGGGCGGCGCTGGGGGTGTGTGTTTCAGCAGGGCAGGGGCGGTTCAGACCTCAGTTATTTTCTTTGGAGTAATATGGCCCTTGCCACTTTACGAGTTGTGCAGGCCTGTCTAGATCCATCCTCTTCAGGTAGTTGAAAGCAGCTATCAAATCCCCCTATATTCTTCTCTTCTGCAGACTAAACAATACCAGTTCCCTCAGTCTCTCCTCATAAGTCATGTGCTCCAGACCCCTAAGCATTTTTGTTGCCCTCTACTGGACTTTTTCCAATTTTTCCACATCCTTCTTGTAATGTGGGGCCCAAAACTGGACACAGTACTCCAGAGGCCTCACTTCACCAATGTTGAATTGAAGGGAATGATCATGTCCCTCAATCTGCTGGCAATGCCCCTACTTATACAGCCCAAAATGCCGTTAGCCTTCTTGGCAACAAGGGCGCACTGTTGACTCATATCCAGCTTCTTGTCCACTGTAACCCCAGGTCCTTTTCTGCAGAACTGCTGCCTAGTCATTTGGTCCCTAGTCTGTAGCGGTGCATGGGATTCTTCCTTATTAAGTGCAGGACTCTGAATTTGTCCTGGTTGAACCTCATCAGATTTCTTTTGGCCCAATCCTCTAATTTGTCTAGGTCCCTCTGTATCTTATCCCTACCCTCCTGCGCATCTACCACTCCTCCCAGTTTACTGTCATCTGCAAACTTGCTGAGGGTGCAGTCCATGCCACCCTCCAGATCATTAGTGCCCCTCTATGCTAAAGTAAGGGCTGTCAGATTCTGTAGGCCAAGTGGCTAATACATTCTTACCTTGTTTTGAAAAGGCTGCCTGGCATACTGCAAATACTCACTGAGAGCATTGTTCCCTGAAGGAGTAAAGAACAAACCTCCCACTGGAATCTGGCTCCGCTGGATTTACTACAGGGAGCCATGGAAAATGACGGGGATTGCTGGCACCCAAAGGCCTAGTTTTGGAGACCACGGATCTGCCCCCATGGAACTGTGTAGGTCCTTGGGGCCCAGCACACTACAGGGATCTCTCCAAAGGGACTGGTTACAGGCTGCTGCATGGACCAGACCCTGTGAATCCATGACACCCTGCCCCAGGGCATTGAGAAGCCACTCAGACTCCCGACTCCCAGATGCCTCCTACCGAGCATCAAAGGATGAGACTAGAATAGGGTGATGTCGTGGTTGGAGTCTGCTATAGACCACCAGACCAGGGGGATGAGGTGGACGAGGCTTTCTTCTGGCAACTAGCAGAAGTTGCTAGATCGCAGGCCCTGGTTCTCATGGGAGACTTTAATCACCCTGATATCTGCTGGGAGAGCAATACAGCGGTGCACAGGCAATCCAGGAAATTTTTGGATAGTGTAGGGGACAATTTCCTGGTGCAAGTGCTGGAGGAACCAACTAGGGGCAAAGCTTTTCTTGACCTGCTACTCACAAACAGGGAAGAACTAGTAGGGGAAGCAAAAGTGGATGGGAACCTGGGAGGCAGTGACCATGAGATGGTCGAGTTCAGGATCCTGACACAAGGAAGAAAGGAGAGCAGCAGAATACAGACCCTGGACTTCAGAAAAGCAGACTTTGATTCCCTCAGGGAACAGATGGGCAGGATCCCCTGGGAGAATAACATGAAGGGCAAAGGGGTCCAGGAGAGCTGGCTGTATTTTAAAGAATCCTTATTGAGGTTGCAGGAACAAACCATCCCGATGTGTAGAAAGAATAGTAAATATGGCAGGCGACCAGCTTGGCTAAACAGTGAAATCCTTGCTGATCTTAACCGCAAAAAAAGAAGCTTACAAGAAGTGGAAGATTGGACAAATGACCAGGGAGGAGTATAAAAATATTGCTCAGGCGTGCAGGAGTGAAATCAGGAAGGCCAAATCACACTTGGAGTTGCAGTTAGCAAGAGATGTTAAGAGTAACAAGAAGGGTTTCTTCAGGTATGTTAGCAACAAGAAGAAAATCAAGGAAAGTGTGGGCCCCTTACTGAATGAGGGGGGCAACATAGTGACTGAGGATGTGGAAAAAGCTAATGTACTCAATGATTTTTTTGCCTCTGTCTTCACGCACAAGGTCAGCTCCCTATTCAGCATGGAATAACACATCCACTGCTTTAGTCCTTGACTTTAGCAAAGCTTTTGATACGGTCTCCCACAGTATTCTTGCTGCCAAGTTAAGGAAGTATGGGCTGGATGAATGGACTGTAAGGTGGATAGAAAGCTGGCTAGATCGTCGGGCTCAACAGGTAGTGATCAATGGCTCCATGTCTAGTTGGCAGCCGGTTTCAAGCGGAGTGCCCCAAGGGTCGGTCCTGGGGCCGGTTTTGTTTAATATCTTTATTAATGATCTGGAGGATGGTGTGGACTGCACTCCCAGCAAGTTTGCAGATGACACTAAACTGGGAGGAGTAGTAGATACACTAGAGGGTAGGGATCGGATATAGAGGGACCTAGACAAATTAGAGGATTGGGCCAAAAAAAACCTGATGAGGTTCAACAAGGACAAGTGCAGAGTCCTGCACTTAGGACGGAAGAATCCCATGCACTGCTACAGACTAGGGACCGAATGGCTAGCCCCAGAGTTCGGGGGAGGGGGGCACACAAGGTATTAAGGGGCACCTTATGTGATCCGAGGCCGACCGGCCACTTCTCCGTGGGGTTCTGCCGCAGCCTTCACCACAAGCCGCTTCACTCCACCAGCCGTCCCGTGAGCCGCTCCTGCCATCCCACGAACTGCTCTGCTCTACCAGTTGCTCCGCTCCGCTCACCGACCTGTGAGCCGCTCCAGTCATCCCCACACATGGCTCTGCCCGCCGTTCCTTGGGCTGCTCCAAGCATCCCCACAAGGCTAGCTACTCCTCCAGCTGTCCCCAAAAACTGCTCCGCCAGCCGCTTAGCAATATAGTTTCAGGCTCCCCCACTAGTTAATATAGCACTCAGTGATCTCAGCTCTTAGTAACTTTAGCTCTTTTGTGATTTCAGCTAGTAGTAGGATAGGCCCAGTGCTGGTGCACTACTGGCCTAAAACAAATTCAGCTCAGCAACCTATAACTAGACTCCGAATGGAATCAAAGTTAGCTCTGATATTCTACAGTAGAGAAGAAATTGGTACTTCAGACTCACAAAAGGGGCCCACACCACCAGGTACAAATACTTACCCCCAACCTCTCACAATACAATGGGTTTTGTAACCCATGCCCCTTGTCAAGTAAGTGCTACTTAGTTAATGGTGAGTCCTTCTGTCATACAACAGTTCCACTGGCCTTGATTCACAGAATCAGGGTAACAAAACTTTATTCTTCCTGCCCCAATAACAGAGAAAATGGGGATCCACAACCAGCCAAAGTAACCACTTTCAGTTGCTGTTGTCTCATGGGTGGGTGTGCCTATGCAAACAAGTTCTTTTCCACACTCGCCATAATTCACCACCAGATGTCAGGGTAGAGCTCATCCTGACTCTGTTACATATATACCTATGAAATCACAAAATCACATATAAAACTATTAATACTCAACAACAATAGCCATGAAGCAGTGTGCTTCAGCCATGCCCTCAGCAGCACCTCCACCCCACCAGTCACAACCCCCATGCCAAGGCTGGGAGCGGGGCTAACGTAGAGATTTTATGCCAGCTCTACAGCAGCCAGGAAGGACTCCTGCACAGGAGGGCTAATCACAGGCCATTTCTGCCCATGTTAAAGCCCCTTTACACTGCCAGATTGGCACAAAGAGGCTTTAGAATTGGGCCCTAGGCTTCCAGGACAGGAAGAACATGATAGCAAACCCTCAAACCAAAGACGCAACCAAGGTCCATAAGCAGGTTATTTTATTATTTACACTTTACAATGAAATAGTAGAGCTAGCCTACACACATAGCACATGAGGTGATTGTTTCACAGAGATGAAGTGGAGGGCTCTCCCCAACTCATCTGCCAGCAAAACAAATATACATTGAGTGCCAATCCCATGGGAAAACTCCAGTCAACGTCAATGGGATCAGGACTGGGTCCTCATTCAGGAATAGTGCAGACTCTGTAAAATTCAGCCAGCCTCCACTGAGGTGACATCACTTGCAGGAAAATAACTTAACAAGTGTAGACAAAGCCCGCTCCCTTCCCCCACATACGCACAGGTAAGCCATAAAGGAGCAGTCAATATAGGCTGCTCTAAATAAACCAGAAATGTTCACTTCCAGACAAAGATTGTGGCCTCTCATGCTGGGACTGGAGCAGGGAGATTTATCCAGACATAAGACTCCACTTTCCCTCCAGACAAAACTTCTGGATCCTTTCCCAGTAGAGGTAATGGAGCCAGAGGAAATTCCATGCAATGCTAACTCTTTGTTGGGGATGGCCCATCTGCACCTTCCCAGCCCATTCCACAGCCAGTGATGCATGGAGCCTGCAAAGAAGCAAAGGGAAGGGAACATGGAGGTGTGCAAGAAAGGAGGAGTTCTGTGCTGGGTTCTAGGAGACCTGGGATTCCCCCTTGATTTGGATGAAATTGAATCTCACTAAGACTCCCAATGCCGTTCTCAGATGGATTAAAACAAGCCTGTGTCACTCAGAGGACAAGGCACCTCAGGAACTACAACAGACCCGGATGGATGCGACTTTTGGATGCTGGTATTGGAACAGAATAGAGGATCTCTTACCATCTTGGGGCTGGTTGTGACAGTGGACACGGACAGACTAAACGTTTGGGTTGGGGGGCTGGGTTTTCTTGTGCCTTTAATCCATCTCCTGTACTCTTCTCTCACCTGGAGAATAAGGGACATGGTCACTACATCATGTAACTAACACCCTCAAACCAGGCCACTGCTAGGCCCGTGAAGTCACTGGGTGGCTGATGACGCGCCATGGGCATTACCTGGCGATTGAGGAGACAGTGCACCAGGAAGATGAAGACTCCCTGCAGGCTGTTGACAATGGTGAATAAATACGCCATGACCATTTTTGCTGAGCCAACTTGGAAGAGACCAAGACTCCATGTGCAGCCCAGAATGAATAGCTGGGCGATAGCTTTAAAAGTCAGTAGTCTGGATAAAGGCAGATGGAGAGATCCCATGAGAACGACCCCATGGTAAGTCAGGGGGCTCTGGGTGGTGTGGGGCAAAACAGCTGGCACCCACTTTACTGTGTCTTAGGGTTACTGTCAAGGCGAACACAATGGCAACATATGCCTATGAATCCAAAATACAATATCGTGCCCAACCATCTTCCCAGACACATACTTTCCCCTCTCACAGGTGGTTCTTCCAAAGCAAATGGTTCAATCTCTCATTACGGTTTTGTTTTTAATCAAGTGGGAACAGTGGGAACAGGATATTGGGCTCCTGGGAACCTATGTATGTTGTTCCATAAATAAACAGAGGGGTTGCTACAGAGCAACAGTAAGCCACACTTGCCTTCCTCCTCAGTGGATGGCACTTTACCTCGACAGTATCCACAGCCCCAGGGAAAAGAGATGAGTTTCCTCCCTAAGTAGCACATGGCCCAGCTCTGAATAGCAACACAGACTTGCATTTCTCCTTACAAAGCACTAGGCATGTGCAGTAATACCATGGCTTTCTGAAGCCTCAACATTCTGATCTGGTTCTAAAATCTTTTCCCCTCTCATGTCTCCATCCAGCACTCCCAGCTGGCAGCCCTGATCTTGTTCCTCCCGAACAAACAGATTTCATAATGAGCTGCTTTAAAGACCATTTGCATGCCACAATCTGAATGTGCCGCAGGACTTACTGCGAGAGCCTCACTGATCTAGCCGTCTCTTCCGTACCATTACTTCCACTGACTTCAGCGGGCTTTGGAACAGACTGCAACTGTCATCTCAATATCCATCCAGGGACCAACATGATGCACATGGCAGAAAAGTATCTCCCATGATGATCCTCTATTGCCATAGACCTCTCCTCTCTCCTAATCTGACCCTCCAATTGCCAGAGATCCCTGGCTGTCCTGTGTCTAATTTAAGGTCCAATACAGCATACATTATTCATGCAAATTGTCCTTATTTTGGCAGATGGTCCCATGGACAACTTTAGGACTCATAGACTCATAGACTTTAAGGTCAGAAGGGACCATTATGATCATCTGGTCTGACCCCCTGCATGTTGCAGGCCACAAGACCCTTCCCTGGACTCTGCCGTTGAAGTCCCCAATCCTGTGTTTTAGTGACTTCAATCGGCAGAGACCCTGCTGCCAGTGATCCTTGCCCCATGCTGCGGAGGAAGGCGAAAAACCTCCAGAGGCTCAGCCAATCTACCCTGGAGGAAAATTCCTTCCCGACCCCAAATATGGCGATCAGTAAGACCCCGAGCATGTAGGCAAGAGTCTCTAGCCTGACCCTTGTTGGCCATTATACTATTTACGTACCATTGCTTGGTTTTCCTTGGCTACTATGTTTTACCATTAAACCATTCCCTCCATAAACTTATCTAACTTAATCTTAAAACCAGACAGGTCCGTCGCCCCCACCGTTTCCCTCGGAAGGCCGTTCCAATATTTCACCCCTCTGAGTAAGGGACTGCTGATGTGACTTGGGGTTTATCAGCACCTTGGGCAGTGAGACTGTTACTCTCTCATCAAGCAGAAGGTCGCAAGATAACCTGGAAACCCTACAGTGGCATGTGCTCAGCTGTATGGTGGCAGCAATCTGTGCAGAATCCCACAGGAATTCCCATACAGGAGGCTCACTGGACCCTTCTCATACAGGAGTGGGCAAACTACGGCCCATGGGCCGGATCCAGCCCATCAGGTCTTTGGATCCAGCCCGTGGGATTGCCACCCCCGTGGTGCAGCGGGCCCCACACCACTCCCAGAAGCAGCAAGCACCATGTCCCTGAAGCCTCTGGGGGAAGGGGAGAGCAGAGGTCTGCCCAAGCTGCCCCCGCCCCACACCCCCTCCCACAGCTGACATTGGCCGGAACGAGGAACCACATCCAATGGGAACTTCTGAGGAAGTACCAGCAGGTGAGGGCAGCGCGCATTGCCCCCTGCCTCCCCCCCCCCCCCCCCGGCCCGGGGCTGCAGGGACGTGGTGCTGGCCGCTTCCGGGAGTGGTGCAGGGCCACTCCCTCCTGCACCCCAACCCCCTGCCCTGAGCCCCTTCCTGCACACCACACCCTCTCCCACATCCTGCACCCCAACCCCCAGCCCCAGCCCTACATTCACGGCCCTGCATGCAATTTCCGCACCCGGATGTGGCCCTCAATACAAAAAGTTTGCCCACCTCTGTTCTAGTAGATTTAGCGCTGTCCTACCTGGTGTCTTTGAGAGTGGACACATCTTCATTAAGGGAGGAGAGTTTGTCTCTCAGGATCCAGAGGGTTACAAGAAAAAATGTTAAATTTATCTGTGGAAACAGCATGAAATATTCCTTGTAAAACATGCCAGCCAAGGCCAGTCTCTCTGGTTGAGGCATGGAACAATCCTATGGGATCAGACTGTTGCTGACCAGTGACTGCTCGTCAAGGTGGGTCCCAGGACATGCAGGGAACTGTTGGCATAGGCAGGGCTGCAATGCATCACATGTGATCATACAGCCAGAGGGCCACATTCTGCTCTTATCTGAATCTGGAGTGACTCCACTGATTCCAATGGGGTCTGCAGTTATTCCAGATTTAGAGCCATGTGATTTGGCCCAAAGCTTCTAGATCCTATCTATAGAGTATTCCCTTCAATTCTGAGGCTGAAATTAATTCTTAACTTGCTGCCTGAGATGGGGAGGAATCTGCAAGGACATTTGGTACTTTTATCTCTTACAACACATGCACCCTTCCATCCTCAAACTCCCCACGGTGCAGCCACCTTCCCTTCCCCCATCACCTGGGTTATTTACCAGCCAGGCTGGACAAGGGAAGGGACAAAACTATCCTCATTCCGGCAGAGGTTCCACTTGCTTGCATGGCAGCATTGCATGAGTAATGACGTATTATAATTAATCATATTATGGTAGCACCGAGAAGCTCCAACTGAGACTGCACTGGGTTCTGTACTCACACGTAGAAAGGGGTAGCTCCTGTCCTGGAGCATTTGTTAGCAAAATAACAGGGCAAGACCACAGGCACCGGATTCCCCCGGGCCGCTCAACCTCCCACTGCGCCCAAAGCCCCACCCCCACCCCACCCCTTCTCCAAGCCCCCGCCTCTTCCCACCCCTGCCCCAACTCTTCCCACCCAGATCCATCCCCTCCCCTCCAGCACCTCCTGCACAACTCAGAACAGCAGACTGCGGCAAGCGGGAGGTGACGGGATGGAGGGGGAGGAGTTAATCGGCGTGGCTGCCAGTGGACGGGAGGCATGGGGGGGGGGGATGAGTGGGGGAGCTGGCTGCCAATGTGTGCTGAGCATCCACTATTTTTTTTCGGTGTCTATGGGCAAGACAGACAAAGGGTGGCAGGAGAAACAGAGGTACAGCGAGAAGAAGCTACTTCCCAAGTTAACACAGCAGGCCAGTGGCAGAGTCAGGTCTCCTGACTCACAACCCAGGGCCCGACCCATTCGCCCTGACTGACTCCATAGAATGTAGGCAGTTGTGTTAGGGGGAAATCCTGCACTGGCCAAAGAGGGGTGGATGAAATGGGATCTTATAGGACTCTTTCATCTTAAATTCTCTGGGAGATATTCTTCTCTTGGCTCCACTGGAGTCCACAGGGTTGCAGAGGTGAGAGGAGAATGGGGCCCTGTGGTTCTGGGAGGTACCCACCAGGATTATGGCACAGACTGGACCCAGGAAGCTCCAACGAAAGCCTCTGTCCAGGCTTAGCCAGCAGCTAGAGGCAGGAAGGAAGAAGATGGTGACTTTAATGGGATTACTGCCCGTTTTCAGCCCCGGGGGCAGAGAGGGGGTGTCACAGGGCAGCTGGCTCTCAAAAGCAAGATGGATCTCAGCCTGCCTGTGACATGGCCAACTCCCTTGCGGGCAGCAGGCGAACAGCCCTTCCCATCTACCTCAGCATCTCCTGCTTTCAGCCACCACTTCCTCTTCCACCTCCTCAAATGACCCTTTCTGGTGGATGGGCGCAGTATTGATGATGGGCCAGACATGCAGCGGATGGACATTGGCCTCGCTGCACTGAAGGAAGTGGAGCTGCCCTGATTTACACCAGCTGAGGATCTAGCCTGGGATGTCTAGAACATGCCACGCCCTGTTTTAGTGGAGCCGCTCACTTTAGAGAGGGGATCCTCGGGGATCTGCACACAGGAAGAAGGTTCATTTGTTTCCTACCCACCAGCACCACAAACCCAGCCTGGGAGCTGGGAGTCAAGCTGGGATCTTTCTGGCTTGTTCTTCTGCATCATCAGTGGGGTGAGGAGTGTAGATGTCTGACAGGTGGGCAACTCAACTACAGTGCTTGGGGCAGCTTAGTGTCACATTCAGCTCCCAGGCATGGTGAGCAGGGAAATCTAGGTTCAAGTCAGACCTGGGGTGAGCCGGACAAACGCATGGAAGCCACATCTCAGCTCCCCTTTGGGATGGCCGCTGCACGTACTGTTTGGAAGTTCCGTAGCCATCAGGATTCAGCGCTGCCGAAATAACCACCACCAGGGCTGGGAATCCGTAGCCGAACGGGTACATGAATCTCTTCTTGAACCAGCTAGTGCTGGTGTAATTCACGACCTTCAGGTTCCTGACGGTGAGGAAGAGGTGTAGCCCCTCCAGGAACATCCAGGTGAAGCAGGCCAGGAAGAGGTAGTGTAGGAAGCCAGCAATGACAGCACACACCACCTGAGGACAGGATGAGAGAGAGCTCTGGGACACTGCTTCTGGGAAAGGAAATACTGAATTTGGAGGTGGGGGGAGGATCACATAGGAGGATCACATTTTTATTAACACATCTCTCTAGTTATGGAGCTCTCCCAGAGACAATACGTTCTTCAGTCTACGGGGACTTGTCTAAGAGCAAGCTGTCTGGCCCTTTCAATCATTCAGAGTCCAGCCCAGTCCTGATCTCCACTCAGAAAAGATGGTTTCTGGGCGTTGTAATTCCCAAATAAATCGGGGAATTGTTGGATACTGTGAGGAATCCTAGGAAAAGGAGCAGGGACATAAACAAGTTCCCAGTCCTCAGAATAGGGAGAGACCTGGAGGGTGTAGGTTCTCTTCTCTATTTCTGCTTCAGGGTATAGGTGTCTTGCATCTGCCCATCAGTGTGGGGGCAGAGAGGACAGGCAGGGGACTGTGACTCTGAAAATCGGGGTTCCTTTGTTTGAATGATGAAGGAAGGAGCGCACAAGGGAAAGGGAAGGACTGGTTTCACCCATAGAGATTTCTTTTGGATGGGGAGTAAATAATTATTTCTGCAGGACTAAAGAGCATGGAATAAATGTTACCGTCCAGCTGAGGGTATAAAAAGGTGCTGGAGTGAGGGGAGCTTTATAAATGCTGACAGAAGATCTGGACACAGCTCAATTTTAAACCAAGAATAAAAGTGGATAACAGACCTGAATGCTGGTGCGGGTCACTGCGGTGAGGAAGAGCAGGTTGGCCAGGAAGAGGCAGAGGCAGAGCTGCAGGTGGATGGAGGTGCTGACGTTGCGGATGGAGCGGCACAGGAGGAAGGTGAGGATGGCGAGGAGGAGGCACAGCAGGGAAAGGGTCAGTCCCACATAGGTGATGATGGTCAGAGGGTCACTGTCCTGTAACACAGCAAAGGGAGAATCACCAGTGAGCCCTGGGACACTATATAGTAAATAAAGGGAAGTAAGGACACCCTGAGGAATTATAGACCAGTCATCTTAACTTCTGTACTGGGAAAGATAATGGAGCAGATAATTAAGAAATCAATTTACAAACACCTAGAAGATGATAAGGTGATAAATATCAGTCAGCATGGATTTGTCAAGAACAAATCATGCCGAGCCAGCCTAATAGCTTTCTTTGACAGGGTAACAAGCCTTGTGGATGGGGGGAAGCGGTAGATGTGGTATATATTGACTTTAGTCAGGGCTAGTCTACACAGGACATGTGACCATGTCACATGATACTGGAATCCATCTTAAATATGGTACTTTCCCATTTAGAAGGAAGGGTGTGGACCCAGAGAGACAAAGGATTCCCGCCTTGTGCCAAAGCTATAAAAGGGGGTGGAGCAGAACAAGGAGCGGTCCCAATCATGAGAAAGCCCCTGCTTTTCAGCTAAGATGCCTGCTGGTACTAACAAGGACTGTACCAGGAGAAAGGATTGGCCCCAGATGAGGCAGGAGACTAGTCTGTGAAAGAAGCTTATTAGAACATCTCTAAGGGTGAGATTTACCTGTAATCAGTTTCTTAAATGTATTAGGCTTAGACTTGCATGTTTTGTTTTATTTTGCTTGATAACTTACTTTGTTCTGTCTCTTATGACTTGGAACCACTTAAATCACTTTTGTTTATTGCTAAAGCCAGAATAAGTGATTCATAACTGGGGGGAGCGAACAGCTGTGCATATCTCTCTATCAGTGTTATAGAGGGCGAATAATTTATGAGTTTACCCTGTATAAGCTTTATACAGAGGAAAACGGATTTATTTGGGGTTTGGATCCCATTGGGAACTGGGTGTCTGGGTGCTGGAGATAGGTGACCTGCTGAGTGGTTTTCAGTTAAAGCCTGAAGCTTTGGGGGCGTTGTTCAGACCCTGAGTCTGTGTTGCCGCAGGTTAGCATGTCTGGCTCAACAAGGCAGGGTTCTGGAGACCCAAGCTGGCAGGGAAAATGGTCTCAGAGGTAATCTCAGCAATTCAGATGAGAGGCCCAAGGGGGTCTCTGTGACCGAACCCATCACAGCACGGCACTGGCGCATTCAGCTCTGTAGGTGTGACAGGAGAAAGGGGTGGACAGAAAGGACCAGAAGACTTGGGAAGCAAGTTTTTTGTACTATAGTAATTAAAATTAAAATGTGTATTTTAGCTAAGAGTGGTCTTCTGAAGGATGTATTTAAAAAAATATATATGTCTGAAGATCCAAGCATTTAAGGCTACAGATGAATACTCAGATTGTGGATTTAAAAACCTATGCAAGGATTTTTTAGAGATGTGATTTTGTAATCTTCAGCAATCTTCTAATGAAATATTTTAAAGCAAATTTTAAACTAAGGTCCTGTAGACTAACATGTTCTGAGTAAATATTACAGTAATGCACAACGGTTTTTGTCAGTAAACTCAGAAACTGACAGTATATACCTTTAAATGCCTGTTAAATGGCTTCATTACCACTTGAATGAGTCTTTAACAGTTTCAATGTTGTGCTAATAGGTCTGGCAGGCTGGAGACTTTTTCACTTTTAAGTTACTAGATCCCCTCCGGAGTAAGAGTCACCAGGCTGCAGCAGCTAGCTGTGGGAGCCTGCAGGAAAGGTCAGAACAGGGAAAGGAAGAGGTGGAAGTTGGACACTAGGACCCAGGGGTGCCCCAAATTTTCAGGTGCGCTACACTGCCGTGTATGCAACTGCATTTGCCTAAGGATAGTTCTGAGTGGATCACAAGCTAAATATGAGTCAACAATGTAATGCTGTTGCAAAAAAAGCAAACATCATTCTGGGACGTATTAGCAGCAGTATTGTAAGCAAGACATGGGAAGTAATTCTTCCACTCTACTCTGTGCAGATTAAGCCTCAATTGGAGTATTGTGTCCAGTTCTGGGCACCATATTTCAGGAAAGATGTGGACAAATTGGAGAACGTCCAGAGAAGAGCAACACAAATGATTAACGCTCTAGAAAACATGATCACCAGTTTTGGGGGAATCTGCTCTCCTTTTTACAGCCTATCCTGGCCTTGGCATTGTCAGTGTGGGCTACTCTAGGCACCTCAGATCACAATCCCAGCCCAGCCCCCTTGACCCATCCTGTATGGCCACAGATTATACACTGAGGTTCCTACGCAGCGTTCATTCAGGCAAAATTCCCACTGATTTTGCCTAGGTCAGGAGCTCAGAGTCCAGCCCTTTGATCTGAGTCTGACAGTGAGATACCTCCACTCTGGTGAGACCCATAAGAAGCGCAAAGCTGGAGAGATGGTCACAGCTGCAGATGGTGTGAGTGCTGTTCGTGTGGAGAACGGTGCAGCCATCCTCAGCCCAGAAGCCTCTCCCAGCTATGAATTTCCAGTGAACGCAGAGAGCCTCTTCCTCTTCTTTCTTTGCCTGGAAACAAAAACACCCCATGATCATCCTCACTGGATCATGGGGAGAACACTGTTTCTTTTGTCACACATCTCTAATAGACAGTAATAAACCTGAAGTCACCACGGGCTTCATGGCTCTCATTGTGCTGCACGTAACAGCCATTTGGGACTTCCCATTGGCAGTGGAAATACAAGTGAGATCCTCCAGCTCCAATAGCACAAGGCCCTGATCCCCGAGCTAAAGTGGTAATTCCCTTAACTTGAGCACTGTAGGGTCTATGACACACAATTGTGCAGTTCCGATGTGAGTCATTAAAAGGCATTCACACACCCGCCCACAAATACCCACATGCACGCTAGCAAGTTCATTATTTCATCAAAGAAGGCACCATCTCAAGCTGTTTCCCTGAACTCTGCTATCTATAGGGCTGTGGGGCTGCTATCTATAGGGCTGTGGGGTGCGCCCTCCTAGGGGGACATAGAGGGACCTTCAGAGGGACAATTCCCAGGAGAAGGAGCACCACCCAGCCCTTCCCTATCCTGAGTTCTGCTCTGGTCCCACCCGTAGCCACATCCCCAACTTCCAGCCCCATGCGTGGCACCGTCCCCAACCTCAGCATGGCTCCACTCCCAGCCCCAGCCCCTTACGGCTCAATTCCCGGCCCAGGGCCGAGGCTGGGGGCAGGGGGCAGGGGAGGGGCTGGGAGCAGAGCTGCACCTGGCCATGGGCTTGGCTGCTGGCTCCCACTGCAGCCTGGCTGCTGCTCCACTCTCGCCCCCAGCTTCAGCCCCCAGCCATGGCTCTGGCCCTGCTCATTGCACCAGACCCAACCCAGCTGCGGCCCCAGCCTCAGCCCCCTTACCCTGTCCATGTCCTTTCCCACTGCCCCTGAGCTGCGGCCCCGCTCCCGGCCCTGGCTCAGACTGATTCCCTGAACTCTGCTATCTATAGGGCAGAGGTCCTCAAACTGGGGGGAGGGAGGGGGAACACAGAGGAACCTTCAAAAGAACATGACTGGTCCTGGGTCAGCCCCCATGGGGTGCGGAATGGAAGCCCCTCCTGTCCCTCCCCACCCTGAGCTCTACTCTATTCCCACCAGTAGCCGCATCCCCAACTTCCAGCCCCATGTCTGGCAGCGTCCCCAGATTCAGCATGGCTCCACTCCCAGCCCCAGTCCCTTGCAGTCCATTCCCAGCCCAGGATGGGGGCAGGGACAGGGCTGGGAGCGGAGCCGCAACTGGCCATGGGCTTAGCTGCTGGCCCCCACCACAGCCTAGCTCCACTCCCGCCCCCAGCCTCAGCCCTGCTCCCGGCCCTGGCTCAGGGGGAGGGGTGTGAATGGGCTGGAGGGGTGCGACCCTCAAAAGTTTGGGGACCACTGCTATAGGGAGATGCCTTCCAATTATTCCTGCTCTAAGGGGTGAGCCAAACAATTGTTACTCCTGAGCATTTTACATGATGAATCATAACCCAATCAGGTCTGGTGTGAACCCTATGTAACGTCCTCCCCAGAACAGCCCCCGTGTCAGGACTGAAGAAGCGCCGTCTCTTTCTCAGATAACTGTTTCTCAGTCCAGAAAGGCAACACAACTCAGACGCCTTTCAGGAGACTCACCTTTTAAGTGACCAGCTGGAGCCCAGGGCACAGAGCAAAGTAAAAGGATCTACACTCACCTGTCTATGGCGCAGGGTGAAGTTCACAGGTTTGGAGAGGTTCATGAGCCTCCCATCTCCGACAGCCCCACTCACCACCCTGGAATTCAGGTGAAAATTTCTCAATTTCTCATCAGCCATTAGATCTCCCTCGTTGAGAAATCTCTTGTCAATGATGGAGTCCAGGGTGAAGTAAGAAATAAAAGCAACAGCCCAAGAATCTGAAAACATGAAATGATGCCTCATCACAATGCCAGGGACACTGAGACAAAGAAAGAGCAAGCCAGGTACCAAAGATCACAGTGAGTGTGGGGCAGAGCTGGGAAAAGAACCCAGGAGTCCTGGCTAGCAGTTTGAGCTTTAACTACTAGAGCATGTTGCCTCCTCCCTCTTCTTCCACAGAAGCACTTCTGTGTTGGAAACATCTGGCGTGCCCTATGGGAGTGTGATTCCTAAAGTGCACTAACGTATATTAGAGCACACTAGGGAACCTTTAGTGCACACTAGTAGGGTCTCTACAGACCAATTAATGCACCGTACGTTAGTGCTCTTTAAAAATCATACCCCCATACTGCACATTATCCAGCTAGGTAGACAGCCCGACGTGAAAGGCACTGAGGTTGAAGCCATAGTTTTTCTTGATTAGGAGAGGCAGAAGGGTTTGTTAGTGAGGAGCTTTCCCTGGTGATAAAGAATTAAGAACCAGTCCCAGTTAGGTCATACTGGCCTGAAAACAGGAGTAAAATTGGTAAATATTATCCTGGTTCCATTCCAGGAAGACAGGCACATCAACCTGGGGCCTAGCTGGGCTCATCATCAGAACATCATGTGTCGGGCCAACGGATCTCTGATCTTTCCATTCTCTGGACCAATTCATATCCCATCAAAGCTTCTCTCTCCTCCCTGCCTCCCTTCCCCACACATTGCTCAGTTTTCATGCTGTGGGACAACCAGGAATGAAGGGCTCTGCAGAGCTCAGTGGCCTGAGAAACACCGGCTCAGCCAACAAGGTCCACACCAGTGTCAGGAAAACAGAGGCAAGCAAGCCAGCCTGGGACGAGAGGAAGGGGAGAACTAGGGCTGGGGTTTGGTGTCTGGTTAAAGGGGTGAGTGCCTGGGAAGCACTAGGATGGTACCTTCTGTGGCTGCTTTGGTGACCGTATCGCAGTGAATGTCCATTGTCTCATTCAGAGCTCTCAGTCTGAAGACCTCATCACAGGGACCTGCAGCCGGGACAACGAGGAGCGTCTCGATAGCTGGGGAGGGAAATGGCAAAGCCTCTTGCTGCAAGGGCAAAGCAGGTTTGGAGCTCCACTAGGGTTACCATATTCTGTGCCTCCAAATGGAGGACACTCCACGGCCCCCGGCCCCGCCCCAACCCCGCCCCCTCCCCAAAGTCTCCGCCCCCTCCCCTGCTTCCCGCGAACATTTGATTCGCGGGAAGCCTGAAGCAGGTAAGGGGGGTGTGGGGGGAGGCGTGGCCCAGGCTGGCCCCCCGGCGTTTCCAGCCTGGGTCGGCTCGGGCCCTGGGGTGCCGGCCCGGCGCACCCCCCGGCTCCTTGGCTCCCCGTGGGCCCGGCTCCCCGCGGGCTCGGCTCCCCGGCTGACCAGCTCCCCGCGGGCCCGGCTCCCCGCCGGCCCGGCTGACCGGCTCCCCGCGGGCCCGGCTGACCGGCTCCCCGGCCCCGCGGGCCCGGCTCCCGGCCCGGACCCCGGCACCGCGCCCCCGGCTCCCCGTCCGGCCCCGCGCCCGGCCCGGCACTGTGACCCTGGCCCGGCACTGCGCCCCTGGTTCCCGGCCCGGCACCATGCCCCCGGCCCCGCACCACCGGCCCCGGCCGAGCACCACGGAGCCCTCCCGATTTTCCCGGACATGCCCAGCTTTTGGGGATTTCCCCCCGGACGGGGATTTGAGCCCCCAAAAGCCGGACATGTCCGGGAAAATCCGGACGTATGGTAACCCTAGCTCCACTCTCTCGGAATCCCACCACTCCCCACCCCTTTCTCCTCACCTCCATTTCTCTGTGTTTCCCTGAGCCCCTCTGGCTGACCTCCTACGATCCATCATCCCTGCGTCCCCATGAAGATGCCACTGTTCCAAGAGGCAGAAGGCAACTTCTCCCTGCTGCCTCACCTCCGCGCTTTAGCAGGGGAAGCAGCAGGAAGGGATATTGCTGGGGCAGGGAGTGAAAGGAGGACGCAATGGCAGCTGCCTGTGGCGACAGGAGATTGGCATTGCTTTTAAAACCCTCTCAGGCAGCTGCCATTGCTGCAAAGCCCCTGGGCTGGGTTTATGGCTGGCGGGTAGCATAGGCCGGGGAAGGCTGTGCCTCCCCAAACAGCCTGGCATAGCCCCGCCCATGCTCCGCCCCCAGGTCCCCTCCTGCCTGCTTCCAGTTCCCTTCCTGCTCTTCTGTGGCTGAGAGGCTGGGGCTGGCAGGCTGGGGCTGGTGCTCACAAGGCCCAGGGTTTGGGGGGCTGGGGCTGGGGTCGGGACCTTGCATTGTCATGCTGCCTGCTCTTCCACCCAGCGCTGAAGTTGGGGACGATCCTGCTGCCCAGAGCTCCAGGGCTGGGGGTGCTCCTGCTGCGCTGCTCGCCTGGCACGCTGGGGTAGTGCAGGGGTGGGGGGCCGGGTTGCTCTGGGCTCCAGCGGAAGAAAGGGGGTTGAAAGGGAGAGGTAGGGCCTTGGGCAGAATGGGTGGGGCTGGGGGTTAGTCTCTCTCAATGGTTAGCTTCTCTCAATGACTCGTGCACCTGCTGCCCATGGCTGGGTTATAAACCCTGAGAGATGAGTAGGGAGGCTGCAGTGGTGTTCTGCACTGAAAAGAGTATAACCCCACATCACACAACCGCCACCAGGTGATGTGGGAGCCTCCTATCCTCCTCACCCATAGACTCTGTTGTCACGTTCTGGGTCTTCATCCCTGGAGACTTCAAAGCAGCCGTCAGTGCAGCCAATTCCACACTCTGCAGGAGGAACGTCACGGCGGCGGCCACCTCCCTCTTGCTCTCGTTCCCACCAGCACTGAGGGTGGAGCTATTCAGGAAGGAACCAAAGGGGCCAGCAACTTCCTGGGATTGGGAAAGGAAACACCCTGAGAAGGAGGGAGGATTTCAGTGGTTTATGAGTCACATTCTTCAGACTCCCAGGGGAACAATGACCCTCTTAAGGACAAACAGGTTCATAGTGACCTTCCCCACTCAGAGGGACTGCAGCATTCTCAAAGAGGGAGCCCTTTACAGAGCGAGTGAGGCTACTGAGGCTTGCTCAGGACTCCACAGTAGGCTGACGTCAGGGTAGGGCTAATGCCCTGTCATTCCCTCCTCATCCCTGGTCCCTTCAGTGTAGGTGCCAGAGAACATTGCAACAAATCAGCAGGCATCTAGGTTCTCTCTGTGTTGCCCCCAGAAGGGATTTGGATCTTCCTAGGACCAGTGGGGACAAAACCCAGATCCCCTGCCACTTAAGCTAGAGAGCATGTGCACACACACCCCTTTTCTGAAGAGTAGCTACAATTCCCCTCAAAGTGAAACTGCTATTCCAGTGCTCAGGGCATTTGGCCATAGAGCGCCCACACACGTAGGGGCAAAACCTCTGACCTCCAATGATACTGCTCTGTCCTGGGCACACATGGTCTCCAAATTCACTATGGTTAAATTCACGAAGGAGCAAAATTCACTGTTGTTGCCCTGCAGAGCAATGAGAGGAAATGGGTTATTTCTGAAAGCATGGAAACGCCACCCAAATTTAAGGTTAATGGTTCTGCAGAGCGATGTTGCTTTGACCTATGGCTGGCTGGCTGTCCCACTGGAATGCTACAGATTACGACATGTTAAGGCTAAGTGTGGTGAAGCCCACAGACACGCTGATATTTCACATAGTATTGAAGCTTTCATTCATATTAATGAATTTCTCCTTCCTTTCCTCACAGGGGTTTGTAAAGATTATTATCCTCCTTCTACAAGTGGGGAACCGATGCAAAGAGAGACTGAGAAAATTGCCCAAATTCCCACAGTGAGTCTGGGGCAGAGATGGGAACCGAACTCTGACTTCCTGTATCTCTGGCTGGTGCCTTAACTGCAGAACTCTGATAGACTGTGGGGGTGTCACACACCATGATAGGGTTGAGTTTTCAAAAGCACTTGGTGTTGGACTGATTCTGCTCCCACTGAAGTCAGTGGTAAACCCTGGATAGACAGAGAATCCTCAGGCTCAAAGTTTTCTGTGTACTCTTTGTGAAAACCCTCAAAAACCCAAATAAACCCCTTCCACGTACCTTCAGAAAGACATCTTTGCACATCTTCAACTGCTCTTGTATCTGTGGAGTCTCAGTCTGGCATTTAAAGGTAACATCTAGCAACAGAAAGAGAGGCAGGGCAATAACATCAGGTCAACATCTGCAGGGCTAAAGTTTTCAGAAGTGTCTCGTGATTTGAGACCTCTTAAAAGGGCCCTGACTTTCAAAAGTGCTGAGCACTCACCCTCTGAAAATCAGGCCCCTTTAAGGTCTCAGGTTAGGCAACCAAAATCACAAGGCAATTTTCTTCCTACCACAATACAAAGTTGATGATCTACCTAAACCCAGCAGGTGCTGTCTCCCTTTAACTCCATTGATCCCTTAAGCTCTGTCTATCTGACAACTTTCAACTGACTCTGTAATCAGTCAGCAATACATTCAGCCTTAAAAGCCTGGTGTGTGTCCACACATCACCTGGTTAATACTCACTTAAGCTTTGTCTGTGTATCTCATTGATCAGTGTGTGTTATGTGTCCTCTAGGGGCTGGTCCACCGAGGGTCTGGTTCTGCTACAGCTCCTAGCTATGGGAGTTCATCCCTCAGCTCAAACAGTAGTGGGTCATACAGTTACAAAGTCCTGGGTTTCATCCTTGGTGATAACCAAGATGACAGTTGTTACATCTATAGTCGAGAAGTTTCTCTTCCCAGGAACTGTTCTAACCCTGCTATTGTACTTCAAAAAGGCCTGAGTCTCAGCAAGGTATGTCTGCACTCGAAACACTAAAGTGGCACAGCTGCAGCTGTGCCACTGTAGTGTAGACACTGACTACAGTGGTGGAAGGGTTCTTCCATTGCTGTAGTAAATCCACCTCTGAGAGCTGGTAGCTAGGACAAGACAAGAATTCTTCTGTTGACCTAGTGTTGCCTATGCTGAGGCTTAGGCTGGCTTATGATTGACTGAAGTTTCAGGTGTTGAGCAGGCCTCAGTTACACTAAAAGCCTTATGTTGCTCTGGCCTGGAAAAGGTGATTAAACTGGGTGTAAATGGCTCCTAAGAATGTTCCCTGTGGAGGGACCCTCCACAGCTCGTGTGGAACTGGTAGAAGGGCCTTTACGTGAACTTGGCTTCATATGCAAGGCAGATCAAGGATGTGGTCAGAATGCACCATGCTACAGCTACTTTCTGATTTTCAGGGGCCATGAGAAGCAGAGGGTAAATTACAGCATCCCTCCATGGTCCCAGAATGCATAGAGCACAAAGGTGGTTTAAAGCTACCTTTTCCTCCACCCTTTCTATTCCCTGCCACAAGCACAGGAGTGGCATAAGTAAGAATTGGGCACAAAATTCTCTTGGGTACCCAGAGGGCATTACAACCAAGTGTAGGAGGAAAAGTGCAACAGTTCTTAAACCAATTCAGAACAGCTGGCGAGCATCTGCCTACAGGGCTGCCCAAAGGATTCATGGGGCCTGGGGCAAAGCAGGGGAGCTGCGATGCTTCTACTCACCTAGCGGCGGTCCGGATCTTCAGCGGCATTTCGGCGGTGGGGGGGGCTTTCAGTCGCTCCGCGTCTTCGGCAGCACTGAAGGGCCCCCCACCGCCGAAATACCGCTGAAGACCTGGACCACCGCCAGGACAGGGCTCGCGGGGCCCGGGGCCTGGGGCAAATTCCCCTCTTGTCCCCCCCTCTGGGAGTCCCTGTCTGCCTAACTGCATGAGCTGGGCTGAAACTAGATCGGTGCAGCTCACACCCCTGAGAGACTTAGTTAAGGTGTCCTGAGCCCAGTGTCGACACCATTAGGTTGACAGAAGAATTCTTCCATCAACCTAGATACCACCTCTCAGCAGGTGGATTAACTACAGTGATAGAAAAACCCCTTCCATCGCTGTACCAAGTGTCTACACTACAGTGCTACAGAGGCACAGCTGCGGCGCCGTAGCTGTGCTGCTGTCACTGCTGTAGTATGGACATAGCCGGAGTAACTGTGGCTAGTGGTGGCCTAGGATGCCGTGCTGGGCCAAATTCTCAGCTGGTGTAACTCAGTGGAGCCCCATCAAAATCAACAGACTTTACACCAGGCCCATGGTTGCCTCCCTGGTTGTGACACTGTTTTCTTTGCAGCATGGACACAAACTGTGGTCAAAATCGATTTAAAACCCATGCTACTCACTCTTCCTGCAGGAACCCGGAATCCCATAGCTGTCCATGGCGGCAGTGCCAACACTCAGGAGCGCAAATGGAGAGCTGGGATGTTCCACAGCATGGGATCTGATGGCAGGTGCAAGCGTATGCATGCTCCAAACGAACTCAGAGCCAGGGACTCGGTTCCACACCACATCCCTTACAGGCTGATTGTCTAGGATGATGGCGCCAGTCTCTGATGTATTGGCCACCATCAAGGCAAAGTTCTCGAAGCCCTCCTGGGCATTTATAGAATACATCTGGCAGTAACTGGCAACATCTGGAACATTCATCAGAAAGGCGTGGGAGGAATTAGGGAGAGGTGCACCCACGCTGTAGAACACCACCTGGATGCCCACATTAGCAGAGATGTAGACTGGGATCCAGGGCTTGACAGGACGCTGGAGTACACTGCCTCCTGCTAGAGTAACAGTCTCTGCCTGTTCCCCTAGTTGATACAACACAGTTGTGTTCCGGGAAGCAGTGATGTAGACTATTTCATCTACTTTCTGCCTGGGTAAGGGAGGAACGATGTATTTTGTACCCCAGCTGCAAACTGGTAGGAGCTGCTCAAAGACATGGTTGCATTTAGTGTTATTACAAAAACACCTCTGGCCAACCAAGATGGCCACTGGCTTTTCTGAGACAATCCTGGTGCCAGACAGATCTCCTATGCCTTGAAACTGGATGCCTTGGAAAGCGTGGAGTTTAATTGTCAGTCTGGAGCCAGTGGAGTTGTCCTGTATTAGGTAATGTAACTTGCCTTTCACATGGACCTCCACGGAGTTGGGCTCTTGGTATGTCATAACAGAGAACTCTGGGTAACTATCTAAGGATTCTGTAGAGGGAGTCACTATGTAGTGTTCATTTCCCAAGCTGGAGACAGGATACAGCACAGTGGTCTCAGGGCTCACATGTTTGTTGCTGACGGACACTACTGAGATATCTTTGTCAGCCTTGACTAGGACCACATTGGAGAAATTGGTAGTGCCCTTAATTCCAACTGACTCTGGTAGGCTGACCCGCACCATCTCTCCCCAATTTACCATAATCTTCTTATCAAACTGGTTATTGGAGATGGAAACAGACACTGAAGTGAAGGCAAAGTAGCCAGTAATTTGCACTTCAAATTGATTAGAGTTCCCACAGTCGTCCATGTAGGAGGTGATGAATTCTCTTCCTAGAGTCTCAGTCTGACATGTGCCTGCAAGGAAAAATAGCAATAAAACATTGCAGGTGGAGAGAGAGAGATAGAGTAAAAGGGGCTGGATCAACTTTGTTCAGGCCAAAAATTAAGGCCCAGCAAAAAAGAAAAGGAGTTTGAAAACCTTAATGCAGCTAGAAATCTTTCCCATTATACTTTTAATCTACATTAAAATATTTTTATTAATAGTAAACATTACTTTAAATAATGAACAAGCACAACTTAGACAACTTAGAACCCAACAAAGGCCATGGAACCAAACATGACTTCGGGGAATGTTCCAATCTGGATCTGAACTCCATGATTGTCCCTGGTCTTTATAATAGTTCAGAACCTGAATCCTGGATTCAAACCCTCATGGAAACACAGAAAAATTTCAGATCCAGATGCACACTTAATGATTTGGACTCAGCTCTAAGAATAATTGTTTGCCCTTCCCTAGCACTTCCTGCTGTCTAAGCTCAAAACACTTTACAGACAGACATTAAATAATTCTCAGTCCCACCAGGAAATGGGTCAATATTACTGTCCCCACTGCACTGAGAGGGAAACTAAGGGACAGAGAGGGTTAGGAGCTTGCTCAAAGTAACCCCACAAATCAGCAGTAGAACTAAGAATAAAACTCAGGTTTCCTGACTCTCAGTCTCTTGTGCTCTAACCATTAAAATCAATGCTGGGAAGAGAACTTTAGTCTGTTGTGTTGATAAGGGCAGGTGCCTTGGGCCTATTGGGCTGAGGTGATAATAAAACCCTTTTGTACTGTTACAACATTAAACACATAAGTGTGGTTTGGGGTCTTGTATCAAGTTATCACTGGCACCTTCTCCTGTTGCAACCACCACCATTAAATATATATATATATACAGAGAAAGAGAGAGAGAACCTTTTATTAAACACACATAAGAAACCGATCAATAAAATTACAATTTAAAAAGTTAAATAAAACTTTCATTTAATAAGTTTTCTTTATTTCCCTTTTAGTTATATAGGGCCAGATCCTCAGCTAGTGTAAATCAGTGTAGCACCACTGCCTACAACAGACCTTTGCTGATTTGCTGATAACCACCTGGGTGCCAGGTTTGTGGGGCCGTGGGCTCAGGGTGCTGTTTTTGTTGTTAGAGACAAAAGGGAAACCAGAATGTTTGAAGTAAAATGTTTCAGGTATTCCATATGTGGATTCATTTTTCACTAGCCTCTAGAATGTTGTGAACCTTTATAGGATCTCATGGAACCTTCCAGATTTTCTGAGAACTATATTTCCCTCCAGCCTCCTAGAATGTTGTCAGCCATGCCCTCACGACTATACACGGAGCAGGGCATCACCTACGGTTGGCAACATTCCAATTGCACAAAACTAACACACTGGCCCCGCCCCTTCTCCAGCTCTCCACCCCCACTTACTACAGTGCCTCGCTCTCCCTCATCCTCACTCACTTTCACTGGGCTGAGGCAAGGGATTGGGGTACAGGAGGGGGTGAGGGCTCCGGCTGGGGGTGCGGGCTCTGGGGTAGGGGTGGGGATGAGGGTTTGGGGATGCAGGAGGGGGCTCCGGGCCAAGACCAAAGGATTTAGAGTGCAGGAGAAGGCTCAGGGCTGGGGCAGGGTATTGGGGTGCAGAAGGGGATGCCGGCAATGGGAGGGAGTTTGGATTGCAGAAGGGGGTTACATCTTGGGGCAGGGGGTTGAGGGTGGGGGCTCCGGCCAGGCAGCGCTTACCTCAGGCACCTCCCGGTCGGTGGTGCAGTGGGGCTAAGGCAGGCTCCCTGCCAGCCCTGGCTCCACGCTGCTCCCGGAAATGGCCAGCATGTTCGGCCTCTAGGCGGAGGTGCAGCCAGCTGATTCTGCGCAGCGCCCCTGCCCACAGCTGCTGCCCCCACAGCTCCCATCAACCACAGTTCCCGGACAATGGGAGCTGCGGAGCTGGTGCTTCACTGATCACCGCTGCGCCTAGGGGCCGGACATGCCAGCTGCTTCCAGAGAGCTTCACAGAGACAGGGCTGGCAGGGCCTGCCTTAGCCCCACTGCACTGCCAACCGGACTTTTCAAGGCCTGGTCAGTGGTGCTGTCCGGAGCCACCATTGGCCCTTTTCGACCGGGCATTCGGTCGAAAACCGGACACCTGGCAACCCTAGTATCTCCAGTTAGTCTTATGAGACAGGGATAAATCATGCATACAAATCACACATCAATGTCATGAAATGAGCTATATATGCAATAAAAAATAAGGTATTTAAAAGTTTAACAAATGGATGCGGGGGTGTGTGCCATTTGGTCTAGGGCCAGCCCTGGCTGCCGGTCCTCAATGCCTCTCAGAATTTAGTTCCATTTGTAGGATTTTCCAGTGCTTCTAGTTTCCACATGAAATTAATCATGAACTCAATTTTCATTTGCAATCCTGTAATGCTAACAGCTTCTTAAAGGGGAAGCTGCCAAAAGGACAGGCCCAGAGTTACTTCATTCTCCCTTGCTCCTTTCTGACAGACCTCCAGGTACTGCAGTCCAGAATATGAAGTCTCCAGCTGGCTTTTCAGTATGGCCTAGTGACACTATTAAAAGACCTCTCAGTGGGACATAGCTGCAGAAAGAGGTTCTTGTCCACCAGGGGACAGAGTATGAGCAGACAAACTGGAATACCCTAAGAAGTGACAGAGGGACAAAGAGGGAGTGAATGAATAAAGGAACACAGAGAAGGAGGAATTATCCCTGACACCCAATCTTTCCTGTTCTCGAAATTCTGGGTTTTCCCTTCAGGGCCTGTTTAGAACCTGAGATGTACCCACCCCTTTGGGCATTCTACTACTCCTAATGACCCAGATGCAACGAAGCCGCACATTAGAGTCCAGCTAATGCTGCTGAGAGCTGCCAAGCTAATACCAGTTTCATTGCAGACACTCTATTTGTGACTTACTTATTATGGCCACAAAAACTTTACACAAGGCATTATGTTTCACTAACCTGAGAACTTACCAGTTGTGTTTGTCCTCTGGGCACTTGCTGGTGGTAGAAACCAGAACAGTCCAAGGAGGAAAAACACTTGAGAGAAGATGAACAAAACTTGTTTAAAATCTAAGATATGGCAATAAACAACACAGGGAGACATTACTAAATAAAGGATTTTAAGCAGCATTGTATGAGTCTGACCCTAATCTCAGTAACATTGGTGTAAATTTGGAATAACTCCATTGGTTTACTTTTATTGGAGTTACCCTGGATTTATCCTGGGACTTAGGAGATCAGAATTAGGATCAGGGCATTGGACCTCATTGATGTGGGGAGAATGGAAGCTAGGCACTGGATTTTTCCATTCTAGTCTCATCCTATGATGCTCTGTATAAGGCAGCTGGGAGGCTGGAGTCTGAGTGGCTTCCCGGTGCCCTGGGGCAGGGTGTGATGGATTCACAGGGTCTGGTCTATGCTGCAGCCTGTAACCAGTCCCTTTGGAGAGATCCCTGTAGTGTGCTGGGCCCCAAGGACCTACACGGTTCCACAGGGGCAGACCCGTGGCCTCCAAAACTAGGCCTTTGGGTGCCAGCAATCCCCGTCATTTTCCATGGCTCCCTGTAGTAAGTCCAGCAGAGTCAGACTCCAGTGGGAGGTTCCTTCTTTACTCCTTCAGGGAACAATGCTCTCAGTGAATATTTCAAGTAATGCCAGGCAGCCTTTTCAAAACCAGGTAAGAATGTATTAGCCACTTGGCCTACAGAATCTGACAGTTCTTACTTTAGCATAGAGAGAGGCACAGAATCATAGAATCATAGAATATCAGGGTTGGAAGGGACCTCAGGAGGTCATCCAGTCCAACCCCCTGCTCAAAGCAGGACCAATCCCCAACTAAATCATCCCAGCCAGGGCTTTGTCAATCCGGGCCTTAAAAACCTCAAAAACCTTAAAAAGCTCTCATTTCTTTTCCCCAGTTAATAAATCTTTACTTAGTTTATTACAGGATTGGCTACATGCTCTTTCTTTGGTGAGAGACTAGGGCACAATTGGCCTGGGGTCCTTTGGGACTGGCAGTAACCTGCATACTGCTGTGACTCTTGGTGTAAGGGACCATCTGTCACAAAGGGAGGCTCCCCTGGGTAGCGAGGTAGATCAGAGTGCCTAAGGGGACTGTCGGTGACTCCATGTTGAGGTGGTTCTAGTGCCTGAGGAGGTCACACTTATACTGGTTGCTGAAATCGAAGTATAGAACTCAGAACCAATCTGGGGTTTGTGCCCCGTTTCCTACCAGTCTGCCCCGAGATTGGGACTTGTGCCCTGGAGTCCCTGCAGGGCAGTTTGACACTCCCAATCCCTGCATTATCTTTGACTCCTCTCTGGGCCAGGTTAAGACATGGTCCATGCTGACCAATGCCAGGGCTCCTATGAGCCAGGCTGCTATGGAAACAAACCATCTTGGCTCTCTCTCACCATCTCTGTTCCTTTAGTTCCAGGTGTGTTTCCTGTGTCTCTGAAAGCTCAGCTCTAAACCCAGCCACCTGTCACCTTTCCCCTTTGTTCTCCCACTACCAAATTAGCTAGGAGGGTGGGCTTCTTAACTAGCCCCCAGCCTTCCTGGTCTCTTCCCTTTACTAGGGGTGCATACAAATTTTGTTATTCAAAAACAAATTCAAATCTTTTATTTTTTTGGCTTTGACTACCCTGCTGCAGCCACAACCGTTAAAGACCAAAGGTTGTGGCTGCAGCAGTAGTCAAAGCCAAAAAAATAAAAGATTTGAATTTGTTTTTGAATAACAAAATAGTAAATAAAAGATCTGGTAAAAAGAGAGGAGGACAGTGCCCCTGGGTCTGTGTGTTTAAGCTGTTACTTTACTAGGGGTGCATAAAAATTTTGTAAGCACAAAAGAAACAGTTACACCTTGTGTAAAAATTAATGTAACTAGTGTTGTAAAAGTTGAATTATGAAGGAAATTTGCATTTTCCCCAGAACATGTGCAGTGTATTTTTTTTACCCCTCCCCCAATAAGGTATTTGTATGCATTAACCTTATTGGGGGCGGCCAAACTACCTTATTGTGGGCGGCAAAACAGTTCCCCAGTACTGCTCTGCATCTAATCTTGCTATACAGTTAATAAGTTTAAATGGCATAAGCCCAAAAGAAATAAACGGCCCAATGGACAGTCCTTCTCCGACACCCCAATAGAGATTTTAAAAGGTCTCCTACCTCTATTTTGGCACCATAGGGTTCGAAGGGGAACGGTCCGCAGCAGTTGCTATTGTTTTAGCAGGCGTTGCTATTCCAGACAAGCCTCCAAATTGTAGAAGAATAACAAAGTTCTCACTCTTTTGGTTAAATACAGCAAGATTAGATGCAGAGCGGTACTGGGGAACTGATTTGCCGCCTTTAATAAGGTAGTTGTATGCCGTACTGGTGACTATAGTTTGGCCGCCCCAACAAGGTTAATGCATAAGGGAAATGCATTAGGTATGCACCGGTGCTGAGGGGTTTTTACCACTTTAAGAGGGGTTGTTACCGCCTCATAGTGTATTGAGTCCGGACATAAGGTACAAATGCATTGTGGTATTTAGAAATAGAGGCCTTGGGGGGGGGGGGTGCGTGTGTGTGTTGTGTTTGTGTGTTTACCAGTGTGAATGAAAGTTACCGGAAGTCGCCCAGAGTACTCTGCGAAGTCGTTTGGCTCGTGACCAGAACTACTCTAACGCAAGCCCGGTAACTAGAGAATTTTTAAAAGATCCGACCCACGGTGGCTGACTAGGCCTGGCATTGTCCGGCGAGGAAGCTGCCTGGGTCTAGGAGTGTGGGTACCCATTTTTCCCCCCCTTTTTTTGTGTGTGAGCTATTGACAGTTTAATTATCTTGCTGAATGCAAAGAGAGTGAGCAGCGCCGTCTCTCTGAGACTAGCTGACGCTCTTTGCTGAAAAGAGGTGTAGGAGCGTCGTGGCCATTTTTGTTAGCCTTTTTTGTGTGAGTACCCTGTAGGGAGAGATCCTTAGTTTTTGTGCCGCTAGCACGAACAGGGCATTCTCCCTGTGTGTGTGTGATTGGAAAATGGGTGGGGGACAGTCTAAGCATTTTCTCTTACCCCCTAAGGATATCCCAGCTTATTTTATGTACGTAGATTAATTGTTTAAATACCTGCAGGTTCTAGGACCAGAAGGGTTAAATTAAAATTCAGCTTGGCCCAAAAATAAAAAAAAAGTTGCTCTGCGTTCAAGGTTAAAACTCAACGCAGACCATCCTAAGTATAAAGAAAAACTGCTTTCGGCCCCAGCTGGCTGTAAAAAAAAATATAAACAAAGGCAAATCAAAGGCAATACAAGTTACAGGACTGAGATTACATTTGCAAAGCTTAACTGTCCAGTGAAATCCAACAGTCTGCCTTTGCGACCCTGGAGCCGGCGTGGTTTGGAAACGCTGAAGAAGCCACAGGCAGCCGGCCTGGACTGGAATCTCTAAAAAAACACCACAAAAAACCCCAGGGAGTAAAAAAACAGCCCTCTCAAGAGCGGAAGCAAGTTGAAAATTGCACAGCGCCTTCTCTGGACGTTATACACAGACGTGGCCAGTCTGGACGTATGTATGTAAGTATAAAAGTGGCTTAAAGCTTGGGGCATTAATGTTTTTTTTTTCCTGAGTGATGTGGGAGCATTTCCAACACTCTCTGTTATTGGTTTATTATTTTATTAATAAAGCTTTAAAATTCAGTCATAATGCACACCATCTATTTATTTTGCCCTTGTTATTTTATGTTTGCTTTCATAGATTCATAGAATCATAGATTATCAGGGTTGGAGGGGACCTCAGGAGGTCATCTAGTCCAACCCCCGGCTCAAAGCAGGACCAATTCCCAACTAAATCATCCCAGCCAGGGCTTTGTCAAGCCTGACCTTAAAAACCTCTAAGAAAGGAGATTCCACCACCTCCCTAGGTAACCCATTCCAGTGCTTCACCACCCTCCTAGTGAAAAAGTTTTTCCTAATATCCAACCTTAACCTCCCCAACTGCAACTTGAGACCATTACACCTTGTTCTGTCATCAGGTACCACTGAGAACAGTCTAGATCCATCCTCTTTGGAACTCTCTTTCAGGTAGTTGAAGGCTGCTATCAAATCCCCCCTCATTCTTCTCTTCTGCAGACTAAACAATCCCAGTTCCCTCAGCCTCTCCTCGTAAATCATGTGCTCCAGCCCCCTAATCATTTTTGTTTCCCTCCGCTGGACTCTTTCCAATTTTTCACATCCTTCTTGTAATGTGGGGCCCAAAACTGGACACAGTACTCCAGATGAGGCCTCACCAATCTCGACTAGAGGGGAACAATCACATCCCTCTATCTGCTGGCAATGCCCCTACTTATACAGCCCAAAATGCCATTAGCCTTCTTGGCAACAAGGGCACACTGTTGACTCATATCAGCTTCTCATACACTGTAACCCCTAGGTCCTTTTCTGCAGAACTGCTGCCATTCGGTCCCTAGTCTGCTTGCTTGGTATTGTTGGTGTTATATGTTAAAAATTGCATAATTAAAAATATGCCTACTCTCAGCCGCAATAAGTCTAAGAACCAAAAAGGGGTTTAGCATTCTTTTCTCCACCCCGGTTAACCAGAAAGGGTATCAAATAAATCTACCACAGTCATAGCAGGACTGGGCAATAAAAAAATTTAAAAAAAGCAAAGTTATGTACTTAATAACTAAAAGTAAGCAATTAAAAGCATAAATCATAAACCAGGCAGCAACTCAAACCTACGCCCAGGGGAAGTTGCAAGCCTTAAGACAGGACTTTCAAGCTAAAAAAAAGCACTGGCTAAGCAAGTTCCAGTCCTTCAGGAACTTGTCAAAATGTAACCATTTGTGCTCAGCATATGCCGTAACAGCAGTGTGTGTGCCACAAAAACAATTAAATAGTTAAATGCCAATGAGCCATGCGTTTTGCCCAGATAGCAAGCTTCACAAAGAAGAACTTGGATAGCCTTGTGACTAAAAATGTTTAAGGGAAGAGACCAGGAAGGGTGGGGGCTAGTTAAGAAACCCACCCTCCTAGCTAAATTGGTAGTGGAACAAGCCGGTGCCCATGGAAGGGATGGTTCAGCGAGAAAAGCAGAATCGGGCCCAAGCGGGCAGGCAACAAATAGAAAGATTGGAAAACAGGTTAAAAACTTAAATCCCCAAGACAATAATTAAAATGGTAAAATCTAAGTTGATTAAATGTCGTTTTAAAAAACAAGCAAGTAATTTTTTTTAAAAAAAGTAAAAAGTTAACTCTGTAGTTGCTAAAAAAAATCAAGCAGTGAAACTTGGTTAAAATGTCTGTAAGTAATCCAGGCAAAAGGTTATTTAAGTGAAATTATTTGACTATGAATAAATTAGTCGAATTTACTGAAGAACACTCCTGCTGTGTACAATCTGTATTTTATAAGTTTAAAATGAACTTGGTATTTTTTAAAGTTGCAAAACCGAGAATACTTTTGCCAGACACAAATAAATAGTGTTGTTTAATATGGTATTTAGCATTTAATCCTTAAGGTGACTTAATGCTTTACAAAATGTAAAATGTTTTAAATAAAGATCAAAGGTTGTGGCTGCAGCAGGGTAGTCAAAGCCAAAAAAAAAAGATTTGCATTTGTTCTTGAATAACAAAATAGTAAATAAAAGATCTGGTAAAAAGAGAGGATGTGTGGTCAAGCTGTCACTTTACTAGGGGTGCATAAAAATTTTGTAAGCATAAAAGAAACATTTACACCTTGTGTAAAAATTAATGTAACTAGTGTTGTAAAAGTTGAATTATGAAGGAAATGTGCAATTTCCCCAGAAAATGTGCAGTGTATATTTTAGCAGGGGTAAAAAATACAGATTGTACACAGCAGGAGTGTGCTTCAGCAAATTCGACTAACTTATTCATAGTCAAATAATTTCACTTAAATAACCTTTTGCCTGGATTACTTACAGACATTTTTACCAAGTTTCACTGCTTGATTTTTTTAGCAACTACAGAGTTAACTTTTTATTTTTTTTTTAATTACTTGCTTGTTTTTTAAAACGACATTTAATCAACTTAGATTTTACCATTTTAATTATTGTCTTGGGGATTTTAAATCCCCATGCTTATAATTACTTACTTTTTTTTTTTTTAACTATGCCCTTAAAGTTTTTAACCTGTTTTCCAATCTCTCTATCTGTTGCCTGCCTGCTTGGGCCTGATCCTGCTTTTCTCGCTGAACCATCCCTTCCATGGGCACCGGCTTTTTTCGCTACTAATTTAGCTAGGAGAGTGGGCTTCTCAACTAGCCCCACCCTTCCTGGTCTCTTCCCTTTACTAGGGGTGCATACAAATTTTGTTATTCAAAAACAAATTCAAATCTTTTGTTTTTTTGGCTTTGACTACCCTGCTGCAGCCACAACCTTTGGTCTTTATTTAAAATGTTTTAAATAAAGACCAAAGGTTGTGGCTGCAGCAGTAGTCAAAGCCAAAAAAATAAAAGATTTGAATTTGTTTTTGAATAACAAAATAGTAAATAAAAGATCTGGTAAAAAGAGAGGTGGACAGTGCCCCTGGGTCTGTGTGGTCAAGCTGTCACTTTACTAGCCGTGCATAAAAATTTTGTAAGCATAAAAGAAACAGTTACACCTTGTGTAAAAATTAATGTAACTGGTGTTGTAAAAGTAAAATTATGAAGGAAATGTGCATTTTCCCCAGACCATGTGCAGTGTATATTTTAGCAGGGTTAAAAAAAATATACACTGCACATGCATCTAATCTAATTAAATGCAAACTTACCATGCTATTTAATTAAAATCCTATTGGGCTCTAAGGGGCACTATAAGTAGTGTTTTCTTTCAAATCACTATGTGTTTAAAAGCAGGAGTTAAAAGTAAAAGGCAATCAAAAGTCTGGGAAAGTTAATTGTGTCCCTTTTTAAGTAAGAATCTTTAAGCTGTGAATAGCTTTGAATCCAGAAGCATCTGTACTAATGCTAATTATCTAACTAATAAGGTAGAAGCCACTGAAACCTGGGCTGCCTATGCAACAAATACAAGGAAATATGGGGTAATTCCTCTGTTTTTCCTAAACCAACAAAAGTATTTGTATATAAAAAAAAATATTTTAAGCAATGACTAACTGCCCAGAAGGGGTAGACCTCTGTTCTTTTGTCTTTCAAATAATCAGAGAAACCTGATGCCAGCTGAACAACAGTCAACATACCATGCATTTACGGGCACAATGGGAATTATTTCTGTGTTCTGTGTCCTGTCTTGTGGTGTTTGTCTTGTGGCCAGAATTGTTGTGTTTAATATTTTCATAAGACAGTCTAGTTCAAAATTAAATAGAAGGGTTAAATCAAAATGCAAATATTTGTTCTATTCAACTTGAAATACAAAGTGTTTGGTTAAATCAGGAAAATGTGATATACCAAAGTCTAATACATTTGCTTGGAAGCAAGGACATGAAAGGTTAACTCACTCCCCATATTGCACATGGGATCCTTCTGGTTACCTCAAATTTCTAGCCAGAGGGCTGGAGAAAAAGGAAAGGTTGGACACCAAAGATTGTACCGAGTGGACTCCTCAAAAGTGGGTGTGCTTGTCCTGGTTTGTTGCTCCAAAGCTCTGTATAGAAGTTATTTTACTAAAAAGGTGTACATGGCATACACTAAATAATAAAACTAATGTACTGTATAATGGCAATATGTATGTGTTCATTATTTTTTAAAAAGTATATACGTAAAAAATAAAACTTTCCTTTGTAAATTAAAAAAAGCCAAAACAAAAAAAAAAAGTTAACTAAAAAAAAATAGCTAGCAAGCTCAGTCCAAAGATAAGACGCTGGCCCCATTCAAAGACACTGCTTACAGCTAAGACTTGGCTTACAACCAAGAAAAGGGGGGGCTTGAATGAGCCCAAGCAACTCTAAAATCTGCAAAACACTGCCAGGCATTAATGAAATGTGTTAGGTTTCTTTTCTCACAGGTAAAAAAGTGCTACCCAAAGACCCTAGCAGCCCTGCCATTCATTGAAACCAAAAGACTGAGTCTACATAAAGTCCATCAACGAAAGACTGCTTTGGCTCCATGCTGGAAAGGCCCTTTCCAAATCCTGTTAACCACCAACACTGCTATGAAGTGCCAAGGACTACCTGCCTGGACCCAGGCTTCTCACTGTAAAAAGACCCCTCCACCTCGGGAGGACTCTCTGACTGATGATCAGCCTATTCCTCCTTCTAGCTCTGTTTTTGCAATTAATGGGTTCTATAGCGAAGCGGATATGATGGCTGTTCCTGGAATTTGCACTGTGTTATTTGGTCGCCCAATTAGTAAACAATCAAACGAATACCCAAAGAGTTTGTTCTGCCACTGGAAATTTTACCTGCATAGAAATTATTCCAGTGAATAATAATGTTACCTGTTCCTTATTGCTATACACCCCCTCTTATGCCGTTAGTATTAATGCCTCCCTGAAGTACATAACCAAGAAATGTGGTATAGTACTACACCAAAAAAAAAATGTATTAAAATATCGATGGACTGTAATTAACACTACATTAGGGACTGTTAAATTTTCATTGCCTTTATACAGTTTCCAGATCACCTCTACATACCCAAATTGTTCATGGGGGACTGCCATTAAATTAGCACAACAGAGGTTCTTTCTTCTAAAAAAAAAAAAACATAACCAGATCTCTATGGGATGGGGCCAATAGTGCAGCAGCAGTTTAAAATATTTTTAAAAACCAAAAACATAATGAAAAATTGGGGCAACTAAAGAAGACCACTGGCCTGAATTCTGGGGCACAGCTATCCCACGTACAGGCTAAAGTTGGTGAGTTACATGTTATTTTTGCCCTTGGTTCTATGACCTAGAAGTTGCTGACAGAGATGGTAGTGAATATCACTGAGGCTGGGAAGGCATTGCAGTGGGATCTAGCATGTTCAAAAATTCAGGATTTCCTGAATGACCAGCTAATGGCCATTTGGAATGATCTAGAGCATCAGGCTTGGCCCACTGCCCTTACAGACACATCAGGAGTACCATCTGATCTGTGGCCATAAAGACATACTTGGAGACTTTCTGGGTGGAAGTGCGGACGTTCTCAGTGCTCCTTCCATGCATATGGACCGGTTGGGCGGGTGTGGGCTCCCACATACCGAATCCTGCCGGGTCCATGAAAAAAATGCATGTGGAATTGGGTAATTCACCAAGACATCTCGGAAATTAGACTACCTGGTATGCCCAATCAAGTTTTAGTCAGTGCTCCTGGAATTACACCTGACATTTAAATGGGGTTAGAAAGTCAATAGACATTTTGGCCATTAGAACCCCCACATCTTCAGTGTATCCGTAAACTAAAGCCAAAACAAGTTGTCACTGTTCATGACTGCATTTGCTAAAAAGGTAAAGGACAAAAAACTACCCTGACAGGACACTTACTTTTTCAAGCTAATGATAGCTGTGTGTATGTTAAAGCCACCACATTGCAATACATATATTTTAATCTCAGCACCACTGCAGGCAATCATATTATTTCCTGGCCTGCAAATAGAATTTTGCAAGTAGTCCTTAGGTTCCCAATACCCTTTAATTGGACTAGCTTAATGCCTAATCGATTTCAAAATTTGCTTTCACTGTTACCAAAGGTTCAAAAAATCTCTAAAGTACAAGGGCAAATTCACATGCTTCAAAAATATATATCAAGTTGAAAAGAATGCCTTTCATACAGCTTATAAAGTGTCTATTTTATGCACTAGGTATTATGTATTGTGCTTTATAACTAAAACTGTACAACAACCCTATCATATTATCATTATGAAAATGTTATTGCTTGTGTTGTTATTAGTTAGCTTAAAATTATGTTATTGTTATTGTAAAAAACATAATAATAGTAATACCTTTCATGTTCATGCTAATCATCTATTGTCATTACATCCAATCAAAACTCCTAAGGTTAAAGCATCTAAAGTAGAATCTAAATTCCAAAACTTACAACAAACATTTTCAAATTTTTATTTGTATTACTAGTAATACAAAACGCGGGGTTGTGGAAGCAGAGCAAGGCCTGACAAAAATGAAAAGGGAATTTCAAATGCCATCAGTCTTTTTTAGCACGAGTTAGGCTAACTGTAACCCTAATAACTCAAGATTTGTAAAAACAAGAATTGTGTAAGGCGAGTGGAAAAAAACTGTAAGAAGTTGTTGCGACCTTGTGTAAATAATGTGTAGCCAATGTGGTAGACTAAAGTCTAAATAAGTAAATATATATATATATATATGAATGACCTATGTATAAACAAAATGCAGCTGTTGCTTATTATTGTCTGTAACAAAATGTATAAATGCTTGCTGTAATTGTTTACCTGTTAAAAGACCTGCCTAGGAGGAGGAGACCCTGTGTCCTAGTGCACTCTCTCCCTTTACGCAATTGCTTAAAAAAATAAAGTATCTAACTTTGCTGTACCCAACCAAAAGAGTAAAAACTCTGTTATTCTCCAACACTGTCAACCTGTGAAGCCCAACTGGTCACAGAATGTCCATCTACACCGCGCAGCAGCCTGCAGCAGCAAGACTCAGAACCATCTCGACAGACTCGGGCTCGTGCGACTGTGCTGAAAGTAGCTGTGTACACAGAGCTTCTAAGTTGTGGCTTGGACGGGAGGTCAGGCTAGGGAGGGGGATGGGCCTCGGCTGGTCCAAACCACAACTTAAAAGTGTGTCTGCACAGCTATTTTTATCATGGTAGCACAAACCCGAGTCTGTCAAGGGTCCCTGCCACGGGCTGTGTAGATGTCCCCTGATAGGCCAGGGAACCTCTGAAATACCTGAGGACAGAACCCTTCTAGCTTCCCCTCCCTGGCATCTCTAATAAGTTGCCAGCTGGCTACTCCCAGCTATTCTGAGGATAGCGGCTTGCCTGCCACACTCTCCCCTACATCATGGCTCTGTCATCACTAACTGGGTTCTACTTACCTGGAGGAGATGCAAAGCCTCGGCGTCCCATGGCTGTTCAGAAGACAAGTTCTGGGATTATAACCCTGGCAGCTTCCTTATTAACCAGAAACAAGACCAAAAGCAGAACTGACACACACTCAGTCACAGCATCTTCCTCTTTAGTCCCTTTGTCTCTGGAAACAGAGTCTTTGAGCCAAGTTCACCTCACTGGAGTCAGTAACTGATCCCACTAAGGGGATGGGCCCTTTATTATTTATTATCTTCCCTAACCCCTGCAGTGTGCTGGTTGCCCTCACAGGGAAACAGAGAATCAGACAGTCCTTATGCTCCATATCTCTTAGCTAAAGGGGTACAAGGCTCATGCTTTTAGTGCAGAAGATTTTAGGTACAATCCCTGCTGACCCACAGTGGAATGTGTCTTAGGAGGAGGCCCAGAGGAGGGAACTGGGGAAGGAATAGTGGGGGTACAGGAATGTCTCCTAACCAGTCACTCAGGGCAGAATGCCCAGGATACTAGGAGAATGGCTGGGTCAGCATCTGTGCACCCAGGCACTCAGCTTGTGACCCAGGTTTTGAGAAGGAACTGTGTAACTGACCTCCTGGAGGGGAGCAGTCACACAGCTGACTTCTCAGGGACAGAGAAAGGGGTGGCGAAGGGTACCCCAATCCAGGTCCCAGTTTTTCAGGATGCTATTTCTGATAAGCTTTTGGAAAGTAACTGTGTCTCTGTAAATCAAGATGCAGCCCCAATGCCTGTGATAACAGAGGAGATTGGACAAGGAAATTGCCAGGTGATAGTCTTCCAGAATAAAAATGACCCAACTGAAAAAGAAGGGGGTGTTTTCCCCCAGGCTGGTGAGAGACAGGGAGCAATTATGGGAAAGCCGCTGGGAGAAGGTAAATCTGATCAGATGAACCTGCTTCATCAGATGCATGCATATAGCCCACAAAAGCTTATGCCCAAATAAATGTGTTAATCTCTAAGGTGACACAAGGACTCCTTGTTGTTTTTGCTAATACAGACTAATACAACTACCCCTCTGAAACCAATTTCCTTTAATATGTTCATTGTTCAACATTATCCATGGAATAATTTTGCTGAATGACTTATTTGATGTTCAGTTCTCAAGCTGTTTTAATTGATTGCTTAAGTCATCCAGTCTTATTTCAAACTCTTAAATTCTGGTGCCTAAGTCCCCTACAGTTACTATTTTGATACTCACTTCCCACTAAAACTACAAAATTTCAGCCAGCTATGTAGTTGCTCAAAAACTATAAAAACATTGGCATTTTTCCTCCCTACATTTTCTCCCCTCCTCTCCCGTTTGTTGAAATTTAAAATGTTCTTGATTCTTCCCCCACTCCTTTTTTTTCAATGCATTTGTGATAAATGAAGGGGGTGGGGTAACTCCCTTTTAAGGACACCCAGCCAGCCAGTTAGCTGTAAAATCCCTCTTGGTGGCTGTTCTCTTCTTGCTTTACCTGTAAAGGGTTAACAAAATCCCCCAGGTGAAGGAAAGGGAGTTGGCACCTGACCAAAAGAGCCAATGGGAAGGCTAGAACTTTTTAAAATGGGGAAAAAACTTCCCCTTTGTGTCTCTGTCATTGTTTCTCTGGGAAAGAGGGGAACAGGGAGCAGTTATGCTATGAGAAGCTTTAAGCCAGGTATGATCATAAATCATCAGATCATACCTAGAACTACTTATTTGGAACTCCCAAATGTGTAAGTAGATCAGGAATGTTTGGAAAGATGCAATTAGGGTTATTTCTTTTTATTTCTTATGGCAAATGGACTCCTCTGTGCTAACCCCAGATGCCTTTGTTTGCTTGTAACTGTGGAAGCAGAGAAAGAACTGACAGGAAGGGGATTGCCATGCATGACAGTTTGTTAGCAAGAGTTAGGCTAACTGTAACCCTAATAACATGAGATTTGTAGAAGCGAGGATTGTGTGAGGCGAGTGGGAAAGAACAGTGAGAGAAGTTGTTGCGACCTTGTGTAGATAATGTGCAGACTATATAAAATGTAGACTAAGAGTCTACATAAGTGAGAAAAACAAGATATCAGAATGACCTATGTATAAACAAAATGCAGCTGTTGCTTTTCATTGTCTGTAACAAAAGGTACAAATGCTTGCTGTAATTGTTTATCTGTTGAGAGACCTGCCTAGGAGGGGGAGACCCTGCGTCCTAGTGCACTCTCTCCCTTTACGCAGCTGCTTGAGAGAATAAAGTATCTGACTTTGCTGTACCAAACCAAAAGAGTGAGAACTCTGTTATTCTCTGACAATTTGGGGGCTCATCTGGAATGGCAATGCCTACTGAGACAGTGGCAGCTGTCACGGACCGTTCCCCTTCGAACCCCATGGCACCACAATAGAGGTAGGAGACCTTTTGAAATCTCTATTGGGGTGTCGGAGGAGGACTGTCCGTGGGGCCGTCTGTCCCTGTTGGGCTTACGCCATCTGAACTTATTGACTGTGCAGCAAGATCAGATGCAGAGCGGTACTGGGGAACTGTTTTGCCGCCCCCAACAAGGTTAGTTAAAGTGGTACTGAGGACTTAGTTTGCCATCCTCAATAAGGTAGTTGTATGCAGTACTGGGGACTATAGTTTGGCCGCCCCCAACAAGGTTAATGCATAAGGGAAATGCATTAGGTATGCACCGGCGCTGAGGGGCTTTTACCGCCTCAAGAGGGGTTGTTACCGCCTCATAGTGTATTGAGTCCAGACATAAGGTACAAATGCATTGTGGTATTTAGAAATAGAGGCCTTGTGGGGGTCTCTCTGAGACTAGCCAATGCTCTTTGCTGAAGGGAGGTGTAGGAGGGTCGTGGCCATCCTCGTTAGTCTCTCCTGTGTGAGTACCCTGTAGGGAGAGATCCTTAGTTTATGTGCCGCTAGCGTGGACAGGGCATCCTCCCTGTGTGTGTGATTGGAAAGTGGGTGTGGGACAGTCTAAGCATTCCCTCTCTCCCCCTAAGGGTACCCCAGCTTATTTTATGTACGTACATTATGGTCCTAAAACCTGCAGGTATTTAGAGAATTGGATTCATTACACGCATGCAAATCCATCTAAACAATGCCCACTAGAAGGTACCTTCAATCTAGATAAGATCATACATCTCAGAGGAGCTTTTAATCACCAAAAAGCCTCTGACACACAATGGGAGCAATTTGTCTATTGAGGAAAGGAACAGGTTAATTTGAAATTCAGCTTGGCCCAGAGATAAAGAGAAAGTTGCTCTGCGTTCAAGGTCAAAAATCAACGCAGACCATGCTAAGTACAAAGAAAAACTGCTTTTGGCCCCAGCTGGCTGTGAAAAATATAGACAGAGGCAAACGAAAGGCAATACAAGTTACAGGACTGAGATTACATTTGCAAAGCTTAACTGTCCAGTGAGATCCAACACTCTGCCTTTGCGACCCTGGAGCCGACGTGGTTTGGGGACACTGAAGAAGCCACAGGCAGCCGGCCTGGACTGGAATCTCTGAAGAGACGCCGCAGGAGACCCCAGGATGTAAAAGAACAACCCTCCCAAGGGTGGAAGCAAGTTGGAGATACTGGACAAGCTGTATACAGGATAATCTCCCGTCCACCTCTCCCCCTTCTCTGGACGTTCTACACAGATGTGGCCAGTCTGGACGTACGTGTGTGAGTATGAAAGTGTGCCTACTCTCAGCCGCAGTAAGTCTGAGAACCGGAGAGGGGTTTAGCATTCCTTTCTCCACCCCGGTTGACCGGGAAGGGTGTCAGGTGGATCTACCCCAGTCGTAGCAGGACTGGGCAATAGAGAAGTTGGAGAAAAGGGAAGAGTTGAGTGCTGGATAACTAGAATTGAGCAATTAAGAGCATAGATCATGAACCAGGCAGCAACTCAAACCTCCGCCCAGGGCAAGTTGCAAGCCTTGAGACAGGACTTCCAGGCAGAAAAGGAAGCACTGGCTAAGCAAGTACTGGTCCTTCAGGGACTTGTCAGAATTTAACCATTTGTATTTGCATATGCTGTAACAGCAGTGTGTTTGCCACAAAAGAAAACTGAATAGTTAAACGCCAATGGGCCATGCGTTTTTGCCCAGGTGGCAAACCTCACGAGGGAGGACTCGGGTAGCTTTGTAAGTAAGAATGTTTAAGGGAAGAGACCAGGAAGGGTGGGGGCTAGTTGAGAAGCCCACCCTTCTAGCTAAATTAGTAGTGAAAAAAGCCGGTGCCCATGGAAGGGATGGTTCAGCGAGAAAAGCAGGATCAGGCCCAAGTGGGCAGGCAACAGATAGAGAGATTGGAAAACAGGTTAAAAACTTTAAGGGCATAGTAAAAACTAAAGTAAGTAATTATAAGCATGGGGATTTTATAAGTTTAAAATGAATTGGTATTGTTTAAAGTTGCAAAACTGAGAATACTTTTGCCAGACACAAAAAACTAGTGTTGTTTAATATGGTATTTAGCATTTAATCCTTAAGGTGACTTAATGCTTTACAAAATTTAAAATGTTTTAAATAAAGACCAAAGGTTGTGGCTGCAGCAGGGTAGTCAAAGCCAGGAGAATAAAAGATTTGAATTTGTTTTTGGGTAACAAAATAGCAGATAAAAGGTCTGGTAAAGAGAGAGAAGGACAGTGCCCCTGGCTCTGTGAGGTTGAACTGTCACTTTGCTGTGGGTGCATGGAGAATTTGTAAGCATAAAAGAAACAGTTACATCTTGTGTAGAAACTAATGTGACTAGTGTTGTGGAAGTTGAATTATGGAGGAAACGTACATTTTCCCCAGAACATGTGCAGTGTATAATGTAGCAGAGGTAAAAGAAATGCAAACCTACCAATATAGGTTGTGTTGTTTTTTTCAGATCGCTGTGTGTTTGAAAGCAGGAGTTAGAAGTAAAAGGCAATCAAAAGTCTGGGAAAGTTAATTGTGTCCTTTTTTTAAGTAAGAGTCTTTAAGCTGTGGATAGCTTTGAATCCAGAAGCAAGCCAAAAAGCATCTGTACTAATGCAAATTATCTAACTGATAAGGTAGAAGCCACTGAAACCTGGGCTGCCTATGAAACAAATATAAGGAAATATGGGGTAATCCCTCTGTTTTGCCTGAAATCAACAAGAACATTTGTATATAAATGAAATATTTCAAGTAATGACTGACTGCCCAGAAGGGGTAGACCTCTGTTCTTTTGTCTTTCAGATAACCAGAGAAAACGGATGCCAGCTGAACAGCATTCAATGTACCATGCATTTACTGGCACAATAGGAATTATTTTTGTGTTCTATGTCCTGTCTTGTGGTGTTTGTCTTGTGGCCAGAATTGTTGTGTTTAATATTTTCATAAGACAGTCTAGTTCAAAATTAAATAGAAGGGTTAAATCAAAAAGCAGATACTTGTTTTATTCAACTTGGAATACAAAGTGTTTGGATAAATCAGGAAAATGTGATATACTAAAGTCTAATACATTTGCTTAAGTAAGAAAAAGAAACTTCATTGGCCAGATCTTTTAATTGAAAAAAACTGTTGTTAAAATTTGCATACCAACAGTCTTTGGAAGGAAGGACATGAAAAGTTAACCCACTCCCCATATTGCACATGGGATCCTTCTGGTTACCTCAGATTTATAGCCAGAGGGCTGGGGAGAAGGGAAAGCTATTGGACACCACAGGTTGTACCGAGTGGACTCCTCAAAAGTGGGTGTGCTTGTCCTGGTTTGTTGCTCCAAAGCTCTGTATAGAAGTTATTTTACTGGAAGGGTGTACATGGCATACATTGAATAATAAGACTAATGTACTGTATAATGGCAATGTGTATGTGTTCATTGTTGGAAAAGATGTATGAGTGAAGAGTGGAAGTTTCCTTTGTAGGGTAAAAGAACCCAAGAAGGGGAGAAGGAAAAAGAACAGAACGAGTTAACTGGAAAAAAATAGCTAGCAAGCTCAGTCCAAAGATAAGACGCTGGCCCCATTCAAAGACACTGCTTACAGCTAAGACTTGGCTTACAACCAAGAAAAGGGGGGGCTTGAATGAGCCCAAGCAACTCTAAAATCTGCAAAACACTGCCAGGCATTAATGAAATGTGTTAGGTTTCTTTTCTCACAGGTAAAAAAGTGCTACCCAAAGACCCTAGCAGCCCTGCCATTCATTGAAACCAAAAGACTGAGTCTACATAAAGTCCATCAATGAAAGACTGCTTTGGCTCCATGCTGGAAAGGCCCTTTCCAAATCCTGTTAACCACCAACACTGCTATGAAGTGCCAAGGACTACCTGCCTGGACCCATGCTTCTCACTGTAAAAAGACCCCTCCACCTCGGGAGGACTCTCTGACTGATGATCAGCCTATTCCTCCTTCTAGCTCTGCTGTGCCTTCTGGACAGCAGGGGAAAAAAGACAAGGTGAAGTGCTAGTAACCACTCCCTTGTCCACTGGCAGACCTACTGTGCCTTTGGATTTTTCTAGAAGAAGCAAAACCATTACAGGGTGATGTGCTAGTAACCTCTCCCCTGTATGATGCTGAACCACGACTGTTTCAGGACAACAGAAGAAGGAACACTCGCTCCAGTGAAACCACCAAAGTCCAGGGATTCCTGACTACAAAAGACATTGAGAACTGACCCTGGTGGAGAAACAAAGAATTATACACTCCAGGAAGAAACTTGCTTGGGAATGTGGTATTGATTGGATTTTGGGGTTTATTCTACAGGCTGTGCCCTGTGTTTTGAATATGTCCTTCAGCATGTATTGCCCTCCCTAACTGGATTTTGAATGACAAGTACCGAAGGCACCTTGTTGCCACTGCCCCTGCCATCTTCTCCATTACACTATTACCCCCGTAACACATCCAAATACAGACAATGCCATATATTTGATAAAACCAATGGCCAAAGCCTTCACACGTTAGTGATTTATTTAAATATCGTTTGAAAAAGAAATTATTTTTAAGGTTCAGGATATCCCATTTAAGTGAACAATTGAATGGAAAACGAATGGATCTTTGGAGATAAAAGTATATGATATCACCACTAGTGAACTCCAAGAATCTGTAATTGAAAATTGATGGGTTCTATAGTGAAGTAGATATGATGGCTGTTCCTGGAATTTGCACTGTGTTAAATGAGAGAGGCCCTTATTGTTATCTGGTCACCCAATTAGTGAATAATCAAACAAATACTCTTGGAGTTTGTTCTGCCACTGGAAATTTTACCTGCATAGAAATTATTCCAGTGACTAATAATGTTACCTGTACCTTATTGCAATACACCCCCTCTTATGTCATTAATATCAATGCCTCCCGGAAATATATAAAGGTGTTCAACCAACAGATGTGGTATAGTACTACACCAAAGACAGATGTATTAGGATATCGATGGACTGTGATTAACACTACACTAGGGAGTCCGCCCTTAGTTCTATGACCTAGAAGTTGCTGAGAGAGATGGTAGTGAATATCACTGAGGCTGGGAAGGCATTGCAGTGGGATCTAGCATGTTCAGAAATTCAGGATTTCCTGAATGACCAGCTAATGGCCATTCGGAATGATCTTGAGCATCAGGCTTGGCCCACTGCCTTTACAGACACATCAGGAGTACCATCTGATCTGTGGCCATGGAGACATACTTGGAGACTTTCTGGGTGGAAGTGTGAACGTTCTCAGTGCTCCTTCCAAGCATATGGACCGTTGGGGGGTGTGGGCTCCCACATACCAAATCCTGCCGGGTCAATGGGGAGGATGCATGTGGGATTGGGTAATTCACCGAGACATCTGGGAAATTAGATTACCTGGTATGCCCAATCAATTTTTAGTCAGTGCTCCTGGGATTACCCCTGACATTTGGATGGGGTTAGGGAGTCAATGGACGTTTTGGCCGTTAGAACCCCCACAGCTTCAGTGTATCCATAAACTGAAGCCAGGAGCAGTTGTTACTCTTCATGACTACGTTTGCTGGGAGGGTAGGGGACAAGGAACTACCCTGACAGGACACTTACTTTTTCAAGCTAATGATAGCTGTGTGTATGTTAAAGCCACCACCTTGCAAGATATACATTTTAATCTTACTACCGCTGCAGGCAAAATTATTTCCTGGCCTGCAGATAGCATTTTGCAAGTAGCCCTTAGGTTCCAGATACCCTTTAATTGGACCAGCTTAGTGCCTGATCGATTTCAAATTTTGCTTTCATTGTTACCAGAGGTTCAGAGAATCTTTGAAATACAAGGGCAAATTCACATGCTTCAAAATATATATCAAGTTGAAAAGAATGCCTTTCAGACAGCTTATAGAGTGTCTACTTTATGTACTAAGTATGATGTATTGTGTTTTGTGATTAAAACTGTACAACTCCATCATATTATTACTGTGGGAATGTTACTGCTTTTATTGTTGTTATTTAGTTTAGGATTATGTTGTTGTAAAGGATGTAATAATAGTAATACCTTTCATGTCCATGCTAATCATGCATTGTCATTACATCCAATCAAAACCCCTAAGGTTGAAGCATCTGATGTAGAATCTGAATTCCAAGACTTAATGCAAATAGAGATTTGAGAATGTTTGTTGTACTAGTAGTACAAAAGGGGAGGTTGTGGAAGCAGAGAAAGAACTGACAGGAAGGGGATTGCAATGCATGACAGTTTGTTAGCAAGAGTTAGGCTAACTGTAACCCTAATGACGCGAGATTTGTAGAAGCAAGGATTGTGTGAGGCGAGTGGGAAAGAACTGTGAGAGAAGTTGTTGCGACCTTGTGTAGATAATATGCAGACAATATGGAATGTAGACTAAGAGTCTACATAAGTGAGAAAAACAAGATATCAGAATAAAGGATTTATTTGGGCATAAGCTTTCGTGAGTAAAAACCTCACTTCTTCGGTTGCATCCGAAGAAGTGAGGTTTTTACTCACGAAAGCTTATGCCCAAATAAATCTGTTAGTCTTTAAGGTGCCACCAGATTCTTTGTTGTTTTTGTAGATACAGACTAACACGGCTACCCCCTGATACTTGACAAGATATCAGAATGACCTATGTATAAACAAAATGCAGCTGTTGCTTTTCATTGTCTGTAACAAAAGGTACAAATGCTTGCTGTAATTGTTTATCTGTTGAGAGACCTGCCTAGGAGGGGGAGACCCTGTGTCCTAGTGCACTCTCTCCCTTTACGCAGCTGCTTGAGAGAATAAAGTATCTGACTTTGCTGTACCCAACCAAAAGAGTGAGAACTCTCTTATTCTCCAACATAACCTTTAAGCTGAACCCCCAAGAAAGCAAGTTTGGGTGCTTAATTTTTGGAATCTAGCAAAAGCCTAAGTTCCAGATCTATTTTTCTTTCTTTTTTGTTTTTACTAATATTTACCTTTTTTTAAGAACAGGATTGGATTTTTGGTGTCCTAAGAGGTTTGTGCATATGTTGTTTAATTAGCTGGTGGCAACAGCTAATTTCCTTTGTTTTCTTTCTCAGCTCTTCCCCGAACGGGGGAGCGGGTGAAAGGGCTTGAGGGTACCCCACAGGAAAGAATTCCCAAGTGCATCTTCCTGGGTTCCAAAAGGAGTTTTGCATTAGAGTGGTGGAAGCATTTACCAAGCCAAGGTGAGAGAGAAGCTGTAACCTTGGGAGTTCAATACAAGCCTAGAGTGGCCAGTATTAATTTTTAAAATCCTAGTGGGTCCCCACCTTCTGCACTCGAAGTCCCAGAGTGTGGAATCAGCCTTGACAGCATTTTTGTCAAAACTTTGAAAAAAGTCAACCAGCTCTATTGTCTGCTGGTATTCTCCAATCTTCACCTTAAACTTGCTCTTTCTGTACTGCGCTGTCCATATTAGAGCTACCCAATACAGCAACGACACTGCTATTGTTACTGAAGCTAGCTTTTATCTCCTCAATGCAGTGTAGACATTCCCTGAATGATACAGGACCCATATGCAGCAGTAGCAGGACCTGGGAGTGTTTCTAGCTATGTTCCTATAGAAAGAGGGGTGCAGGCAGGAGGGTTTGAAGGGATGGTGGCCTAGCAGATATTCCTCACAAAAACACATGGTATGGGTAGCGCAGAAGACCAGAATCTTCAAACTTTGGAATGGGCAAGCAGTCATCTCCTAAAAATACAAGCAGAGAAGAGTTTTAAGGTCTTCTTTCCCCATAGAAGACAACTAGAGGTAAGATGTCTTCCAGATGCCTAATAGAAATCTAATAGAAAGACCTGTCTCATCCTCAAAACATGCAGTGCTGGGAGAATGAAAAACCACTCAGACCCAGGCCCCTAAGCAATATCAGAGGATGAGTCCTGAATGAAAAAAATTGAGTGTCAGGGCTTTTACTAGAAATACTCCTGATCTTATTTACACTGGTATAAATCTGAATTACCTCAGTGACAACGGAGCAACTCCATTGTCTTCAAAAGTTTTGCCCAAATCTAATTGATTGGAACTAAGGCCTTGTCTACACTGGCGAGGGTTTGCTGGTATAACTATTTTAAGGAATCTGTGAGGCTCCTTAGAATGGTACCCATAGTATGTAGTTAGGGCTGCCAATGTTCTAATGGCACAAAACCGAACACTCTAGCTCCACTCCCTGCCCTGCCCTGCCCCTGCCCTGAGGCCCTGCCCCTCTCCCTCCCCTTCTCCAAGGCCCCGCCTCTCATTTACTCCATCCCTCCCTCTCTGTCGCTCGCTCTCCCCCACCCTCACTAATTTGCTCATTTTCACCAGGTTGGGGCAGGGAGTTGGGATGCAGGAGGGGGTGAGGGCTCCAGCTGGGGGTGTGGGCTCTGGGGTGGGGCCAGAAACGAGGGGTTCAGGGTGTGGGAGGGAGATCCAGGCTGGGCCAAGGGGTTGGGTGCAGGAGAGGGTGGAAACTCCAGCTGGAGATGCAGGCTCTGGGATGGGGCCAGAGAAGAGTGGTTGGGGGTACAGGAGGGGGTTCCAGGCTGGAGGGGGCTGAGAACTCTGGCTAGGGGTAAAGTCTCTGGGGTGAGGCTGGGAATGAGGAGTTTGGGGTGCAGGAGGACCAAGATACAATTGGAGTTGCAGCTAGCAGGGATGTGAAGGGTAACAAGAAGGGTTTCTACAGGTATGTTAGCAAGAAGAAGAAGGTAAGGGAAAGTGTGGGACCCTTACTGAATGGGGGAGGCAATATAGTGACAGATGATGTGGAAGTACTCAATGTTTTTTTTTTTTGCTCGGTCTTCACAGACAAGGTCAGTCCCCAGACTGCTGCACTGGACAGCACAATATGGGGAGGAGGTGAGCAGCCCTCAGTGGTGAAAGAACAGGTTAAGGACTCTTTAGAAAAGCTGGACATGCACAAGTTCCTGGGTCCAGATCTAATGCATCCAAGGGTACTGAGGGAGTTGGCGGATGTGATTGCAGAGCCATTGGCCATTATCTTTGAAAATTCATGGCAATTGGGGGAGGTCCCAGGTGATTGGAAAAAGGCAAATATAGTGCCCATATTTTAAAAAGGGAAGAAAGAGAGCCTGGGGAACTACAGACCGGTCAGCCTCACTTCAGTTCCCAGCAAAATCATGGAGCAGGTCCTCAAGGAATCCATTTTGAAGTAATTGGAGGAGAGGAAGGTGATCAGGAACAGTCAACATGGATTCACCAAGGGCAAATCGTGCCTGAGCAACTTGATTGCCTTCTATGATGAGATAACTGGCTCTGTGGATATGGAGAAAGTGGTGGATGTGATATATCTTGACTTAGGAAAGCTTTTGATGTAGTCTCCCACAGTATTCATGCCAGCAAGTTAAAGAAGTATGAATTGGATGAATGGACTATAAGGTGGATAGAAAGCTGGCTATATTGTCAGGCTCAATGGGTAGTGATCAATGGTTCCATGTCTAGTTGGCAGCTGGTATCAAGCAGAGTGCCCCAGGGGCCAGTTTTGGTCAACATCTTTATTAATGATCTGGATGATGGGATTAATTGCACCCTCAGCAAGTTCGCAGATGACACTAAGTTGGGGGGAAAGGTAGATATGCTGGGGGGTAGGGAGAGGGTCCAGAATGACCTAGACAAATTGGAGGATTGGGCCAAAATAAGTCTGATGAGGTTCAACAAGGACAAGTGCAGAGTCCTGCACTTAGGAAGGAAGAATCCCATGCACTGCTACACGCTGGGGACCAACTGGCTAAGCAGCAGTTCTGCAGAAAAGGACCTGGGAATTACAGTGGATGAGAAACTGGTTGCATCCCTTCCACCTTCCACTAGGGTCGGGACCTGGGTACAGAACAAAACCACATGTAAAGATGAGTTCTCCCCCAGCTAGAAGAGGTGTCTGTATCCAGCAGGTCTGTCTGTGGGGTAGATGGAAACATATCAAGAGGTCTATGAAGCTGGCTTGTAGGTGTGGTAGGAGGATGGGGTAAGAATTAGTTTCTCCCGCCCTCCCAAATACAGCACTCTCTAGCGCTGATACACAGGCTCAAGGCCAGCAGCTCCCCTGCATTTCTAGGGGTATGCCTTAAATTCCTTCCATCACCTTGTGAAACACTCTGATCAGCTGAAGGGATTCAGAAGACCAGGTCACATGAGGGACCAAAGGAACAGGAGCAGGAAAAGGGAGACAGGGGAGTGTCAATGGAGGGAGAGAAAGGCAGGGGGGGAGGGGGAGGAAGTTGAGAAGAGTTTGGAAGCAGGCACTTACTAGACTATTGGCAGCACAGGACTGGCATGGAGTCAGAGGGCAGCCTTCATGGTTGGGAAGATAAGGGGATTTTCCCCCCCAATCTGATCTGATGTAAAAGCTCTAATGTCTGCGCCTCTCTTTCCGTTGCTCCAATGCCCATCTTTAACTGCAGCCCTGAGTTTGCGGGAGTCATAGAGAGGTGCAGGAACTTCTCGCTGCAGGTACCTTTGAACTGATCATTCATTTGTTGGGTGTTTTGTTCAGTGTTTCTACCAACCGTATGGAAATGTCTGGACTAAAATCTTTGGTGTTTGTATTACGGCAGTGCCTAGAAGCACCAGCTAAGATCAGCTCCCCATTGTGCTAGGCCCTCCCAAAGACTGAGTCACAGACACTTCTTCTCCTTGAGCGTTTGCAAACCAAATAGAGGAAGGAGGATTACCCTTGCTTTGATTGAGAGGAAACTGAGGTGCAGAGAGATTACGGTCTCTGTCCGGGGCACCCAGAGTCAACAGCCGAGGCAGGAGCTGAACCCAGATCTCCTGAGTCCCAGTCCTGTGCCTTACCCACAAAGCCATTGTCCTTCAGCATGGGCCAGACCCAACATCAGAAACTTAAGACTTGAAGGGTTGACTCGTTACTTGGGCTTCTGGGTTGATGATTTGGGGTCCACTAAGGATTGGTGGATAGCTGACACCTGTGCTCCAGTGTCCCTCCACACGATAACCCTCTTCTTGCCCACACTCACAGTTTCCCTTCACTCTGAGGGTATCCAGGAGGCATCTGGGCCTGAGGACCTTCGGTATGAGCCGGTGTAATGAATTGTAATCTGTTGGGGCTCTTGGGGCAGTTGGCCTTCACATTGTTACATTTAAAACATCATCCAGCTGACTGGTCACTGGGGTGAGGTGGGTTGCTGGAGACAGGTGTGAGGGGACGATAAGGTGTTTGGGGTTTTCCTTGGGATATAGGTGGGGCCTTGGGCTGCCCCGGTGGTAGGGTGTTGTCTCGGGTTGCCCCTTCTGATATCCGCTCCAACTGCTACTAGATTTTTTCTTTTCCACCACCTCCACCCATTTGGTTGCGAACTCCCCTGCCTCGATTACTGTTTTGGGCTTCCCATCTAGGATGTACCTTTCTATCTGCTCAGGAACACCCTCTAAGAACTGCTCCATTTGTGTTAGGAGAGACAGGTCTTCCAGAGATTTAACACTTGCTCCTGATATCCAGGCATCCCAAATTTTTACAATGTGGTAGGCATGTCGGGAAAATGACAAGTTTTTAAAGTGTTTGTACACAAATGCTAGAAGTCTAAATAATAGGATGGGTGAACTAGAGTGCCTTGTGATAAAGGAGGATATTGATATAATAGGCATCACAGAAACCTGGTGGACTGAGAGCAATCAATGGACACAATCATTCCGGGGTACAAAATATATCGGAAGGACAGAACAGGTCGTGCGGGGGGGGGGGGCACTATATGTGAAAGAAAATGTACAATCAAATGAAGTAAAAATTTTAAGCAAATCCACATGTTCCATAGAATCTCTATGGATAGAAATTTCATGCTCTAATAAGAATATAACATTAGGGATCTATTATCAACCACCTGACCAGGACGGTGATAGCGATGATGAAATGCTAAGGGAAATTAGAGAGGCTATCAAAATTAAGAACTCAATAAAAGTGGGGGATTTCAATTATCCCCATATTGACTGGGAACATTTCACTTCAGGACGAAATGCAGAGATAACATTTCTCGATACTTTAAATGACTGCTTCATGGAGCAGCTTGTACGGTAACCCACAAGGGAAGAGGCAACTCTAGATTTAGTCCTGAGTGGAGTGCAGGAGCTGGTCCAAGAGGTAACTATAGCAGGACCGCTTGGAAATAGTGACCATAATACAATAGCGTTCAACATCCCGGTGGTGGGAAGAACATTTCAACAGCCCAACACCGTGGCATTTAATTTCAAAAGGGGGAACTATGCAAAAATGAGGGGGTTAGTTAAACAGAAGTTAAAAGGTACAGTGATTAAAGTGAAATCCCTGCAAGCTGCATGGGCGCTTTTTAAAGACACCATAATAGAGGTCCAACTTCAATGTATACCCCAAATTAAGAAACACAGTAAAAGAACTAAAAAAGAGCCATCGTGGCTTAACAACCATGTAAAAGAAGCGGTGAGAGGTAAAAAGACTTCCTTTAAAAAGTGGAAGTCAAATCCTAGTGAGGTAAATAGAAAGGAGCATAAACGCTGCCAAATTAAGTGCAAGAATGTAATAAGAAAAGCCAAAGAGGAGTTTGAAGAACGGCTAGCCAAAAACTCCAAAGGTAATAACAAAATGTTTTTTAAGTACATCAGAAGCAGGAAGCCTGCTAAACAACCAGTGGGGCCCCTGGATGATCGAGATACAAAAGGAGCGCTTAAAGACGATAAAGTCATTGCGGAGAAACTAAATGGATACTTTGCTTCAGTCTTCACGGCTGAGGATGTTAGGGAGATTCCCAAACCTGAGCTGGCTTTTGTAGGTGACAAATCTGAGGAACTGTCACGGATTGAAGTGTCACAAGAGGAGGTTTTGGAATTAATTGATAAACTTAACATTAACAAGTCACCGGGACCAGATGGCATTCACCCAAGAGTTCTGAAAGAACTCAAATGTGAAGTTGCGGAACTGTTAACTAAGGTTTGTAACCTGTCCTTTAAATCGGCTTCTGTACCCAATGACTGGAAGTTAGCTAATGTAACGCCAATATTTAAAAAGGGCTCTAGAGGTGATCCCGGCAATTACAGACCGGTACCGGGCAAATTAGTCGAAACAATAGTTAAGAATAAAATTGTCCGACACATAGAAAAACATAAACTGTTGAGCAACAGTCAACATGGTTTCTGTAAAGGGAAATTGTGTCTTACTAATCTATTATAATTATTTGAAGGGGTCAACAAACATGTGGACAAGGGGGATCCAGTGGACATAGTGTACTTAGATTTCCAGATAGCCTTTGACAAGGTCCCTCACCAAAGGCTCTTATGTAAATTAAGCTGCCATGGGATAAAAGGGAAGGTTCTTTCATGGACTGAGAACTGGTTAAAAGACAGGGAACAAAGGGTAGGAATTAATGGTAAATTCTCAGAATGGAGAGGGGTAACTAGTGGTGTTCCCCAAGGGTCAGTCCTCGGACCGATCCTATTCAACTTATTCATAAATGATCTGGAGAAAGGGGTAAACAGTGAGGTGGCAAAGTTTGCAGATGATACTAAACTGCTAAAGAAAGTTAAGTCCAAAGCAGACTGTGAAGAACTTCAAAAAGATCTCACAAAACTAAGTGATTGGGCAACAAAATGTCAAATGAAATTTAATGTGGATAAATGTAAAGTAATGCACATTGGAAAAAATAACCCCAACTATACATATAATATGATGGGGGCTAATTTAGCTACAAGAAGTCAGGAAAAAGATCTTGGAGTCATCGTGGATAGTTCTCTGAAAATGTCCACGCTGTGTGCAGAGGCGGTCAAAAAAGCAAACGGGATGTTAGGAATCATTAAAAAGGGGATAGAGAATAAGACTGACAATATATTATTGCCCTTATATAAATCGATGGTACGCCCTCATGTCGAATACTGCATACAGATGTGGTCTCCTCATCTCAAAAAAAGATATACTGGCACTAGAAAAGGTTCAGAAAAGGGCAACTAAAATGATTAAGGGTTTGGAACGGGTCCCATATGAGGAGAGATTAAAGAGGCTAGGACTCTTCAGCTTGGAAAAGAGGAGACTAAGGGGGGATATGATAGAGGTATATAAAATCATGAGTGATGTGGAGAAAGTGGATAAGGAAAAGTTATTTACTTATTCCCATAATACAAGAACTAGGGGTCATCAAATGAAATTAATAGGCAGCAGGTTTAAAACAAATAAAAGGAAGTTCTTCTTCATGCAGCGCACAGTCAACTTGTGGAACTCCTTACCTGAGGAGGTTGTGAAGGCTAGGACTATAACAGAGTTTAAAAGAGAACTGGATAAATTCATGGTGGTTAAGTCCATTAATGGCTATTAGCCAGGACGGGTAAGGAATGGTGTCCCTACCTCTGTCTGTCAGAGGATGGAGATGGATGGCAGGAGAGAGATCACGTGATCATTGCCTGTTAGGTTCACTCCCTCTGGGGCACCTGGCATTGGCCACTGTCGGTAGACAGGATACTGGGCTAGATGGACCTTTGGTCTGACCTGGTACGGCCTTTCTTATGTTCTTATGTTATATGTTCTTAGCACTCTGTTGGATGGAATGAGAACAGCTCAGCCATGTGCCACATGCCCTGTAGTGCTGGTAGATAACAAGGGCTCTCAGGTAGTTCTGAGCTCTAAGTTCTCTCTCCACTGTCATTATAAAATGCCCCATGGGCACTGGGTGCTGCGTGGGGAGAGCCATGGGGCACTACGTGCCTTTGGGTTTATTACTGCATGGGATATACACACAATAATAGAAACAACAGTGATCTTGTGAGGATGATGATGGTGCTATTGTGTTTCCAGGCAAAGACAGCCAAGGAAGAGGCTCTCTGCATCCACTGGAAATTCATCACTGGAAAAGGCCCTGGTCTCCAGCTGGCTGCACCGCTCTGCACACAAAGAGCACTCACACCACCTGCAGCTGTGACCATCTCCCCAGCTTCGCTCTCCTTATGAGTCCCACCACAGTGGAGGTGTCTCACTCTCAGACTCAGCTCAAAGGGCTGGACCCTGAGCCATTGGTGGCTTTGGTGGGGCAAAGTCTGAGTAGGAACCTCAGGATCTCAGGGCTGAGGGGGCTGGACTGGGGTCACTGGTGATTCTCCGTTTGCTGTGGTACAGGAAAGTAACCCACTGACCGTCATCACCTATGTGGGAATGACCCTTTCCCTGCTGTGCCTCTTCCTCACCATCCTCACCTTCCTCCTGTGCTGTTCCATCTGCAACGTCAACACCTCCCTCCACCTGCAGCTCTGCCTCTGCCTCTTCCTGGCCGACCTGATCTTCCTCACCCCGGTGACCCGCACCCGCAGTCAGGTACGGCCTGATTCTCCCCTACTCTGTTCCTCCATTCACAGCAGGGCTGGGGCGTGTGGCTTTGCACCCCTTGTTCTCCCTGGATTCTGAGCTGTGCAGGACACGGGTAGGTTCCCGGGGGGGATGTTTCCATCCCCTGTTAGGCCTCTTCACACAGGGCACAGTTGGCCTCAGCCTACGCATCCCCAGGAGTGTGGCCTGTTCTATCCCTATGTCACAGGAGAGGAATTGAGGCATAGGGAGACTAAGTAACGTGCCCACTATCAGCCAGGGAATCTGTGGCAGGGCTGGGAACAGAACCAGGATCCCCTGAGCCCTGCTCCTGTGCTCTAACCACTAATCGCTGCTCCTTTCCTGCATCAGCAATGTGCAGCCGCAGGGCCCTCCATAGACCGAGGAACCTGCCATCTCTGGGTCACGGAGCGCTATAATTGGAGGGCTGTGCTAACAAGAATCCCGGTGTGACCCCCCAGGCAGGTCTCCCCCATACTCAGCATTTCCCTTCCCCGCCGCAGTGTCCCTGAGCTCTCTGTCTCCACCAGGTGGTGTGTGCTGTCATTGCTGGCTTCCTACACTACCTCTTCCTGGCCTGCTCCAGGCTGGCACCAAAGGGTTTGGAGTGAAGGAGAAGGATCAGGGCTGGAGCAGGACATAGGGGTGCAAAAGGGGATGCGGGCTGGGGCAGGGGGCTTGGGTACAGGATAGGGTACAGGATAGGATAGGTACAACCTGGGATAGGGGGTTCAGCGTGGGGGCTCTGGCTGGGAGGCGCTTACCTCAGACAGCTCCCCATTGGTGCCTGAGCTCCCAGTTTCTGCCTGCCCTGGCTCCGAGCAGCTCCCGGAAGTGGATGGAATGTTCCGGCCCTAGGCAGAGATGCAGCCAGATGGCTTTGCACGGTTCCCGCAGCTGCCACCCACAGAGCTCCCATCAGCTACAGTTCCCAGCCAATGGGAGCTGCGGAGCTGGTGCTGGGAGTGGTGGCAGCACTCTGAGCTTCGCTGATCGCCACTGCATCTAGGGGCCAGATATGTCAGCTGCTTCCAGGGAGCTGCGCAGAGCCAGGGCAGGCAGGGAGCATGCCTTAGCCCCACTTTGCTGCCAACTTTTAATGGCGGTGCTGCGGAGAGCCGCCAGGGTCCCTTTTCGACTGGGCGTTCCGGTCAAAAACCAAACGCCTGGCAACCCTAGTATCACCAGCTAGTCTTATGAGACAGGGATAAATCATGCATACAAATCATGCATAAAAGTAATGAAATGGGCTACAAATGTAATAAAAAATAAGGTATTTAAAAGTTTAACAATTGGAGGGGTGGGGGCATGCCATTTGGTCTAGGGCTGGCCCTGGCTGCTGGTCCTCAATGCCTCTCCATTGGATTTAGCTCCATTTTTATGATTTCCCAGTGCTTCAAGTTTCTACATGAAATTGATCGTGATCTCAATTTTCATTTGCAATCCTGTAATACTAACAGCTTCTTAAAGGAGAAACTGTCAAAAGGACAGACCCAGAGTTACTGCTACTTCATTCTCCCTCGCTCCTTTCTGACAGACCTCCAGGAACTGCAGTCCAGTATAGGAAATCTCCAGCTAACACTTTCTGGGCCCACCTCTGGCTTTTCAGTATGGCCTAGTGACACTATTAAAAGACCTCTTAGTGGGACATGGCAGCAGAAAGAGGTTCTTGTCCGCCATGGGACAGAGTATGAGCAGACTAAAACTAGAATACCCTAAGGAGTGACAGAGGGAGAAAAAGGGAGTGAATGAATAAAGGAACACAGAGAAGGAGGAATTATCCCTGACGCCCAATCTTTCCTCTTCTCAAAAGTTTGAGATTTCCCTTCACGGCCTGTTTAGAACCTGAGGTGTATCCACCCCTTTGGGTATTCCGCTACTCTTCATGACCCAGATGCAACGAACCCCCACATTAGAGTCCAGATAATGCTGCTGAGAGCTGCCAAGCAAATACCAGCTTCATTGCAGACACTCTATATGGGACTCACTTATTATGGGCACAGAAACTTTACACAAGACATTATGTTTCACTAACTGGAGAACTTACCAATTCTGTTTGTCCTCTGGGCACTTGCTGGTGGTAGAAACCAGAACAGTCCAAGGAGGAAAAACACTTGAGAGAAGATGAATAAAACTTGTTTAAAATCTAAGATATGGCAATAAACAACAGAGGGAGATATTACTAAATAAAGGAGTCTAAGCACCTTTGTATGAGTCTGACCCTAATCTCAGTAACATTGGTGTAAATTTGGAATGACTCCATTGGTTTACTTTTATTGGAGTTACCCTGGATTTATCTGGATTTTTTCTATTCTAGTCTCATCCTTTGATGCCCTGTAGGAGGCATCTGGGAGTCTGGAGTCTGAGTGGCTTCTCAATGCCCTGGGGCAGGGTGTCATGGATTCACAGGGTCTGGTCTATGCAGCAGCCTGTAACCAGTCCCTTTGGAGAGATCCCTGTAGTGTGCTGGGCCCCAAGGACCTACACAGTTCCATGAGGGCAGATCTGTGGTCTCCAAAACTAGGCCTTTGGGTGCCAGCAATCCCCGTCATTTTCCATGGCTCCCTGTAGTAAGTCCAGCAGAGTCAGACTCTAGTGGGAGGTTTGTTCTTTACTCCTTCAGGGAACAATGCTCTCAGTGAGTATTTGCAGTAATGCCAGGCAGCCTTTTCAAACCAAGGTAAGAATGTATTAGCCACTTGGCCTACAGAATCTGACAGCCCTTACTTTAGCATAGAGAGGCACTAATGATCTGGAGGGTGGCATGGACTGCACCCTCAGTAAGTTTACAGATGACACTAAACTGGGAGGAGTGGTAGATGCGCTGGAGGGTAGGGATAGGATACAGCGGGACCTCGACAAATTAGAGGATTGGGCCAAAAGAAATCTGATGAGGTTCAACCTGGAAAAGTGCAGAGTCCTGCACTTAGGAAGAAAGAATCCCATGCACTGCTACAGACTAGGGACCAAATGACTAGGCAGCAGTTCTGCAGAAAAGGACCTGGGGTTACAGTGGACAATAAGCTGGATATGAGTCAGTGTGCCCTTGTTGCCAAGAAGGCTAATGGCATTTTGGGCTGTATAAGTAGGGGCATTGCCAGCGGATCGAGGGACATGATCATTCCCTTCGATTCAGCATTGGTGAGGTGAGGCCTCATATGGAGTACTGTGTCCAGTTTTGGGCCCCACACTACAAGAAGGATGTGGAAAAATTGGAAAGAGTCCAGTAGAGGGCAACAAAAATGATTAGGAGTCTGGAGCACATGACTTATGAGGAGAGGCTGAGGGAACTGGGATAGTTTAGTCTGCAGAAGAGAAGAATGAGGGGGGATTTGATAGCTGCTTTCAACTACCTGAAGAGGATGGATCTAGACAGTTCTCAGTGGGATTGGTCTTGCTTTGAACAGGGGGTTGGACTAGATGACCTCCTGACGTCCCTTCCAACCTTGATATTCTATGATTCTAAGAGGGATTTTATAGTACCTGGCTGGCTGGGTGCCCATAAAAGGGAGCTACCCTCCCGCTTTCATTTATCACAAGGGGTAATAATCTTTTTGCTCTCCCACCTTCTGTTCATCTCATCTACTTAGCTTGTAAGCTCTTTGGGAGAGGGAGTGCCTCTTACTGTGTGTATGTATAGCACCAAGCATAGTGGGACTGTATGTGCCAAGATAATATAAATAAATACTGGTGAACAGAAGTGGGCTGACACCGTCACTGCTCTCAGTTTGGAGAAGTTTATTACGGAAACATGACATCAGCGAATTTCATAGTTTTGTGGGGAAAGCACGGTTTGAAAACAAAAAAAGTGGAAGAGCATTTAGTGGTGCAGTGACAGCGCTGGAGCTGAAAATTGATTACAGGCCAGGTCCTCAGCTGGGGTAAACTAGTGCATTTTCTGGGCCTTGGGAAGCAGACAATGTTATACCAATAAAGACCAACAGGACCTTGTAAGAGGGATAAGGCAAAAGCGCCGCATTTATTGTTAATACAAAACAATAGTTCATTTATGAAAGGAAGCAAAATACACTCATTTATAAAGACAACCCTCTATCCATACATGCACACATACACACACCGTCTGCAAACTGAAGTTGTTATAGTTACCTGCTGTGAAAAAGTTCCTTCTCTATCTTGGTGGGTCCTGCGCTTATTGGCGGATTTTCTTGCCTCAGAGATTCACCATGTGGGTTGGGGAACAGCCCAGAGGCCTTCCCCTCTGGAAGAACCCACAGTCCAGGTCAATTGGGAGGTTTGTGGGGGAACCCGGGCCCGCCCTCTACTCCGGGTTCCAGCCCAGGGCCCTGTGGACTGCAGCTGTCTATAGTGCCTCCTGTAAGAGCTGCATGACAGCTACAGCTCCCTGGGCTATTTCCCCATGGCCTCCTCCAAACACCTTCCTTATTCTCACCACAGGACCTTCCTCCTGGTGTCTGATAACACTTGTGCTCCTCAGTCCTCCAGCAGCACACCCTCTCACTCTCAGCTCCTTGCGCCTCTTGCTCCCAGCTCCTCACACTCTCCCCACAAACTGAAGTGAGCTCCTTTTAAAACCCAGGTGCCCTGATTAGCCTGTCTTAATTGACTCGAGCAGCTTCTTCTTAATTGGCTCCAGGTGTCCTAATTAGCCTGCCTGCCTTAATTGGTTCTAGCAGGTTCCTGATTACTCTAGTGCATCCCCTGCTCTGGTCACTCAGGGAACAGAAAACTACTCATCCAGTGACCAGTATATTTGCCCTCTACCAGACTCCTGTACCCCACTGGTCTGGGTCTGTCACACTGCCTAGAGGTTGCTCATGCCAAGTTACTGGCCAGGTAGCCTGCACACAAGGGTGGAGCCGAGTTGTTGTCAGATGTGCATCCAATGCTCCTGAAGGGTGGTTGCAGAACCAGACTCAAAGTCCCTGAGTTTTTGGTTCTGTCCTTATAGGATTTTGTCCTTATACAAGTCTAGGGGAATCGCTTCATCATGCTGATGTTTGTTTGAAGTCATAATCAATCAGCAGATGATGGTTGAGTGTTATCTTGTTCTTCGAGTCTTCAGCCCTCCATCAGGGTTGGGGGGGCACTTGGGTGGATTCCGGCTTGCCAAGCGGGGTCATCCGGTTATCTCCGCTCTACGCATTCTTCGGCCATGGGATATCACAGTTATAACTCTTAGGCTGGCACCTTTGATTTGCTAATTATTTATTTGTATCACACGCATTTATTCACATTCATTCTTTATCTTTAAGTCACATCTTGCACTTGTTTTACTACTTCCTCTTCCTTGACATCCTTATTTTACAATTTTATTTTTCAGATGTGACAGACTCCCATCAATCTATTTAACTTCTCTGATACAGTAGTAGAAAACAAGCAGGGCAATAAACGAAGGAGGGTAAGGGGGGTTCTGCAAGACCAATTCCAGAGCACAGTTTTCAGAGTAGCAGCCGTGTTAGTCTGTATCCGCAAAAAGAACAGGAGTACTTGTGGCACCTTAGAGACTAACAAATTTATTAGAGCATAAGCTTTCGTGGACTACAGCCCACTTCTTCAGAGCACAGTTGTTACAACAGCTCTTATCACCTCCTCGAACAGACTCTTTGTCTGTGGATGTGCTACTGCAATTAGCAAGTTGTCCTTGTAACTTTTCACATAGAGATACAGGGAGGATAGTTTTAATTAGCTTGCCTTTGTGCTCGAGATCCTATATAGCTTTCTGCTGGCTTGGTTTGGGGCCTAAAAGGGGATATCTATACCTATGAAATCAGAAAATCACATATAAAACTATTAATACTCAACAACAATAGCCATGAAGCACTGTGCTTCAGCCATGCCCTCAGCAGCACCTCCACCCCACCAGTCACAACCCCCATGCCAGGGCTGGGAGCGGGGCTAACGTAGAGATTTTATGCCAGCTCTACAGCAGCCAGGAAGGACTCCTGCACAGGAGGGCTAATCACAGGGCCATTTCTGCCCACTTTAAAGCTCCTTTACACTGCCAGATTGGCATAAAGAGGCTTTAGAATTGGGCCCTAGGTTTCCAGGACAGGCAGAACATGATAGCAAACCCTCAAACCAAAGAAGCAGCCAAGGTCCATAAGCAGGTTATTTTATTATTTACACATTACAGTGAAACAGCAGAGCTAGCTCACACACATAGCACGAGGCGGCTTTGCAAATTGGCCCCCTGCAACCCGCATGGTGTGCTTTCCCCAGGAAATAACTGCTCTCTGACCTGGGATCTGGCCCTTTAAATGTGGGCGAGACACCCAGCTACAACCATAGGGTGGCCTTTGAATTCAGTAGACGTTGTGGATTTGGATCAGAGAGAGGATTTGGTCCAATCCTGCTTCCCCTTCCAGGTTTTGTATGTAGTTGCGATGAAGAATGGCAGCTGAAGCACCTGCCCCACTGGCACAGCAAAGCCGGCTGTATGATAAACATTGCTGGTTGGAGAGGTGATTGTTTCACAGAGATGAAGTGGAGGGCTCTCCGCAATTCACTGCCAGCAAAACAAATATACATTGAGTGTCAATCCCATGGGAAAACTCCAGTCAACTTCAATGGGATCAGGACTGGGTCCTCATTCAGGAATAGTACAGACTCTGCAAAATTCAGCCAGCCTCCACTGAAGTGACATCACGTGCAGGAAAATAATTAAACAAGCGTAGACAAAGCCCACTCCCTTCCCCCACCCATGCACAGGTAAGCCATAAAGTAGCAGTCAATAGAGGCTGCTCTAAATAAACCAGAAATATCCACTTCCAGACAAAGATTGTGGCCTCTCGTGCTGGGACTGGAGCAGGGAGGTTTTTCCAGACATAAGGCTCCACTATTCCTTCCAGACAAAGCTTCTGGATTCTTTCCCAGTAGAGGTTACAGAGCCAGAGGAAATTCCATGCAGAGCTAACTCTTTGTTGGGGATTGCCCATCTGCACTGACAAGATTTCCACCCAGGTTTTGATTTGCAAGCTTCCACAATTGGATAATTACCTGAATGTGTGTCAAAGCCAACACCTTCCCAGTGCATTCCAGAGTGAGTGATGCATGGAGCCTGCAAAGAAGCAAAGGGAAGCAAACCTGGAGGTGCGCAAGAAAGGAGGAGATCTGTGCTGGGTTCTAGGAGACCTGGGATTCCCCCTTGATTTGGATGAAACTGAATCTCACTAAGACTCCCAATGCCGTTCTCAGATGGATTAAAACAAGCATGTGTCACTCAGAGGACAAGGCACCTCAGGAGCTACAACAGACCCGGATGGATGCGACTTTTGGATGCTGGTATTGGAACAGAATAGAGGATCTCTTACCATCTTGGTGCTGGTAGTGACAGTGGACCCAGACGGACTAAACGTTTGAGTTGTGGGGCTGGGTTTTCTTGTGCTTTTAATCCATCTCCTGTACTCCTCTCTCACCTGGAGAATAAGGGACATGGTCACTACATCATGTAACTAACACCCTCAGACCAGGCCACTGCTAGGCCCGTAAAGTCACTGGGTGGCTGATGATGCACGATGGGCATTACCTGGCGATTGAGGAGACAGTGCACCAGGAAGATGAAGGCTCCCTGCAGGCTGTTGACAATGGTGAATAAATACCCCATGACCATTTTTGCTGAGCCGAATTGGAAGAGACCAAGGCTCCACGTGCAGCCCAGAATGAATAGCTGGGCGATAGCTTTAAAAGTCAGTAGTCTGGATAAAGGCAGACGGAGAGATCCTGTTAGAACGACCCTGTGGTGAGTGACTGAGTCAGGTGGCTCGGGGCAGTGTGGGGGAAAACAGCTGGCACCCGCTTTAGTGTGTCTTAGGGTTACTGTCAAGATGAACACAATGGCAACATATGCCTATGAATCCGAAATACAATATCGTGCCCAACCATCTTCCCACACACACATCTTCCCCTCCTCAATGGATGGCACTTTACCTCGACAGTATCCACAGCCCCAGGGAAAAGAGATGAGTTTCCTCCCTAAGTAGCACATGGCCCAGCTCTGAATATCAGCACAGACTTGCATTTCTCCTTACACAGCTCTAGGCACGTGCAGTAAGTAACACCATGGCTCTCTGAAGCCTCAACATTCTGATCTGGTTCCAAAATCTTTTTCCCCTCTCATGTCTCCATCCAGCACTCCCAGTTGGCAGCCCTGATCTTGTTCCTCCCGAACAAACAGATTTCATAATGAGCTGCTTTAAAGACCATTTGCATGCCACAATCTGAATGTGCCGCAGGACTTACTGCAAGAGCCTCACTGATCTAGCAGTCTCTTCCGTACCATTACTTCCACTGACTTCAGCGGGCTTTGGAACAGACTGCATCTGTCATCTCAATATCCATCCAGGGACCAACATGATGCACATGGCAGAAAAGTATCTCCCATGATGATCCTCTATTGCCGTAGACCTCTCCTCTCTCCTAACCTGACCCTTCAATTCAACCCTGGCTGTGCTGTGTCTAATTTAAGGTCCAATACAGCATACCCTTATTCATGCAAATTGTCCTTATTTTGGCAGATGGTCCCATGGACAACTTTAGGACTCATGAGTAAGGGACTGCTGATGTGACTTGGGGTTTATCAGCTCCTTGGGCAGTGAGACTGTTACTCTCTCATCAAGCAGAAGGTCGCAAGATAACCTGGAAACCCTACAGTGGCATGTGCTCAGCTGTATGGTGGCAGTAATCTGTGTAGAATCCCACAGGAATTCCCATACAGGAGGCTCACTAGACTCTTCTAATACAGGGGTGGGCAAACTATGGCCCATGGGCCAGATCCAGCCCATCAGGGCTGATTGCCACGCCCGTGGTGCGGCAGGCCCTGCACTGCTCCCAGAAGCAGCCGGCACCATGTCCCTGAAGCCCCTGGGGGAAAGGGAGAGCAGAGGTCTCCGCATGCTGCCCTCACCTGCAGGCACTGCCCCCCGCCCCTCTCCCACAGCTCACATTGGCCAGAACAAGGAACCACGTCCAGTGGGAGTACCCGCAGGCGAGGGCAGCGCAGGGTGCCCCCTGCCTCCCCGGGGCTGCAGGGATGTGGTGCCAGCCGCTTCCGGGAGTGGTGCAGGGCCAGGGCAGGCAGGCAGGGAGCCTGCCTGAGCCCTGCTGTGTGCCACTGCCACCCTAGGTAAGTGGCACCGGGCCAGAGCCTGCACCCCAAACCCCTCCTGCACCCCGTACCTCAACCTCCTTCCCTGAGCCCCCTCCCACACTACGCACCCTTCCCTGCACCCCTGCCCTGAGCCCCCTCCCACACTCTGCACTCCCTCCTGCATCCCAACCCTCTGCCCTGAGCCCCTTCCTGCTCAGCACACCCCCTCCCACATCCCGCACCCCAACCCTCTGCCCCAGCCCTACATTCATGGCCCTGCATGCAATTTCCGCACCCAGATGTGGCCCTCAAGACAAAAAGTTTGCCCACCCCTGTTCTGGTAGATTTAGTGCTGTCCTACCTGGTGTCTTTGAGAGTGGACACATCTTCATTAAGGGAGGAGAGTTTGTCTCTCAGGATCCAGAGGGTTACAAGAAAAAATGTTAAATTTATCTGTGGAAACAGCATGAAATATTCCTTGTAAAACATGCCACCCAAGACCAATCTCTCTGGCTGAGGCACGGAACAGTCCTATGGGATCAGACTGCTGCACACCAGTGACTGCTCGTCAAGGTGGGTCACACACCATTCCCTGCCAGACCTTGGTCCCAGGCTGTGTAGGGAACTGTTGGCAGAGGCAGGGCTACAATGCATCAGATGTGATCATACAGCCAGAGGGCCACCTTCTGCTCTGAATCTGAATCTGGAGTGACTCCACTGATTCCAATGGGATCTGCAGTTATTCCAGATTTAGAGCCAAGTGATTTGGCCCAAAGCTTCTAGATCCTGACTATAGAGTATTCCCTTCAATTCTGAGACTGAAATTAATTCTTAACTTGCTGCCTGAGCTGGGGAGGAATCTGCAAGGACATTGCTTTATCTCTTACAACACATGCACCCTTCCATCCTCAAACTCCCCACGCTGCAGCCACCTTCCCTTCTCCCATCACTTGGGTTATTTACCAGCCAGGCCGGACAAGGCAAGGGACAAAACTATCCTCATTCTGGCAGAGGTTCCACTTGCTTCCACAGCAACATTGCATGAGTAATGACATATTATAATTAATCATATTATGGTAGCACCTAGAGGCTCCAACTGAGACTGCACTGGGTTCTGTATTCACACCTAGAAAGGGGCAGCTCCTATCCTGGAGCATTTGTTAGCAAAATAACAGGCAAGACCACAGGCACCGGATTCCCCCGGGCCGCTCAACCTCCCACTGCGCCCAAAGCCCCGCCCCCACCCCTTCTCCAAGCCCCCGCCTCTTCCCACCCCTACCCCAACTCTTCACACCCAGATCCATCCCCTCCCCTCCAGCACCTCCAGCACAACTCAGAACAGCAGACTGCAGCAAGCGGGAGGTGACGGGATGGAGGGGGAGGAGTTAATCGGCATGGCTGCCAGTGGACGGGAGGCATGGGGGGGGGGGGAGATGAGTGGGCGAGCTGGCTGCCAATGTGTGCTGAGCATCTACTATTTTTTTTCGGCAAGACAGACAAAGGGTGGGAGGAGAAACAGAGGTACAGCGAGGGGAAGCTACTTCCCAAGTTAACACAGCAGGCCAGTGGCCAAGTCAGGTCTCCTGACTCACAACCCAGGGCCTGACCCATTCACCCTGACTGACTCCATAGAATGTAGGCTGTTGTGTTAGGAGGAAATCCTGCACTGGCCAAAGAGGGGTGGATGAAATGGGATCTTATAGGACTCTTTCATCTTAAATTCTCTGGGAGATATTCTTCTCTTGGCTCCACTGGAGTCCACAGGGTTGCAGAGGTGAGAGGAGAATGGGGCCCTGTGGTTCTGTGAGGTACCCACCAGGATTATGGCACAGACTGGTCCCAGGAAGCTCCAATGAAAGTGTTTCTCCGGGCTGAGCCAGCAGCTACAGGGAGGGAGGAAGAAGAAGGTGACTTTAATGGGATTACTGCCCTTTTTCAGCCCCGGGGGCAGAGAGTGAGTGTCACAGGGCAGCTGGCTCTCAAAAGCAAGATGGATCTCAGCCTGCCTGTGACATGGCCAACTCCCTTGTGAGCAGCAGGCAAAAAGCCCTTCCCATCTACCTCAGCATCTCCTGCTTTCAACCACCACTTACTCTTCCACCTCCTCAAATGACCCTTTCTGGTGGATGGGCGCAGTATTGATGATGGGCCAGACATGCAGCGGATGGACATTGGCCTCGCTGCACTGAAGGAAGTGGAGCTGCCCTGATTAACACCAGCTGAGGATCTAGCCTGGGATGTCTAGAACATGCCACGCCCTGTTTTAGTGGAGTCGCTCACTTCACAGAGGGGAATCAGGGATTTGCACACAGTAAGAAGGAGCATTTGTTTCCTACCCACCAGCGCCACAAACCCAGCCTGGGAGCTGGGAGTCAAGCTGGGATCTTTCTGATTTGTTCTTCCGCATCATCAGTGGGTGAGGAGTTTAGATGTCTGACAGGTGGGCAACTCAACTACAGTGCTTGGGGCAGCTTAGTGTCACATTCAACTCCCAGGCAGGGTGAGCAGGGAAATGTAAGTTCAAGTCACATCCCAGCTCCCCTTCGGGATGGGCGCTGCACGTACTGTTCATCAGTTCCGTAGCCTTCATGATTCACCGCTGCAGAAATAGCCACCACCAGGGCTGGGAATCCGTAGCCAAACGGGTACATGAATCTCTTCTTGAACCGGCTGGCGCTGGTGTAATTCACGACCTTCAGGTTCCTGACGGTGAGGAAGAGGTGCAGCCCCTCCAGGAACATCCAGGTGAAGCAGGCCAGGAAGAGGTAGTGTAGGAAACCAGCAATTACAGCACACACCACCTGAGGACAGGATGAGAGAGAGCTCTGGGACACTGCTTCTGGGAAGGGAAATACTGAATTTGGAGGTGGGGGGAGGATCACATAGGGCTTTTTATTAACACATCTCTCTAGTTATCATAGAATCATAGAATATCAGGGCTGGAAGGGACCTCAAGAGGTCATCTAGTCCAACCCCCTGCTCAAAGCAGGACCAATTCCCAACTAAATCATCCCAGCCAGGGCTTTGTCAAGCCCGGCCTTAAAAACCTCCAAGGAAGGAGACTCCACCACCTCCCTAGGTAACGCATTCCAGTGCTTCACCACCCTCCTAGTGAAATAGTTATGGCACTCTCCCAGAGACAATACGTTCTTCAGTCTACGGGGGCTTGTCTAAGGGCTAGCTGTCTGGCCCTTTCAATCATTCAGAGTCCAGCCCGGTCCTGATCTCCACTCAGAAAAGAGTTGGATACTGTGAGGAATCCTAGGAAAGGGAGCAGGGACATAAACAAGTTCCCAGTCCTCATAATAGGGAGAGACCTGGAGGGTGTAGGTTCTCTTCTCTATATCTGCTTCAGGGTATAGGTGTCTTGCATCTGCCCATCAGTGAGGGGGCAGAGAGGACAGGCAGGGTACTGTGACTCTGGAAATCGGGGTTCCTTTGTCTGAATGATGAAGGAAGGAGCGCACAAGGGAAAGGGAAGGACTGGTTTCACCCATAGAGATTTCTTTTGGATGGGGAGTAAATAATTATTTCTGCAGGACTAAAGAGCATGGAATAAATGTTACCGTCCAGCTGAGGGTATAAAAAGGTGCTGGGGTGAGGGGAGCTTTAGAAATGCTGACAGAAGATCTGGACACAGCTTAATTTTAAACCAAGAATAAAAGTGGATAAGAGACCTGAATGCTGGTGCGGGTCACTGCAGTGAGGAAGAGCAGGTTGGCCAGGAAGAGGCAGAGGCAGAGCTGCAGGTGGATGGAGGTGCTGACGTTGCAGATGGAGCGGCACAGGAGGAAGGTGAGGATGGCGAGGAGGAGGCACAGCAGGGAGAAGGTCAGTCCCACATAGGTGATGATGGTCAGAGGGTAACTCTCCTGTAACACAGCAAAGGGAAACTCACCAGTGAGCCCTGGGTCACTATATAGTAAATAAAGGGAAGTAAGGACACCCTGGGGAATTACAGACCAGTCAGATTAACTTCTGTACTGGGAAAGATAATGGAGCAGATAATTAAGAAATCAATTTACAAACACCTAGAAGACAATAAGGTGATAAATAACAGTCAGCCTGGATTTGTCAAGAACAAATCATGTCAAGCCAGCCTAATAGCTTTCTTTGACAGGGTAACAAGCCTTGTGGATGGGGGGAAGCGGTAGATGTGGTATATATTGACTTTAGTCAGGGCTAGTTTACACAGGACATGTGACCATGTCACATGATACTGGAATCCATCTTAAATATGGTACTTTCCCATTTAGAAGGAAGGGTGTGGACCCAGAGAGACAAAGGATTCCCGCCTTGTGCCAAAGCTATAAAAGGGGGTGGAGCAGAACAAGGTGGGGTCTCAGTCATGAGAAAGTACCTGCTTTTCACTTAAGATGCCTGCTGGAACTAACAAGGACTGTACTGGGGAAAGAATTGGCCCCAGATGAGGAAGGAGCCTAGTCTGTGAAAGAAGCTTATTAGAACATCTCTGAGGGTGAGATTTTACCCTTAAACAGTTTCTTAATGTATTAGGCTTAGACTTATGTGTTTTGTTTTATTTTGCTTGTTAACTTACTTTGTTCTGTGTGTTATGACTTGGAACCACTTAAATCCTACTTTTTATACTTAATAAAATCACTTTTGTTTATTGCTAAAGCCAGAATAAGTGATTCATACCTGGGGGAGCGAACAGCTGTGCATATCTATCTATCAGTGTTATAGAGAGCAAACAATTTATGAGTTTACCCTGGATAAGTTTTATACAGAGTAAAACGGATTTATTTGGGGTTTGGATCCCGTTGGGACTGGGTGTCTGGGTGATGGAGATAGGTGACCTGCTGAGTGGTTTTCTGTTAAAGACTGCAGCTTTGGGGGCGTGGTTCAGACCCTAAGTCCATGTTGCCGCAGGTTAGCATGTCTGGCTCAACAAGGCAGGGTTCTGGAGTCCCAAGCTGGCAGGGAAAACGGTCTCAGAGGTAATCTCAGCAATTCAGGTGACAGTCCCAAGGGGGTCTCTGTGATTGAACCCATCACAGCACGGCACTGGCGCATTCAGCTCTGTAAATATGGTCCCTGCCTAAGGACACTGCAGCGCCTGCTGGGTATGTGGGAGCCAATCCGCTATTACCTGCTGTCATGGGCAGTGGATGATGCTAGCCCCCCAGCCCACCTCTTCTGCCTGTGGCCCCACCCATACTCCACCCCTGCTCTGCCCCAGGCCCTGCCCCCACTCTGTCCAGGCATCGCCCCTCCCCACTGTCTCCCTCCTCTCTTCCCTCCCCCTCCCTGCTCACCTCCTTCCAGCCAATCCTGAACCCAAATGAAGCTAATGACATTAGAAAGAAATTGCAGAAGAGTATTTTTTTTTTTCAAAAGAAAATGGAGCATGTTTTCCACTGCATACCAGAAGGTGAAGACTGGACATGCAGACGGTACCTAATTAAAAGCACTACATTTAGGAATAAAAAAATGTCAGTCACAGGTATTTTGATGTACCCTGAAGTTTGTCAGAGATTTATTTGCAAAAACTTTGTAGTAAGGGCAGTCAGCTGTCCTGCTGAATACAACATTAAATATTATGGAATACGTGATGCAGCTCTTCTCTGTTTTGCATTTTCTTAATCAGTATTTCTAAGCTGATTTTATATTTTAAATGTACTCTTAAGCTTCATAAAGCAACCATTCCAGATTACTACATACACCTCTACCCTGATATAACGCGGTCCTCGGGAGCCAAAAATCCCTACCGCGTTATAGGTGAAACCCCGTTATATCGGGGTAGCGGCGGCAGGGCTCCAGCGGTGATTTAAAGGACCATGGGCTTCCCACAGCAGCCGGAGCCCCAGGCCCTTTAAAGCGCTGCCCGAGCCCCACTGCCAGAGCCCCGGGGTTACCACGCTATATGAGAACCCATGTTAGATCGGGTCACATTATATCGGGGTAGAGGTGTATTTAACTCACTGAAACAAAGACATTAGTTTCAGTTAATCAGTCACAGAGGTTTAGTGTGTTCATAACAATGTTCATTGCTTTTAGAAAAAGGGAACATTACTTTACTTTGTGTGATCTTCGTAACAACAGACATGAAATTTCACCAACTTTAAAAAATATGTTTCCAAAGATTTTAGGCATAACAAAGGATTTTATATCTTACTAAGGTACTGATTTTGCTGGAGGGTTCTCTTAAAACTAGTTCATCAAATAGTCAGAAGTAAAGAAAGGGAAACTCGTTTGTCCAGCTATCTGGAAGGAAAGGGGTGTTGTCCCTTTAAGGGCGAGCCTCTCTTCAACGGGGGGGGGGGCGGGTGATGGGAGAAAGAGATGGACAGAAAGGACCGGAAGACTTTGGAAGCAAGTTTTTTGTATTATAGTAATTAAAATTAAAATGTGTATTTTAGATAAGAGTGGTCTTTTGAAGGATGTATTTAAAAAACTATACGTCTGAAGATCCAAGCATTTAAGGCTAAAGATGAACACTCAGACTGTGGATCTAAAAATCTATGCAAGGATTTTTTATAGATGTGATTTTATAATCGTCAGCAACTTTCTAATGAAATATTTTAAAGCAAATTTTAAACTAAGGTCCTGTAGACTAACATGTTCTGAGTAAATATTACAGTAATGCACAACGGTTTCTGTCAGTAAACTCAGAAACTGACAGTATATACCTAGGGGGTGGCAAATGCCTGTTAAATGGCTCTTTAACAGTTTCAATGTTGTGCTAATAGGTCTGGCAGGCTGGAGACTTTTTCACTTTTAAGTTACTAGATCCCCTCTGAAGTAAGAGTCACCAGGCTGCAGCAGCCAGCTGTGGGAGCCTGCAGGAAAGGTCAGAACAGGGACAGGAAGAGGTGCGGGGTGGACACTAGGACCCCAAATTTTCAGGTACCCTACACTGCCGCCTATGCAGCTGCATATGCGTAAGGACAGCTCTGAGTGGATCACAAGCTAAATATGGGTCAACAATGTAACGCTGTTGCAAAAAAAGCAAACATCATTCTGGGACGTATTAGCAGCAGTATTGTAAGCAAGACATGGGAAGTAATTCTTCCACTCTACTCTGTGCAGATTAGGCCTCAACTGGAGTATTGTGTCCAGTTCTGGGCACCATATTTCAGGAAAGATGTGGACAAATTGGAGAAGGTCCAGAGAAGAGCAACACAAATGATTAACGCTCTAGAAAACATGATCACCAGTTTTGGGGGAATCTGCTCTCCTTTTTACAGCCTATCCTGGCCTTGGCATTGTCAGTGTGGGCTACTCTAGGCACCTCAGATCACAATCCCAGCCCAGCCCCCTTGACCCTGACCCATTCTGTATGGCCACAGATTATACCCTGAGGTTCCTACTCAGCGTTCATTCAGGCAAAATTCCCACTGATTTTGCCCAGATCAGAAGCTCAGAGTCCAGCCCTTTGATCTGAGTCTCACAGTGAGATACCTCCACTCCGGTGAGACTCATAAGGAGTGCAAAGCTGGAGAGATGGTCACAGCTGCAGATGGTGTGAGTGCTGTTTGTGTCGAGAACAGTGCAGCCATCCTCAGCCCAGGTGCCATTCCCAGCAATGAATTTCCAGTGAACGCAGAGAGGCGTGTCATTCTCTTTCTTTGCCTGGAAACAAAAACACCCCATCATCATCCTCCTCACTGGATCATGGGGAGAACACTGTTTCTTTTGTCACACATCTCTAATAGACAGTAATAAACCTGAAGTCACCAAGGGCTTCATGGCTCTCATTGTGCTGTATGTAACAGCCATTTGGGACTTCCCATTGGCAGTGGAAATACAAGTGAGATCCTCCAGCTCCAATAGCTCAAGCCCCTGACCCCAGAGCTAAAGTGGTAATTCCCTTAACTCTGAACACTGTAGGGTCTATGACACACTATTGTGCAGGCTCCACTCCCAGCCCCAGCCCCTTGCAGCTCCATTCCCAGCCCAGGCTGGGGGCAGGGGAGGGGCTCGGAGCGGAGTTGCACCTGGCCATGGGCTTAGTTGCTGGCCCCCACCACAGCCTAGCTGTTGCTCCACTCCCGCCCCCAGCCTCAGCCCCCGGCCATGGCTCTGGCCCTGCTCCCAGCCCCACCCCCAGCTGTTGCCCAAGCCTCAGCCCCCTTATCCAGCAGCATATTATCGCCTAGGCCAACAAAGCCTAGGCCTAGGGCGGCAAATTTGCAGGGGCGGCAAATTTGCTCGCACCCCCTCCCCAACTCTGCCCCTTTCCCAAATCCCCGGCCCGCCTCCTCCCCCAGGCGTGCCATACTTCCCTTCTTCCACCTCCATCCCAGGCTTGCCGCCCAAAAGTGCTGGGAGAGAGGGAGAAGCGAGTAGCGGCACGCTCGGAGGAGGCGGAGCAGAGGTGAGCTGGGGCCCGCGGGCGCGGGGACTAACCCGAGGGGGCCAGGAACCGCTCCCCGCCCCAGCTCACCTCTGCTCCACCACCGCCATCCCCCGAGCACGCCACAACTCCCCTTCTCCCTGCTCCCACCCAGGCTTGCCGCGGGGGAGCGGAGGTGAGCTGGCGCGGAGGGATGGGGGGGGGGTCAATTTTTTGAGGGCCTAGGGGCGGCAAATTTGTTAATCCGCCACTGCCCTTACCCCTGTCTATATCCTTCCCCATCCCCCCGAGCCACGGCCCTGCTCCCAGCCCTGGCTCAGGGGGAGGGGCATGAACGGGTTGGGAGGTGCGACCCTCAAAAGTTTGGGGACCACTGCTATAGGGAAATGCCTTCCAATTATTCCTGCTCTAAGGGGTGAGCCAGACAGTTGTTACTCCTGAGCATTTTACATGATGAATCATAATCCAATCAGGCCTGGTGCGAACCCTATGTAACGTCCTCCCCAGAACAGCCCCCGTGTCAGGACTGAAGAAGCTCCCTCTCTTTCTCAGATAACTGTTTCTCAGTCCAGAAAGGCAACACAACTCAAATGCCCTGCAGGAGATGCACCTTTTAAGTGACCAACTGGAGCAAAGTAAAAGGATCTACACTCACCTGTCTATGGCTCAGGGTGAAGTTCACAGGTTTGGAGAGGTTCATGGGCCTCCCATCTCCGACAGCCCCACTCACCACCCTGGAATTCAGGTGAAAATTCCTCAATTTCTCATCAGCCATTAGATCTCCCTCGTTGAGAAATCTCTTGTTCATGATGGAGTCCAGGGTGGAGTAAGAAATAAAAGCAACAGCCCCAGAATCTGAAAACATGAAATGATGCTTCATCATAGAGCCAGGGACACTGAGACAAAGAAAGAGCAAGCCAGGTGCCAAAGGTCACAGTGAGTCTGGGGCAGAGCTGGGAACAGAATCTAGCACTCCTGGCTAGCAGTTTGAGCTTTAACCACTTGAATATGTTGCCTCCTCCCTCTTCTTCCACAGAAGCGCTTCTGTGTTGGAAACATCTGGCATACACTATGGGAGTGTGATTCCTACAGTGCACTAATGTACATTCAAGCACACTAGAGAACCTTTAGTGCATACTAGTAGGGTCCTAGAAGGGTTCAGCTGGGTTCGTCCCTCTCTGGGGCAGCAGGGAACCCAACCATCTCGCTACATCCGTCGGTTATCTCGGGGGAACTAGCCTGGCCACGGGGTTTCATGCTGCGGCAACAGTAGAGACCAACAAATAGCTCTATTCCGCAGCCCCAGGCCATAGTTCAGGGCGGGGCAGTCAAGTCTCTTTGGCTCAGGCCTTTATGCAGGGGCTGAGCAAACAGTTTAATATTAACAGGCCCAGGCCTTGGATCAGAGCGGGGCAACAAACAGTCAGTAGCTCAGACCCTCAGGCGGGGGCAGAGCAAACAGGTTGAACAGCAAACCCCAGGCTCCTGGATCTGTGCAGCCAGGGAGAGGGGGATATGGCCACCCGTGAGGTGGGTGGCAGGGGGGACGCAGGCCCACCTACTCCACTGAGTCCCAGCCAGGGGCCCTAGCAGCGGCTGAAGACCCACTGCTGTATCAGTGGGGATCCTGACCGCAACACACTAACATCGACTCTGGGTGTGCTGCACCCAGACTCAGGTCGGCTGCCCCCGGGCTACTTCCTATCTCCCCCTCTAGAGGTACCTGCATCTGGACGGCATCCTCCACAGAATCAAGCACCATGGGCTCCTCAGGGTACTCAGCAAGCGGTAGACTTGGTAGCTCCTCTCGGTAGCTTGCTGTACGCAGGCTTAACAGCATCCCTGGGGTCTGGTCGGCATCAGGCCTCGGCTGGTCTGGTCAGTCCTCGGGTCGGTCACAGACTGCAGGAGTCTCCTCATTGGCTTCTCTGGCGTCCGGGGCTCTGGTGAGCTCTAGGGTGAGGCTTTTGTACTTCCTGTCCTGCACCCTGACCTCTGTGGGGCAGGCGCAAGCTCCATTGGATCTGCCCACTTTGACGTCCGCAGGGGCTCGTCCCTCTCCAGGGCGGCGGGGAACCAGACTGCCTCGCTACACACACACACACACCCCTCAAGTCTGGCTTCTGCTTGTCGGGGCCAGACTCTTCCATACCTCCCAGGCAGGACAGGAAATCAGCATTAGCATGGTCCTTGCCTGCCCTATGGCGAACCGTAAAGGCATTGGGCTATAGCACCAGATACCAATGATGTATTCTCATATTATGATCTTTCATTCAGGCCAGCCACTGGAGCGCAGCGTGATCGGTGATCAGTGTGAACGGGACTCCGAGGACATAGTAACGCAAGGTATCACAAGCCCACTATACCTCAAGGGCTTCCTTCTCCACTACCGCATAGTTCTTTTCCCAGGGAAACAACTTCCATCTAATGTATAAGACGGAGTGTTCTTCCCCATCCACTTCTTGGAATAGGACGGCCCCAAATCCTACCTCCGAGGCGTCTGTCTGGAGGATGAACTCCCAGTTGAAATTGGGGCTATATAGGACCGGTTCATGGCAGAGACTTTCTTTGAGTGTCTGGAATATGTCATCGCACTCTCGGGTCCAAATTACCTGCCGGGGGCTATCCTTGGTCAAAAGCCTGGTCAAGGGGGCTGCGATCGACGCGAATTGGGGAATAAACCGCCGATAATAGCTGGCAAGTCCCAGGAACTGGCGCATCTGGTGCTTTGTAGTGGGTGGTGGGCAGGTTGCAATGGCCTGAACTTTTCCCACGAGGGGCTTCACTTGTCCTTTCCCAATGGTATACCCTAGATAGGTAGTCTTTTGCCAGCCAATGCGACATTTCTTTGGATTGGCCGTTAACCATGCTGCCCGCAGGGATCTCAGGACCGCCGCTACCCGCTCTGGGTGGTCCTCCCACTGGTGGCTGTAAACAACCACATCATCAAGGTAGACGGCAGCATAGTCTTGGTGGGGTTGGAGGAGGCGATCCATCAGCCGTTGAAACGTTGCCGGGGTCCCATGGAGGCCAAAGGGCATCCGAGTAAACTGATACAGGCCTGTGAGGGTGGCAAAGGCGGTCTTTTCCTTGGAGGCTGGATCGAGGGAGATCTGCCAGTATCCCTTGCTCAGATCAAGGGTGGTGATAAAGCAGGCCTCTCCTAACTGGCCCAGCAGTTCATCTATCCAGGGCATCGGATATGCATTGAACTTTGAGATAGCATTGTCACGTCGGAAGTCGATGCAGAACCGTTGTGTGCCATCTGGCTTAGGTACCAGTACTACCAGGCTGCGCCATTTGCTCTGCGATGGTTCGATGACTCCCAGGTCCAACATGGCCTGTACTTCTTCTTCAGCTAACTGACGCATGTGATGTGGCAAGAGCCTGGTCGCCCCCCGGATCACCACCCCAGGCTCCATCTGAATAGTAAAAAGAACAGGAGTATTTGTGGCACCTTAGAGACTAACAAATTTATTTAGCATAAGCTTTCGTGGGCTACAGCTAAGTTTAAACCTATGGAAGATCACCGATGGATTGTAGTTTCCTCAGGAAGTCAGTGGTGTCTAGAAGATAGCTGGGAGTGCTGGTAGCGTAGGGCCTGAGGAGAGAGTCCACATAGCCAGACAATCCTGCTGTTAAGGTGCCAATGCTTAAGATGATGGGGCGTCCAGGATTTCCAGGTTTATGGATCTTGGGTAGCAAATAGAATACACCTGGTTGGGGTTCTAGGCATGTGTCTGTACAAATTTGTTCCTGTGCTTTCGCAAGGAGTTTCTTGAGCAGATGGTGTAGTTTCTTTTGGTAATCATCAGTGGGATTAGAGGATAATGGCCTGTAGAATGTGGAGTTAGAGAGCTGCCTAGCAGCCTCTTGTTCATATTCCAACTTATTCGTGATGACGACAGCACCTCCTTTGTCAGCCTTTTTTATTATGATGTCAGAGTTGTTCCTGAGGCTGTGGATGGCGTTGTGTTCAGCACGGCTTAGGTTATGGGGCAAGTGATGCTGCTTTTCCACAATTTCATCCCTGCTCCAGAAAACACCATCCTGGCCACTATGGATGTAGAATCCCTCTACACCAACATTCCACACAAAGATGGACTACAAGCCATCAGGAATAGCATCCCCGATAATATCACGGCTAACCTGGTGGCTGAACTTTGTGACTCTGTCCTCACTCACAACTATTTCACATTTGGGGACAATATATACTTTCAAGTCAGCGGCACTGCTATGGGTACCCGCATGGCACCACAGTATACCAACATCTTTATGGCTGACTTAGAACAACGCTTCCTTAGCTCTCGTCCCCTAACGCCCCTACTCTACTTGCGTTACATTGATGATATCTTCATCATCTGGACCCATGGAAAAGAAGCCCTCGAGGAATTCCACCATGATTTTAACAATTTCCATCCCACCATCAACCTCAGCCTAAACCAATCCACGCAAGCGGTCCATTTCCTAGACACTACTATGCTAATAAGCGATGGTCACATAAACACCACCCTATACCGGCAACCCACTTACCCCTATATTTACCTACATGCCTCCAGCTTCCATCCAGGACACACCACACGATCCATTGTCTACAGCCAAGCTCTAAGATATAACCGCATTTGCTCCAATCCCTCAGACAGAGATAAATACCTACAAGATCTCTAACAAGCATTCTTAAAACTACAAAACCCACTTGCTGAAGTGAAAAAACAGATTGACAGAGCCAGAAGAGTACCCAGAAGCCACCTACTACAGGACAGGCCCAACAAAGAAAATAACAGAACGCCACTAGCCGTCACCTTCAGCCCCCAACTAAAACCTCTCCAGCACATCATCAAAAATCTACAACCTATCCTGAAAGATGATCCCTCATTCTCACAGATCTTGGGAGACAGACCAGGCCTCGCTTATAGACAGCCTCCCAACCTGAAGCAAATACTCACCAGCAACCGCAAACCATACAACATAAACACTAACCCAGGAACCAATCCTTGCAACAAAGCCAGATGCCAGTTCTGTCCACATATCTATTCAAGTGACACCATCATAGGACCTAACCACATCAGCCACACCATCATGGGTCGTTCACCTGCACATCTACCAACGTGATATATGCTATCATGTGCCAGCAATGCCCCTCTGCCATGTACATTGGCCAAACCGGACAGTTTCTATGCAAAAGAATAAATGGACACAAATTTGACATCAGGAATCATAACATTCAAAAACCAGTGGGAGAACACTTCAACCTCTCTAACCACTCAGTGACAGACTTGAAGGTGACAATTTTGCAACAAAGAAACTTCAAAAACAGACTCCAAAGAGAGACTGCTGAACTTGAATTAATATGCAAATTGGATACAATTAACTTAGGTTTAAACAGAGACTGGGAATGGTTGGGTCATTACACTAATTGAATCTTTTTCCCCATGTTAAGTTCTCCTCACACCTTCTATGGGTCATCTCGATTATCACTTCAAAGGTTTTTTTTCTTCTGCTGCTGATAGCTCATCTCAATTGATTGGCCTCTTATAGTTGGTATGCGTACTTCAACCTTTTCATGTTCTCTGTATGTATAAATATCTTCTGTCTGTTTGTTCCATTCTATGCATCCGAAGAAGTGAGCTGTAGCCCACGAACGCTTATGCTGAAATAAATTTGTTAGTCTCTAAGGTGCCACAAGTACTCCTGTTCTTTTTGCGGATACAGACTAACACGGCTGCTACTTTGAAACTATCTGAATAGTGTGATGGAAAAGGGTTGTGTATCCCGGTTGGGCTGTGAAAGTTTGCGGGAATGCCTGTAGAAGGCATTGGGTCTGCTTAAGTTGCTCCTCAGTCAGTGTCTTCCCAAGCTGGGGTCCTGCAGGGTCCTCTGTATGTGTTACGTGGGAGCCCAGCTCGGGCTCCGGTGAGTAAGGGTTAATTAAGAGTCTGTCTCACTCCCGCCAGGGTTTGAGAAGGTTGACATGGTACTGTTGAATTTTCTTGCGCCGGTCAGGCTGGTTGATCTCATACATGACAGGCCCGACCTTTCGGACCACCTCATAAGGCCCTTGCCAGCGGGCCAGTAACTTCGACTCACTTGAGGACAGGAGAAGTAAAACCCGATCATCAGGTTGGAAGTCACAGGTCCGTGCATACCGGTTGTAGGTCTGGGCCTGAGCTCCTTGGGCGGCCTTCAAATTTTTCCAAGCCAGGGCCCCAGCCTGAGTGAGGTGTTCCTGGAGCTGGAGTACATATTTCAAGAGGCCCTGGGTTGGCGACGAGGCTTGCTCCCATGTCTCCCGCATCAGGTCCAGCAACCCCCGCGGGTGGCAGCCATATAACAGCTCAAAGGGGGAAACTTTGTAGAGGACTGGGGCACCTCCTGGATTGCCAGGAGCAGAGGTGGGAGTAATTGGTCCCATCGGCGGAGGTCTTCCAGGGAGAACTTGCGTAATATGTCCTTCAGGGTCCGGTTAAACCGTTCGACCAAACCGTCGGTTTGTGGATGGTAGACCGAGGTGCGCAATTGCTTGATCCCCAGGAGCTCACACACCTGTCGCAACAGCCAGGAGGTAAAGTTGGTGCCCTGGTCTGTGAGAATCTCCCGGGACAGGCCTACGCGATCAAAGACCTACACGAGTTCACCCGCGATTGTGCGGGCCATGATGCTCCAGAGGGGCACTGCCTCTGGGAAATGGGTAGCATAATCCACCATGACCAATACATACTGAAACCCGGCGATGCTTTTTGGGAGGGTGCCCACCACGTCCATGGCCACATGCTCGAACGGGATTTCGACTAAGGGCATGGGGACCAGGGGGGCCTTGGGGGTCTGCGGGGGAGCAGCCAACTGGCATTCCGGACAGAACTTACAGTAGTTCTTCACATCCTGGTATATGCCAGGCCAGAAGAAGCGCATCAATATTCAGGCCACAGTCATCTCGTGGCCCAAGTGTCCGGCCGCCAGGACTTCGTGGGCTAGTTTCATTACTTCCCGCCGGTGGCATCAGAGCACGAGTAGTTGGGTCTGGAACTCCCCTGTGCGCGAGTCCCGCTCAACCCAATAGAGGTGCTCCTGCTGCAGTTCAAAGTGTGGCCACTGCGTCGCCCGTTGTGGATCAATGATGGCGCCATCGATGGCGGCCAGCTGCTTGTGTGCGTGCCTGAGGGTGGAATCAGCCCTTTGGTCATGGCAAAAATCTGTGTGAAGCGGGGGTTCACCAATAGCTTCCGGAGGGGCATCCCCTGGGTCGTTGTGGTCGGGTGCCTCCCCTCTTCTGCCCGGGCCTCAGGGGGGCCTCCTTCCAGTATTGGGGTGACCATGGGGCTTTCCCCAGCATTGGAGCGGAGGACTTCTGGGAACTCTGGCCAGTCCTGCCCCAGGATCACTGGGTACATGAGTCTAGGGGCCAGACCGACCACCATCGATGGTTAGCCGCACTTGGGCACTGGGGTAGGGTTATATATCCCGGTGAATACACTGTAACCGGATCATCCCCAGGTGGGGATTGGTCTGGAAGCCTAGGCTTTGGCGAATCAGTGTCTGGCCGCAGCCTGAATCAATTAGGGTCAAGGTTGGGTAATCCCCGACAACCACTGGCACCGTAATCTTGGTGGCAGTCGGCATCAGGCACGGGCTTCTCCCGTGCAGACCTGGCCAAAGCTGCACTCCATCTCGGTGCAGTCCAGTTGTAAATGGCCATATTTCCCGCAGGAGAAACAGGGTCCAAGGTCCGAGCGTCCAGGATCCCCACCGGTCCCCAGGGAGGGCTCCGGTTGGTCCCTCAGGGAACTGGTCGAGGTGCTGGGACCTGTCACACAGGGACCTTGGCCAGTTGGGGTCGGGGCTCCAGGCCCCGTGAGGGAATTCATGGTTCGATCTGGGTGGTCACCCTTTTCTCTGAGTTAGGGCGCTCCGACCCTGGTGCGGCAGCTCAGATAGTCAGACCCACCGGTGTTTTTGCGGCGAGGAAATCCTCCATCAGGGTGATGGCAGCGGCTAGCATCGCAGGCCGATGGCGGAGGACCCAGGCCCTTCCTCACGGCAGGAGAATATGGATGAATTGCTCCAGCACAATTTGTTTAGTGAGTTCATCCAGGGTTCACCTTTCAGGCTGCAGCCACCACCTGCATGCTTTCCTCAGCCCCTGAGCTATCAGCCGGGGTCGGGCACCTGTAGGATAGACCAGGCTCCGGAACCGCTGTCGGAAAGTTTCTGGACTCACATCTAAGGCATCTAAAATTTCCGCCTTTACCTGAGCATAGTCCCGTGCTGCATCCGTGGACAAGCCCCGATAAACTTGGTCTTGGGCCCAGCCAGCAACTAACGCTACCCGTTCAAACGTCACCAGAAAGGCCTCTGGGTTGTCATCAGGGCTCATCTTTGTCAGCCAGATGGGATGGGCGCCACTGGGTTGTCCAGTGGGCCCCGCTGACTGGGGCTCTGCTGGACAGGGAAGCAGTGTTGCCAATTGCTGAAGGCATTGTTGCTGGTGGTCCCGATTCTGTTGCCCCAGTTCTAGAATCAGCTGCTGCCGTTGTGTCTCGAGCTGCTGGACCAGCTGCTGCTGGAGCTGGACAGCTGTCTGCTGTTGAAGCTGGGCGGCCTGCTGCTGCTGTTCGCTTTTGGCTAAAAACTTAATAAGCTTTTCCATGTCCATGGTTGCCTGGGCGCTTCTCCTCAGATTCCTTCTCACAGGGATCAGGGGATCGCTGCCCGCATTCTCCAACATGTGTACAAGGGTTCGGCCGGGTTAGGCCCTCTCCGGGGCAGCAGGGAACCCAACCGCCTCGCTAAATCTGTCGGTTATCTCGGGGGAACTAGCCTGGCTGTGGGGTTTCATGCCACGGCAACAGTAGAGACCAACAAATAGCTCTATTCCGCAGCCCCAGGCCCTAGTTCAGGGCGGGGCAGTCAAGTCTCTTTGGCTCAGGCCCTTAGGCAGGGGCTGAGCAAACAGTTTACACAGGCCCTAGCCCTGAGTCAGGGCGGGGCAGTAGAGAGTCTATGGCTCAGGCCTTTATGCAGGGGCTGAGCAAACAGGTTCAACCGCAAACCCCAGGTTCCTGGCTCTGCGCAGCCAGGGAGAGGGGGAGACGGCCACCCGCAAGGTGGGTGGCAGGAGGGACGCAAGCCCGCCCACTCCACTGTGTCCCAGCCCAGGGCCCTAGCAGCGGCCGAAGACCCGCTGCTGTATCAGTGGGGATCCTGACTGCAACACACTGACATCGGCTCTGGGTGTGCTGCACCCAGACTTGGGTCGGCTGCCCCCGGGCTACTTCCTATCTCCCCCTCTAGAGGTACCTGCATCTGGACGGCATCCTCCACAGAATCAAGCACCATGGGCTCCTCAGGGTACTCGGCGAATGGTAGGCTTGGCAGCTTCTTTCAGTAGCTTGCCGCAGGCAGGCTTAAAAGCGTCCTGGGGTCTGGTCAGCATCAGGCCTCAGCTGGTCAGGCCAGTCCTCGGGTTGGTCGCAGACTGCAGGAGTCTCCGCACTGGGAGCTAGGCCACAGGCGTCTGGCTTCTCCGGTGGCCGGGGTTCTAGTGAGCTCTGGGGTGGGGCTTTTGTACTTCTTGTCCTGCGCCCTGACCTCTGGGGGGTGGGTGTAAGCTCCACTGGCTCCGCTCACTTTGGCGTCCGGAGGGACTCCTCCCTCTCCGGGGCAGCGGGGAACCAGACCGCCTCGCTACAAGGGTCTATATGGACCAATTAATGCACAGTACATTAGTGCTCTTTAGAAATCATACCCCCATACTGCACATTATCCAGCTAGGTAGACAGCCCTAGGTGAAAGGCACCAAGGTGAAGCCATCGTTTTTCTTGGTTAGGAGAGGCAGAAGGGTTGGTTAATGAGGAGCTTTCCCTGGTGATAAAGAATTAAGAACCAGTCCCAGTTAGGTCATACTGGCCTGAAAATTGGAGTAAAATCAGTAAATATTATCCTGATTCCATTCCAGGAAGTCACACATGTCAACCTGGGGCCTAGCTGGGCTCATCATCAGGACATCATGTGTTGGGCCAATGGATCTCTGATCTTTCCATTCTCTGGACCAATTCATATGCCTATCAAAGCTTCTCTCTCCTCCCTGCCCCTCCCATTGCTCGGTTTTCATGCTGCGGGACAACCAGGAATGAAGGGCTCTGCAGAGCTCAATGGCCTGAGAAACACTGGCTCAGCCAACAAGGTCCACACTAGTGCCAGAATAACAGAGGCAAGGAAGCAAACCAACCTGGGGCGAGAGGAAGGGGAGAACTAGGGCTGGGGTTTGGTGCCTGGGAAGGACCAGGATGGTACCTTCTGTGGGTCCTGGGGTGACAGTATCGCAGTGAATGTCCATTGTCTGCTCCTGAGCTCTCAGCTTGAAGACCTTATCACAGGGACCTGCAGCCGGGACAATGAGGAGCGTCTCGATAGCTGGGGAGGGAAATGGCAAAGCCTCTTGCTGCAAGGGCAAGGCAGGTTTGGAGCTCCACTCTCTCGGAATCCCCTCCCCCCCCCCCCGCCCTCGCTGTTTCTGTTCACCTCCATTTCTCTGTGTTTTCCTGAGCCCCTCTGGCTGACCTCCTATGATCCATCATCCGTGTGTCCCCATGAAGATGCCACTGTGCCAAGAGGCAGAAGGCAACTTCTCCCTGCTGCCTCACCTCTGCGCTTTAGCAGGGGAAGCAGCAGGAAGGGGTTTTGCTGGGGCAGGGAGTGAAAGGAGGACGCAATGGCAGCTGCCTGTGGCGACAGGAGATTGGCATTGCTTTTAAAACCCTCTCAGGCAGCTGCCATTGCTGCAAAGCCCCAGGGCTGGGTTTATGGCTGGCGGGTAGCATAGGCCGGGGAAGGCTGTGCCTCCCCAAACAGCCTGGCATGGCCCCGCCCATGCTCCGCCCCCTGGTCCCCTCCTGCCTGCTTCCAATTCCCTTCCCTCTCTTCTGTGGCTGAGAGACTGAGGCAGGCAGGCTGGGGCTGGTGCTGAAAAGGCCCAGGGCTGGGGGTGCTGGGGCCAGGGCCATGCTGCGTCACGCTGCCTGCTTTTCTGCCCGGCGCTGGAGTTGGGGACGATCCGGCTGCCCGGTGCTCCAGGGCTGGGGGGCACTACTGCTGTACTGCCCGTCTGGCGCGCTGGGGTAGTGCGGCGGTGGGGGGACAGGGTCTTCTGGGCTCCAGTGGAAGAGAGGGGGTGGAAGGGGAGGGGCAGGGCCTTGGGCAGAGAGTGTGGGGCTGGGGGCTAGTCTCTCTCAATGGTTAGCCTCTCTCAATGGCTCGTTTATCTGCCGCCCATGGCTGGGTTATAAACTCTGAGAGGGGGCAGCGAGACTGCAGTGGTGTTCTGCATTGAGAAGAGTGTAAGTCCCTATCTCACAGCCGCCACAAGGCAATGCCTCCCATCCTTCTCACCCATAGACTCTGTTGTCACAGTCTGGTTCCCATTCTTCAAAGCAGCCGTCAGTGCAGCCAATTCCACAATCTGCAGGACGAACGTCACGGCAGAGTCCACCTCCCTCTTCCTGTCATTCCCACCAGCACTGAGAGTGGCGCCATTCAGGAGGGAACCAAAGGGGTGAGCAAAATCCTGGGATTGGGAAAGGAAACACCCTGAGAAGAGGGAGGATTTCAGTGGTTCATGAGCCACATTCTTCAGACTCCCAGGGGAACAGTGACCATCTTAGGGACAAATGGGTTCATAGTGACCTTCCCCACCCAGAGGGACTGCAGCATTCTCAAAGAGGGAGCCCTCAGGGGGTTAGACTAGATGACCTCCTGAGGTCCCTTCCAACCCTGATATTCTATGATTCTATGATTTACAGAGCGAGTGAGGCTACTGAGGCTTGCTCAGGACTGCACAGTAAGCTAATTCCAGGGTAGGGCTAATACCCTGTGTCATTCACTTCTCATCCCTGGTCTCTTCAGTGTATGTGCCAGAGAACATTGCAACAAATCAGCAGGCGTCTAGGTTCTCTCTGTGTTGCCCCCAGAAGCAATCTGGATCTTCCTAGGACCAGTGGGGACAGAACCCAGATCCCCTGCCACTTAAGCTAGAGAGCATGCACATGCGCACACACACCCCTTTTCTGAAGAGCAGCTACAATTCCCCCAAAGTGAGACTGCTATTCCAGTGCTCAGGGCATTTGGCCATAGAGCGCCCACAAACATAGGGGCAGAACCTCTGACCTGCAGCGATACTGTTTTATTCTGGGCACACATGGTCTCCAAATTCACTAAGGTTGAATTCATGAAGGAGCACAATTCACTGTTGTTGCCCTGCAGAACAATCAGAGGAAATGGGTCATTTCTGAAAGCATGGAAATACCACCCAAAATTAAGGTTAATGGTTCTGCAGAGTGATGTTGCTTTGACCTATGGCTGGCTGGGTGTCCCACTGAATGCTACAGATTACGACATGTTAAGGCAAAGTGTGGTGAAGCCCACAGATACGCTGATATTTCACATAGTATTGAAGCTTTCATGCATATTAATGAATTTCTCCTTCTCTTCCTCACAGGCGTTTTGTAAGGATTATTATCCTCCTTCTACATGTGGGGAACCAATGCACAGAGAGACTGAGCAAATGGCCCAAAGTCACACAGTGAGTCTGGGGCAGAGATGGGAACCAAACTCTTACTTCCTGTATCTCTGGCTGGTGCCTTAACTGCAGAACTCTGATGGGGGTGTCGTCACACACCTAAGCATGATACTGCGGTCGAGTTTTCAGAAGCACTTTGTGTTGGACTGATTCTGCTCCCACTGCACTCAGTGGTAAACCCTGGATAAGCTGAGAATTCTCAGGCTCAAAGTTCTCTGTGTCCTCTTTGTGAAAATCCTCAAAAACCCAAATAAACCCCTTCCACGTACCTTCAGAAAGAAATCTTTGCACATCTCCAACTGCTCTTGTATCTGTGGAGTCTCAGTCAGGGATTTAAAGGGAACATCTAGCAACAGAAAGAGAGGCAGGACAATTACATCAGGTCAACATCTGCAGGGCTAAGGTTTTCAAAAGTGTCTCGTGATTTGAGACATCTTAAAAGGGCCCTGACTTTCAAAAGTGCTGAGCACTCACCCTCTGAAAATCAGGCCCCTTTAAGGTCTCAGGTTAGGCAACCAAAATCACAGGGCAATTTTGAAAATCTTGGCCTAAGTGACACAGCTAAGGCCCCACACACAGGGACTCCCGGACAGAGCTGGGAATGGAAGCTTGATCACTTGAGTCCTAGCCTAGCATTTTAGCCACAAGGGCCGTCCTTTCTTCCTACCAGAATACAAAGTTGATGATCTACCTAAACCCAGCAGGTGCTGTCTCCCTTTAACTCCATTGATCCCTTAAGCCCTGTCAATCTGACAACTTTCAACTGAGCCTGTAATCAGTCAGCAATACATTCGGCCCTAAAAGCCTGGTGTGTGTCCACACATCACCTGGTTAATACTCACTTAAGCTTTGTCTGTGTAGCTCATTGATCAGTGTGTGTTATGTGTCCTCGAGGGGCTGGTCCACCGAGGGTCTGGTTCTGCTACAGCTCCTAGCTATGGGAATTTGTCCCTTAGCTCAAACAGTAGTGGGTCATGCAGTTACAAGGTCCTGGCTTTGATCCTTGGAGATAACCAACATGACTTGTTCTTACACCGATACTTGAGAAGTTTCCCTTCCCCAGAAGTGTTCTAACCCTGCTATTGTACTTCTAAAAGGCCTGAGTCTCATCAAGGTATGTCTGCACTAGACATGCTAAAGTGGCGCAGCCGCAGCTGTAGTGTAGACACTGACTACAGTGGTGGAAGGGTTCTTCCATTGCTGTGGTAAATCCACCTCTGAGAGCTGGTAGCTAGGACAAGACAAGAATTCTTCTGTTGACCTAGTGTTGCCTATGCTGAGGCTTAGGCTGGCTTATGATTGACTGAAGTTTCAGGTATTGAGCAGGCCTCAGTTACACTAAAAGCCTTATGTTGCTCTGGCCTGGAAAAGGTGGTTAAACTGGGTGTAAATGGCTCCTAAGAATGTTCCCTGTGGAGGGACCCTCCACAGCTCGTGTGGAACTGGTAGAAGGGCCTTTACGTGATCTTGGCTTCATATGCAAGGCAGATCAAGGATGTGGTCAGAATGCGCCACATGCTTCAGCTACTTCCTGGTTTTCAGGGACCATGGGAAGCAGAGGGTAAATTACAGCATCCCTGCATGGTCCCAGAATGCATAGAGCACAAAGGTGGCTTAAAGCTACCTTTTCCTCCATCCTTTCTATTCCCTGCCACAAGCACAGGAGTGGCATAAGTAAGAATCAGGCACAAAATTCTCTTGGGTACCCAGAGGGCATTACAACCAGATGTAGGAGGAAAAGTGCAACAGTTCTTAAACCAATTCAGAACAGCTGGTGAGCATCTGCCTACAGGGCCACCCAGAGGATTCAGGGGGCCTGGGGCAAAGTGGGGGAGCTGCAGCGCTTGTACTCACCCGGCGGCGGTCGGCTCTTCAGTCGCTCCGCATCTTCGGTAGCACTGAAGGCCCTGCCGCCACCGAATGCCGCCGAAGATCCGGACCGCCGCCTGGACAGGGCTCGCAGGGCCCCTGCGGGGCTCGAGGCCTGGGGCAAATTGCCCCACTCCCCCCCCCCCCACATCTGGGCGGCCCTGTCTGGCTAACTGCATGAGCTGGGCTGAAACTAGTTTGGTGCTGCTCACACCCCTGAGAGACTTAGTTAAGGCGTCCTGAGCCCAGTGTCGACACCACTAGGTTGACAGAAAAATTCTTCCGTCAATCTAGATACCACCTCTCAGCAGGTGGATTAATTATAGTGATAGAAAAACCCCTTCCATCGCTGTACCAAGTGTCTACATTACAGTTGTACAGAGGCACAGCTGCGGCACTGTCACTGCTGTGGTATCACATAGCCTAAGTAACTGTGGCTAGTGGTGGCCTAGGATGCCGTGCTGGGCCAAATTCTCAGCTGGTGTAACTCAATGGAGCTCCATCAAAATCAACACACTTTACACCAGGCCCATGGTTGCCTCCCTGGTTGTGACACTGTTTTCTTTGCAGCATGGGCACAATCTATGGTCAAAATCAATTTAAAACCCATGCTACTCACTCTTCCTGCAGGAACCCGGAATCCCATAGCTGTCCATGGCGGCAGTGCCAACACTCAGGAGCGCAAATGGAGAGCTGGGATGTTCCACAGCATGGGATCTGTTGGCAGGTACAAGCGGATGTTCCACAGCATGGGATCTGTTGGCAGGTTCAAGCGTATGAATGCTCCAAACGAATTCAGTGCCAGGGACTCGGTTCCACACCACATCCCTTACAGGCTGATTGTCTAGGATTATGGCGCCAGTCTCTGCTGTATTGGCCACCATCAAGGCAAAGTTTTTGAAGCCCTGCTGGGCATTTATAGAATACATCCGGCAGTAACTGGCAACATCTGGAACATTCATCAGGAAGGCGTGGGAGGAATTAGGGAGAGGTGCACCCACGCTGTAGAACACCACCTGGATGCCCACATTAGCAGAGATGTAGACTGGGATCCAGGGCTTGACAGGACGCTGGAGTACACTGCCTCCTGCTAGAGTAACAGTCTCTGCCTGTTCCCCTAGTTGATACGACACAGTTGTGCTCTGGGAAGCAGTGATGTAGACTATTTCATCTACTTTCTGCCATGGTAAGGGAGGAATGATGTATGTTGTTCCCCAGCTGCAAACTGGTAGGAGCTGCTCAAAGACATGGTTGCATTTTGTGTTATTACAAAAACACCCCTGGCCAACCAAGACAACCACTGGCTTTTCTGAGACAATCCTGGTGCCAGACAGATCTCCTATGCCTTGAAACTGGATGCCTTGGAAAGCGCAGAGGTTAATTGTCAGTGTGGAGCCAGTGGAGTTGTCCTGTGTTAGGTAATGTAACTTGCCTTTCACATGGACCGTCACAAGGTTGCGGTCTTCGTATGTCATAACAGAGAACTCTGGGTAACTATCTAAGGATTCTGTAGGGGGAGTAACTATGTAGTGTTCATTTCCCAAGCTGGAGACAGGATACAGCACAGTGGTCTCAGGGTTCACATCTTTGTTGCTGACAGACACTACTGAGATATCTTTGTCAGCCTTGACTAGGACCACATTGGAGAAATTGGTAGTGCCTTTAATTCCCACTGACTCTGGTAGGCTGACCCGCTCCATCTCTCCCTGATTTACCATAATCTTCTCCTCAAACCTTCCCCCGTCACCCGTGTAATTGGAGATGGAAACAGACACTGAAGTGAAGGCAAAGTAGCCAGTAATTTGCACTTCAAATTGACTAGAGTTCCCACAGTCGTCCATGTAGGAGGTGATGAATTCTCTTCCCATAGTCTCAGTCTGACATGTGCCTGGAAGGAAAAATAGCAATAAAACATTGGAGGTGGAGAGAGATACTGGCAAGAGGTGGATAGTGTGGAAGCAGAGAAAAGAACTGACAGAAGGGAACTGCAATGCATGATGGTTGTTAGCAAGAGTCAGGCTTCGTTAGCAAGAGACAGTCTTTGTTAGCAAGAGTCAAGCTAGCTGTGACCCTGATAACCCTGATAACGCGAGATTTGTAGAAGCGAGGATTGTGTGAGGCGGGTGAGAAAGAGCTGTATAAGAAGTCATTGTGACCTCAGTATAGATAAGGTGTAGAAGACCTTGTGTAGATAAGGTATAGAAACTAATTGTATGTAGGCAAGAGTCAAAACAAGTGAGGAAATGAGATATCAAGATGGCCTATGTATAAACAAAATGCAGCTGTCCCTCATTATTTCTGTAATGAAAGGTATAAATGCTTGCTGTAATTAGTTACCAGAGAGAGACCTGCTTTGCTCTCTCCTCTGCACATGTGAGAGTTAATAAAGCTTCTGACTTGCTGTACCTAAACAAAATAGTGAGAACTCAGTTTTTCTCCGACAATAGAGTAAAAGGGACTGGATCAACTTTGTTCAGGCCAAAAATTAAGGCCCAGTAAAAAAGGAAAAGACTTGAAAATCTTAATGCAGCTAGAAATGTTTCCCATTATACTTTTAATCTAAATGAAAATATTTTTTATTAATAGTAAACATTATTTTAAATAATGAACAAGTACAACTTAGAACCCAACAAAGACCTTGGAACCAAACATGACTGTGGGGAATGTTCCAATCTGGATCAGAACTCCATGATTGTCCCTGGTCTCTGTAATAGTTTAGAACCAGAGTCCTGGATCCAAACACTTATGGAAACACAGAAAAAATTCAGATCCAGATGCACACTTAATGATTTGGACTCAGCTCTAAGAATAATTGTTTGCCCTTCCCTAGCACCTCCTGTCTAAGATCAAAACACTTTATAGACAGACATTAAATAATCCTCAGTCCCATCAGGAGGAGGGTCAATAAACTGTCCCCATTGCACTGAGAGGGAAACTAAGGCACGGAGAGGGTTAGGAGCTTGCTCAAAGTAACCCCACAAATCAGCAGTAGAACTAAGAATATGTTGACGTCACCAGGCATTACCATCACCCTAGGTGACTCAGGAGGGTGGAAAATCACAAGTGTCAATGAAGCCTTCCTGCACTAGGCCTGAACCAAACTCCTTTCATGTTTAAACGCTAATCGACCTCAAAAGCCAGGTGCAAGTGGAATGTGTAAGCAGCCTGCTATCAGTGGTAACCTCCCTTACCAGTACCAAGCGGTAATAATGAGGCCTGCATACCACTGGCTGAAGGAAAGATAGTAAATCAAAGGAAGGGGACAAGATAGTAATTCAAGGAGACTTACTAAGGAGTTGAATTTATAGCTGCCAACCTAATCTAACTGCTTAAATGTAATTGCTATTTGCCTAGTAATTGTTACCAGGGATGGGAGGGGTAGAGAGAGAGGGGAATGGGGGGGGGGGGAGGGGAGGGGTAGTGGGGAGGGGGGATGAGGCTTGACTGCAAAATGTATAAAAGAAGAAAAGCTGTTTCTGTTAACATGCTTGATTTGAGACGTGCCAGTCTCCTTGCACCGCTTTGAGATCTCAAATAAACTTTGCTTGCTTCTCCACCTGGTGTGTTTATTGACGCGAAGCATACTGGGCAACGAACCCACTGTTGCTGTCCTCGAGCACACCTGTGCTGGCAACAAATAGAACGCAGTTTTCCTGACTCTCAGTCTCTTGTGCTCTAACCATTAAAACCTACAACCCTTCCCAGCATTGGGAATAGAACCTTAGTCTGTTGTGTTGATAAGGGCAGGTGCCTTGGGTCTGTTGGGCTGAGGTGATAATAAAACCCTTTTGTACTGTTACAACATTAAACACATAAGTGTGGTTTAGGGTCTTGTGTCAAGTTATCATTGGCACCTTCTCCTGTTGCAACCACCACCGTTATATATATATATATATACAGAGAGAGAGAAAGAGCCTTTTACTAAACACATATAAGAAACAGATCAATAAAATTACAATTTAAAAAGTTAAATAAAACTTTCATTTAATACGTTTCCTTCTTTTCCCTTTTAGTTATATAGGGCCAGATCCTCAGCTAGCTGCAGAGACACAGGAGCCAGCAAACAGAGCTGTAAACAGGGGAGTTTCAGTGGGAGTTCACAAGGGGAGTTTGCGAGGAAGACTAAGGCCTGGTCCACACTAACCCCCCACTTCGGACTAAGGTACGCAAATTCAGCTATGTTAATAACGTAGCTGAATTCGAAGTACCTTAGTCCGAACTTAACGCGGGTCCAGACGCGGCAGGCAGGCTCCCCCGTCGATGCCGCGTACTCCTCTCGCTGAGCTGGAATACCGGTGTCGACGGCGAGCACTTCCTGGATCGATCCCAGAAGATCGATTGCCTGCCGCCGAACCAGGAAGTAAGTGTAGACCTACCCTAAGAGAGCTAGGCAGAGGAATACACAGGCTAGTGAAGGGAGTGGGTGGTGTTCTGCCAGTGTTCTGGTGCCTGTTGGGGGTTTGTTTTGCTGTGGGTGGTGGTGGTTTGGTTTGGTTTGTGTTTCCCAGATTAACAGATTTTAGGTGGGAAGGCTATGACAGATACAGAGGCAGCAGTGGAAGACACAATGAAGATGACTAGATGTGGAAGCTGCGGCATGGACATGATCCTGGAGGGAGTACCCGAAAAGAGTTTTGTCTGCATGAAGTGCCACCTGATAGAGCTGATGGAAGAAAAGATCCAAGGATTGGAGATACAGGTGGAAACTCTGGTTGAGTTTAGAAGAGGGTTCAAGCAGATGATGGAGCAAAGACATGAGGAGGCTGAAGGGAAAAGTTCAGACTTGCAGATGGAAGCAGGACCAAAGAACTCTGAGGGGAGACGGCTGGGTGAGGAAAGTGGACAGTGGAAGCATGTGACTAAGAGAACCAGGCACAGGAAAAGACTGGCTAGTGAAGGAGAAATAGAGCTCAGGAACAGGTTTGCAGAGTTAGAAAATGAAGAAGGGCACAGCAGGTGGTCGCTGAAGGTGAGAAGGCAAGGAAGACGAGAAGAGCAGTTAGTCCTATAGGAAGAGGGGAAGAGTCAATGGAGATAATACCAAACATGAGTCCCAGGAGAATACAGGATGGGTTGCAGAGGATTGCAAGGGACAATAGGAATCGAGAGGACTTCCAGCTAGAAGGAACAGAGGATAGACCGGAGAATCGCACCATCACCAGGAAAAAACAGATCTACATGATTGGGGACTCCTAACTGAGAAGATTAGATAGGCCTGTAACTAGAGCTGATCCTGAGAACAGAAGGGGTGAGCTGTCTGCCAGGTGCTAAGATACGGGATGTGGACCTGAGGCTGAAGAGGATACTAATGGGAGCGGGAAAGAATCCGCTGATTGTCCTTCATGTGGGAACAAATGATACGGCTAGACTCTCGCTGGAACGTATCAAGGCTGGGGAAGATGCTTAAGGAAATCGAGGCTCAGGTGATCTTCAGTGGGATTCTGCCTGTTCCTAGAGAAGGGCAACAAAGGTGTGATAAGATTATGGCGATCAACAGATGGCTCAGGCAATGGTGCTATAAGGAGGGCTTTGGGATGTATGGCCATTGGGAAGCATTCATGGACAGAGGACTGTTCTCTCAGGATGGACTTCACCTGAGTAAGGAGGGAAATCGACTTCTAGGATGGAGGCTGTCACAAGTGATTAAGAGAGCTTTAAACTAGGAATTTGGGGGAGATGGTTGGGAGATGTCCAGGTAATCTCCACGCTGGAATTTAACATTGAGAGGGAAGAAAACAAAGTAAGAAAGGATACAGCCATGGGTATGAGAATGGACATAAGGAGGAAGGGTAGTGTAGATACCAGTCTAATAGGTGATACTGGTAGTAGAATGTCTGTGCCTAATCAGGTAAAGAATGTCAGTGAAGCCAAACAGCAAAAATTAAGATGTTTGTACACTAATGCGAGGAGCCTAGGTGACAAACTGGAGGAACTAGAGTTACTGGTGCAGGAAGTGAAACCAGATATTATAGGGATAACAGAAACATGGTGGAATAGTAGTCGTGACTGGAGTACAGGTATTGAAGGGTATGTGCTGTTTAGGAAAGACAGAAATAAAGGCAAAGGTGGTGGAGTAGCACTGTATATCAATGATGAGATAGACTGTAAAGAAATAAGAAGTGATGGAATGGATAAGACAGAGTCTGTCTGGGCAAAAATCACATTGGGAAAGAAAGCTACTAGAGCCTCCCTTGGGATAGTGCTTGGGGTGTGGTACAGACCGCCAGGTTCTGATTTGGATATGGATAGAGACTTTTTTAATGTTTTTAATGAAGTAAACACTAATGGGAACTGTGTGATCATGGGAGACTTTAACTTCCCAAGTATAGACTGGAGGACAAGGGCTAGTAATAATAATAGGGCTCAGATTTTCCTGGATGCGATAGCTGATGGATTCCTTCACCAAGTAGTTGAAGAACCAACAAGAGGGGATGCCATTTTAGATTTGGTTTTGGTGAGTAGTGAGGACCTCATAGAAGAAATGGTTGTAGGGGACAACCTTGGTTTGAGTGATCATGAGCTAATTCAGTTCAAACTAGATGGAAGGATAAACAAAAATAGATCTGGGACTAGGGTTTTTTATTTCAAAAGGTCTAACTTTAAAGAATTAAGGAAATTAGTTAGGGAAGTGGATTGGACTGAAGAACTCGGGGATCTAAAGGTGGAGGAGGCCTGGAATTTCTTAAGTCAAAGTTACAGAAACTATCAGAAGCCTGCATCCCAAGAAAGGGGAAGAAATTCATAGGCAGGAGTTGTAGACCAAGGTGGATGAGCAAGCATCTCAAAGAGGTGATTAAGAAAAAGCAGAAAGCCTACAAGGAGTGGAAGATGGGAGGGATCAGCAAGGAAAACTACCTTATTGAGGTCAGAACATGTAGGGATAAAGTGAGAAAGGCCAAAAGCCATGTAGAGTTGGACCTTGCAAAGGGAATTAAAACCAATAGTAAAAGGTTCTATAGCCATATAAATAAGAAGAAAACAAAGAAAAGAAGTGGGACCGCGAAACACTGAGGATGGAGTGGAGGTTAAGGATAATCTAGGCATGGCCCAATATCTAAACAAATACTTTCCCTCAGTCTTTAATGAGGCTAATGAGGAGCTTAGGGATAATGGTAGGATGACAAATGGGAATGAGGATATGGAGGTAGATATTACCACATCCGAGGTAGAAGCCAAACTCGAACAGTTTAATGGGACTAAATCGGGGGGTGGGGGGGCAGATAATCTTCATCCAAGAATATTAAAGGAACTGGCACATGAAATTGCAAGCCCATTAGCTAGAATTTTTAATGAATCTGTAAACTCAGGGGTTGTACCGTATGACTGGAGAATTGCTAACATAGTTCCTATCTTTAAGAAAGGGAAAAAAAGTGATCCGGGTAAGTATAGGCCGGTTAGTTTGACATCTGTAATATGCAAGGTCATGGAAAAATTGTTGAAGGAGAAAGTAGTTAAGGACACTGAAGTCAATGGTAATTGGGACAAAATACAACATTGTTTTACAAAAGGTAGATCGTGTCAAACCAAGCTGATCTCGTTCTTTGAGAAGGTAACAGATTTTTTAGACAAAGGAAACGCAGTGGATCTTATTTACCTCTATTTCAGTAAGGCATTTGATACGGTTCCACATGGGAAATTATTAGCCAAATTGGAAAAGATGGGGATCAATATGAAAATTGAAAGGTGGATAAGGAACTGGTTAAAGGGGAGACTACAACGGGTCATACTGAAAGGTGAACTGTCAGGCTGGAAGGAGGTTACTAGTGGAGTTCCTCAGGGATCCATTTTGGGACCAATCTTGTTTAATCTTTTTATTACTGACCTTGTCACAAAAAATGGGAATGTGCTATTAAAGTTTGTGGATGACACAAAGCTGGGAGGTATTGCTAATACAGAGAAGGACTGGGATATCATACAAGAAGATCTGGGTGACCTTGTAAACTGGAGTAATAGCAATAGGATGAAATTTAATAGTGAAAAGTGCAAGGTCATGCATTTAGGGATTAATAACAAGAATTTTGGTTATAAATTGGGGATGCATCAGTTGGAAGTAACAGAGGAGGAGAAGGACCTTGGAGTATTGGTTGATCACAGGATGACTATGAGCCACCAATGTGATATGGCCATTAAAAAAGCTAATGCAGTCTTGAGTTACATCAGGCGAGGTATTTCTAGTAAAGATAAGGAGGTGTTAGTACCACTATACAAGGCACTGGTGAGACCTCATCTGGAATATTGTGTGCAGTTCTGGTCTCCCATGTTTAAGAAGGATGAATTCAAACTGGAACAGGTACAGAGAAGGGCTACTAGGATGATCCGAGGAATGGAAAACCTGTCTTATGAAAGGAGACTCAAAGAGCTTGGCTTCTTTAGCCTAACCAAAAGAAGGCTGAGGGGAGATATAATTGCTCTTTATAAATATATCAGAGGGATAAATATCAGGGAGGGAGAGGAATTATTTAAGATCAGTACCAATGTGAACACAAGAACAAATGGATATAAACTGGACATTAGGAAGTTTAGACTTGAAATTAGACGAAGGTTTCTAACCATCAGAGGAGTGAAGTTCTGGAACAGCCTTCCAAGGGGAGCAGTGGGGTCAAAAGACATATCTGGCTTCAAGACTAAGCTTGATAAGTTTATAGAGGGGATGGTATGATGGGATAGACTAATTTTGGCAATTAATTGATCTTTGATTATTAGCAGTAAATATGCCCAATGGCCTGTGATGAGATGTTAGATGGGGTGGGATCTGAGTTACTACAGAGAATTCTTTCCTGGGTGTCCGGCTGGTGAGTCTTGCCTACATGCTCAGGGATTAGCTGATTGCCATATTTGGGGTTGGGAAGGAATTTTCCTCCAGGGCAGATTGGCAGAGGCCCTGGAGGTTTTTCGCCTTCCTCTGCAGCGTGCGGCACAGGTCACTTGCTGAAGGATTCTCTACACCTTGAGGTCTTTAAACCACGATTTGAGGACTTCAATAACTCAGACATAGGTTAGGGGTTTGTTACAGGAGTGGGTGGGTGAGATTCTGTGGCCTGCATTGTGCATCAGACTAGATGATCATAATGGTCCCTTCTGACCTTAAAGTCTATGAGTCTATGAGCTAGTGTAAATCAATGTAGCACCACTGACTACAACAGACCTTTGCTGATTTACAACAGATGAGGATTCTGCCCATTACCCCCAGCTGACATCCCACTTGGCTCTTTATAGAGAGATCCAGAAACATCATATCTCCCAATAAACATTCTATCCTCACTCCCAGAGCAGAAAGAAAATTAAGGCCCAATGTAAGATAGCTTCTCAAATTTCCACTAGCTGAGAATCTGGCTGTCTAGCTTCAGGCCCTTTAATACGATCACTGAAGGGAGATATTGTAAAATGCTGGGCCTCCTTCTCCTCTCCCTTACACCATATGACGGCCATTGATTTCAGTGCATTTCTCCTTATTTACACTGATGTATATGAGAAGAGAATCAGGACCATCATTCTTAGCCTCAACGGGAGCTGGCGGCAGGGCTGGATTTAGGGGCAGGTGACCCTGGTAACCACCTGGGGTGCCAGGCGTGGGGGGCGCTGGGCTCTGGGTGCTGTTTTTGTTATTAGCGACAAAAGGGAAAACAGAATGGTTGAAGTAAAATGTTTCAGGTATTCCGCATGTGGATTCATTTTTCACTAGCCTAGAATTTTCTGGACCTTTATAGGATCTCATGGAACCTTCCAGACTTTCTGAGAACAACACTTTCCTCCAGCCTCCAAGAATCTTGTCAGTCACGCCCTCGTGAGTATATAAGGAGCTGGGTATCACCTAGGGTTGGCAATTTACTAGTTGCACAAAACTGAACATCCTGGCCCCGCCCCTTCCCCAAGGCCCCGCCCCCACTCACTCCAGCCTCCCTCCCTCCATCACTCACTCTCCCCTACCCTCAATTAACCCCCTGCCCCAGGCCAGTGAAAGTGAGTTGTGGGAGGGGGTAAGGGCTCCATCTGAGGGTGGGAGCTCCAGGGTGTGGCCAGAAATCAGAGGTTCAGGGTGTGGGAGGGTGCTCCAGACGGGACAGGAGGTTGGGGTGTGGGAGGGGGTAAGGGGTTCAGCTGGGGGTGTGGGCTCTGGGGTGGGGCTGGGGATGAGGGGTTTGAGGTACAAGAGCGGGCTCCAGGTTGGGGCCAAGCAGTTTGGAGTGCAGGAGGAGACTCAGGGCTAAGGCAGGGCATTGGAGTGTGGGAGGGGATGCGGGGTGCAGGCTCTGGGAGTGAGTTTGGGTGTGGGAGGGTGTTCCAACCTGGGGCAGGGGGTTGGGATGCGGGTGCAGAGTCTGGGAGGGAGTTAGGGTGCAGGAGGGAGTTCCAACCTGGGGCAGGGGGTTCAGTGTGGAGGCTCTGGTCAGGTGGCGCTTACCTCAGGCAGCTCCTGGTCAGTGGCACAGCGGCACTAAGGCAGGCTCGCTGCCTGCCCTGGCTCCGCACTGTCCCCGGAAGTGGCCGGCATGTTCGGCCCCCTAGGCGGAAGCGCAGCCAGGTGGCTGCCCGCGCCCGCAGCCGCTGCCCCCACAGCTCCTATCAGCCACAATTCCCGGCCAAAGGGAGCTGCGGAGCTGGTGCTGGGAGCGGCAGCAGCACTTGGAGCTTCACTGATCACTGCTGCGCCTAGGGGCAGGACATGCTGGATGCTTCCGGGGAGCTGCACAGAGCCAGGGCAGGCAGGGAGCAGGGGCGGCTCCAGGCACCAGCGCACCAAGCACGTGCCTGGGGGGGCAAGCCGCGGGGGTGGCCTGCCAGTCGCCATGAGGGCAGCAGTTTGGCGGAATGCCTGCGGGAGGTCCGCCAGTTCCGCGGCTTCAGCGGCAATTCGGCGGCGGCTAGCCGCGGGACCGGTGAACCTCCCACAGGCATGCCGCCAAATCCGCATTACCAGCGGACCTCCCGCAGGCCGAAAGCCACCTGCCTGCCATGCTTGGGGCGGCAAAAAACATAGAGCCACCCCTGGCAGGGAGCCTGCCTTCGCCCCACTGCGCTGCCAACAAGACTTTTAATGGCCCACTCAGTGGTGCTGTCCAGAGCCGCCAGGGTCCCTTTTCGACTGGGCGATCAGGTCGAAAACTGGACTCCTGGCAATCCTAGTATCACCAGTTAGTCTTATGAGACAGGGATAAATCATGAATACAAATCTTGCATCAAAGTCATGAAATAGGCTACAAATGCAATAAAACATATGGTATTTAAAAGTTTAACAAATGGGGGGGAGGAGTGCCATTTGGTCTACTTCATTCTCCCTCGCTCCTATCTGACAGCTCTCCAGGTACTGCAGTCCAGTATAGGAAGTCTCCAGCTACCGCTTTCTGGGCCCACCTCTGGCTTTTCAGTATGGCCTAGTGACACTATTAAAAGACCTCTCAGTGGGACATGGCAGCAGAAAGAGATTCTTGTCCACCATGGGACAGAGTGTGAGCTTACTAAAACTAGAACACCCTAAGGAGAGAAAGAGGGAGTGAATGAATAAACGAACATAGAGAAGGAGGAATTATCCCTGACACCCAATCTTTCCGCTTCTCAAAATTCTGGGTTTTCTCTTCAGGGCCTGTTTAGAACCTGAGATGTACCCACCCCTTTGGGCATTCCGCTACTCCTCATGACCCAGCTGCAGTGAACCCCCACAATAGAGTCCAGATAATGCTGCTGAGAGCTGCCAAGCCAATTCCAGCTTCATTGCAGAAATATGGGACATATATGGGACTCACTTATTATGGGCACAAAAGCTTTACACAAGGCATTATGAGAACTTACCAATTCTGTTTGTCCTCTGTGCGCTTGCTGGTGGTAGAAACCAGAACAGTCCCAGAAGGAAAAACACTTGAGAGAAGATGAACAAAACTTGTTTAAAATCTAAGATATGGGAATAAACAACACAGGGAGACATTACTAAATAAAGGATTCTAAGCACCTTTGTATGAGTCTGACCCTAATCTCAGTTACACTGATGTAAATTTGGAATGACTCCATTGGTTTACTTTTATTGGAGTTACCCTGGATTTATCCTGGGATTTAGGAGATCAGGATTAGGATCAGGGCATTGGACCTCATGATGTGGGGACAATGGAAGCTAGGCACTGGATTTTTCCATTCTAATGTCATCCTCTGTTGCTCTGTAGGAGGCAGCTGGGAGTCTGGAGTCTGAGTGGCTTCTCAATTTCCTCGGGCAGGCTGTCACGGATTCACAGGGTCTGGTCTGTGCCACAGCCTGTAACCAGTCCCTTTGGAGAGATCCCTGTAGGGTGCTGGGCCCCAAGGACCTACACAGTTCCACAGGGCAGACCTTTGCGTGACAGCAACCCCCGTCTTTTTCCATGGCTCCCTGTGGTAAGTCCAGCAGAGCCAGACTCTAGTGGGAGGTTTGTTCTTTACTCCTTCAGAGAACAATGCTCTCAGTGAGTATTTGCAGTAATGCCAGTAAACAAGGTAAGAATGCATTTTCAAAACAAGGTAAGAATGCACTAGCCACCTGGCCTCCAGAATCTGACAGTTCTTACTTTAGCATAGAGAGGCAGAGGTTAAGCCATGGTCCATGCTGACCAATGCCAGGGCTCCCATGGGCCAGGCTGCTGTAGGAACAAACCATCTTGGCTCTCTCTCACCGTCTTTGTTCCTTTGGTTCCAGGTGTGTTTCCTGTGTCTCTGAAAGCTCAGCTCTAAACCCAGCCACCTGTCACCTTTCCCCTTTGATCTCCCGCTCAGGGCATTCGGTTTCCTGCCCTGCAAGGGGCTGGGAAATCTCCTTCCTCTCAGCTGTTGGTCGCTAGGAGTGAATGTCCCGCCCACTGGGTTTTCCCTTGTCTCTTCCAGACCCTTCATTCACATGTGTAGTCTTTCTTTACTTAGTTTGTTCATGACTCTTGTCTCCAACCAGACTGCTGAGTCAAATACCACATCACGTCCCTTTACACTCAATGCACAGAAATGCAAAGGCCAGAGGGAAACTGAAGCATGCACAGGAATCATAAATCATTACCAGAATTCACCCAATCACCACACAGGACTTTCCCCTTTTGCCCTTGTCATTTTGGGTTCTGTCAGATATAACCTTCTCCCATCTGTTCCTCATGGGTCAGCGTGCCCAGTGCTAAGCAAGGAAGCAAACACACACCCTAGAGAGGGGCAAGTTGCACAATAAGTTTGCAGGAGAACATGTATCTTGCTAATCTCTTTAGCCAACAGTTGGTGCTGCAGCTGCTCTTTGACCACCTGTGAAGCCCAACTGGTCACAGAATGTCCATCTACACCGCGCAGCAGCCTGCAGCAGCAAGGCTCAGAACCAGCTCGACAGACTCGGGCTCGTGCGACTGTGCTGAAAGTAGCTGTGTACACAGAGCTTCTAAGTTGTGGCTTGGACGGGAGGTCAGGCTCTGAAGTGTAGGGAGGGGGATGGGCCTCGGCTGGTCCAAACCACAACTTAACAGTGCTGTCTGCATACCTATTTTTATGATTTTATCACAAACCCAAGTCTGTCAAGGTGGGCTTGGAGGGTCCCTGCCACAGGCTGTGTAGATGTCCCCTGACAGGCCAGGGAACCTCCGAAGTACCTGAGGACAGAACCCTTCTAGCTTCCCCTCCCTGGCATCTCCAATTAGTTGCCAGCTGGCTACTCCCAGCTATTCCGAGGAGAGCGGCTTGCCTGCCACACTCTCCCATACATCATGGCTCTGTCATCACTAACTCAGTTCTACTTACTTGGAGGAAACGCGAAGCCTCGGCGTCCCATGGCTGCTCAGAAGACAAGCTCTGGGCTTCTGACCCTGGCAGCTTCCTTATTAACCAGAAACAACACCCAAAGCAAAACCGACACACACTCAGTCACACCATCTTCCTCTTTAGTCCCCTTATCTCTGGCCTCTGGAAACAGAGTCTTTGGGCCAAGTTCACCTCACTGGAGTCAGTAACTGATCCCACTAAGGGGATGGGCCCTTTATTATTTATTATCTTCCCTAACCTCTGCAGTGTCCTGGGTGCCCTCACAGGGCAACAGGAAATCAGACAGTCCTTACACTGCCGTTTACACTCTCATGGGAGATCTACACACCAGGTGAGAATTGTATACAATTGGTGCTGAAATAAGCTGAGCAAACAAGGATTACAAAACTAAGATCTTACGGTTTCTTATCTGTAACACATGTGTCCACTTCCTGCCCAGCTCTTTCAGAGTCCCCCCACTCCAACCACTTTCTACCCTCAAGTCACCCACACTAGGACACTGCAGCTGTCTATTTACTTTCACATAGGAGAATAAGAATCTACTACTGCTGCACACTAGAGAAGCATATCCTTTAGCTAAACGGATAAAGGGCTGATGCTTTTAGTGTAGAAGATTCTAGGTACAATCCCTGCTGATGACCCACAGTGGATAAATCACTAAATTCACTCCATACTGCAGCCCAGCAGCCACCTCTCTCTCTCTCTCTCTCTCACACACACACACACACACACTACCTCAGCATGAGTCTCATTTCACATGTACAAAATGGGAAATGACTGCCTAGAAAGGAAGGATGACTGCCTTTTCTACAGAAAAGGGTCTGGGGGTTATAGTGGATCACAAACAAAAATCTGAACCAACAATGTACTACTGTTGCCAAAAAAAAAAAAAAACCACATAATTCTGGGATATATTAGCAGGAGTGTTGTAAGCAAGACATGAGAAATAATTCTTCCACTCTACTCAACACTGATAAGGCCTCAGCTGGAGTAGTGTGTCCAATTCTGGGCACCACATTTCAGGAAAGATGTGAACAAACTGGAGAAAGTCCAGAAGAGAGCAACAAAAATGATGAAAGTTCTAGAAACCATGACCTGTGAGAAAAGATTGAAAAAACTGGGGATGTCTAGTCTGGGGAAGACGGGGGGAGGGGGGAGAATGGGAGAGAGACACACATGATAACAGTCTTCAAGTACATAAAGAGGAGGGTGATAAATTGTTCTTCTTAACTACTAAGGACAGGGCAAGAAGCAATAGGCTTAAATTGCAGCAAGGTAGGTTTAGGTTGGACATTAGGAAAAACTTCCTAACTGTAAGGTTAGTTAAGCCCTAGAACTAATTACCTAGGGAGTTGTGGGATCTCCATCACTGGATGTTTTTAAGAAGAGGTTAGACAAACCACTGTCAGGTTGGCCTAGATAGTATTTAGTTCTACCTTAGTGCAGGGGACTGGACTAGAAGACCTCTCAAGGTCCCTTCAAGTCTTACATTTCTATGATTCATCACTTCTGACTTCAGAGGCTTCTAGGGCTGTGAAGGCAGTGGAACATTCTGTACCTCAGGGGAAAACTCTGCATCCCCATGTTCATCCTTATAAAATGATTGTGTGGTATCCAATGCAAATGTTGTCATGTTGATTATCTTTGGAAGGCTCATGATGCACTGAGCATTGTTGTTATAGTGATGTTATAGTAATTGTTGTTACAGTAATGTTATAGTAATGTTATAGGCTGTAATTTAATGTATATAGTTATGAGGCTGAAAATGTGTCCTCATGGCTTAAAACAGACCCAGTCAAAACTCTCCGAGAACAGAGAGGCAGTTCACACCTCATCAGGGCATGTATGGGACAAACCCAGCACAGCCTCACAGGAACAAAGGACACTGGCCTAGGCCACAACAAAGGATCTGTTGGACTCTCGAGTGACTCACCCCCCTTCCTTTGGTCAGTTTGGCACTGTGATGAGGTAATGTTCACCCGACTCTGAAATGGGGGCCAAAGCCAAGAGGGAAGAAAGAACATGTTAAAAGGGAGAGACATTTGCCATGCTCTTCCTCTCTCTTCCACCTCCATCTACAGACATCACCACCAAGTGACTGACGCGCTGATCAAAGAGGAGAGCCTGGCTGAAGGGCAACCAGCCAGCCTGTGGTGAGAAGCATCTAAGTTTGTAAGGGTATTGAAAGTGTTAAGATTAGCTTAGAATGTGTTTTGCTTTTATTTCATTTGACCAAATCCGACTCGTTATGCTTTGACTTATAATCACTTAAAATGTATCTTTGTAGTTAATAAATCTGTTTGTTTATTCTACCTGAAGCAGTGCATTTGGTTTGAAGCATGTCAGAGATTCTCCTTGGAATAACAAGCCTGGTACATATCAATTTCTTTATTACACTGACGAACTTATATAAGCTTTCAGTGTCCAGCAGGCATAACTGGAAACTGCAAGACGGAGGTTCCTAGGTTTGTGTCTGGGACTGGAAATACTGGCTAGTGTCATTGGGTTGCACAATCCAAGGAGCAGCTTACATGCCAGAGGCTGTGTGTGAACAGCCCAGGAGTGGGGGTTCTCACAGCAGAGCAGGGTAAAGCTGTCTCCCAGAGTCAAGGATTGGAGTGACCTAGCAGATCATCAGTCCAGATAACACCAGAGGGGAACATCACAGTGGCGCAGCGAGCAGCGTTGTATGTGCAGCTTGTTACTCCAAGTGGAGTTCACACTTTAAGCACTGATATTTGTGATCTTAACTGAGTCTTAAGTGCAGTTGCTAAAAACAGTCAGGAGGAGGTCACAGTTTTGTTATTTTCTGTTTGTTTATTTCAGATGAGAGAAATAAGCACAAGAAAGCAGAAAAATGACTACCAGTGAGGCCGCTACAAAACTAGAGCTGGCCAGACTGGAATCGGCAGAGAAGGCAAATGACCGGGAGTTTCAAATGTGGCAGGCAGAAATGAGGCTCAAAGAAACAGCTGTGGCCAGGTAAACTATGGAGGCAGAGGCAGCCAAGGAGGCAGCCAGAGAGGAGGCTGCACACAGAAGGGCCATGGTAGAAAAAGAGAAAGAGAGGGAAGGAAGAGAAAGAGAGAGAGAGAGAGACTGAGAGAGAGAGAGAGAGAAACCACCAACTGGACCTGTTAGAGAAGCAGAACCAGAACCCCCCGACCCCAGCGACTCTCATCACTCCAATATCTCACTACCTTTGAAAGGCTGTGTGTAATACATGAAATCCCTGATGATAAGAGAGTTCCTACCCTGATTGCAAAATTAACTGGTAAAGCTCGACATGTATTCAATGGAATGCCTATTGAAGGTGCTTTAGACTATTGTAAATTTAAAGATACTGTTTTGCGAAGTTTTCAGATTACCCCTGAAACCTATAGAGTTAAATTTTAGGAATCTTAAGAGGGATATTGGCATGAGTAATGGGGAATATGTAAACAAAATGAAAGATTTGTTGGGCAAATGAGCAAGGGGTAAAGAGGTGGCAAGTTCTGAGGGAATGTTGGATCTTGTTGCTTAAGAGCATTTCTTAAGCATATGTAAGGCCGAAGTAAAGCAGTGTCTATGGGACAAAGATGTAAAGACTGTGGATGAGATGGCTTTTTTAGCTGATGCCTTCGAACAGACTCAGGCGTCTATTGAGGGCAGGCCACAGAAAGAGGGGTTTAAAACTGGTGGGAAGGGAGGATCCCATTTTGCCCCTGGGAAGAGAGAAGGGGGTTAGGAGCCTAAACATGTGTTATAGAATCTGGCTCTATGTTATCTTTGCCTGTTTGCAAATTTCCCCCAAATTGATTGCAATTCCCTTGAATAAAAACAACGAGGAGTCCTTGTGTCACTTTAGGGACTAATGAATTTATTTGGGCATAAGCTTTTGTGGGCTATAACCACTTCACCTGATGCATCTGATGAAGTGGGTTATAGCGCATGAAAGCTTATGCCCAAATAAATTTGTTAGTCTGTAAGGTGCCACAAGGACTCTTCTTTGTTTTTGCTGATACAGACTAATACAGCTACCCCTCTGAAATCAATTCCCTTGAATATATTCATCGTTCAACATTATCCAGGGAATAATTTTGCTGAATGTTCAGTTCTCAAGCTGTTTTAATTGATTGCTTAAATCACCCAGTCTTATTTTGGACTCTTAAATTCCGGTGCCTAAGTCTCCTACAGTTACTATTTTGATACTCACTTCCCACTAAAGCTATGTGGGGTGGGGGAGATGCAACAACAAAATTGTTGAAAAAATTTCTGTACTTATTCAATGAAATTTTGAAATATAAAAAATTTCAGCCAGCTACATAGTTGCTCAAAAACTATAAAAACTTTGACATTTTTCCTCCCTACATTCCCCCTCCCCGTTTGTTAAAATTCAAAATATTCTTGATTCTTCCCCCACTCCTTTTTTTTGGTTAAAGTTTGCGGTTTCAATGCATTTGTGATAAAGGAGGGGGGGTGGTAGCTCTCTTTTATGGACACCCAGCCATCCAGTTAACTATAAAATCCCTCTTGGTGGCTGTTCTCTGCTTGCTTTACCTGTAAAGGGTTATCAAAGTCCCCCAGGTGAAGGAAAGGAAGTGGGCACCTGACCAAAAGAGCCAATGTGAAGGCTAGAATTTTTTTAAATGGGGAAAAACTTTCCCTGTTGTTGTTTCTCTGGGAAAGAGGGGAACAGGGAGCAGTTATGCTATGAGAAGCTTTAAGCCAGGTATGATCATAAATCATCAGATCATACCTAGAACTACTTATTTGGAACTCCCAAATGTGTAAGTAGATCAGGAATGTTTAGAAAGATGCAATTAGGGTTATTTCTGTTTATTTCTTATGGCTAATGGACTCCTCTATGCTAACCACAGATCTTTTTGTTTGCTTGTAACCTTTAAGCTGAACCCCCAAGAAAGCTAGTTTGGGCGCTTAATTTTTGGAATCTAGCAAAAGCCTAAATTCCAGATGTATTTTTCTTTTTGTTGTTGTTTTTAATAATATTTACCTTTTCTAAAGAATAGGATTGGATTTTTGGTGTCCTAAGAGGTTTGTGCATATGTTGTTTAATTAGCTGGTGGCAACAGCTAATTTCCTTTGTTTTCTTTCTCAGCTCTTCTCGGAGTGGGGAGGGGGTGAAAGGGCTTGAGGGTACCCCACAGGAAGGAATTCCCAAGTGCGTCTTCCTGAGTTCCAAAAGGGGTTTTGCATTAGAGTGGTGGCAGCATTTACCAAGCTAAGGTCAGAGAGAAGCTGTAACCTTGGGAGTTTAATACAAGCCTGGAGTGGCCAGTATTAATTTTTAAAATCCTAGCAGGCCCCCACCTTCTGCACTCGAAGTGCCAGAGTGTGGAATCAGCCTTGACAGCATTTTTGTCAAAACTTTGAAAAAAGTCAACCAGCTCTATTGTCTGCTGGTATTCTCTAATATTCACCTTAAATTTGCCCTTTCTGTACTGCATTGTCCATATTAGAGCTACCCAATGCAGTGACGACACTGCTATTGTTACTGAAGCTAGCTTTTATCTCCTCAATGCAGTGTAGACATTCCCTGAATGTGTCACGGCCCATAACCTGTAGGTGTGTTTCTAGCTATATTAACTTCAAGATTTAGCTAGATCAAAGCTACAAGATCTAGCTAGATAAGCTGTTCTCAAACTGTGGGTCGGGACCCCAAAGTGGGTTGTGACCCCGTTTTAATGGGGTCACCAGGGCTGGCATTAGAGTTGCTGCCACCCGGGGCCCACAGGTAAAGCCTGAGCCCTGCTGCCTGGGGCCCACAGGAAAAGCCGTGGGCGGCAGAGCTCAAGTTACAGGCCCCCTGCCCGGGGATGAAGCCTTTGGGCTTTGACCCCCGCACCCAGGGCGGTGGGGCTCGGGTTGGCTCAGGCTTCGGACCTTGTTCCTGGGATCATGTAGTAATTTTTGTTGTCAGAAGGGGGTTACAGATGGTGCAATGAAGTTTGAGAACTGCTGAGCTGAATCAAAGCTAGTTTAGCTATTCCTGCCTCCTGACTGCAGTGTAGACATTCCCTGAGAGTCACAGGACCCATATGCAGCAAGAGCAGGACCTGGGAGTGTTTCTAGCTATGTTCCTATAGAAAGAGGGGTGCAGGCAGGAGGGTTTGAAGGGGTGTAGTATCAATGGCCAATGAGGGTCTGGCTGGAGAATCTTGCCTACATGCTCGGGGTTCTACTGATCGCCATATTTGGGGTCAGGAAGGAATTTTCCTCCAGGGTAGATTGGCAGAGGCCCTGGAGGTTTTTCGCCTTCCTCTGCAGCATGGGGCAGGGGTCACTAGGTGGAGGATTCTCTGCTACTTGAAGTCTCTAAACCACAGGATTTGGGGACTTCAACAGCAGAGTCAAGGGAAAGGGGTTGGGACGGCTTTGTGGCCTGCATCATGTGGGAGGTCAGACTAGATGATCATAATGGTCCCTTCTGACCTTAAAGTCTATGAGTCTATGGGTGTTGGCCTAGCAGATGTGCTCACAAAGATACATGGTATGGGTAGTGCAGAAGACCAGAAGCTGCAAACTTGGGAGTGGGCAAGCAGTCATCTCCTGAAAATATTTATTAAAAACTTCTGCCTTTTCTGCATTACTACTGATAATTCTACCATTTTCATCTAGTAATGGATCCATGCAATTTGCTACAAGCCAAATGCCTGTTTATCCATTGAGGGAATTTTAATCACAGTAGCCCCACAATCAGCTCGCCCTCACTCCACTTCGTACCATGGGGCTCTTCTATGGAGGTGTAAATCTGTTGGCTTCTATGGAGTCACACCAGATTTACAGCAGCATAACCAAGATGGGGATTCCATGACCACCACTCCCAAGAGGAGGAGATGGGTGGTGGAGGTCGGGGACTCCCTTCTAAGGGGGACGGAGTCATCCATCTGCTGACCAGACCGGGAGACTTGAGAAGTGTGCTGCTTGCCAGGAGCTAGAATCCAGGATGTGATGGAGTGTTTGCAGAGACTGATCAAGACCTCGGACCACTACCCCTTCCTATTTCTACACATCGGCACCAATGATACTGCCAAGAATGACCTTGAGCAGATCACTGCAGACTACGTGCCTCTGGGAAGAAGGATAAAGGAGTTTGAGGCACAAGTTGTGTTCTCGTCCATCCTCCCTGTTGAACGAAAAGGCCCAGGTGGGGATCGTCAAATTGTGGAGGTGAATGCGTGGTGTCAGAGAGAGGACTTTGGATTTTTTGACCATGGGATGTTGTTCCAGGAAGAAGGATTGCTAGGAAGAGATGGGATCCACCTAACGAAGAGAGGAAAGAGCATCTTCGCAGGCAGGCTTGCTAACCTAGTGAGGAGGGGTTTAAACTAGGTTCACAGGGAGATAGTGACCTAAGCCCAGCGTTAAGTGGGGGAGTGGGATACCAGGAGGAAACACAAGGAGGAGTGTACAAAATGGGAAGACTCCTGATTCATACTGATGTAAAGCAGAGTCAGGATGAGCTCTATCCTGACATCTGGTGCTGAATTATGGCAAGTGTGGAAAAGAACTCCAGGGGCTGATCTTGTTTGCATAGGCACACCCACTTGCCTGGCATGAAACAACAGCAACTCAAAGTGGTTACTTTGGCTGGTGTGGGATCCCCAGTTTTCTCTGTTATTGGGGCAGGAAGAATAAAGTTTTGTTACCCTGATTCTGTGAATCAAGGCCAGTGGAACTGTTGTATGACAGAAGGACTGAGTGAGTCCTTCACCATTACCTAAGTAGCACTTGCTTGACAAGGGACATGGGTTACAAAACCCAGTGAATGGAGAGAGAGGATGGGGACAGATATTTGTATATAATGGTATAGGCTCCCTCTGAGGGTTTGAAACACCAATTGCACTACCTCCTCTCTCCACTGTTGAATGTCAGAGCTAACTTTGATTCCATTAGGAATCTAGTTACAGGCTGCTGAGCTGACTTCACTTCGGGCCAATGGTGCACTAGCACTGGGGCTCCCCTACTATGAGCTGAAATTGCTAAGAGCTGAAATCACAAAAGAGCTAAAGTTATTAAGAGCTGAGTGCTGTGTTAACTAGTGGGGGAGCCTGAAGCTATATTGCTAAGTGGCTGGCGGAGCAGCTAGCGGAGTGGAGCCTCGCGGGGATGGTTGGAGCGGAGCTGAGCGGCTCACAGGTCAGTGAGCAGAGCAGAGCGGAGCAGCTAGCAGAGCAGAGCGGAGCCTTGTGGGAGCGGCCCAAGGGACGGCTGAAGTGGAGCAGAGCTGAGCGGCTCACAGGTCGGTGAGCAGAGCGGAGCAGCTGCCAGAGCAGTTTGTGGGACGGCAGGAGCGGCTCACAGGACAGCTGGTGGAGTGGAGTGGCTCGTGGTGAAGGCTGCGGCGGAACCCTACAGAGAGGCAGCCGGTCGGCCTCGGATCACGTAAGGTGCCCCTTGACACCTTGTGTGCCCCCCCCTTTGAACTCTGGGGCTGCACTGACCAGGGACAGAGACTTTGGGGGGTTGTTGGACTTTTGGGACTTTGGTGATTCTTGGGTTGCTGGACCCAAGAGACTTTGGGGGGTTGTTGGACTTTTGGGACTTTGGTGATCCTTGGGTTGCTGGTTTCAAGAACCAACGGGAAAGGACACAGCCCAATTTGCTGGGGTGGGTTTTTTGCTCATGGTTTGTGTTATGAATCCTATCCTGTTTGTGGTGTTTTTCCAGTTTAATGCTGATGTCGTTTACCTCATGTTATTAAACGTTTTCTGTTACACTCAGACTCCGTGCTTGCGAGAGGGGAAGTATTGCCTCTTAGAGGCACCCAGAGGGTGGTATGTAATTGTCCCAGGTCACTGGGTGGGGGCTCGAGCCGGTTTTGCATTGTGTTATTGAAACAGAACCCCTAGATACAGAACCCAGCCCTTGTTGCTGCCAACTTAGATGGGCAGAAGGGTTACACTGAGAAAGTAGGGCAATTGGCTAGTTTTCTTAGGTGCATGTACATGAATGCAAGAAGCCTGGGAAACAAGCAGGAAGTATTGGAAGTCTTGGCACAGTCAAGGAACTACGATGTAATTGGAATAACAGAAACTTGGTGGGGTAGTTCACATGACTGGAGCACTGTCATGGATGGGTATAAACAGTTCAGGAAAGACAGGTATGGGAGGAAAGGTGAAGGAGTATCTGAGCAGTATGATTGCTCAGAGCTCCAGTTTGAAACTGGAGAAAAGCTTGTCTTTGGGTTAAGTTTAGAGGCGAGAGCAACAAGGGTGATGTCGTGGTGGGAGTGTGCTATAGACCACTGGATCAGAAGGATGAGGTAGACGAGGCTTTTTTCGGACAACTAACACACGTTTCCAGATCATAGGCCCTGGTTCTAATGGGGGACTTCAATCATCCTGACATCTGCTGGGAGAGCAATACAGCAATGCACAGGCAATCCAGGAAGTTTTTGGAGAGTGTTGGGGACAACCTCCTGGTACAAGTGCTGGAGGAACTGACTAGGGGCCATGCTCCTCTTGACCTGCTGCTTACAAACAGAGAAGAATTGGTAGGGGAAGTAGAATTGGGTGGCAGCCTAGGCAGCAGTGACCAAGGGATGGTTGAGTTCAGGATCCTGAAAAAAGGAAGAAAGGAGAGTAGCAAAATACGGACCCTGGACTTCAGAAAAGCAGACTTTGACTCCCTTAGGGAACTGATGGGCAGGGTCCCCTGGGAGGCTAATATGAGGGGCAAAGGAGTCCAGGAGAGCTGGCTGTATTTTAAAGAAGCTTTATTGAGGGCATAGGAACAAACCATCCCAATGTGCAGAAAGAACAGCAAATATGGCAGGTGGCCAGCTTGGCTTAAAAGTGAAATCTTTGGTGAGTTTAAACTCAAAAAGGAAGCTTACAAGAAGTGGAAATTTGGACAGATGACTAGGGAGGAGTATAAAAATATTGCCAGAGCATGCCGGGGTGTATTCAGGAAGGCCAAGATACAATTGGAGTTGCAGATAGCAAGGGATCTGAAGGGTAACAAAAAGGGTTTCCACAGGTATGTTAGCAACAACAAGAAGGTCAGAGAAAGTGTGGGACCCTTACTGAATGGGGAAGGCAACATAGTGACAGATGATGTGGAAAAAGATGAAGTACTCAATGTTCTTGTTTTTTGCCTCGGTCTTCACAGACAAGGTCAGCTCCCAGACTGCTGCACTGGGTAACACAGTATGAGGAGGAGGTGAGCAACCCTCATTGGTGAAAGAACAGGTTCCGGACTATTTAGAAAAGCTGGACATGCCCATGTCCCTGGGTCCAAATCTAATCCATCCAAGGGTGCTGAGTGAGTTGGCGGATGTGATTGCAGAGCCATTGGCCATTATCTTTGAAAATTCATGGTGATTGGGGGAGGTCCTGGATGATTGGAAACAGGCAAATATAGTGCCCAGATTTTAAAAAGGGAAGAAAGAGAACCCAGGGAACTACAGACCAGTCAGCTTCACTTCAGTCCCCAGCAAAATCATGGAGCATGTCCTCAAGGAATCCATTTTGAAGCACTTGGAGGAGAGGAAGGTGATCAGGAACAGTCAACATGGATTCACCAAGGGCAAGTCATGCCTGACCAACCTGATTGCCTTCTATGATGAGATAACTGGCTCTGTGGATATGGGGAAAGCAGTGGATGTGTTATTCCTTGACCTTAGCAAAGCTTTTGATATGGTCTCCCACAGTATTCTTGCCAGCAAGTTAAAGAAGTATGGATTGGATGAATGGACTATAAGGTGAATAGAAAGCTGGCTAGATTGTCGGGCTCAACGGGTAGTGATCAATGGTTCGATGTCTAGTTGGCAGCTGGTATCAAGCAGAGTGCCCCAGGGGCCAGTTTTGGTCAACATCTTTATTAATGATCTGGATGTTGGGATTAATTGCACCCTCAGCAATTTCACAGATGACACTAAACTGGGGAGAGAGGTAGAAACGCTGGAGGGTAGGGATAGGGTCCAGAGCGACCTAGACAAATTGGAGGATTGGACCAAAAAAAATCTGATGAGATTCAACAAGGACAAGTGCAGAGTCCTGTACTTAGGAAGGAAGAATCCCATGCACTGCTACAGGCTGGGGACCGACTGGGTAAGCAGCAGTTCTGCAGAAAAGGACCTGGGGATTACAGTGGACGAGAAGCTGGTTGCATCCCTTCCACCTTCCACCAGGGTCGGGACCTGGGTACAGAACAAAACCACATGTAAAGGTGAGTTCTCCCCCAGCGGGTATCCAGCAGGTCTGTCTGTGGGGTAGATGGAAACACATCAAGAGGAATATGAAGCTGGCTTGCAGGTGAGGATGGGATAAGAATTAGTTTCTTCCACCCTCCCAGACAGGGTGCTCTCTAGCACTGATGCACAGGCTCAAGGCCAGCAGCTCCCCTGTGTTTGTAGGGGTATGCCTTAAATTCCTTCCATCACCTTGTGAAACACTCTGAGCAGCTGAAGGGAGGCAGAAGCCCAGGGTCACGTGAGGAATCAAAGGAACAGGAGCAGGGAAAGGGAGATGGGAGTGTCAATGGAGGGAGAGAAAGGCAGGGAGAGAGGGGGAGGAAGTTGAGAGGAGTTTTGCAGCAGGCACTTACTAGACTATTGGCAGCACAGGACTGGCATGGAGTCAGAGGGCAGCCTTCATGGTTGGGAAGATAAGGGGATTCCCCTCCCCCCAATGTGATCTGATGTAAAAGCTCTAATGTCTGTGCCTCTCTTTCCATTGCTCCAATGCCCATCTTTATCTGCAGCCCTGAGTTTGCAGGAGTCATAGAGAGGTGCAGGAACTTCTCACTGCAGGTACCTTTGAACTGATCATTCATTTGTTGGGTGTTTTGTTCAGTGTTTCTACCAACACTATGGAAATGTCTAGATTAAAAGCTTTGGTGTTTGTATTACGGAAGTGCCTAGAAACACCAGCCAAGATCAGCTCCCCATTGTGCTAGGCCCTCCCAAAGACAGGGTCACAGACACTTCTCCTCGAGCGCTTGCAAACCAAATAGAGGAAGGATGATTACCCATGCTTTGCTTAAGCGGAAACTGAGATGCAGAGAGATTACATGATCTAACGGAGTGCCCCAGGGGTCAGTCCTGGGGCTGGTTTTGTTCAAAATCATTATTAATGATCTGGATGATGGGATACATTGCACCCTCAGCAAGTTCGCTGATGACAGTAACCTGGGGAGAGGTAGATACGCTGGAGGGTAGGGATAGGGTCCAGAGTGACGGAGACAAATTGGAGGATTAGGCCAAGAAATTCTGATGAGGTTCAACAGAGACAAGTGCAGAGTCCTGCACTTAAGACGAAACAATCCCATGCACCACTACAGGCTGTGGACGATTGGCTAAGCAGCAGTTCTGCAGGAAAGGACCTGGGGATTACAGTGGATGAGAAGCTGGATACGAGTCAGCAATGTGCCCTTGTTGCCAAGACGGCCAATGGCATATTGGGCTGTATTAGTAAGAGCATTAACTGCAGATCAAGGGAGTGATTATTCCCCTCTATTCAGCACTGGTGAGGCCACACCTGGAATACTGTCCCCAGTTTTGGTCCCCCCACTACAGAAGGGATGTGGATAAATTGGAGAGAGTCCAGCAGAGGGCAACGAAAATGATTAGGGGGCTGGGCACATGACTTACGAGGAGAGGCTGAGGGAACTAGGGTTATTTAGTCTGCAGAAGAGAAGAGTGGGGGGGTGGGATTTGATAGCAGCCTTCAGTTACCTGAAGGGGGTTTCCAAAGAGGATGTAGCTTGGCTGTTCTCAGTGGTGGCAGATGACAGAACAAGAAGCAATGGTCTTAAGTTGCAGTGGGGGAGGTCTAGGTTGGATACTAGGAAACATTATTTCACTAGGAGGTTGGTGAAGCACTGGAATGGGTTACCTAGGGAGGTGGTGGAATCTCCTTCCTTAGGAGTTTTTAAGGTCAGACTTGACAAAGTCCTGGCTGGGATGATTTAGTTGGGCATTGGTCCTGCTTTGAGCAGGAGATTGGACTAGATGACCTCCTGAGGTCTCTTCCAACCCTAATATTCTATGATTCTATGATTCTAAAATCCTAATCTAATTCATGAACGCACTTCAAAACTCCAGCCTCAGGTCATGGGAGCTGTGAGCTCTCAGCACCTCTGAGGCCTTGGCTACACTTACCAGCTAGTTCGACGGCTGGAAATCGAAGTTCTGGGTTCGACTTATCGCGTCTAGTCTGGACGCGATAAGTCGAACCCGGAAGTGCTTGCCGTCGACTGCGGTACTCCAGCTCGGCGAGAGGAGTACCGCGGAGTCGACGGGGGAGCCTGCCTGCCGCGTGTGGACCAAGGTAAGTTCGAACTAAGGTACTTCGACTTCAGCTACGTTATTCACGTAGCTGAAGTTGCGTACCTTAGTTCGAATTAGGGGGGGTAGTGTAGACCAAGCCTGAGAGAACTGGACCCCCCTGCTATGGGGCACTGAGACCACAACCCAGTAAAGACTTTGAGCAGGTGCTTAACTCTAAGCACATGTCAACCCACACAGTAATTGGGAGCTTAAAGTTGTTGGACAGCTGCTAACTTGGCGTGGGTTTTAGCCCACGAAAGCTTATGCCCAAAGAAATTTGTTAGTTTCTAAGGTGCCACAAGTACTCCTCATTCTTGTTCCTGATACAGACTAACACGGCTACCACTCTGAAAGCTGTTATAGACTGATCTAAAGGACCCAGGGGGTTACACATACATAAGAGTCTTTGCTGGATGGGATCTAAGAACCAAATTTCTGCTGCAGCATGACTGAGCTCAGAGTAAAACCTGGGAAGGATGCATGTGATCACAAAATAAAATGGGATTATCTATCTCTGGCTCCCTGCTCCTATCCTCCCATCTCTCCCTCCCATCCTCCTTCTCTTCCTGAATTTCAGCTCGGCCTCACCACAGGAAGACCATATCCAGGATTCCCTCTGTGAGGAAGTAGCAGTGATCAGGCATTGGAAGGGTAAGGCATTTCTCACCTATGGAGTACTAGAGATCTGATGGGTCTTTCATGGAATCAGCCTGGATCTTCTTGATCCCCAGCCAGCTCCTCGGACTCTGCAAACACCAGGGGGAGGAAACTGCTGCTTTACGTGGGCACATCGAGAGGAGAGGCCCCACCCTCAGTACGCAGGGCCATGCAGTGTTGCCAGCTCCCACGATTTCATCGTGGGTCTCACATCATTGGATGTGTCTCTCCAAGTCCCAGCTCCTGGGTTGAAGTAAGAAAGTTCCTCGCCCTCGTGATTGTAGAGAAAAGCTTAAAATCATGGCCGAGCACAACCCTAAAGGCTCAGAAGCCAGGAGGCAAATCAAATCAGTCCAACATTTTTTTTTTAATTTCATGATTTTTAAGCCCGTCTCATGGGCCTGCCTCATGATTTTTGAACACTGGGGTTGGCAGCACAGTGAGCACTGCTTACGCCCGAGCGTGGAGAAACAGCAGCAGAAGAATGCATAGGCTCCGACTCCGTGGGTGCTCCAGGGCATTACCCTTGTTGCTCTTGCCTCTAACCTTAATCCAAACACTCTCCTGTGGATTCTCCCCACTTGCAGGACCATGTGCCAGGGAGTGCGGGACATGGGAGCTGGTGATACCAGCTGTAACCCTGCCAGGGGCTCCCGCACACTGGCTAGCAAGGAACTTAGGGTCAGTTTGCGCTCCCTAAGCACTGCTTGCCCAGCTCAAAGGGGGGCAGAGCCTCTATCTGTGATGGGTTGAGTCATACAAACTCCCTCAAGACTGTCACTAGATGTGCTGAGATACCACTGAGAACACCCCCCTTCCCCCCGCCGCCGCCAGAAAAGGCTTCCCTCCACTCCCGTCTTGCGGAGCTAGACACACCAGTCAGCTCCAGCACAGACCAAGAGGTTGGGCCACGCCCCCCTGCAGTTCGCAGAAACTAAGATTCACTTAGCCCAGGGGCTTCTCAGTTAACAGGGACTTTCCCAGCACCCAGTATTCAGTCGTTCTGGGAGCCTAAACCCCGAATAAATCTGTTTTACTCTGTATAAAGCTTATACAGGGTAAACTCATAAATTGTCTGTTCTCTATCACACTGATAGAGAGAGATGCACAGCCATTTGCTCCCCCAGGAATTAATCACTTACTCTGGGTTAATTAATAAACAAAAGTGATTTTATTAAGTATAAAAGGTAGGATTTAAGTGGTTCCAAGTAATAACAGACAGAACAAAGTAAATTACCAAAGACCTGACCCCAGAGGGAGAGGACGACTGGCCCGGACCACCGATGGACCAGACCCCCAAGGACTTGCTCGCTGACCCGGAAGCTGCCGTCAACCTCGACCCATCCTCACAGCAACAGGTACATGAAGAAGGGGATAGTGGAAGTGGCCCAGGGGTAGCAGACCCCTGTCTGGCCACAACTCTGACAGAGGGTGAGTCAGTGTGTTGTGGCGTAGATCCCCGCTGACCCAGTGACAAAGCGCTGGGCTGGGGCTCAGTGGAGTGGGTGGGCCTGCATCCCCCCTGCTGCCCCAACCTGGGGGTGGCAGTCTCCCCTTCCTCAGACCAGAAGCCTGAGCCTCGGACTCTTTGCTGCCCCGCATTGATCCAGGGCCTGGGATAATTGACTGCTTATTTGCCGCTCAGCCTGCACACAGGCCCGGGCCCCAGCTGCGAGTGGAGACTGCTTTGTTCCCCACAGAGGTCGACGTATCAGTGACGTAGTGAGGCAGGGTGGCCTCCCAAGATCCAGAGTGGGAAGGCCCCCCTGCACTGAGCAACTACACTTGGTGGAGAATGTAGGCATGACCCGACCCCTGCGATAAGGGGTCTCGTGGCTGCCCCTGATGAGTTCTTTGGGGGGGGAAAAAGAGAGAGAGCGAAAGATGGAACTGGACAAGCTCCTCAAGTACCTGGCTAAAAGCCAGCAGCAGCAACAGCAGCAACTGGTGCAGCAGTTGGGGGCCCAACAACAAGAAGTCCTCCGGGAGTTGGGGGCGCAGCTTCGGGAGCTGCAGCAGCAGTGCCTCCAACAGCTCACGACCTTGCTACCCCAAACCAGTGTGCCCCACCGCGGGGGGCTGTTGGCCCCACCACGGCTCTGGTGCCAATCAGGTTTTCCAAAATGGAATTCGAGGACGGTCCAGAAACGTTCTTGGAGACCTTTGAGCGGGTGACTGTGGTAGCAGGGTGGCTGCAGGAGCAGTGAGTAACCCTCTTCACCCCATACTTGAGTGGAATTGCGTGGGGGCTGCCAGTTGAGAATGCTCGAAGACAACCATCCTGGATGCCCTGGATATTACACCCGAGACCTTTCATCTGCAGCTCCGAAAGGTGACCGACCTTCCAGGGGCCCGACCTCGCACCGTCATTCATGAGATAAGGGACCTCTGCTGGCAGTGGTTGCTCCTGGAGTGGCATTCGGTGCGAGAAGTCGCCGAGCAAGTGGCCCTGGAGCAATTCGCCCAGATTCTCCCGCCCCGCAGTAAGGCATGGGTACTCCGACATCCCCCCAAAACTTTAAGCATGGCCATCACCTTGATGGAGGACTTCTTGGCTCCTGAAGATCCCATCGGGCAGGGGGCCCAGGCTCTGGGCACCACAACTAGGGCGATGAACCCAGCATTGACCCAGAGACCCAAACCCAGACCTGAGCAGCACCCAGGCACCTGCAACTCAGAGAACCGCACCTGTAAACCCTCCTCCCCCATCATCCACAGGGCATATTTCTGGGGGAGCCTTGAGCCTGGCGGGCCCCGACTATCATCAGAGCCCACCTCTAGAAGCGGTGCCCCAGCCAGCGCATTCAGACGTGGGGCCCTGCTTCACATGTGGCCGATTCGGACACTTACAGCGTGAATGTCCTGAGATGGATTGTAGCTTTGGCCAGGTCTGCACCGGGGAATCCCAGGCCTGCAAGCCATCCTCCCTGAAGCTGACAACACCAGTTGAAGTAGGCCCCGAGCCAGTCATGGCCTCCTGGATTCAGGATGTGGGCAGAGCCTCGTACGGCAGGGAGTCATCCTGAACCCGAAAAGGACCGAGGAGAGATTTGACTCCAGTGTGTTCACGGAGACATAAAAATGTACCCCCAGGTCTGGGTACTTTTAACAATAAATGGGGTGACTGAGCAGATGACGGTAGAGTTGGCCCCCCACCCTTGCCTATCCCATCATTCTCAGCCGGGACTGGTCAGGCTTTAATACCTTCTCCTGGAGGCCAGCCTTCGGGGTACTCTTCCCCTTACAGCTCTAGGGGAAGACACGGTGGCAGACCAGGGCCGTGAGGCCAACTAAGAGGGACACCATGAACCAGAGGAAGAGGAACAGGGAGAAGAAAACCCGATGAGTCCCAGACCCAAACCCGGCTCCCAGATCCAGTGTGGGAAGGCCCTACGAGAACCTCCGTGTCTGACTTCCCTCAAGACTAGGAGGACGACCCCACCCTTGAGCATGTCTATAACCAAGTGTCCCGCGTCAACAGTGTTAGGATATAGATATTCAGGCCTGTCTGCAAAGGCCTATACTTTAAGAATTTAGGTGTATTCTTATCACTTAGCTAGTTATAGAGGTATAAAAGAAAGATTCAAAATCACTGTCTGTCTGTGTAAGGCCTTCTCTTACAGTGACAGTCTGAGGCCTGGTTCTTAGGCTAAGGCCTTCAGCTAAATAGAAGAAGCAGCCATAAACTGGGATGTGTATGGTCACATCCTTACATTCCAAACTAGTCACATTGAAATAAGGTGCTATTGGGGTGTTAGGAATACAATCCTGTCCTGATATTCCTATCATCTCCAGAGAAAGGGAAGAGCCTAGAAGATGTAAAAGGAAACTTAGTGTGATAGCATCCTGTCTGGCAAGAACTCACTTATCAATAGCTGGGATGTGAAATCCTCATTTCTGTATTGTTCTATCACTGTAGTCTCCACGTGCCTATTGTTTGTCTGTATAATCTCTGTCTGGTTCTGTGTTTCTGTCTGCTGTATAATTAATTTTGTTGGGTGTAAACCAATTAAGGTGGTGGGATATAATTGGTTAAATAATCATGTTACAATATGTTAGGATTGGTTAATTAAATTTCAGTAAAATGATTGGTTAAGGTATAGCTAAGCAGAACTCAAGTTTTATTATATAGTCTGCAGTCAATCAGGAAGTAAGGGTGGAATGGGAACAGGGGTGAGGGAATTGGAATCATGTTTCGCTAAGGGTGGGATGGGAACAGGGAATGGGAACAGGGACACAGACAAGGCTCTGTGGTGTTAGAGCTGGGAAGGGGGACACTGAGGAAGGAAACTGGAATCATGCTTCCTGGAAGTTCACCCCAATAAACATTGAATTGTTTGCAGCTTCGGACTTCGGGTATTGTTGTTCTCTGTTCATGCGAGAAGGACCAGGGAAGTGAGAGGGTGAAGGAATAAGCCCCCTAACAAATGGGACTGCAGTAGACCCCAGGAGAGCACTGCAGTGGCTGCGGTTTGAGATTACAGCCGATCACCTCTCTCGGTGAGAGCAGGACCCCCAGACCCAGGAGGCCCAGACCCAGCTGGTCATTTCCTGGTGCCATCGGAGAAGTGTTCTGAAGCTCGCTCACGAGCCGGCCACCTGGGACAAGAAAAGACCGTGGCTCGAGTCTTATCCCGCTTCTATTCTATTCACCGGGAGGTAAGGGACTATTGCTGCTCATGGCCAGACTGCCAGTTGGCTGCCGACCCCTCGTAGGGAAAGTCCAAGCCCTGCAGGCCTCCCCAGTGCCAATTACAAAGTTGCAGGTATGGCAGTTTTGGGGCATAGCAGGATACTTTCGAAGCTTCATCCCCCAGTTCACATCCATCGCGGCTTCCCTCATGGCTCTTTTAACTAAGGACAGCCCACGGCGAGTATGATGGTCGGCGGAATGTGAAGAGGCATTCCAAACCCTCAAGGAGAGCCTGTGTCAGGAACCTGTACTATTCAGCCCCGATTTTGACTAAGAGTTCCTGGTCCAGACAGATGCTTCAGAGGTGGGGCTGAGGGCGGTCTTCTCCCAGGAGGTGGATGGGGAGGAGAACCCTGTCCTCTACATTAGCCAGAAGCTATTTCCCAGAGAACACCACTATGCGGTGTGACAAAGTTCCTCCTCTATCTTGGTGGGTCTTGCGCTTATTGGCGGATTTTCTTGCCTCAGAGATTCACCATGTGAAGCCCAGAGACCTTCCCCTCTGGAAGAACCCACAGTCCAGGTCAATTGGGAGGTTTGGGGGGAACCCGGGCCCACCCTCTACTCCGGGTTCCAGCCCAGGGCCCCGTGGACTGCAGCTGTCTATAGTGCCTCCTGTAACAGCTGCATGACAGCTACAACTCCCTGGGCTACTTCCCCATGGCCTCCTCCAAACACCTTCCTTATTCTCACCACAGGACCTTCCTCCTGGTGTCTGATAACGCTTGTGCTCCTCAGTCCTCCAGCAGCACACCCTCTCACTCCTTGCGCCTTTTGCTCCCAGCTTCTCGCACCACAAACTGAAGTGAGCTCCTTTTAAAACCCAGGTGCCCTGATTAGCCTGCCTTAATTGATTCTAGCAGCTTCTTCTTAATTGACTCCAGGTGTTCTAATTAGCCTGCCTGCCTTAACTGGTTCTAGCAGGTTCCTGATTACTCTAGTGCAGCCCCTGCTCTGGTCACTCAGGGAACAGAAAACTACTCATCCAGTGACCAGTATATTTGCCCTCTACCAGACTCCTGTACCCCACTGGTCTGGGAATGTCAAAGCGGTTATAGAAAAGGAGGCCCTCGCCATCAAATGGACAATTGAGGCCCTTAGATACTACCTTTTTGGGAAACCCTTCATTCTGATAACTGATCAGGAGCCCTTAAGGTGGTTGGGCACCATGAAAATCGCCAACACTTGGCTGATGAGATGGTACCTCACCTTGCAGCAGTATGCCTTCATGATCCGACATTGCACGGGGAAACAAAATGCTAATGAAGACTTTCTGTCCTGCCTAGGGGAAAGCCAAGAGCCCAACCCCAAAGATTGGGAGCCAGACTTAAGGGTGGGTGTGAAGTGAGGAGGGGTGGCTTCCCGTGGACCTGGAGTGGGAGGGTCCCCGCACTGAGCCCTGGTGGGCGGACACAGAGCCTAGTTGCCTCCCCGCCCCAATAAGTGGGTGGGAGGGGCAGGAAGTATAAAAGATTGCACAGAAAGCTCAGTAGGGAGGCAACCATTGGAGAGACCAGACGCCTCTTGTGGCCCGTTTTCTCTGCCTCCAGAACCTGCCTTGTTGAGCCAGATATGGAAGCCTGCTGCAACACAGACCCAGGGTCTGAACCATGCCCCCAAAGCTGTAGACTTAACTGAAAACATCTTAAGAAGTCCTCCTTCTTCAGCACCCAGACACTCAGCTCCCAATGACATCCAAACCCCAAATAAATCTGTTTAACTCTGTATAAAGCGTATACAGGGTAAACTCATAAATTGTCCACCCTTTATAACACTGATAGAAAGATATGCACAGCTGTTTACTCCCCCAGGTATTAATTACTTACTCTGGGTTAACTAATAAACAAAAGTGATTTTATTAAATATAAAAAGTGGGATTTAAGTGGTTTCAAGTAATAACAGACAGAACAAAGTCAGTTACCAAGCAAAATAAAACAAAACATGCAAGTCTAAGACTAATACATTTAAGAAACTGAATACAGGTAAATCTCACCCTCAGAGATGTTCCAATAAGCTTCTTTCACAGACTAGACTCCTTCTTAGTTTGGGCCCAATCCTTTCCCCTGGTACAGACCTTGTTAGTTCCAGCAGGCATCTTAGGTTGAAAACAGGGGATTCCACATGACTGGGATCCCTTTGTTCTGTTTGCATCATTAACTGAATGCAACCTAGTTACAATGTCACCAGGCTTGCAGGTAAACAGAGTCATCTAGAGTCAATTGTTCTAGTTAATGGGAGCCATCAAGATTCCAAGCCATTATTAATGGCCCACACTTTGCATAATTACAATAGGACTTCAGAATTATACCTCCTATTTCTAGTTTTAGATATAAGAATAATACATACAGGTCTGTCTCATCTTACGTGCATTTAACATGCGCTAATTCAGCTTTGCGTGGTCGGCAAAAACAAAAACAAAAGAGAAAAATAACAATTTAAATACTGTACCTGTAGTGCGGGCGATTCCGCCTGCCATTACACTCAATGGAATTTTGACTATACACAATTTTCACTTTACGCGCTGACTGCGGAATGTAACCCCAGCGTAAGATGTGACAGACCTGTACATACAAATAGGATGAACACACTCAATAGATTATAAGCTTTGTAATGATACACATTGAAACACGTTGAAAATAAAACCAACAAAAGGAAGGACATAAAAAGCACAGCCAGTTCCCATGACATGGCTCCAACTTCTCCAGCACAGTCACACTGTGCCATTACCACAGCTTCCATGCCCCACAAGCCCCCCCGAAACACCAGCTTTTCATCAACCGGGTGCACTCAGTGCTCCCAACACAACCAGCCACTGCATCAAACATCCACAACACTAGTGCTGCTGGGGCAGAACTGCTCTGGCGAGGGGACAGCGTTCCAGTTGCAGTGGATGGTCTGTGATGTGTGGGGACGTGTAGCTCAGCCTATGCTGGGAGCCTCACTAGCCCTTGCAGTCTGGGCTTGGCCTCCTGCATCAGCTCAGTGTTTTGGCTCAGACAGCCTCTGCAATGAGCCTGAGTTGAACTTCCCCAGGTTGGACATAGAACACTTCTGAAGAACTTCCTCGTTCTCGTTAATCTAGTTCTGGGCATGACGCTATGCCTGAATGTGTGGAAGTTCATCACATAGGGCCAGATCCTCAGCTGGTGTAAATGGGTGTGTTGAATCCAATGGAGCTTTGTCCATTTAACAACTGGGGATCTGGCTCCATTGATTCCAATAGAGCGATGCTGGTTTACACCAGCTGGGGATCTGGCCCCATTGACTGTCTGCTTCTAGAAGGAACAGTTGTAGATGTGAGCTATAACCATAGCTGAGATACGGACGACACCTTCTCACAGATAAGTAAATAGGTATATCTCTATATTTATTTTATCTCATAGAGCTGGAAGGGACCCTGAAAGGTCATCAAGCCCAGCCCCCTGCCTTCACTAGCAGGACCAAGTACTGATTTTGCCCCAGATCCCTAAGTGGCCCCCCTCAAGGATTAAACTCACAACCCTGGATTTAGCAGGCCAATGCTCAAACCACTGAGCTATCCCTCCCCGCAGTAGCCACACTGTCATCTGGATGAAGGTCTGGGTTTTTATTAAGATATGTTACTTTCCAGAAAGTGTATTCCTGAGTTTAGAATCATAGAATATCAGGGTTGGAAGGGACCTCAGGAGGTCATCTAGTCCAACCCCCTGCTCAAAGCAGGACCAATCCCCAACTAAATCATCCCAGCCAGGGCTTTTTCAAGCCTGACCTTAGAAACCTCTAATGACGGAGATTCCACCACCTCCTGAGGTAGCCCATTCCAGTGCTTCACCACCCTCCTAGTGAAAAAGTTTTTCCTAATATCCAACCTAAACTTCTCCCACTGCAACTTGAGACCATTACTTCTTATTCTGTCATCTACTACCACTGAGAACAGTCTAGATCCATCCTCTTTGGAACCCCCTTTCAGGTAGTTGAAAGCAGCTATCAAATCCCCCCTCATTCTTCTCTTCTGCAGACTAAACAATGACAGTTCCCTCAGCCTCTCCTCACAAGTCATGCGCTCCAGCCCCCTAATTGTTTTTGTTGCCCTGTGCTGGACTCTTTCCAATATTTCCACATCCTTCTTGTAGTGTGGGGCCCAAAACTGGACACAGTACTCCAGATGAGGCCTCACCAATGTTGAATAGAGGGGAATGATCATGTCCCTCGATCTGTTGGCAATGCCCCTACTTATACACCCCAAAATGCTGTTAGCCTTCTTGGCAACAAGGGCACACTGTTGACTCATATCCAGCTTCTCATCCACTGTAACCCCTAGGTCCTTTTCTGCAGAACTGCTGTCTAGCTGCTTGGTCCCTAGTTTGTAGCACTGCTTTCCCCATATCCTTAGTGCCAGTTATCTCCTCATAGAAGGCAATTAGGTTAGTCAGGCATGACTTGCCCTTGGAGAATCCATGCTGACTGTTCCTGCTCACTTTCCTCTCCTCTAAGTGCTTCAGAATTGATTCCTTGAGGACCTGCTCCATGATTTTTCCAAGGATTGAGGTGAGGCTGACTGGCCTGTAGTTCCCCGGATCCTCCTTCTTCCCTTTTTTAAAGATGGGCACTACATTAGCCTTTTTCCAGTCATCCGGGACCTCCCCCAATCGCCATGAGTTTTCAAAGATAATGGCTAATGGCTCTGCAATCACATCCGCCAACTCCTTTAGCACCCTTGGATGCAGCGCACCAAGCCCCACTTGTCCAGCTTTTCTAAATAGTCCTGAACCACTTCTTTCTCCACAGAGGGCTGGTCACCTCCTCCTCATGCTGTGCTGCCCAGTGCAGCAGTCTGGGAGCTGACCTTGTTTGTGAAGACAGAGGCAAAAAAGCATTGAGTACATTAGCTTTTTCCACATCCTCTGTCACTAGGTTGCCTCCCTCATTCAGTAAGGGGCCCACACTTTCCTTGACTTTCTTCTTGTTGCTAACATACCTGAAGAAACCCTTCTTGTTACTCTTAACATCCCTTGCTAACTGCAACTCCAAGTGTGATTTGGCCTTCCTGATTTCACTCCTGCATGCCTGAGCAATATTTTTATACTCCTCCCTGGTCATTTGTCCAAACTTCCACTTCTTGTAAGCTTCGTGTTTAAGATCAGCAAGGATTTCACTGTTAAGCCAAGTTGGTCACCTGCCATATTTATTATTCTTTCTATACATTGGGATGGTTTGTTCCTGCAACCTCAATAAGGATTCTTTAAAATACAGCCAGCTCCCCTGGAGTCCTTTCCCCCCATGTTATTCTCCCAAGGGATCCTGCCCATCAGTTCTATGAGGGAGTCAAAGTCTGTGACCTAAGGCAAAGTGACCTAAGCATTATATTTGTACTACCTTAGGATGAATAGTTACCAGATTAATTGAAGACACCAAGACACTGAAATCTCAGTCCATTCTGATAGTAAGCAACTGCTCAGTATGGGCATTAGGTACGTTCCGTTGGGGCCAGGACTGAAATGGTGCTGGGCCCTCTGCACTGTGATAAATTTCACCCATGAGGAATAAGTTACTTGGGGAAGCAAATGATTATGAGGTGCCAAGGCTGGGAGGTGTGGTGGGGCAGCAGGAAGTGTGAGCAAGGCATGGTGGGAAGATAGCTCTTTCCTGTCTGCAATACTTTTGGCTGATATGATGTCATGTAACAAGATATGTATCAGGTTGGCTTCCTGTGTTGTTTTTCTGAGATAAGGGATCTGCAAAGCTCAGAATCCTCAGAGCTCGTCCTCTCCTGACAGCCTCTGAGTCCCCATGGGAAGCCAAGGTGACAGGAATCTGTCCAGTGAGTGGAATGAAGTTAGTGGGATGAATTCAGGGGTGGATTAGGAAAGTCCAGAAGGGTCTAAATTGATGTAACTTGCAATTACCTCTGGTCCCTCCAATATGAATGTTCCACCAACTGAAATGCTGTCCTGACAGTGAAACCCCCTTAGATTCCCCGGGCTAGATTCTCTGGTGTGTCTGTGCCAAGAGGAATTGTTCATAGAGTCTCAGATTTTAAGGCCAAAAAGGATCATTAGATCCTCAAGTCTCCTCTCCTGTGTAACACAGACCATAGAATTTCATCCAGTTACCCTCTATTGACCCCAGTAAGGGAAGCTTGACTAAAGCATCTTCCAGAGAGGCAGCCAGTCTGGATTTGAAGACTCAGGAGCTGGAGAATTCCCCTCTTGATCTTCATTTTGATACGCTAAACAGGTTGAGCTCTTTGAGTCTCTCACTGTCAGCATTTTTTTCAGCTCTTGAATCATTTTTGTAGCTCTTTTCTGCCCCTTTCCAATTGTTCAACCTCCTTTTCCAAATGTGGACCCTAGAACTGGAGGCAGTATTCCAGTTTGGGTCTCATCAATGCCATATGCAAAGGTGAAATCACCTCCCTGCTCCTACTCACTACTGGGATCACTGCTCAGTCCCTCACCTGTTGGTTGGGAGTGAGCGCCTGTGGTACTTACTCCTTGTGATGTGGCCAGCCCTGGAGCAGGAATTGTTTTACTGGCTGTTTGCTCCGATTCTAGGTGCTGCTTTGTTTTTTCTGTTAAACACACTCCCTTCCGAGCTGCGGGTCTCACTAGGCAGACCACAGCCACCAGTTTTCATGTACTGCATGTTGGGTAATAACAGGAAAGGACTCTATGCTTGTAAAACTAAACTGCTTTTTAATCAAAACAACTATTTCAGATGTGTGAGCACCATAGCTAGAATTCAAGCCATGTGCACACAGACTGACTTCCAGGGGCCTCCTCCAAACTCCTCCCCTCTGCAACCCGTGTTCCTCCCTCCAAGTTCCATGTGTTTGCTAAAGAGTTTGCAAGGTTCTGAGTGTCCCCTAGGAAACGCGGCGTTCCCTTCACTCAGAAGGAATTGAGGTTGCTCATCAGTGCCTCCTGGAGGTGATTGGTCCCTCTCAGGAGTAGGGCTAGCCTTGGGCAAGTATAACAAAAAACAGATGTGACTATCTTTGCATCACTTCACAACTCTTTTGATTCAGGAGCTTTCGGGAGAGTGAGACCATGATCTCAGCAAAGTCAATGGAAAGCAGAAGTGTCAACAGTGAGAGGAGAATGGGGCCCAATGTGATGCTGTGTCCATTAGCACCTGATGATAGCAGACACCATCCCTGGTGATGGGGCAAAGCAAGGGCCCCTCAGGTCCCTATCCCTGTTCTCCAGCCCCACAGAGACTCCTGACCTGTGGGGTTGGTTCATGATAGACCTGAGGGATCTTTCCTCCAACCAGAGTCATTCATCAATATGGATTTCATCCCGTCACACCCTGCAGTCCCCCTCCCTCCAACTGCAGCAGCAGAAAGAGGCTGACACCTGCCCGGGAGCCCAGGATCCTGAATCCCAAAGCCGTGTCCCCCCAGGCATCCTGCCTCCTGCAAAAACCCTCGGCACTGGCTTCCCAGTGGGTTTCACTGTCTCCAGCTCAGGGGAAAGCCCCTCTGGGTCCTTTATAACTGACATCTCTGGGCCCCGGACCCCTGGGTTCCATGTCCCAGGTCAGTGCAGCTGGGTTATAAAGGGGAATGTCTTTGTGCTTGGAAATGACCGGAGTCCCCTCATGTGTGCAGACCCTTCGCTAAGTGCCACAATGTCACTGGAAGTTCCCACTGTGCCTCTGTAGACGGATAAAAGCCTGATCCCGCGGAAGGGAATTTCATGGATGCGAATGAGAAAACCTGTCAGGGCGAGGACCTCCCATCCCTCCCTGCGCCTGGCTGCCCTTGGTTAACTTTTGTTTGATTTGTTGAAAAATTCTGTGGGAATAAGCCCATTTTTGGACCAGTTCTGCACTGCTCCCGCCTTTCCCTTGTCACTGAATTGGGCCCAAGGTCTCACTTACAGTTTTATCCCTTTTCTCATTGCAGATATTGACAAGTGTGAACAAAATGACTCCCTATGTGAACCGCATGGGAGATGCATCAACACTCCTGGGAATAACACTTGTAAATGTCACTTGGGATTTGGGAGGAATCACAAGGATATTTTCAAACTATGCATAGGTAGGATGGGTGAGACCATTTAACAATGATCCCACCACTCATGTCCTCAAGGTGAGGAGAGATACCAGGGTCCACTAGACAGTATATAGGCAACCTGATAGCAAAGTCCTGGGATGGAAAGTAACCAGGCAGAGAGCTCATCTTGGGTAATTAGCTGATGTCCTCCTCTTGTGTCTGTCCACCAGGAGGATAACAACCTACTGCTGCTGCTAGCTAATGAAACTACTCCTTTAACTTACATGGTCAAGGCCTGCGCTGTGGTGCTGAAAGTCTGGGATCAAAACACTGCTGATGACAACTCCATGGTCAGTGATTCAAAACAGCTTCTCAATGGGGCGTCTCTCATTTCCCTTCCCAGATTTTAATGAATGCAGCAGATCCCCAGCCATCTGCGGGCCGGGAGCCGGATGCATCAACACCATTGCGGGGTCACTGGTGTTAGTGCCCAACTGGTCGCATCCCCTCCACCAGGGTCGGGACCTGGGTACAGAACAAAGCCACATGTGAAGGTGAGTTCTCCCCCAGTGAGCAGAAGTGTCTGTATCCAGCAGGTCTCTCTGTGGTGTAAATGGAAGCACATCAAGAGGTCTATGAAGCTGGCTTGCAGGTGAGGATGGGGTAAGAATTAGTTTCTCCCGCCCTCCCAGACAGGGTGCTCTCTAGCGCTGATGCACAGGCTCAAGGCCACCAGCTCCCCTGTGTTTGTAGGGGTATGCCTTAAATTCCTCCGGTCACCTTCTGAAACACTCTGAGCAGCTGAAAGGAGGCAGAAACCCAGGGTCACGTGAGGGACCAAAGGAACTGGAGCAGGAAAAGGGAGATAGGGGAGTGTCAATGGAGGGAGAGAAAGGCAGGGTGAGAGGGGGACGAAATTGAGAAGAGTTTTGCAGCAGGCACTTACTAGACTATTGGCAGCACAGGACTGGCACGCAGACAGAGGGCAGCCTTCACGGTTGGGAAGATAAGGGGATTTTCCCCCCAATCTGATCTGATGTAAAAGCTCTAATGTCTGTGCCTCTCTTTCCGTTGCTCCAATGCCCATCTTTAACTGCAGCCCTGAGTTTGCGGGAGTCATAGAGAGGTGCAGGAACTTCTCTCTGCAGGTACCTTTGAACTGATCAATCATTTGTTGGGTGTTTTGCTCGGTGTTTCTACCAATACTATGGAAATGTCTGGACTAAAAGCTTTGGTGTTTGTATTACGGCACTGCCTAGAAGCACCAGCCAAGATCAGCTCCCCGTTGTGCTAGGCCCTCTCAAAGATGGGTTCACAGACACTTCTTCTCCTCGAGCGCTTGCAAACCAAATAGAGGAAGGATGATTACCCTTGCTTTGCTTAAGCGGAAACTGAGGTGCAGAGAGATTACGGGATCTACCTAGGGGAACCCAGAGTCAACAGCAGAGCCAGGAGCTGGACCCAGATCTCCTGAGTCCCAGTCCTGTGCCTTACCCACAAAGCCATTGTCCTTCAGCATGGGCCAGACCCAACTTCAGAAACTTCAGAGTTAAAAAAGGAACCTCACAAAACTGTTGTAATTATTTTTTTTAAAAAAGCAGGAAGCACCAGAAACCCAGGAAATTCAGAACTACGGCTAAACTAAAAGGAAACCTACTTATCTGAAGGCCAGAAATGGCACCAACAACCTTAACTCTGCCATTCCAATGACACCAAATCACCAATCATGCCTTTTTGTTTGTACCTTTCATAGCTGGAGTTCAATCCTGTAAAGCTTTATGCATATGGTTAGGGTTGGCAGGATCAGGCCTCTGCATGGGTCTAGCGATGCCAGCGAGGGGGAGGTGGCATCAGCTGTGATGCTCTGGCTTCAGGCCATGAAACTGGCCACTGCGCTCCGGTCTCTAGAGTCGAAGACTCAGAATGGGAGTACAGGATCTATAGGTGAAGGGCCTGTGTGGGATAGAAGATTATACAGTACTGTTGGGATATGTAAGGGTTAAGTAGAGACATGGAAAACCGCTTGTGTGCTGGCAAGGTATCAGGGAGTAGGCACAGGCACGCACTATTCCTTCACTTAATAGATAAAGTGTTACCCCTTTCCCCTCCCTTCTCCTTGTTAAGGATTGATAAGTGTTGCAGCTGCATAAGAAATGTGGGGATCTAAAGGATACCTTTTGGGTAAAGAAGTATCATTTTTAATTAATGGAGATATCCTATCTCCTAGAACTGGAAGGGACCTTGAAAGGTCATTGAGTCCAGCCCCCTACCTTCACTAGCAGGACCAAGTACTGATTTTTGCCCCAGATCCCTAAGTGGCACCCTCAAGGGTTGAGCTCACAATCCTGGGGTTAGGAGGCCAATGCTCAAACCACTGAGCTATCCCTCCCCCTCAAATTGCCTCCTTTCCTTTCCTTTCCTAGCTACATAAGCGAGCCCTGGGTCATGGCCCCTTCTTCCTTCCCCTGAGAACTGCAAATTAAGGGAATTTGTAGCAACAAATTACTGCAAACGAATGTATTTTCAAAGTAAAGACGTGTGTGTAATGCTGTAATCAGTCAATAGGGGTGGGTATAATCATAGTATGGGAGTTTCTATTACTTAATAAGGATTTGGGGGGGGGTCGTAGCACATGTAGGTATTTACATACTAACTTAGATAAAAAGAGTGTGCTGTAACTAATCCAGTGCTTACTCGACAATTGGGTCAAGGGGAACAAGTATCATGGTAAAGAAGCCCATACTCATATCTGCCTCTGGGTCAACCTGCTCCTTCTTCAAACATCTGGCGTGACATACAGGATCCCAGGGGAGAGTCGTGCCTGATCACCACATCTCGCCATGAATTCGATGAGTAAGTTGGACAGGACCTTTACTGCAACCCTGGTTACGGAGTTCATTAACAGGTTGGTGGGGGAATGGGGGGGTCCTTATGTGGGTCCCCCCGGGGAACGTCAGGACTCACAGGCCATCCAGGGGTGAGTGAAAGCCTTCCTTACGTTCAGGTGCTCCCAGGCTGTTTTGTTGCAGGCTCTTTGGGAGAGTCTGTCGGGTTCGGTCACAAGCCTTAAAAGTAAAGTGAAAACGTTGTAGCAAATTGCTGAGGATCAGCGCACAGTACATCATCCCAGTGTGCTGTCAGACCGAATGGCTAATAAGTGTATGGGCTCCAAAAGGAGCCACAGTAGGTTGTGTTTTCTTTTTCAAATGGCTGTGTGTTTTAGAAGCAAAAGCTAAAAGTAATCAAAACTCTGGTGGAAATTAATTGTGTCCCTTTTAAGACAGAGACTCTGAGCTACTAATAGCTTTGGATCCAAAAGCAAGCCAGAAAGCATCTGTGTGAGAATGCAAATGACCTAGCTGATGGGAGGGGTGGGGAGAGGGAAAACTCCCCTTAAATAACAGCACAAAAAAGCTGAAAAAAATAAATATACCTGGTCAGCAAACAAGCTATTTGTAAGCAAGAAGACTCAAATTATGGCCCTCCAAAAAAACCAAACAAACAAACAAAAAAGCCAAAAAAAAACCCCTAAGATACACAAAAAAGTATAAAGGTAATTCTTCAGTTTTCCTGCAATCAGCAAAAGAATTTGCAAAAAAAAAAAAAAGGGGGGGGGCATATTTTTAAGTAATAATCTGTCTCCACCAAGAGGCTGGGAAATGTTTATTTTGTTTTTCAAATATTGTGACCAAGCCAGCACCAACGGAAGAAGAACCCAGAACACCGTGGGTCTACTGTTGCAGTGAAGATTGTGTTGTGTGTTTTGTGTTATTTATCTTGTTATTTCATTATTTTGGTAAATATTGTACAAGGAAAATTAATGCATACAGCAGTAAAGGTTAGTGCATGGTATAACCTGCCTGGAAAGTACCGTCTACCCAACAGGGGGAATCGAGTGATGTACCGCGTTCCAGGAGAATACCATCCATTCCCAGTTCCCAAATTCCTAGGGTTCTTTACCTAGTCTTTGACCAGTTGGGGCCCAGCCTGCTGCAATTAAAAAAATATGAAGGATGAAAATGGGTTTATTGCACGCAAATAAAAAGGCACAGAATGAGGGTTAAAAAAAAATGTATAAATTGTTACCTGCATATTACAGGTGGACCTACAAAAGAAAAACCAAGGATTCCCTGGCCTGAAATGGAATAATCCTTGTTGCTAATCACAGTTATCACTATGGTAAACCCTGCCCAGATTCCGCAATGTAAAGTGGCAAAAAAAGGAAACACGTGAACTGTTACACCCCCAAGTGGTGGTAATGAAGCAAAGAAGAACTTTAAGAATTTACTGTGAAAAACTACTACTAATCCCTCATGGGAATTTGGCAATGTTAATACGTAGTATATAAATTAAAGTAGAAATCCTAACCTGGTAAAAAAATATCAAATTTATCAGGAAATATTGCATAGTATTCCTTAAAATATGCAGTTAAGTACATCCCAGTCTGAGCATGAGGTCTCCCCTGGAATGTTGGGAATATGACAATTTAACCACTTTGCAGGATGTAACCTTACAGGTAATTTGGATGCCAAGCTGGAAGAATCCTGATTTAAGCTGGCTGCAGCCCGGAGCTGGAAGTACTTCCTTATGGGCGAACATGTGGAAGCCACTGTGACAGCGGGTGCAACCAAAGCTTGTCAATGTGTCCTTTCAGTCCATTACATGGATGGATGGTACACCCCACAGAATGGTGGGAGGACCGGGTACACCCCAACTGCAGCACATACATAGACGGGTTAAAGCAACAATTTAAATGGTGGGTGAGGGGATATACATGAAATTGTTGCTGCAAAAGAAATCTACGGGCAGTAGGAACCACACCCACAGTGGGTGTATGGAATCTAGGGGACGGTTAAATAACTAAGTAATTAATAAGCCAAAATGTAAAACTTATGTATAAAAATGTAAAATGCTCAACTAGGGGGACTAGCACCTGGGTAATAGTTGCAATAAAATAAAACAGCAACTAAGGTGGTCCCCATAAGCCCTATAAAAATAATAATAATAATAATAATAATAATAAAAAGTTCACTAAAAATAAATAAAAAAATATAAAAATATAAAATAAACAATAATTCAGTTAAGTATTGTTTGTCCAAAAAAATATTTAAATGTTCCCCTCCCCAATGGCTATAAAGGAGCAAACCCAGTGGCCTGTGCCTGGGGTAAACAATTGGGTGTAATGTATATGGGATATAAAGTGTTCCGCTGAAAATATACACCATTCTGTAATATAACACTTAAGAGTAAAAGTGCACCAGCACCTGGCACAATTACACTTATCTACATGCTGCCATTAGGAGTTTAGTGCATGAATGGATCTGTGGAACTCATTGCTGTGGACAATCAAACCAGTGTATTACCGAGAGATCAAGCTGGTTTGGACAATACCCCGTTTCTCTGTAAATATTCAATAAACTCATAATATGAACAAAAGCACATAAACACAGTAGGGGCAGCTCACTGCAACTGCCAACAACTGGACACATTTAAAATATATACTCCAAAATGGTGTTACAAAGTTTTAACCTTGTCAAAGAAGAAAAAGCAATGTTTCTGGTGGTGGCCCAGGTATTAGACTCAAGTCTTGAAAGCCCAGGCCCTTCAAGGAATGAATGCCTTCCAATTGGCTACTAAACTGCCTGCTGATTGTGCTTGGACTGATGTTGCCTGTGCCCTTCAAACAAACCTAATGGACACTCATTCACTTCTTGGTCGTATTACTCATGTTGTAGAAATGTTATTTCTATTAATTGTAATATTAATCATATTTTTGGGGTGCTCAAATTATGTGCTGCCTTAGCCTCTCCCCGAAGGCCATATTTGTAAATTCAGTGGCTTACCCCTTTTTATAACCTGCTTTCTCTCTCTCCTCATAGCATAATCAGTGGACCAAGGTATCAGGCTAGCTGGAGCCAGTGCCTCCAGCCTGAATGCCCCGCTGTTCAGTGTGCAAGAAGGAGGGGCACCTAGGCCCTTCTTTGAAGAGAGTGGGGGAGTGCTGGAATATGTAAGGGTTAAGTAAAGACACGGAAAACCGCTGGTGTGCTGGCATGGTATCAGGGAGTAGGCACAGGCACACGCTATTCCTTCACTTAATAGATAAAGTGTTACCCCTTTCCCCTCCCTTCTCCTTGTTAAGGATTGATAAGTGCTGCAGCTGCATAAGAAATGTGGGGCTCTAAAGGATACTGTGACGGGTTGGATCACAGAAATCCCATTGGGAGCTGCCACCTGAAGTGCCAAGACTACTTCTATTCCTGTTTTCCCTGCCAACTCAGGACTCCAGCACCCTGTCTTGATGAGCCAGACACTCCTGTCTGCTCCAGCACAGACCCAGGGTCTGAATTACTTGCCCCAAAGCTGCAGGTTTACCTGAAAACAGCTCACAGAAGTGTGCTTGTCTTTAGCACTCAGATGGCCAACTCCCAACGGGGTCTAAACCCAAATAAATCTGTTTTACCCTGTATAAAGCTTATGCAGGGCAAACTCATAAATTGTTCACCCTCTATAACACTGATAGAGAGATATGCACAGTTGTTTGCTCCCTCGGGTATCAATACATACTCTGAATTAATTAATAAGTAAAAAGTGATTTTATTGAATACAGAAAGTAGGATTTAAGTGGTTCCAAATAGTAACAGACAGAACAAAATAATTCACCAAGCAAAATAAAATAAAATGCGCAAATCTATGTCTAATCAAACTAAATACAGATAAGATCCTCACCAGTTCCAGAATGCTCCCTTTTACAGGCTAATCTCCTTTTAGCCTGGGTCCAGCAATCACTCACACCCCCTGTAGTTACTGTCCTTTGTTCCAGTTTCCTTCAAGTATCCTGTGGGGGTGGAGAGGCTCCTTCTTTAGCCATCTGAAGACAAAATGAAGGGGTGTCCCAGGGGTTTAAATAGACTTTCTCTTGTGGGTGGAGACCCCCTCCTCACCCTGTGTAGAATCCAGTCACAAAATGGAGATTCGGAATCACATGGGCAAGTCACATGCCCATGCATGACTCAGGACTTGCAGGCAGTAGCCATTACCCATATGCTACCTTGAACATCCTCAGGTAGACTTCTTATGTGGATTGGAGTCTTCCAAGCACTTTTGTTTGTTAAGTGCTTCCTGATTGAGCACCTAATTTGCACATTCCTTTCCCAAGAAGTGACCAAATGTTCTAACTAAGGCCTTGGCTACACGCGGAACTTCACAGTGCTGCTGCGGTATCGCTGCCGCGGCAGCGCTGTGAAGCGCAAGTGTAGTCGCACCACCAGCGCTGCGAGAGAGCTCTTGCAGCGCTGTATGTACTCCACCTCTCCGAGGGGAGTAGCTTGTAGCTCTGCGAGCGAGCGTGAAGCGCTGCAGGCTCTGATTACACTGGTGCTTTACAGCGCTGCACTCGCTGCGCTCGGGGGGGGGGCGTTTTCACACCCCTGAGCGCAGCAAGTTGCAGCGCTGTGAATTGCCAGTGTAGCCAAGGCCTAAGGCTACTTAGAAATCAAGCAATTATACAGCCAATGTTCATAACTTTGAACACACAAATGGTGCCTGCATACAACTAGGATGAACATAACCAGTAGATCATAACCTTTACATAGATATGTTACATGGCATATGTACCAAACCCCTATTCCAGTTATATCATACATACATTTCTGAGCACCCCTCCATAAAGCCTTATGGGGTACACTGTCACAGATACCTTTTGGGTAAAGAACTGTTATCTCCTCCTCCCTTCCTTTCCCAGCTACATAAGCGAGCCCTGGGTCATGGCCCCTTCTTCTCTCCCCTGAGAACTGCAAATTAAGGGAATTTGTAGCAACAAATTACTGCAAAGAAATGTATTTTCAAGGTAATGTCGTGTGCGTAATGCTGTAATCAGCCAATAGGGGTGGGTATAATCATAGTATGGGAGTTTCTATTACTTAATAAGGGGTTTTGGGGTGTCGTAGCGGATGTAGGCATTTACATACTAATTTAGATAAAAAGAGTGTGCTGTAACTAATCCAGTGCTTACTCGACAATTGGGTCAAGGGGAACAAGTATTGCAATAAAAAAGCCTGTACTCATATCCGCCTCTGGGTCAACCTGCTCCTTCTTCTAACAAGTGCATTCAATACAGACACAGAACAGCACCGCCCCCTGCCCCAGGAATTATAATCCAGCCCAGCCAGTGCCCTGAGGAGTATCAGCAAATACCAAAGGTTTTAAATGCAGTACTTGCACCCTGCCCCTAGGGGCAGTCATGCTGAGCCAGGCACTTCTCCCCCCTTTTCTGCCCCTGCCCCAAATGCCACTCCACCAGCTGGGTGAGTGCAGAGGGGATGCAGAACCCCCAGGGAGACACAGCCAGAATGTGGGGAGGGTATACAGGGAGATGGGCCAAGGGGAGGCAGAGAGGGGAGCTCCAAACCATCCCCTTCCCCAACAGGGAAGAACCCCATAGACCTTCACACCCCAGGCAGAGTGGGAGAGGGGCAAGGATCTAGGCCAGAATGGGCGGATTCCCAGGGAAGTGGTTTCACAGTGGGAAGTTCTGTCACTTCCCCCTCCCAGGTACTCAGACTCGGCTCGCCAGGGAACTGCAATGCAGACAGCGAGGCCGTCAGGCTGGGAGCTCAGGAGGAGACGATGGACATTCACTGTAACACAGTCCCCATGGCAATCACACAAGGTACCTGGAGATGCCCAGGGACCAAACTGCAGTCCAGAGTGATTCCCAGAAACTCTAGTCCTGGTTCTATCCTTGCTCTGTCCCCAGGATCCCCAGGCCAGGACCCTCTTCTCTGGCTCCAGCACTAGTGTGGACCTTGCTGACTGAGCCAGTGGTTCTCAGGCTGTCGGCCATGGGACTGTGCAGACACCTTCATTTCTGGTTGTTTCACAGAGGTGGGGGCTCAGATGGCAGATGGCTCAGCAGAGGGGCTCTGTGATATGAAGTGGGCCCAGAGAATGGAAAGGGGAGGGAATTCTTAGCCCAGCTAAACCCCAGGCTGGAGATGAGCATCTCCCTGGGTAGGAACCAGAATAACATTTCCCCTCAACTCCCACTTTCGGGCTGATACGACCTAACTGAGAGTTTGTCCACGTGGCAAGATACTGCGCTGCAAGCCAGGTTGTGACTCTCCAGCGCACCAGCTTGCGGCTCAGTAAAATCCCCTGGGAGCATTGCTGCAGTTCAGGGTGCTATAGCAGTGCCCTCAAGGGATGTTATTGCGCAGCAAGCTGGTGCACCATAGATTCTCCACCTCGCTTGCAGCACAGTAACTTGCAGTGTAGACAAGTCCTGATACTGCTCCTGAATCCTCCAGCACCAGAGAAAGCTCCTCCCAGGCCAACTCCTCTGCTTGTCTTCACTGAGAAAAGTTATGTCTTCGCCTCAGCGTCCTGCAGCTTAATGTTTCCAAGATGGAATGTTTCTCTGGCCTCAGAGGAGGGGTAGCCTGGTCCAGTGGTTAGCCAGGACTCCTGTGTTTGATACCCAATTCTGCCACAGTCTCACTGGTCATTCGGTGTCTCATCGTGTTTAAGGCCAGAAAGAACCATTAGATCATCTGGTCTGACCTTCTGTACAGAACAGGCCCCGGGTATAGAGCCCAATAACTTGTGCTTGTCTAAATTGCCTGGTGCCTTCCAGAAGGGCAGTCGGTCTGGATTTGAAGACAGCATGGGCTGGTGATACCAGTCAGCTCCGTGTTCTTGGGGAACCAGGGTGCAGTATCCAGCCTATCTGACTCATGAAGGACACCACCCCCCAAGCTTCAGCTTGAACCAAAACCGATCAGAAGAAAGACTTACAGAAAGCAATAAAAAGGCAGTGAGAGACGCACCTAAACCCCTCCTGACAAGGGTGACAGGATTAAGGCAACTCCCCTCGCCTCATCTGCATCAAAGATGAGACAGGGAGGCATCTCCATTAGCATACAGAATGGAGAACAGAGATTCCAAGGCAAGAACCGCACTGAACTTTGGGACCAGAAAAGCAGGGACGCACTGCATCATGGGGGATCTCTGCTCCAGAGGTTAATGAACCTATGCCTGCCCACACCCAGCTCAGCAGTTATCAGACCAATTCTAGTAATGAATCCTTGATTGATATCCAAAATACTGAAGTTGCCTGATTGCATTGTGAGCTCCCTTGAAGGAACACCACCCACGCATAGCCAGGAATGATCAGTTCCTATTGTCTAGCCTAAAGAAAACCCTTGAGTCATCAGTGTACCCATAAACAAATCTAGAGTTCTCCCTTGAACCATTGTTGTTTCCCTACAAAAAAAACCCCTACCCATGCTCAAGTAAGTGTTCTGATGCATGGATCCAAACTCTGCATCAGTTCCACTGGGACCTCATCTTCTCCTGACTGATCGTGCTGGGGGCTCTGCCTGTCTCCAGCAATCAGGACCCTGAGCTACCAACATCACCTGGGAACCCCAACCAGTTAAAACTTCATGGAGTGGTGAGACCCCAGCTCACTCTGTCTCTCTGTTTTCTTTTCTACCTCAGGTATAACTTTTTAACCCTGACTTGTTTGATCAGGTCTAGTTTTCTATATCTGACTTTTTGTAACCTTTAAAATGTAACTGTTATGTTGGTTTAGCTCCTTGTGTAGTTATCACTATTATTCAATAAATAACTTTTATGGTTCAGCTGGTTGCTTCTCTCTCTCTCTGAATTTTACTCTTTTGCGTTTTTAGCTTCCCACATTTACTCTGCAGCAACACTTCTTGTACCTAAGCTAAAGATCCCTGTAGTGCCCCAAAATCCTGTGGGGTTTGCTCATCAAGTGGGTTACTACCAGAACAATTGTAATGTGAAAGTCGGGATAGGGACATGCTGACCCTGTGACATACGAGGGTGGCAGCTTGGAAGCGCTGCTCGACGCAGACTACTGAGTCCAGGGGCATATAAGGGTGGCAGCTTGAGAGTGCTGATTGACCCGGGCCACTCAGGCTTGCTCTATTTTTTTGTGTGTGTGTGTGTGTGTGTGTGTGTGTGTGTGTGTGTGTGTGTGTGTGTGTGTGTGTGTGTGTGTGTGTGTGTGTGTGTGTTCATCTGATTCTGAGACTAAGTGACTTGCCCACTATCACCCACAGAATGTGTGGCAGGGCTGGGAACAGAACCCAGGATCTCTGAGCCCTGCTCCCCTGCTCTAACCACTAATCTCTGCTCCCTTCCTGCATCTGGGTCACGGAGCGCTATAACTGGAGAGCTGTGCTAACAAGAATCCCAGTGTGACCCCCCCCAGGCAGGTCTCCCCCATACGCAGCATTTCCCTTCCTCACTGCAGAATCCCTGGACTCTCTGTCTCCCGCAGGTGGTGTGTGCTGTCATTGCTGGCTTCCTACACTACCTCTTCCTGGCCTTCTTCACCTCGATATTCTGGTTCAAGAAGAGACTCATGTCCCCGTTCAGCTACGGATTCCCAGCCCTGGTTATGGCTATTTCTGCAGCATTCAACCCAGATGGCTACAGAACTCCCCGACAGGAAGTGCAGACCCTTCGCCCTCCCCAGTGACACTAAGCTGCCACGAGCACTGTAGTTGACTTGCCCACCTGCCATAGATCTACAGACCTCACCCTACTAATGATCCCAGCTCAACTCCCAGGTCCCAGGCTGGGTTTGTGGTTCTGGTGAATAAGAAACAAACAACCTTCTTCCTGTGTACTAAGCCCTGAGGATCCCCTCTGCCTTCTCCCTCCTCTAAAATGAGGAACTTCCACTAAGAAGGGTGTGGCTTCTTCTAGACACTCCAGGCGAGCTCCTCGGATGGTGTAAATCAGCGTAGTTCCACTGCTTTCAATGCAGCTAAGCCGATTTACATCAGCTGAGTCTCTGGTTCTCCATCAATACTGCACGAATCTCCTAGAGAGAGAGTAATCTGCACACTCTGTTGGCACCAGCAGGCCAGACTTGCTCACATCACTCTCTCTAATCTCTCTCTGTCCCCCCAGGTTCTTATTCCACACGCATCACCATGGTATCTGAGCTTTGAGTGTTTACACCTGTGTAAATCAGGATTAACTCCATGGATTCTTATGGAGTGTCTCTGGATTCACACTGGTATAACTGGAGTCCACACCTGGCTCTGAGACTGTGTTCAAGGTTTTCAGTCTAATCCATTTTTTGTTTGGATTCAGCCCCATCTCTGCTCCAGTGGCTGAAAAGGGGTAATATATTCATATTAATGTCACTGTGCTGAGATAATGCACTTCTTCTTCCTCCCTGCCTGTAGCTGCCAGTTCAGCCTGGAGAAAGGCTTTCATTGGAGCTTGCTGGGTCCAGTCTGTGCCATAATCCTGGTGGGTACCTCCCAGAACCACAGGACCCCATTCTCCTCTGCGACCCCACTGATTTCAGAGGAGCCAGGAGGAGAACATGGCCCATAAAACACAGTGAAAGACTGTTAGGTCCCACATGGCTCATCTGCTTTGGCTAGTCCTGGGATTAGTCCCTGTGCTGTATCCCCAGGCCAGAGCCTTTACTTGGGCACAGCTCCCACAGAAACCTTGAGGACAGCAAGAGTTTGGTCTAGTCCAGTTACTGACCCAAGGAATGAGGAAGGGAAGGGCTGCACCATCCAGTGTTTGGTGGGGGAAAGGCCCTACATTGAGTAGAGTGAAGATGACAAAGTCCATGAAGTTTCTTCCCCAGGTCCCGGGGATACGGAGATTAGTTACAGCCCGAAAGTGGCTAGAGCCTAGAGATAAGAGCTGGAAACTCTGACTCAGATCCTGCTCTCAGTTACACTGGTGTAAACAGACCCCACTGGAGGCTGGAGTCACTTCATTTTTAACTCTGAGCAGAATCTGGCCTCTGTGATCCCATTGATCCATCTCAGCCCTGGCAGTGCCATCAGCTCCGTGCACGGGGAGGGACTGAGAGCTGCCAGAGGATATTACAGGAGAGGGGATGAGGGTCCCTGGTTCTGCAGCGTTGGATTGGTCCCCTGGGATCGTTCTCTGCCTCAGCTGAGCAGTCATCGGCCCCAGATGAAACGTTTTACAGGAAATATTTCCCGCTGTTTCCACAGATAAATGTGATGTTCTTTGCCCCGACCATGTGGATCTTGAGAAACAGACTCTCCCCCCTCAGCGCAGATGTGTCCACTCTCAAAGACCACCGTTGCAAAGGCAACAAAGCAATCCTGGAGGGTCAGATGCCTTGGTTTGGAAGTTCCTTGGCCTGCAGAGGGAGTGGGAGATTGCAGGAGGGGAACAGCATATCTAGGATCCATGGGAACAAATTCCCAGTGTGTTTGCGTTGACAGTAACCCTGTTCCACACAGGAAAGCAGGTGCCGGTAACTCCACCCTACTCTGCCCAGATCCTCCTACCCAATTGCTCTCCATAAGGTTATTGTAATGGGATCTCTCCATCTGTCTTTATCCAGGTTACTGACCTTTAAAGCCATCGCCCAGCTCTTCATTCTGGGCTGCACATGGAGTCTTGGTCTCCTCCAGGTCGGCCCAGCAGCCACAGTCATGGCGTATTTATTCACCATTGTCAACAGCCTGCATCATCTGGTCATCTTCCTGGTGCACTGTCTCCTCAATCATCAGGTAACACCCACGGCCCGTCAGCGCCCACCCAGCACCTTCACCGGCCTCGCGGTGGCCATGTCTGATCTCAGCATTAGTTACATAGTGCAGTGACTGTGTCCCTCACTCTCCAGGTGAGAGAGGAGTACAGGAGATGGATCAAGGGATTCTGAACGTCCAGCACGAAATCTCAGACATCCGATCTATCCATGTCTGCTGTCCCCACCACCAGCACCAAGACGGCTAGAGGTCCTCTGCTCTGTTCCAGTACCAGCCTGTGAAAGAGTCATCTCTAGCTGGGTCTCATTACTGCTCTAACGGTACTTTGTCCCCTGAGCGAGCCAGGATTTGTTATAAGCCAGCTGGGAATGTCATTAAGAGTGTTAGTCAATCCCATCCTGATTGAGGGGTATCCTACATGTCTTAGGCATCAACACCGAACGCTCCTTTCCTAGCAGCTCCACATTCCCTCCCCTTGTCTCCCCTGAGAACTCTATTGGTCATTGATTGTCGACTGTGTGTGTGGTGTTGGCACTTGCAATGTAATGAGCTGGACGTATTGGATCAGGATTGTCTCCTGGGACTGAAACCTTGTCGGTCCAGATGTGTACGGGGAGATTTTGGCAAACCAGTAAAGTGCCTGAAACCACTATGGCTTATTGCTAAAAGCAACCTAGTCAGCAGGCTGTAAAGTGGCCATGCAGCTTGACCAAGGCAGGAGGGGAGGGGGGCTGGGGTGCCACAGAAAGGGCAGCTTGACCCCATGTCCTTCCTGATAAGAATTGTGTTGAAGTTGCTGATACATGCATTTTAGGAGAGCAGGATGTGCCCCAGGAATGTCTATTGGGGCCTCAAGGCTGCAAACTCTGGAAAAACCCACACCGGGTTAATCAATAATCAGAAGGAACCTCTTGCCTGACCATTGAAACTGCTTACTGAACAAGTTTTCTTTAAGAGACGTGTATCAGAGGGGTAGCCGTGTTAGTCTGAATCTGTAAAAAGCAGCAGAGGGTCCTGTGGCACCTTTAAGACTAACAGAAGTATTGGGAGCATAAACTTTTGTGGGTAAGAACCTCACTTCTTCAGATGCATGTCTTTAAGAGACATGTCATTCTATTACTAATGTATAAATAAGGGGGGAAAGTTTGAGGTAGTTGGACTCTTTTGGACTCTCCCTCTAGATACATCTTGCGGTCCCCACTGGCAGACGGAAGATTTGGCCACCGGAAGCTTGCCGCTGTTTCACTTGAGAGCCACACTCCGCTTTGGTAATTATCAAGGGTTGGGGGTGTTTTACTAACCTGTTGCGGACGTGTGTAAATGCTTGAGACTAAGTAAAGTTTAGCTTTAAGTGAAAGCACTGTTGGGTTGTCCTGTTTGTGCCAGCTATCTATCGGTCGGACGGCCGTGTCTCCCCTGATTTGTTTCCTGACACCACCTCGCACAGTGTAAAAGTTATCAAGAGCTTTGGGTTGAAAGAACCCCAGGTAACAGATGGACTCTGCCTAGTGAGCAGTCAGCACTTCGAGGAATATCCTTTAGGTCCTTTACCCGTATTGAGTAAGGATCCGGGAGCTTCGATTTTTGTCACCAATTTGTACATGACGCTCACAGGGGCTTCAGACCCCATCATCATGTTGCTGCTTTTCTTTCCAGGAATGAAGAACATGGAGGAAAAGGGCAGATTCTTGCATCTGACACACCTCCCTACTCCAGTCCAGCACGAGACACTGAAGCCTTTGCATGGAAGACAAAATTGTTGCTTTATTGAAAACAGCTGATAGCTGCTACTTGTTGGTTTATCTGTGTGTGAGGTGGGAGCTGGGGAAGAGAGAGGACTCTGTCTCTGCTGAGCATGATAAGCCCTCTTAGAACCCCACCAGGAGCTGGACCAGTCCACATTTCTGACAGGAGGTGCATGTGGGGGAACAGACAATTCCCTGGAGTGTTAGTAGCAGGTACAGATGGAGCACATTCACCATCACCTCCAGCTAATATGTCAGACGTGTTAGTCATGTAAAAGGGGAGATGTTTTGTTGGAGGCAGGAGGACAGTTTTATCGACAGGTCAGTTAAAGCAGGATGCACAGCTCCTGAGCTTGGAGGAAATCCATGAACCTATTAAGTTTGAATCTGATGAGGACGTCTGGTGAGGAGGCAGAACCTGAATCCACCATGAGGATGAGGAATGGCGCCAGGAGCACATTTGCAATTGGGGAACCTTTTGCCCTTCACACAGATTGGCTCGGAGTCTTGGTTAATCTTAACGCACATGTTCCACACCCAGAATCCATGGGGTGTCTGTGTATATTTTAATGTCATGCACTGCATACCCCTTCCACATATGGGGCAGCTGTGGCAAAACCAAGAACAGACTGCAGATCTGCCATCCCACTCCACAGTCATAGCCACGTGACCATCCTGCAGCTCAAGCAGTGAGCTGAGACCTACATTAATCAACAGTTCATTGTGCAGCTACATCTCAACCCAGCCCCTATTACCGCCAAAGGCCAATGTGCAGTGAAAGAGGTGCAAATTAAATCTATTTTTAGAAAAACGTACTGAGTTAGGCCCTGAGCACACCTCCTTTTTGGAAGTTCACAGCCACTTTTTCTGCAGCTCTTCCAAAGTGAGCAAGACCGCTGCGCTGCCTGATACCCTGAATCTACAGGGACCATTAGGCAACATCTCTTTTGAACGACAAAGCTGATTTTCATCAGCTGAATATCTGAATGGTGCTGAGGAGATAGGAGAGATATGGCAAAAGTCCAACGTCTTAACCAAAAAACCATCCTAAGGCAGCAGAACTGAATTTAGCTCCTGATTCTGCTACAGGCTCCCTATGTGACTTTAGCCAAGTCACCTGATCCCCTGTCCCCCCGCTGCCTAAGGGCTGGTCTTCACTACCCGCCCGGATCGGCGGTAGAAAAATCGATCTTTCAGGGATCAATTTATCGCATCTTGTCGGGATGCGATAATCGATCCCCGAATCGATGCGCGTACTCCACCAGCCCAGGTAGGAGTAAGTGCCGTCGACGGGGGAGCCGTGGCGGTCGATTTGCCGCTAAGTCGGATCAGATACGTCGAATTCAGCTATGCTATTCCCGTAGCTGAATTTGCATATCTGAAATCGATTCCCCCCCCCCCCCGTAGTGTAGACGTAGCCTTACAGGGGTAATAATACTTCTGCTCTCCCACCTTGTGTCCATCTTGTCTACTTAGCTCATAAGCTCTTTGGGACAGGGATTGTCTGACTATGTATGTACAGCACCAAGCATAGTGGGACTGTATGTGCCCAGATAATATAAATAAATACTGGTGAACAGAAGTGGGCTGACACCGTCACTGCTCTCAGTTTGGAGAAGTTTCTTATGGAAAGATGACATCAGTGAATTTCATAATGTTTTGGGAAAAGCCCGGTTTGAAAACAAATTTTCTTTTAAAAAAAAAGTTGAAGAACATTTAGTGGTGCAGTGACAGCGCTGGAGCTGAAAATCCATTACAGGCCAGGTCCTCAGCTGGGGTAAACTAGTGCATTTTCAGGGATCCTTCTGGGCCGTGGGAAGCAGACAATAGCCATGAAGCAGTGTGCTTCAGCCATGTCCTCAGCAGCACCTCCACCCCACCAGTCACAACCCCCATGCCAAGGCTGGGAGCGGGGCTAATGTAGAGATTTTATGCCAGCTCTACAGCAGCCAGGAAGGACTCCTGCACAGGAGGGCTAATCACAGGGCCATTTCTGCCCACTTTAAAGCTCCTTTACACTGCCAGATTGGCACAAAGAGGCTTTAGAATTGGGCCCTAGGTTTCCAGGACAGGCCGACCGTGATAACAAACCCTCAAACCAAAGAAGCAACAAAGGTCCATAAGCAGGTTATTTTATTATTTACTCATTACAGTGAAACAGCAGAGCTAGCTCACACACATAGCAAGCGAGCACTGTCCCCCGCCCTGCCCCATGGTGTGCTTTCCCCAAGAAATAACTGCTCTCTGACCTGGGATCTGGCCCTTTAAATCTGGGAGAGATACCCAGCTACAATCCTAGGGTGGCCTTTGAATTCAGGAGTTGTGGATTTGGATCAGCGAGAGGATTTAGTCCAATCCGGCTTCCCCTTCCAGGTTGTGTATGTAGTTGCAATGCAGAATGGCGGCTGAAGCACCTGCCCCACTGGCACAGCAAAGCCGGCTGTATGATAAACATCAGTGGTTGGAGAGGTGATTGTTTCACAGAGATGAAGTGGAGGGGTCTCCCCAACTCACCTGCCAGCAAAACAAATATACATTGAGTGTCAATCTCATGGGAAAACTCCAGTCAACTTCAATGGGATCAGGACTGGGTCCTTATTCAGGAATAGTGCAGAGTCTGCAAAATTCAGCCAGCCTCCACTGAAGTGACATCACTTGCAGGAAAATAACTTTAAAAAACTAGACAAAGCCCAATCCCTTCCCCCACCCATGCACAGGTAAGCCATAAAGTAGCAGTTTATAGAATCATAGAACATTAGGGTTGGAAGGGACCTCAGGAGGTCATCTAGTCCAATCCCCTGCTCAAAGCAGGACCAACACCAACTAAATCATCACAGCCAGGGCTTTGTCAAGCCGGACCTTAAAAACCTCTAAGGATGGAGATTCTACCACCTCCCTAGGTAACGCATTCCAGTGCTTCACCACCCTCCTAGTGAAATAGTGTTTCCTAATATCCAACCTAAACCTCCTCCACTGCAACCTGAGACCATTACTCCTTGTTCTGTCATCTGGTACCACTGAGAACAGCCGAGCTTCATCCTCTTTGGAACCCTCCTTCAGGTACCGGAAGGCTGCTATCAAATCCTCCCTCACTCTTCTCTTCTGCAGACTAAATAACCACAGTTCCCTCAGCCTCTTCTCGTAAGTCATGTGCCTCAGCCCCTTAATCATTTTTGTTGCCCTCTGCTGGACTCTCTCCAATTTGCCAACATCCCTTCTGTAGTGGGGGGACCAAAACTGGACACAGTACTCCAGGTATGGCCTCACCAGTGCCGAATAGAGGGAATAATTACTTCCCTCGATCTGCTGGCAATGCTCCTACTAATACAGCCCAATATGCCTTTGGCCTTCTTGGCAACAAGGGCACACTGCTGACTTGTATCCAGCTTCTCATCTACTTTAATCCCGAGGTCCTTTTCTGCAGAACTACTACTTAGCCAGTCGGTCCCCAGCCTGTAGCAGTGCATAGGATTCTTCCGTCCTAAGTGCAGGACTCTGCACTTGTCCTTGTTGAACCTCAGATTTCTTTTGGCCCAATCCTCCAATTTGTCTAGGTCACTCTGGACCCTATCCCTACCCTCCAGTGTATCTACCTCTCCCCCAAGCTTAGTGTCATTTCCGGACTTGCTGAGGGTGCAATTCATCCCATCATCCAGATCATTAATAAAGATGTTTAACACAACTGGCCCTAGGACCGACCCCTGGGACACTCTGCTTGATACCAGCTGCCAACTAGACATGGAGCCATTGATCACTACCCGTTGAGCCTGACAATCTAGCCAGCTTTCAGTCCACCTTATAGTTCATCAGGGCTGGCTCCAGGGTTTTGGCCGCCCCAAGCAGCCAAAACCACAAAAAAAAAAAAAAAGCCGCAATCACGATCTGCAGCGGCAATTCGGCGGGAAGTCCTTCACTCCGAGCCGGAGTGAGGGACCGTCCGCCGAATTGCCGCCGAATACCTGCACCTGCCGCCCCTCTCCGGAGCGGCCGCCCCAAGCACGTGCTTGAGAAGCTGGTGCCTGGAGCCGGCCCTGGTTCATTCATCCAATCCATATTTCTTTAACTTGCTGGCAAGAATACTGTGGGAGATCGTATCAAAAGCTTTGCTAAAGTCAAGATATATCACATCCACCACTTTCCCCATATCCACAGAGCCAGTTATCTCATCATAGAAGGCAATCAGGTTGGTCAGGCATGACTTGCCCTTGGTGAATCCATGCTGACTGTTCCTGATCACCTTCCTCTCCTCCAAGTGCTTCAAAATGGATTCCTTGAGGACTTGCTCCATGATTTTGCTGCGGACTGAAGTGAGGCTGACCAGTCTGTAGTTTCCTGGGTTCTCTTTCTTCCCTTTTTAAAATCTGGGCACTATATTTGCCTTTTTCCAATAGTCTGGGACCTCCCCCGATCACTACGAATTTTCAAAGATAATGGCTAATGGCTCTGCAATTGCATCAGCCAACTCCCTCAGCACCCTTGGATGCATTAGATCTGGACCCATGGACTTGTGCATGTCCAGCTTTTCTAAACAGTCCTTAACCTGTTCTTTCACCACTGAGGGCTGCTCACCTCCTCCCCATACTGTCTTGCCCAGTGCAGCAGTCTGGGAGCTGACCTTGTCTGTGAAGATGGAGGCAAAAAAAGCATGGAGTACTTCAGCTTTTTCCACATCTTCTGTAACTATGTTGCCTCCCCCATTCAGTAAGGGTCCCACACTTTCCCTGACCTTCTTGTTGTTGCTAACATACCTGTAGAAACCCTTCTTGTTACCCTTCACATCCCTTGCTAGCTGCAACTCCAATTGTGCCTTGCCCTTCATGATTACACCCCTACATGCTCTAGCAATATTTTATACTCCTCCCTAGTCATCTGTCCAAATTTCCACTTCTTGTAAGCTTCCTTTTGGAGTTTAAGCTCACTGAAGATTTCACTGTTAAGCCAAGCTGGTCGCCTGCCATATTTGCTATTCTTTCTGCACATTGGGATGGTTTGTTCCTGCGCCCTCAATAGACTTCTTTAAAATACAGCCAGCTCTCCTGGACTTCTTTACATATCAGTTCTCTAGGGGAGTCTAAGTCTGCTTTTCTGAAGTCCAGGGTCTATATTTTGCTACTCTTTCTTCCTTTTGTGAGGATCCTGAACTCAACCATCCCATGGTCACTGCTGCCTAGGTTGCCACCCACTTCTACTTCCCCTAACAATTCTTCCCTGTTTGTAAACAGCAGGTCAAGAGGAGCACGGCCCCAGTTAATAGAGGCTGCTCTAAATAAACCAGAAATGTCCACTTCCAGACAACGGTTGTGGTGTGTCGTGCTGGGACTGGAGCAGGGAGGTTTTTCCAGATATAAGACTTCACTTTTCCCTCCAGACAAACCTTCTGGATCCTTTCCAGTAGAGATAATGGAGCCAGAGGAAATTCCATCCAGTTCTAACTCTTCATTGGGGATGGCCCATCTGCACTGACAAGATTTCCACCCAGGTTTTGATTTGTGAGCTTCCCCATTTGGATAGTTACCTGAATGTGTGTCAAAGCCAACGCCTTCCCAGCTCATTCCACAGCGAGTGATGAATGGAGTTTGCAAAGAAGCAAAGGGAAGGGAACGTGGAGGTGCACAAGAAAGGAGGGGTTCTGTGCTGGGGTCTAGGAGACATGGGATTCCCCTTTGATTTGGATGTAACTGAATCTCACTAAGACTCCCAATGCCGTTCTCAGATGGATAAAAACACTCAGGGGACAAGGCACCTCAGGAGCTACAACAGACCCGGATGGATGCGACTTTTGGATGCTGGTATTGGAACAGAATAGAGGATCTCTTACCATCTTGGTGCTGGTAGTGACAGCGGACACGGATAGACTAAAATTTTGAGTTGGGGGGCTGGGTTTTCTTGTGCTTTTAATCCATCTCCTGTACTCCTCTCTCACCTGGAGAATAAGGGACATGGTCACTACATCATGTAACTAACACCCTCAGACCAGGCCACTGCTAGGCCCGTGAAGTCACTGGGTGGCTGATGACGCGCCACGGGCATTACCTGGCGATTGAGGAGACAGTGCACCAGGAAGATGAAGACTCCCTGCAGGCTGTTGACAATGGTGAATAAATATGCCATGACCATTTTTGCTGAGCCGACTTGTAAGAGACCAAGACTCCAAGTGCAGCCCAGAATGAATAGCTGGGCGATAGCTTTAAAAGTCAGTAGTCTGGATAAAGGCAGACGGAGAGATCCTGTTATAACGACCTTGTGGTGACTGAGTCAGGGGGCTCTCGGCAGTGTGGGGGAAAACAGCTGGCACCCGCTTTAGTGTGTCTTAGGGTTACTGTCAAGACGAACACAATGGCAACTTACGCCTATAAATCTCAATTACAATATTGTGCCCAACCATCTTCCCCCCACACACACCTTCCCCTCCCACAGGTGGCTCTTCCAAAGCAAATGGTTCAACCTCTCATTACGTGCATGCCACACTCTGAATGTGCTGCAGGACTTACTGCAAGAGCCTCACTGATCTAGCAGTCTCTTCCGTACCATTACTTCCACTGACTTTAGCGGGCTTTGGAACAGACTGCAACTGTCATCTCAATATCCATCCAGGGACCAACATGATGCACATGGCAGAAAAGTATCTCCCATGAGGATCCTTTACTGCCATAGACCTCTCCTCTCCTCTCTCCTAACCTGAGCCTTCAATTGCCACCCTGGCTGTGCTGTGTCTAATTTAAGGTCCAAAACAGCATACCCTTATTCATGCAAATTGTCCTTATTTTGGCAGATGGTCCCGTGATGTGAATTTATCAGCTCCTTGGGCAGTGAGACTGTTACTCTCTCATCGAGCAGAAAGTCGCCAAGATAACCTGGAAACCCTACAGTGGCACAAAATGAGCTCAAACTAGCTACGGGAATAAAAGGAAACAAGAAGACTTTTTATCAATACATTAGAAGCAAGAGGAAGACCAAAGACAGGGTAGGCCCACTGCTTAGTGAAGAGGGAGAAACAGTAACAGGAAACTTGGAAATGGCAGAGATGCTTAATGACTTCTTTGTTTTGGTCTTCACCGAGAAGTCTGAAGCAATGCCTAACATAGTGAATGCTAATGGGAAGGGGGTAGGTTTAGCGGATAAAATAAAAAAAGAACAAGTTAAACATCACTTAGAAAAGTTAGATGCCTACAAGTCACCCGGGCCTGATGAAATGCATCCTAGAATACTCAAGGAGCTAATAGAGGAGGTATCTGAGCCTCTAGCTATTATCTTTGGAAAGTCATGGGAGATGGGAGAGATTCCAGAAGACTGGAAAAGGGCAAATATAGTGCCCATCTATAAAAAGGGAAATAAAAACAACCCAGGTAACTACAGACCAGTTAGTTTAACTTTTGTGCCAGGGAAGATAATGGAGCAAGTAATTAAGGAAATCATCTGCCAACACTTGGAAGGTGGTAAGGTGATAGGGAATAGCCAGCATGGATTTGTGAAGAACAAATCATGTCAAACCAATCTGATAGCTTTCTTTGATAGGATAACGAGCCTTGTGGATAAGGGTGAAGCGGTGGATGTGGTATACCTAGACTTTAGTAAGGCATTTGATACGGTCTCGCATGATATTCTTATCGATAAACTAGGCAAATACAAATTAGATGGGGCTACTATAAGGTGGGTACATAACTGGCTGGATAATCGTACTCAGAGAGTTGTTATTAATGGTTCCCAATCCTGCTGGAAAGGCGTAACGAGTGGGGTACCGCAGGGGTCTGTTTTGGGACCGGCTCTGTTCAATATCTTCATCAACGACTTAGATATTGGCATAGAAAGTACGCTTATTAAGTTTGCGGATGATACCAAACTGGGAGGGATTGCAACTACTTTGGAGGACAGGGTCATAATTCAAAATGATCTGGACAAATTGGAGAAATGGTCTGAGTTAAACAGGATGAAGTTTAACAAAGACAAATGCAAAGTGCTCCACTTAGGAAGGAAAAATCAATTTCACACATACAGAATGGGAAAAGACTGTCTAGGAAGGAGTACGGCAGAAAGGGATCTAGGGGTTATAGTGGACCACAAGCTAAATATGAGTCAACAGTGTGATGCTGTTGCAAAAAAAGCAAACATGATTCTGGGATGCATTAACAGGTGTGTTGTGAGCAAGACACGAGAAGTCATTCTTCCGCTCTACTCTGCTCTGGTTAGGCCTCAGCTGGAGTATTGTGTCCAGTTCTGGGCGCCGCATTTTAAAAAAGATGTGGAGAAACTGGAAAGGGTCCAAAGAAGAGCAACAAGAATGATTAAAGGTCTTGAGAACATGACCTATGAAGGAAGGCTGAAAGAATTGGGTTTGTTTAGTTTGGAAAAGAGAAGACTGAGAGGGGACATGATAGCAGTTTTCAGGTATATAAAAGGGTGTCATAAGGAGGAGGGAGAGAACTTGTTCACCTTAGCCTCTAAGGATAGAACCAGAAACAATGGGTTTAAACTGCAGCAAGGGAGGTCTAGATTGGACATTAGGAAAAAGTTCCTAACTGTCAGGGTGGTTAAACACTGGAACAAATTGCCTAGGGAGGTTGTGGAATCTCCGTCTCTGGAGATATTTAAGAGTAGGTTAGATAAATGTCTATTAGGGATGGTCTAGGCAGTATTTGGTCCTGCCATGCGGGCAGGGGACTGGACTCGATGACCTCTCGAGGTCCCTTCCAGTCCTATAATCTATGCATCTATGTGCTCAGCTGTATGGTGGCAGCAATCTGTGGGGAATCCCACAGGAATTCCCATACAGGAGGCTCACTGGACCCTTCTAGTAGATTTAGTGCTGTCCTACCTGGTGTCTTTGAGAGTGGACACATCTTCATTAAGGGAGGAGAGTTTGTCTCTCAGGATCCAGAGGGTTACAAGAAAAAATGTTAAGTTTATCTGTGGAAACAGCATGAAATATTCCTTGTAAAACATGCCACCCAAGGCCAGTCTCTCTGGGATGAGACGGCTGCAGAGCAGTGACTGCTCGTCAAGGTGGGTCATGCACCATTCCCTGCCAGACCTTGGTCCCAGGCTGTGCAGGGAACTATTGGAATAGGCAGGGCTGCAATGCATCACATGTGATCATACAGCCAGAGGGCCACATTCTGCTCTTATCTGAATCTGGAGTGACTCCACTGATTCCAATGGGGTCTGCAGTTATTCCAGATTTAGTGCCATGTGATTTGGCCCAAAGCTTCTAGATCCCGTCTATAGAGTATTCCCTTCAATTCTGAGACTGCTATTAATTCTTAATCCGCTGCCTGAGATGGGGAGGAATCTGCAAGGACATTTACTACCTTTATCTCTTGTAACACATGTACCCTTCCTGCAACACATGTACCCTTCCATCCTCAAACTCCCCACACTGCAGCCACCTTCCCTTCCCCCATCACTTAGATTATTTACCAGCCAGGCTGGACAAGGCAAGGGACAAAACTATCCTCATTCCGGCAGAGGTCCCACTTGCTTCCATGGCAGCATTGCATTAGTAATGACATATCATAATTATTATTAATCATATTATGGTTAATATAGCACCTAGAGGCTCCAGCTGAGACTGCACTGGGTTCTGTACTCACACCTAGAAAGGGGCAGCTCCTGTCCTGAGCATTTGTTTGCAAAATAACTAGGCAAGACCACAGGCACCAGATTCCCCCGAGCCCCAGAGTGCTCAACTCCCTGCTCGGCCCCAGGCCCCACTCCCACCTGACCCCTTCTCCCAAGTCCCCACCCCACCTCTTCCCACTCCCGTTTGTTCCCAGCCCCGCCACCACCCCCACCCCACCCTTCTCCAAGCCCCTGCCTCTTCCCACACAGTTCTGCCCCCTTCCTCCCAGCTCCTCCTGCACACCACAGAACAACTGATTGCGGCAGCGGGATGGAGGGGAAGGAGTTGATCAGTGAGGCTGCTGGCAGGCGGGAGGCACGGGGCGGGTAGTGGGGGAGCTGGCTGCCAGTGAGTGCTGAGCATCCACTAATTTTTTTCAGTGCCTATGGGCAAGACAGACAAAGGGTGGGAGGAGAAACAGAGGTACAGCGAGGGGAAGCTACTTCCCAAGTTAACACAGCAGGCCAGTGGCCGAGTCAGGTCTCCTGACTCACAACCCAGTGCCCGACCCATTCACCCTGACTGCCTCCATAGAATCTAGGCTGTTGTGTTAGGGGGAAATCCTGCACTGGCCAAAGAGGGGTGGATGACATAGGATCTTATAGGACTCTTTCATCTTAAATTCTCTGGGAGATATTCTTCTCTTGGCTCCACTGGAGTCCACAGGGTTGCAGAGGTGAGAGGAGAATGGGGCCCTGTGGTTCTGTGAGGTACCCACCAGGATTATGGCACAGACTGGTCCCAGGAAGCTCCAAATAAAGCCTCTCTCCAGGTTGAGCCAGCAGCTAAAGGGAGGAGAGATGGAGAGGTACAGTGACATTAACATGAATTCTTAGTAATTTTGGCTGCTGGGGTAGAGAAGCAGATTGTTCCAGGGTAAATATAGATTCAAAGGGAATTGCTCAAAAGTTCTGGAGTGTCTCAAAACCACATTCTGATTTTAGAGGGCCTGAAATCAGTGGAATTACTCCATATTTACACTAGTGTAAGTGCTCTAGTGCTCAGATGCTACAGTGACTGGCATGGAATAGTCTGGACAGCTATGTCCCAAGGTGCTCTGAGATGATGCATCCCATTGTAGAGAAGTTCAGGACCCCTGGGTGATGTGGGGGACACAGGGGTTTGGTGGATTTGAGGGGGATTGTCAGGACTTTGTACAAAGCATTGAGGACATTGAGGACATTTTCCTGCCCACTCAGTACCACAAAAAAAAAAAAAAAAAAAGCCAGGGATCTAGAGTCAAGCTGGCTTATGCCTCCATCCTCATTATCACTAGTGACTCTGAGCCATGGGAGGTGTATTATTGGGGTGCACTTTAACTACACTCCTTGGGGGCTCAGTCTTACTGGTGAGGGGGGAAAGGTCCCAGCTTTGGCAGTCACATTGCAGGTGGAGTTACTAGTGAAAGACCTCAGCCAAAGTCAGATTTGGTGTAGCCCAGTGCAACCGCATGGAAGTCACATCCTGACTCCCCTTCGGGATGGACTTGGCACTTACTATTGGGGAGTCCCATAGCCATCTGAGTTGAGTGCTGCAGAAATAGCCACTATCAGGGCTGGGGATCCGTAGCCGAACAGGTACATGAATCTCTTCTTGAACCGGCTGGCGCTGGTGTAATTCACGACCTTCAGGTTCCTGACGGTGAGGAAGAGGTGCAGCCCCTCCAGGAACATCCAGGTGAAGCAGGCCAGGAAGAGGTAGTGTAGGAATCCAGCAATGACAGCACACACCACCTGAGGACAGGACAAGACAGAGCTCTGGGACTTTGCTTCTGGGAAGGGAAATACTGAATTTGGAGGTGGGGGGACTTTTGTGAGGATCACATAGGGTTTTTTATTAACACATCTCTCCAGTTACAGAGCTCTCCCAGAGACAATACGTTCTTCAGTCTAAGGGGGGCTTGTCTACGGGCAAACTGGCTGGCCCTTTCAATCATTCAGAGTCCAGCCCGGTCCTGATCTCCACTCAGAAAAGATGGTTTCTGGGAGTTGTAGTTCCCAAATGAATCATGGAAATTGTTGGATACTGTGAGGAATCCTAGGAAAGGGTGCAGGGATATAAACAAGTTCCTGGTCCTCATAATAGGGAGAGACGTGGAGGGTGTAGGTTCTCTTCTCTATATCTGCTTTAGGGTATAGGTGTCTTGCATCTGCCCATCAGTGTGGGGGCAGAGAGGACAGGCAGGGGACTGTGACTCTGGAAATGGGGGTTCCTTTGTCTGAGTGATGGAGCCAACAAAGAAAAGGGAAGGTTTTCACCCATAGAGATTTCTTTTGGAGGGGAGTAGATAATTATTTCTGTGGGACTAAAGAGCATGGAATAAATGTTACCATCCAGCTGAGGGTATAAAAAGGTGCTGGGGTGAGGGGAGCTTTAGAAATGCTGACAGAGGATCTGGACACAGCTCAATTTTAAACCAAGAATAAAAGTGGATAAAAGACCTGAATGCTGGTGCGGGTCACCGCGGTGAGGAAGAGCAGGTTGGCCAGGAAGAGGCAGAGGCAGAGCTGCAGGTGGATGGAAGTGCTGATGTTGCGGATGGAGCGGCACAGGAGGAAGGTGAGGATGGCGAGGAGGAGACACAGCAGGGAGAGGGTCAGTCCCATGTAGGTGATGATGGTCAGTGGGTAACTCTCCTGTAACACAGCAGAGGGAGAATCACCAGTGAGCCCTATGACCCTATATGGAATATGGGTGAGCATTTATATTATGCAACAGAGTCCTGTGGCACCTTTAATACTAACAGATGTATTGGAGCATAAGTTTTCGTGGGTGAATACCCAATACATCTGTTAGTCTTAAAGGTGCCACAGGACACTCTGTTGCTTTTTACAGATCCAGACTGACACGGCTACCTCTCTGATACATTTATATTATGGATACCAATATTACAAAATTGCAATGAATCTTACAAGGTATGCCATGTAAGATATCAGTAGAAAAGTGATGATTTACTAAGTATGAGAATCTTGTTTATATGTATGTATCCTCTTTGCATCGTGAGTTATAAATGTGTGATATATCTCTGCTGTGTTTCTGGGTGACCCCCCAGACAGATTGGCATCAGCACTATCCAGTCTGTTTGATGGCCCATCAAGGGTCAGCTATACCGGCATTTCTAAAATTGGGGTCCATGAGCCCCGCTGACCAAGTCCTCCACCTCCCTCCCAGTGTCTTCTGCACGCTGGGGAACAGCTGTTCAGAGGCATTGAGGAGGCGCTGGGAGGGAGGGGAAGTGGGAGGGGAGGTTACTATGCAGCGTTCAACCGGGCAAAATTCCCACTGATTTTGCCCAGATCAGAAGCTCTGAGTCCAGCCCTTTGATCTGAGTCTGACAGTGAGATACCTCCACTCTGGTGTGACCCATAAGGAGTGCGAAGCTGGAGAGATGGTCACAGCTGCAGATGGTGTGAGTGCTGTTCGTGTGGAGAACAGTGCAGCCATCCTCAGCCCAGGTGCCTTTCCCAGCGATGAATTTCCAGTGAACGCAGTGAGCCTCTTCCTCCTCTTTCTTTGCCTGGAAACAAAAACACCATCATCCTCTTCCTCCTCCTTCTCACTGGATCATGGGGAGAACACTGTTTCTTTTGTCACACATCTCTAATAGACAATAAGAAACCTGAATTCACCAACAGCTTCATGGCTCTCATTGTGCTGAACCTAACAGCCATTTGGGACATCTCATTGGCAGTGGAAATACAAGTGAGATCCTCCAGTTCCAATAGCAAAAACAAGCCCCCCAATCCCAGAGCTAAAGTGGTAATTCCCTTAACTCTGAGCACTGTGTGTCTATGACACACAATTTTGCAGTTCCGATTTGAGCCATTAAAGGCATTCACACACCTGCCCACAAATATCCACATGCGCCCTAACAAGTTCATTACTTTATCAAAGAAGGCACCATCTCATGCTGTTTTCCTGAACTCTGTTATCTATAGGGCAGACGTCCCCAAACTGTGGGGTGTTGCCCCTAGAGGGACACAGAGGAACCTTCAGATGGACATGACAGGCCTCGGGTCAGAGAGGGAGCACCTCCCAGCCCCTCCCCACCCTGAGCTCTGCTCTGGTCCCACCAGTAGTCACATCCCCAACTTCCAGCCCCATGTCTGGCAGCGTCCCCAGATTCAGCATGGCTCCATTCCCAGCCCCAGCCCCTTGCAGCTCCATTCCCAGCCCAGGATGGGGGCAGGGGCGGGGCTGGGAACAGAGCTGCACCTAGCCATGGGCTCGGCTGCTGGCCCCACCACAGCCTGGTTGCTGCGCCACTCCCACCCCCAGCCTCAGCCCCCAGCCATGGCTCTGGTCCTGCTCCTGGCCCCAGACCCACCCCCCACCTGAATCCCCAGCCTGAGCCCCCTTACCCCTGTCCGTGTCCTTCCCCACCTCCCCCGAGCTGCAGCTCCCGGCCCTGGCTCAGGGTGAGGGTCGTGAACGGGTTGGGGGGTGCGACCCTCAAAAGTTTGGGGACCACTGCTATAGGGAGATGCCTTCCAATTATTCCTGCTCTAAGGGGTGAGCCAGACAGTTGTTACTCCTGAGCATTTTACATGATGAATCATAATCCAATCAGGCCTGATGTGAACCCTATGTAACATCCTCCCCAGAATAGCCCCCGTGTCAGGATTGAAGAAGCGCCCTCTCTTTCTCAGATAACTGTTTCTCAGTCCAGAAAGACAACACAACTCAGATGCCCTGCAGGAGACATACCTTTTAAGTGACCACCTGGAGCCCTGGGCACAGAGCAAAGTAAAAAGATCTACACTCACCTGTCTATGGCGCAGAGTGAAGTTCACAGGTTTGGAGAGATTCATGGGCCTCCCATCTCCGACAGCCCCACTCACCACCCTGGAATTCAGGTGAAAACTCCTCAATTTCTCATCAACCATTAGATCTCCCTCGTTGAGAAATCTCTTGTCAATGATGGAGTCCAGGGTGGAGTAAGAAATAAAAGCAACAGCCACAGAATCTGAAAACATGAAATGATGCTTCATCATAGAGCCAGGGACACTGAGACAAAGAAAGAGCAAGCCAGGTGCCAAAGGTCACAGCAAGTCTGGGAACAGAACCATAGAATATCAGGGACCTCAGGAGGTCATCTAGGCCAAACCACTGCTCAAAGCAGGACAAATCCCCTGACTTTTTTTTTTACCCCAGTTCCTTAAATGGCCCCCCTCAATGATTGAACTTACAACCAGGGCCGGCTCTAGGCACCAGCAAAACAAGCTGGTGCTTGGGGCGGCACATTTTTAGGGGCAGCATGGCCGGCGCCAGAATGCCGCCCCTAAAAATGTGCCCCGGCCGCCCTAGCTCACCTCCGCTGCTGCTGCCACGGCGCGCGAAACAGCTGATTTGCACGCTGCTACTCGTCCTCCCTCCCAGGCTCTCAAGCCTGGGAGGGAGGGGAAGCAGCGGTGCGCGAATCAGCTGGTTCGCGCGCCGCGGCGGCTCGGGGTCTCCCCCTCCCTCCCAGGCTCTCAAACCTGGGAGGGAGGGGAGACTCCGAACGGCCGCGGCGCCGCTTCTCCCCCTCCCTCACTCCCTCCTAGGCTTGAGAGCCTGGGGGGAGGAGGCAGGGCTGGGGATTTGGGGAAGGGGCGGAGTTGAGACGGGGCTGGGGGTGGGGTAATTAAATAAGGGAGGGGGGCGGCCAAAATTGTTTTTGCTTTGGGCGGCAAAAATCCTAGAGCCGGCCCTGCTTACAACCCTGGGTTTAGCAGACCAATGCTTAAACAACTGAGCTATCCCTCCCTCCAGGAGTCCTGGCTAGCAGTTTGAGCTTTAACCACTAGAATATGTTGCCTCCTCCCTCTTCTTCCACAGAAGTACTTCTGTGTTCGAAACATTGGCATGCACTATGGGAGTGAGAGTCCTAAAGTGCACTAACGTACATTAAAGCACACTAGGGAACCTTTCGTGCACACTAGTAGGGTCTCTACAGACCAATTAAATGCACAGTATGTTAGTGCTCTTTAAAAAAAGTCATATCCCCACACTGCACGTTATCCAGCTAGGTAAACAGCCCTAGATGAAGGTGAAGCCATAGTTTTTCTTGGTTAGGAGAGGCAGAAGGGCTGGTTAGTGAGGAGCTTTCCCTGGTGATAAAGAATTAAGAACCAGTCCCAGTTAGGTCATACTGGCCTGAAAATTGAAGTAAAATTGGTAAATAGTATCCTGGTTCCATTCCAGGAAGTCACACACGTCAACCTGGGGTCTAGCTGGGCTCATCATCAGGACATCATGTGTTGGGCCAACGGATCTCTGATCTTTCCATTCTCTGGACCAATTCATATGCCTATCAAAGCTTCTCTCTCCTCCCTGTCCCTCCCATTGCTCGGTTTTCATGCTGCGGGACAACTCGGAATAAAGGGCTCTGCAGAGCTCAATGGCCTGAGAAACACTGGCTCTGCCAACAAGGTCCACACTAGTGTCAGGATAACAGAGGCAAGCAAGCCAGCCTGGGGTGAGAGGAAGGGGAGAACTAAGGCTGGGGTTTGGTATTTAGTTAAAGGGGTGAGTGCCTGGGAAGCACCAAGATGTACCTTCTGTCGCTGCTCTGGTGACCGTATTGCAGTGAATGTCCATTGTCTCCTCCGGACCTGTCAGCCTGAAGACCTCATCACAGGGACCTGCAGCTGGGACAACGAGGAGTGTCTCGATAGCTGGGGAGGGAAATGGCAAAGCCTTTTGCTGCAAGGGCAAGGCAGGTTTGGAGCTCCATTCTCTCTGAATCCCACCACCCCCTCCCCCTTTCTCCTCACCTCCATTTCTGTGTTTCCCTGAGCCCCTCTGGCTGACCTATGATCTATCATCCCTGGGTCCCTATGAAGATGCCACTGTGCCAAGAGGCAGAAGGCAACTTCTCCCTGCTGCCTCACCTCCGCGCTTTAGCATGGGAAGCAGGAAGAAGGGGTTTTGCTGGGGGAGGAAGTGAAAGGAGGACGCAATGGCAGCTGCCTGTGGCGACAGGAGATTGGCATTGCTTTTAAAACCCTCTCAGGCAGCTGCCATTGCTGCAAAGCCCCAGGGCTGGGTTTATGGGTGGCGGGTAGCATAGGCCGGGGAAGGCTGTGCCTCCCCAAACACCCTGGAGTGGGCCCGCCCATGCTCCGTCCCCAGGCCCTCTCCTGCCTGCTTGCAGTTCCCTACCCGCTCTTCCGTGGCTGAGGCAGGCAGGCTGGGACCAGTGCTCACAAGGCCCAGGGCTTGGGACACTGGGGCGGGGGCCATGCCACATCACGCTGCCTGCCCTTCCGCCCGGTGCTGCAGTTGGGGGCGCTTTGGGGCTGGGGCAGCCCGGGGGGAGGAGGGTTGCTCTGGGCTGCAGAGGAAGAGAGGGGGTGAAATGGGAGGGACGGGTCTTGGGCAGAGAGGGAGGGACCGCGGGCTAGCCTCTCTCAATGTCTCGTTCACCTGCCGCCCATGGCTGGGTTATAAACCCTGAGAGAGGGGCAGCGAGGCAGGAGTGGAGGAGCATACTTGAAAAAAAATTAGTATAACCCCCTAACTCACAGCCACCACCAGGTGATGTGGGAGCCTCCCATCCACCTCACCCATAGACTCTGTTGTCACGTTCTGGGTCTTCATCTCTGGGGACCTCAAAGCAGCCGTCAGTGCAGCCAATTCCACACTCTGCAGGAGGAACGTCACGGCAGAGGCCACCTCCCTCTTGCTCCCATTCCCACCAGCACTGAGAGTGGAGTCATTCAGGAAAGAACCAAAGGGGCCAGCAACTTCCTGGGATTGGGAAAGGAAACACCCTGAGAAGGAGGGAGGATTTCAGTGGTTCATGATTGATACATTCTTCAGACTCCCAGGGGAACAATGACCCCTCTTAGGGACATATGGGTTCATAGTGACCTTCCCCACTCAGAGGGACTGCAGCATTCTCAAAGAGGGAGCCCTTTACAGAGCGAGTGAGGCTACTGATGCTTGCTCAGGACTCCACAGTAGGCTGAAGCCAGGGTAGGGCTAACGCCCTGTGTCATTCCCTCCTCATTCCTGGTCCCTTCAGTGTACGGGCCAGAGAACATTGCAACAAATCGGCAGACATCTAGGTTCTCTCTGTGTTGCCCCCAGAAGCAATTTGGATCTTCCTAGGACCAGTGGGGACAGAACCCAGATCCCCTGCCACTTAAGCTAGAGAGCATGGGCACACACTCCCCTTTTCTGAAGAGCAGCTACAATTTCTCCCAAAGTGAGACTACTATTCCAGTGCTCAGGGCATTTGGCCATAGAGTGCCCATATATAGGGGCAGAACCTCTGACCTGCAGCGAAACTGTTCTGTCCTGGGCATACATGGTCTCCAAATTCATTAAGGTTGATTTCATGAAGGAGCAAAATTCACTGGTGCTGCCCTGCAGAACAATCAGAGGAAATGGGTTATTTCTGAAAACATGGAAACGCCATCCAAAATTAAGGTTAATGGTTCTGCAGAGCGATGTTGCTTTGACCTATGGCTGGCTGGGTGTCCCACTGGAATGCTACAGATTACGACACGTTAAGGCTAAGTGTGGTGAAGCCCACAGACACGCTGATATTTCACATAGTTTTGAAGCTTTCATTCATATTAATGAATTTCTCCTTCCCTTCCTAACAGGGGTTTGTAAGGATTATTATCCTCCTTCTACAAGTGGGGAACCGATGCACAGAGAGACTGAGCAAATTGCCCAAAGTCACACAGTGAGTCTGGGGCAGAGATGGGAACTGAACTCTGACTTCCTGAATCTCTGGCTGGTGCCTTAACTGCAGAACTCTGATGTATAGTATGTGGGGGTGTCACACACCTAAGCATGATACGGTCAAATTTTCAGAAGCACTTTGTGTTGGACTGATTCTGCTCCCACTGAAGTCAGTGGTAAACCCTGGATAAGCTGAGAATCTTCAGGCTCAAAGTTTTCTGTGTACAATTTGTGAAAACTCTCAAAGCCCAAATAAACTCCTTCGACGTACCTGCAGAAAGACATCTTTGCACATCTCCATCTGCTCTTTTATTTGTGGAGTCTCAGTCAGGGATTTAAAGGGTATATCTAGCAACAGAAAGAGAGGCAGGACAATAACATGAGGTCAATATCTGCAGGGCTAAGGTTTTCAAAAGTGTCTCGTGATCTGAGACATCTTAAAAGGGCCCTGACTTTCAAAAGTGCTGAGCATTCACCCTCTGAAAATCAGGCCCCTTTAAGGTCTCAGGTTAGACAATCAAAATCACAAGGCAATTTTGAAAACCTTGGCATAAGTGACACACCTAAGGCCACACACACAGGGACTCTAGGACAGAGCTGGGAATGGATGCTTGATCACTTGAGTCCTAGCCTAGCATTTTAGCCACAAGGGCCATCCTTTCTTCCTACCAGAATACAAAGTTGATGATCTACCTAAACACAGCAAGGGTTTTCCCCCTTTAACTCCATTGATCCCTTAAGCCCTGTCTATCTGACAACTTTCAACTGAGTCTGTAATCAGTCAGCAATACATTCGGCCCTAAAAGCCTGGTGTGTGTCCACACATCACCTGGTTAATACTCACTTAAGCTTTGTGTATCTCATTGATCACTGTGTGTTATGTGTCCTCTAGGGGCTGGTCCACCAAGGGTCTGGTTCTGCTACAGCTCCTAGCTATGGGAGTTCATCCCTTAGCTCAAACAGTAGTGTGTTATGCAGTTACAAGGTCAGAAACCACTTCTTGGTGGGGTGGATTAACTACAGTGACAGAAAAACTCCTTCCGCTTCTGTATCAAGTGTCTACACTACAGTGCTACAGAGGCACAGCTGTAACGCCGTAGCTGTGCTGCTGTCACTGCTGTAATATGGACATAGCCTGAGTAACTGTGGCTAGTGGTGGCCTAGGATGGCATGTTGGGCCAAATTCTCAGCTGGTGTAACTCAATGGAGCCAAATTAAAATCAACAGACTTTACACCAGGCCCATGGTTGCCTCCCTGGTTGTGACACTGTTTTCTTTGCAGCATGGACACAAACTGTGGTCAAAATAGATTTAAAACCCATGCTACTCACCCTTCCTGCAGGAACCCGGAATCCCATAGCTGTCCATGGCGGCAGTGCCAACACTCAGGAGCGCAAATGGAGAGCTGGGATGTTCCACAGCATGGGATCTGATGGCAGGTGCAAGCGTATGCATGCCCCAAATGAACTCAGTGCCAGAGACTCGGTTCCACACCACATCCCTTAGAGGCTGATTGTCTAGGATGATGGCGCCAGTCTCTGATGTATTGGCCACCATCAAGGCAAAGTTCTCGAAGCCCTCCTGGGCATTTATAGAATACATCCGGCAGTAACTGGCAACATCTGGAACATTCATCAGGAAGGCGTGGGAGGAATTAGGGAGAGCTGCGCCCACGCTGTAGAACACCACCTGGATGCCCACATTAGCAGAGATGTAGACTGGGATCGAGGGCTTGACCGGACGCTGGAGTACACTGCCTTCTGCTAGAGTAACAGTCTCTGCCTGTTCCCCTACTCGATACAACATAGTTGTGTTTCGGGAAGCAGTGATGTAGACTATTTCATCTACTTTCTGCCAGGGTAAGGGAGGAATGATGTATGTTGTACCCCAGCTGCAAACTGGCAGGAGCTGCTCAAAGACATGATTGCATTTTGTGTTATCAAAAAAACACACCTGGCCAACCAAGAAAGCCACTGGCTTTTCTGAGACAATCCTGGTGCCAGACAGATCGGCTATGCCTTGTAACTGGATGCCTTGGAAAGCGCGGAGCTTAATTTCCAGTTTGGTGCCAGTGGAGTAGATCTGTGTTAGGTAATGTAACTTGCCTTTCACATGGACCTCCACGGAGTTGGGCTCTTGGTACGTCACAACAGAGAACTCTGGGTAACTATCTAAGGATACTGTAGAGGGAGTCACTATGTAGTGTTCATTTCCCAAGCTGGAGACAGGATACAGCACAGTGGTCTCAGGGCTCACATGTTTGTTGCTGACGGACACTACTGAGATATCTTTGTCAGCCTTGACTAGGACCACATTGGAGAACTTGGTAGTGCCCTTAATTCCCACTGACTCTGGTAGGCTGACCCACACCATCTCTCCCTGATTTACCATAATCTTCTCCTCAAACCTTCCCCCATCACCCGTGTAATTGAAGATGGAAACAGACACGGAAGTGAAGGCAAAGTAGCCAGTAATTTGCACTTCAAATTGACTAGAGTTCCCAAAGTCCGCCATGTAGGAGGTGATGAATTCTCTTCCCAGAGTCTCAGTCTGACATGTGCCTGCAAGGAAAAATAGCAATAAAACATTGCAGGTGGAGAGGTGGATAGAGTAAAAGGGACTGGATCAACTTTGTTCAGGCCCAGTAAAAAAAGAAAAGGAGCTTGAAAATCTTAATGCAGCTAGAAAATTTTCCCCATTATATTTTTAATCTAAATTAAAATAATTTTTTTATTAATAGTAAACATTATTTTAAATAATGAACAAGCACAACTTAGACAGCTTAGAACCCAACAAAGACCTTGGAACCAAACACGACTTCAGGGAATGTTCCAATCTGGATCAGAACTCCATGATTGTCCCTGATCTCTATAATAGTTGAGAACCAGAATCCTGGATCCAAACACTTATGGAAACACAGAAAAACTTCAGATCCAGATGCTCACTTAATGATTTGGACTCAGCTCTAAGAATAATTGTTTGCCCTTCCCTAGCTGTCTAAGCTCAAAACACTTTACAGACAGACATTAAATAATTCTCAGTCCCACCAGGAAATGGGTCAATATTACTGTCCCCATTGCACTGATGGGGAAACTAAGGCACAGAGAGGGTTAGGAGCTTGCTCAAAGTAACCCCACAAATCAGCAGAAGAACTAAGAATAGAACCCAGGTTTCCTGACTCTCAGTCTCTTGTGCTCTAACTGTTAAAACCTACAACCCTTCCCAGCACTGGGAATAGAACTTTAGTCTGTTGTGTTGATAAGGGCAGGTGCCTTGGGCCTATTGGGCTGAGGTGATAATAAAACCCTTTTGTACTGTTACAACATTAAACACATAAGTGTGGTTTGGGGTCTTGTGTTAAGTTATCACTGGCACCTTCTCCTGTTGCAACCACCACCATTAAATACACACACACACACACACACACACACACACACAGAGAGCGCGCGCCTTTTATTAAACACACATAAGAAACAGATCAATAAAATTACAATTTAAAAAGTTAAATAAAACTTTTATTTAATAAGTTTCCTTCATTTCCCTTTTAGTTATATAGGGCCAGATCCTCAGCTAGTGTAAATCAGTGTAGCACCACTGCCTACAACAGACCTTTGCTGATTTACAACAGATGAGGATTCTGCCCATTACCCCCAGCTGACATCCCACTTGGCTCTTTATAGAGAGATCCAGAAACATCGCATCTCCCAACAAACATTTTATCCTCACTCCCAGAGCTCGCTCTCTCTGCCCTGAGTGGAAAGAAAATTAAGGCCAAAAGTAAAATAGCTTCTTAAATTTCCATGAGCTGAGAATCTGGCTGTCTAGCTTCAAGCCCTTTAATACGATCAGTGAGGGGAGATAGTGTGAAATGCTGGGCCTCCTTCTCCTGTCCCTTACACCATATGACGGCCATTGATTTCAGTGCATTTCTCCTGATTTACACTGATGTATGTGAGAAGAGAATCAGGCCCATCATTCTTAGGCTCAATGGGAGCTGGCAGCAGGGCTGGATTTAGGGGCAGATGACCCAGGCAACCACCTGGGGTGCCAGGCTTCAGGGGCGCCGAGCTTGAGGTGCTGTTTTTATTGTTAGTGACAAAATGGAAACCCGAACGTTTGAAGTACAATGTTTCAAGTATTCCGTATGTGGATTCATTTTTCACTAGCCTCCTAGAATGTTCTGGACCTTTATAGGATCTCATGGAACCTTACAGATTTTCTGAAAACTACATTTTCCTCCAGCCTCTAAGAATGTTGTCAGCCACGCCCTCGCAAGTATACACGGAGCAAGGAATCATCTACGGTTGACAACTTTCTAACTGCACAAAAACGAACACCCTGGCCCTGCCCCTTTCCCAAGACCTCACCCATTCCCCAAGGCCCCAGCACCACTCATTCCAGCCCCCTCCCTCCGTTGCTCACTCTCTCCCCCACCCTCACTCACTTTCACTGGGCTGGGGCAGGGGGCTGGGTGTGGGAGGAGGTGAAGGCTCCAGCTGGGGGGTGGCTCCAGGATAGGGCCAGAAATGAGAGGTTCAGGGTGCAGGAAGGGGATCCAGACTGGGGAAGGGGGTTCAGGGTGGGGGCTCTCACCAGGCAGCATTTACCTCAGGCTGTTCCCAGTGAGTGGCACAGTGGGGCTAAGACAGGCTCGCTGCCTGCCCTGGCTCCGTGATGCTCCCAGAAGTGGCCGGCATTCTCGGCCCCTAGGCGGAGGCACAATCAGGTGACCCTGCAGGGTGTACGCTGCCCATGCCCGCAACCGCCGCCCCCAAAAAACTCCCATGGGCCACAGTTCCAGGCCAATGGGAGCTGTGGAGCTGGCACTGGCAGTGGCAGCAGGACTCGGAGCTTCGCTGATTGCCGCTGCACCTATGGGCCGGCTGCTTCCAGGGAGCTGGGAAGAGCCAGGGCAGGCAGGGAGCCTGCCTTAGCCCCACTGCGCCGCTGACCAGACTTTTAATGGCTATGTGAAGCTGCCAGGGTCCCTTTTCGACTGGGCGTTCCGGTCAAAAACCTGATGCCTGGCAACCCTAGTATCACCAGCTAGTCTTAGGAGACAGGGATAAATCATGCATACAAATCATGCATCAAAGTCATGAAATGAGCTACAAATGCAAAAAAAAAACCAAAATACGGTATTGAAAAGTTTAACAAATGGAGGGGGGAGGGGTGCACCATTTGGTCTAGGGGCAGCCCCGGCTGCCGGTCCTCAATGCTTCTCAGGATTTAGCTCCATTTATAGGATTTCCCAGTGCTTCTAATTTCTACATGAAATTGATCATGATCTCATTGTTAATTTCCAATTCTGTAATACTAACAGCTTCTTAAGGGGAAGCTGCCAAAAGGACAGACCCGGAGTTACTGCTACTTCATTCTCGCTTGCTCCTCTCTGACAGACCTCCAGGTACTGCACTCCAGTATAGGAAGTCTCCAGCTACCGCTTTCTGGGCCCACTTCTGGCTTTTCAGTATGGCCCTGTGACACTATTAAAAGATCTCTCAGTGGGACATGGCAACAGAAAGAGGTTCTTGTCCACTATGGGACAGAGTGTGAGCCGACTAAAACTGGAATACCCTAAGGTAGGGTTACCATATCTCATAAATAAAAAAAGAGGACCCTCCATGGGCCCTGGCCCCACCCATTTCCCCACCCCTAGCCCCGCCCCAACTCCGCCCCATCCCCACCCTAACTCCGCCCCCTCCTCCCTTCCACTCCCAGCCAGGGGGAAAGGGCTGCCCCAGTGCTACCGGCTTCAGGGTTTGCCAGGCAGCCCCCAGACCCTGCGCCCCCGGCCGGCGCTTCCCCAGCACAGCTGGAGCCCGGGAGGGGAAGAGCCCAGCCGGGGGCGCAGGGTCTGGAGGCTGCCCAACAAACCGTGAAGCCTGTAGCGCTCAGGCTTTGGGCAGCCCCTATGCCTCCGGACCCTGCGCCCCCAGCCGGGCACTTCCCCTCCCGGGCTCCGGCGGCACAGGGTCCGGAGGCACGGGGGCTGCCCGAAGCCGGTAGCGCTCGGGCAGCCCGGCTCTTAAACAGAGCCGAAGAGTTGGGGAGGAGCAGAGCCGCCATTTTCCCGGACATGTTCGGCTTTTTGGACATGGGGGTTTGACTGCCGAAAAGCCGGACATGTCCGGGAAAAAGAGGACGTATGGTAACCCTACTTAAGGAGTGACAGAGGGACAAAGAGGGAGTGAATGAATAAACGAACACAGAGAAGGAGGAATTATCCCTGACGCCCAATCTTTCCGCTTCTCAAAATTCTGGGTTTTCCCTTCAGGGCCCGTTTAGAACCTGAGGTGTATCCACCCCGTTGGGCATTCTGCTACTCCTCATGACCCAGATGCAGTGAATCCCCACATTAGAGTCCAGATAATGCTGCTGAGAGCTGCCAAGCCAATACCAGCTTCATTGCAGACACTCTATGTGGGACTCATTTATTATGGGCACAGAAACATTACACAAGGCATTATGTTTCACTAACCGGAGAACTTACCAATTCTGTTTGTCCTCTGTGCGCTTGCTGCTGGTAGAAACCAGAATAGTCCAAGGAGGAAAAACACTTGAGAGAAGATGAACAAAACTTGTTTAAAATCTAAGATATGGCAATAAACAACAGAGGGAGACATTACTAAATAAAGGAGTCTAAGCACCTTTGTATGAGTCTGACCCTAATCTCAGTTACACTGGTGTAAATTTGGAATGACTCCATTGGTTTACTTTTATTGGAGTTACCCTGGATTTATCCTGGGACTTAGAAAATCAGAATTAGGATCAGGGCATTAGACCTCATTGATGTGGGGAGAATGGAAGCTAGGCACTAGATTTTTCCATTCTAGTCTCATCCTGTGATACTCTGTAGGGGGCAGCTGGGAGGCTGGAGTCTGAGTGGCTGCTCAATGCCCTGGGGCAGGGTGTCATGGATTCATAGCTTCTGGTCTATGCTGCAGCCTGTAACCAGTCCCTTTGGAGAGATCCCTGCAGTGTGCTGGGCCCTAAGGACATACACAGTTCCACAGGCGCAGACCTTTGGGTGCCAGCAACCCCTGTCATTTTCCATGGCTCCCTGTAGTAAGTCCAGCAAAGCCAGACCCCAGTGGGAGGTTTATTTTTACTCCTTCAGGGAACAATGCTCTCAGTGAGTATTTGCAGTGATGCCAGGCAGCCTTTTCAAAACAAGGTAAGAATGTATTAGCCACTTGGCCTACAGAATCGGACAGTTCTTACTTTAGTATAGAGAGGCACAGGTTAAGACGTGGTCCATGCTGACCAATGCCAAGGCTCCCATGGGCCAGGCTGCTGTAGGAACAAACCATCTTCTCTCTCTCTCGCCGTCTTTGTTCCTTTAGTTCCAGGTGTGTCTCTGAAAGCTCAGCTCTAAACCCAGCCACTTGTCACCTTTCCATAGGCGGCGAGTTATATGGGCCCGTGGTGCCCGTGCTCCACCAATATTTAGGAACGTGGGCCCAGCTCCACCAATGTTTGGGCTTACCGTGCTTTGGGGTGCTCCGTGCTTCAGGGGGACGCAGGGTTCAGTGTGCCCTGGGAGGTTAGTGGGGGGGCTGGCGCTGGCAGCAGCTAGCAAGCAACCCGTCCTCAGCCCGCCCTGCTCCGTCCTGCCCTGCCAGCTCTCGGCATCGCACAGGGGAAGAGGTGGAAGCTGGAAAGAGGTGGGGTGGGGGCTTGGGGGAAGGGGTGGAGCAGGGGTGGGGGCTTGGGGGAAGGGGTGGAGCAGGGGTGGGCTGGGGCGGGTCACACACTGCCCTGGACCCTGTGTCCCCCTGAAGCTCAGGGTCCCCAAAGTGCAGGGCCTGGGGCGGTTGCCCTGGTCCGTCCTATGGACGGGATAGCTCTTGGTTCAGGGTGGCCTGGGGGGTTAGCAGGGGATCTGGCTCCATCCCCTCCCTGCCCTGCCCCCATTCCACCCCTTCCCCCAAACCACCGTCCTGCCTCTTTCAGGCTTCCGCCCCCTTCTCCGAGCGATGCTGGGAGCTGGCGGGGCAGGCTGGGCCCAGGTCGCTAGACCCCATGTATCCCTGAAGCGTGGGATCCCCAAAGCGTGGGGCTCAGGGTGGTTGTCCCAGTCCAGCCTATGGACTGGGTGGCTCTAATTGGACTTATTCTGGGCACCACCAAAAATTATACAAACCTGGCACCCATGCTCCTTTCCTCTTTGTTCTCCCGCTCAGGGTGTTTGGTTTGCTCCCCTGCAAGGGGCCGGGAAATCTCCTTCCTCTCAGCTGTTGGTCACTAGGAGTGAATGTCTGGGCCACTGGGATTTCCGTTATCTCTTCCAGACCCTCCATTCACATGTGTAGACTTTCTTTACTTAGTTTGTTAGTGACTCTGGTCTCCAACCAGACTGCTGAGTCAAATACCACATCACGTCCCTTTACGCTCAATGCACAGAAATGCAAAGGCCAGAGGGAAACTGAAGCATGCACAGGAATCATAAATCATTACCAAAATTCACACAATCACCACATGGGGCTTTCCCCTTTTGCCCTTGTCATTTTGGGTTCTGTCAGATATAGCCTTCTCCCATCTGTTCCTCATGGGTCAGCAAGCCCTGTGCTAAGCAAGGAAGCAAACACACACCCTAGAGAGGGGCAAGATGCACGGTAAGTTTGCAGGAGAGCATGAATCTTGCTAATCTCTTTAGCCAACAGTTGGTGCTGCAGCTGCTCTTTGACCACCTGTGAAGCCCAACTAGCAACCGAATGTCCATCTACACCGCACAGCAGCCTGCAGCAGCAAGGCTCAAACCAGCTCGACAGACTCGGGCTCGTGCGACTGTGCTGAAAGTAGCTGTGTACACAGAGCTTCTAAGTTGTGGCTTGGACGGGAGGTCAGGCTAGGGAGGGGGATGGGCCTCAGCTGGTCCAAACCACAACTTAAAAGTGCTGACTACACAGCTATTTTTATCATGGCAGCACAAGCCTGAGTCTGTCAAAGCGGGCCTGGAGGGTTCCTGCCACATGTTTTAGTTACTAGTTTAGAGTTAGAATTAGTTTAGTGGTTAGCTAGGTTGATTATGGGTAGGGAGGAGGTTGCAATATGATGCTTTGGGGAAGTTTTGGCAGGACGAACTTAAAGTTTTATGGTAAGGCAGTTTGTTTATATAGTGATTTTTTTTATTGGCACTAATGAAATTTGCATTGTTATGCTGTAATTAATTGTTGTTTGATGAGTGCTTTTTTTTTTTATTAATTTTTTTAAGGAGTTATTTTATACTGGATTTGATTACAGCTATTTTGTTTTTATTCATAGGTGCTAGTTTTATTTTTAGAGTTGTTAATTTGCTTTTTATATATATTTTAAGAGGGGCGTGTTGCAATTTTTGGCACTTTTGTTTGTTTTGGGGTTTTTTTAGAATATTTGGTTGGTGATGGCTTTTATATTTATTTTTTAATATATGTATTTTTATTTATATATGAAATAGGATTGATTTACATAGAGCATTTGAACAGAAATGATCATTTGCAATGCAGAAGAAAACAATTATTGCTTTTTTTTCTTTTAAACTTATTTTAAAATGCTAAACTTATAACAAAGTGGTGACCTGAAAGGTCTGTTACTGCTTTGAAATTAGCTTTAAACATTAGGCCATTCTTGCTTTTAGAAAGGGTGGCTGGCAGCAGGGCCGGCTCTAGCGTTTTTGACGCCCCAAGCAGCAAAAAAAAATAAATTAATTAAAAAAAAATGATGCGATTGCGATTGGCGGCAGCTCTACCGCCGCTTCATTCTACGGCGGCAATTCCACGGCAGGTCCTTCGCTCCGAAACGGAGTGAGGGACCCGCCGCTGAATTGCCGCTGAAGACCCGGACATGGTGCCCCTTTTCATTGGCCGCTCCAGGCACCTGCTTGCTACATTATTAATTTTTAATTTTTATTTTAAATTATACACAACATAAAATTTTATTACTACATAAAATTACATAACTACATAAAACTACTACTGTTTTTTTTTTAAATTAAGAACAATTTTTGAGTGGGTTATATTTTATATAAACTGTTTTATAGCAATATACTGAGAGGCAATTTGAGCTTGTGGTTGTAAGTTAACAAACTTTTTTTTGTTTAATAACACATACAACACATTTTTAGCCAGCAAACACAGGACAATATTAACACAACTAGCAATGGGTGAAACATGACAGACAATACACTTTTAGAAGTCGGGGACTAGCCTATAACATAACTTAGTTTGTTTGCTATTATTTTTATGTTAGTAGCATTTAGTGTGTTAAGTTTTATTTAAAACAGTTTAATACATTTTTGGGGAGCCTTTTTTTTTTTTTTTTTTTTTTTTTTTAAGGCTACTTACTTTTTTTGGCTGCCAAGCAAATTTAATAACTTTTAGTAGTTTACATTGAGATAGGATTAGGGCAGCTATATTTTTATTGGATTTTTATTGCACTGCTTTTTATAGTATGTAGGGAAGGCGGTGCAATGGCTTTTTTTTTAATATATATTTAATTTTATACAACACACAGGTGCATTTAGCTGGGCTTGCATGCTGGAAGTTGATTAAGACTTTCTAATTATTACTTTGTCCTCACCCACAACCACTTCAGATTTGGGGAGAACTTATACCTTCAAGTCAGTGGCACTGCTATGGGTACTCGCATGGCCCCACAGTATGCCAACATTTTTATGGCTGACTTAGAACAACGCTTCCTCAGCTCTCGTCCCCTAATGCCCCTCCTCTACTTGCGCTATATTGATGACATCTTCATCATATGGACCCACGGAAAGGAGGCCCTTGAAGAATTCCACCTGGACTTCAACAATTTCCACCCCACCATCAACCTCAGCCTGGACCAGTCCACACAAGAGATCCATTTCCTGGACACTACAGTACAAATAATTGATGGTCACATAAACACCACCCTATACCGGAAACCTACTGACCGCTATACATACCTACATGCCTCCAGCTTCCATCCAAGACACATCACACGATCCATTGTCTACAGCCAAGCCCTAAGATACAACCGAATTTGCTCCAACCCCTCAGACCGAGACAAACACCTACAAGATCTTTATCAAGCATTCGTAAAACTACAATACCCACCTGGGGAAGTGAGGAAACAGATTGACAGAGCAAGACGGGTACCCAGAAATCACCTACTGCAGGACAGGCCCAACAAGGACAATAACAGAACACCACTGGCCATCACATACAGCCCCCAGCTAAAACCTCTCCAGCGCATTATCCACGATCTACAACCTATCCTGGAAAATGATCCCTCACTCTCACAGACCTTGGGAGGCGGGCCGGTTCTCGCTTACAGACAACCCCCCAACCTGAAGCAAATACTCACCAGCAACTACACACCACACCACAGAAACACCAACCCAGGAACCTATCCCTGTAGCAAACCTCGTTGCCTACTCTGTCCCCATATCTACTCTGGCGACACCATCAGAGGACCCAACCACATCAGCCACACCATCAGGGGCTCATTCACCTGCACATCCACTAATGTCATATATGCCATCATGTGCCAGCAATGCCCCTCTGCCATGTACATTGGCCAAACGGGACAGTCCCTCCGCAAAAGAATAAATGGACACAAATCGGACATCAGGAATGGTAACATACATAAGCCAGTAAGTGAACACTTCAATCTCCCTGGTCATTCTATTACAGATTTAAAAGTCACTATCATTGAACAAAAAAACTTCAGAAACAGACTTCAAAGAGAAACAGCAGAACTAAAATTCATTTGCAAATTCAACACCATTAATCTGGGCTTGAATAGGGACTGGGAGTGGCTGGCTCACTACAGAAGCAGCTTTTCCTCTCCTGGTATTGACACCTCCTCATCTATTATTGGGAGTGGACTACATCCACCCTGATTGAATTGGCCCTGTCAACACTGGTTCTCCACTTGTGAAGTAACTCCCTGCTCTCCATGTGTCAGTATATAATGCCTGTGGCACCTTAGAGACTAACAAATTTATTAGAGCATAAGCTTTCGTGGACTACAGCCCACTTCTTCGGATGCATCCGAAGAAGTGGGCTGTAGTCCACGAAAGCTTATGCTCTAATAAATTTGTTAGTCTCTAAGGTGCCACAAGTACTCCTGTTCTTCTTTTTGCGGATACAGACTAACACGGCTGTTTCTCTGAAACCTATATAATGCCTGCATCTGTAGCTTTCACTCTATGCATCCGAAGAAGTGAGGTTTTTACTCACGAAAGCTTATGCCCAAATAAATCTGTTAGTCTTTAAGGTGCCACCAGACTCCTTGTTGTTTTTGTAGATACAGACTAACACGGCTACCCCCTGATACTTAATTATTACTGAACTTTTAAAGCAATTAATGTTTTATATATATATATATATATATATATATATATATATAAAATTGGTAATTTTATTTTGTGCTTTAAAAAAATTTTGTTTTTTTTTTACTTTTATTAACAGATAAACTTTGTGTTTTATGCAAAATTTACCTTTAAATGTACTTGTATTATTTAAGGAAATTTTTTTTATGTTAATAGACTGTTAATTATTTGTGGTTGGTTTTTTTGTTTTGTTTTTTTGCGCAATATTCCATTTTGTAAATACAGTTAAAATGCTTATTAATTTTGTTTTTGTTTAATGCAGTATTTTTCTTGTAACATAATATACAATAGTGTTAGCAACAAGACAAAACAAAACACAATTTTTGTTGTGACAGTAAATTTGGGGTATTTTGGGTTGCTTTTTAACTGGTACCAGCTTTTTTTGATTTTTTGAAAGACAAAAAGAATATGTTCTTACCCCTTTTGGGGTGGTAGATTATTGCTTAATTTGTTTTTTTATAAATATTTTTTGCTGATTGCAGACAAAACAGAGGAATTACCCTTATACTTTCTTGTGTTTTTGTTCTGTAGGCAGGCCAGGTTTTAATAGCTTTTATTTTTTAAGGGTTTAGGGTGAATTATTTTACTGTTTAGCTATTAAATTTATGAGGTGGTGTACTTCAGTTGGTTTGGGTATTTTTAATACAGCAGACTAAGTTTGTAATTTTTTTTGTTTTGTGAGATCCGACCCCGACAGGGACGTGTGGCTGCGAGCCCCGACCCCGACGCTAGTGCGTGGCTGCGAGCCCCAACCCCGGGCTGTGAGTCCTGACCCCGACCCCTGCACCCGGCTGTGAGCTCCTGACCCCAACCCCTGTGCCCGGCTGCGAGCCCCGACCCTAGTGCATGGCTGTGAGCCCCGACCCCTGTGCCCAGCTGCAAGCCCCGACCCCAACCCTAGTGCGTGGCTGCGAGCCCCGACCCTGGGCTGTGAGTCCTGACCCCGACCCCTGCGCCCGGCTGTGAGCCCCTGACCCCAACCCTAGTGCGTGGCTGCGAGCCCCAACCCCGACCACTGCGCCCGGCTGTGAGCCCCTGACCCCGACCCTAGTGCATGGCTGTGAGCCCCGACCCCGACCCCTGTGCCCAGCTGCAAGCCCCGACCCCAACCCTAGTGCGTGGCTGCGAGCCCCGACCCTGGGCTGTGAGTCCTGACCCCGACCCCTGCGCCCGGCTGTGAGCCCCTGACCCCGACCCTAGTGCGTGGCTGTGAGCCCCGACCCCGACCCCTGTGCCCAGCTGCAAGCCCCGACCCCAACCCTAGTGCGTGGCTGCGAGCCCCGACCCTGGGCTGTGAGTCCTGACCCCGACCCCTGCGCCCGGCTGTGAGACCCCGACCCCGACCCTAGTGCGTGGCTGCGAGCCCCGACCCTGGGCTGTGAGTCCTGACCCCGACCCCTGCGCCCGGCTGTGAGCCCCTGACCCCAACCCTAGTGCGTGGCTGCGAGCCCCGACCCCGGGCTGTGAGTCCTGACCCCGACCCCTGAACCCGGCTGTGAGCCCCTGACCCCAACCCTAGTGCGTGGCTGCAAGCCCCGACCCCGGGCTGCAAGCCCCAACCCCGACCCTAGTGCGTGGGTGCGAGCCCCAACCCTGGGCTGTGAGTCCTGACCCCGACTCCTGCGCCCGGCTGCGAGCCCCTGACCCCAACCCTAGTGCATGGCTGGAAGCCCCGACCCTGGGCTGCGAGCCCCAACCCCGACCCCTGCGCCCAGCTGCAAGCCCCGACACCTGCACCGGGCTGTGAGCCCCAACCCCGACGCCTATGTGCAGCTGCGAGTCCTGACGCCTTCAAGCCCCAACCCTGACCCCAGTGTGCAGCTGCAAGGCGAGCCCCGACCCCAACCCCTGCGCTGGGCTACAAGCCCCGACCCCCGCAGTTCATGATGCACACCTTATATGTATTAGTTGATTTTGTGCGCAGATCTTATGATTAAAATAAACATTCTATTATCATTATTATTATTAACGTATTTTTTTAAACAAAGTAACTACTATGAAATTATATGGGGGGGGAGGGCGCAATTTTATATCCTTGCCTCGGGTGCAAAAATAGCTAGTTACGGCTCTGCGGCAATTGTAGCCTGCTGGGCGGCTGCTGCACAGGGAACTGAGGGGAGTGGGGAGCTGATGTGGGGGCTGCCAGTCCATCCTGGTTCCAAGCCCACACCAGCTAGCTCCAACAGGCTGCTCTTTCTGCAAGCAGTGGACAAAGCAGACGACTGCCAAACAACGTTATAAGGGAGCATTGTGCAAATGTAAACAAGCATGTTTTCTAATTGGTCAGCAACGAACAACTTTAACCGGGACGACTAAGTGAGGAGTTACTGTATTTACGCAATATATTTACATACACAGAGGTGTGTGTGTGTGTGTGTGTGTATATACACATACACACACACACACACACACACACTTTTTGTATTGCTTTAATAATTTTTATGCAGCTGTATATAGATTAAAAAAAAAACTTAATATATATTTCGGGGCAGTTAAGTTTTAATAGAAATCCCTTATGTTTTTTTAGCAAATTTGACTAACTTGTCCCTAGTCAAATTATTTAACTTAGATTGGTTTTTTTGTGTGGATTATTTACAGACTTTTTTGGAAAAGGGCCCATTTTTCCTTCAGAATGGCTGCAACATTTAACTGCTTAATTCCCTCCAGCTTTTGCAGAGTTAACTTTTTATTTTATTCTTTTAAATTACTTGCTTATTTTTTTAAATGACACTTTTATTAGCCCAGATATTCCCATTTCAAGTATTGTCCCACGGATCTGAAATCTCCATGCCTGTGCTTACTTACTTTTTTTTTTTTTTTTTTTAAACTTTTGCCACTCTTCCCCTTAGGGCTCCTAACTTGTTTTTTAATTGTCTTATTTGTTGCCTGCTTGCTTGTTTGGGCCTGATTTTGCTTTTTTTGCTGTTTCTATACTGGCAGTATTTTAGAAAATAACTTGTTTTATTACTAATTTTGATAAGGAGACACTGATGGGCTTTTTTAATTTTTGTATGTTAGTTGTAATATGGACATTGGCTAATGCAGGGATTGGCAACCTTTGGCCCTTTGGGTAAGTCCCCTGGTGGGCCGGGCCGGTTTATTTACTGGCCGCGTCCGCAGGTTCGGCCGATCGCAGCTCCCACTGGCCGCAGTTTGCCGCTCCAGGCCAATGGGGGCTGTGGGAAGTGGTGACCAGCACATCTCTCAGCCCACACCGCTTCCCACAGCCCCCATTGCCCGGGAGCAGCGAAACATGGCCAGTGGGAGATGCGATCAGCCGAACCTGCAGACACGGCAGGTAAACAAACTGGCCCGGCCCGCCAGAGGGCTTACCCTGGAGGGTGCCATGCCAAATGTTGTCGATCCCTAGGCTAATGCTTGTTTAGTTCATGGGCTGTGCCCAAACTTTTGCAAAAATAATTTAAAAGGAGTAGTTTTTTGTATGAATAGTAATTTTGCACTTTTTTTGAGCATTGTTTTTAGGGAACTCTTTTCGCTCGAACATATTTTTTTTTTTTATGAATTTTTTTTTTACCCTTATAACTTTTTCATGCCCACACTTGTGCTGGGACATACACAACACAAAAAGTCTATACCCACTCAAAACCTTGACTGACAGAGCAGGAGGGGGAATGCTAAGCCCCCTACCTTTTGGGCTTGATCCTGCTACAACTGAGGGTATACTCACCCATGCAATTTTTCCCCCCCGATAGATGGGTAGGAGCAGCGAGGACTCTAGTTCTCCCCCTATTGCCCGGTATCTCTATGACCGGGGGTGTGCACACCTGAATGATTGATCACTTTATACATATGGTATAACTGTTAGCAGTATTTTTAACAATTACGGTGAATGTCTTCTTCTTTTCACAATTCTCCATCAAAAATGTTATGCTTATAAGAAGCACACGGGATCTTTTTCAGGGGAAAAGGCAATATGCCCCATTTATTGGAAATACAACAATTAGCATATGCTTTTAACCACACACACACCCTGCCAGTCGATGTTTTACCAGTTTAGAGACCAGATCAATCTAGTGGCCAGCCAGGTTCTGTTGGTCGCAACACAATGCTCTGGGGAAGTCTTGGCAGGATGTACCCAATGTTTCATGGCAAGGCACCCTGTTTATATAGTGATTTTTTTCATTGGGACCAATGAATTTTGCACCCGTATGCTATAATTAATTGTTCTTTGACAAGTGCTTGTTTTTTTAAATTGGGTTTTTGGGGTTTTTTTGTATTTTGTTTTTTGTATTAGTTTTTTTAGGGAGTTATTTTATGCTGGTTTTGATCACAGCTACTTTGTCTTTATTGATAGGTGCCTGTTTTATTTGTAGAGTCATTAATTCCCCTCCTCTGACATTTTAATAGGGGCTTGTTGCAATCTCCTGGCGCCCTTACGTTTGTCCTTGGTTCTTTCCTAGAACATTTGGTCCAGTGATGGCCTTTACACTTCTTTTTTAACACACACATTCCTTATTTACACACAAAACAGGATTGATTTACATAGAGCATTGGAACAGAACATCACATTTCAATGCAGAAGAAAACAATTATTGCATTCATTTACTTATTTTAAAATGCTAAACAATAACACCTATAACAAAGTGGTGACCCTAAAAGTCTGTCACTGCCTTGAAATCAGCTTCAGACACAGATTTTGGCTGATGCATTTTTACCAATGGCCCATTAGGCCATTCCTTTCTGCATTCAGAAAGGGTGGCTTGCAGGATATGGTCAATCATCCACCAATACATTTAATGCATGCTACATTATTATTCTTTATTTTTTATTTTAAATTATACAAAATACAAACATAAATTTTTACTACTGCAGCTGTGTAGATGTCCCCTGATAGGCCAGGGAACCTCCAAATATCTGAGGACAGAACCCTTCTAACTTCCCCTCCCTGGCATCTCTAATAAGTTGCCAGCTGGCTACTCCCAGCTATTCAGAGGATAGCGGCTTGCCTGCCACACTCTCCCCTACATCATGGCTCTATCATCACTAACTCGTTTCTACTTACTTAGCGGAAATGTGAAGCCTGGGCGTCCCATGACTGCTCAGAAGACAAGCTCTGGGGTTCTGACCCTTGTAGCCTCCTTATAAACCAGAAACAAGACCAAAAGCAAAACCAACACACATCCAGTCACAGCATCTTCCTCTTTAGTCTATTTATCTCTGGTGTCTGGAAACAGAGTCTTTGGGCCAAGTTCACCTCACTGGAGTCAGTAACTGATCCCACTAAGGGGATGGGCCCTTTATTATTTATTATCTTCCCTCACCCCTGCAGTGTGCTGGGTGCCCTCACAGGGAAACAGGGAACCAGACAGTCCTTACGCTGCAGGTTACACTCTCATGGGAGATCTGACACACCAGGTGAGAGTTGTATACAATTGGCACTGGAGTGCGGGAGGGCATGCCGGGTACAGGCTCCGTGGGGGGGGGGGGGGGGTTTGGGTGCAGGAGAGGGTTCCAACCTGGGGCAAGGGATTGGGGTCTGGGAGGGAATTAGGGTGCAGAAGGGGGTTCTGACCTGAGGTAGGGGGTTGGGGTGCAGATGGGAGTGCGGGGTCTGGGAGGGAGTTAGGGTGCAGGAAAGGGTTCCAACCTGGGGCAGGGGGTTCAAGGTGGGGGCTCTGGCCAGGCGGCACTTACCTCAGGTGGCTCCCGGTCAGTGGCGCACTGGGGCTAAGGCAGGCTCCCTGCCTGCCCTGGCTCCATGCTGCTCCCGGAAGTGGCCGGCATATTCGGCCCCTAGGCAGAGGCACAACCAGGTGGCTCTGTGCAGTGTGCACTGCCTGCACCCACAGCTCCCATCAGCCACAGTTCCCGGCCTGTAGCGCAGCGACAAGTCACCGCTGCGGTGCCTCCTAATGGTCATCCAGGGAATTAGCTCTTTCCACTCAGGAGCGCCCTCTGCAGGCCGGTGTCTCGCTTGCCGCTGGCCCCGGTGTCTCTCCCAGACCCCGGTGCCCCTTCTCTCAGGGTTCTGCCCCCTGCAGTACCCCACAGTCTCACTGAGTCTCCCCTCCCCAGGGAACCCCCAACCCCCTATCCCCACCTTGCCTCAGTCACCATCTAGCCCCTGCTCACTGCCCCACTGCCCTCTTATAAGGGCCAGCTGGGCCCTGATTGGGGCATGGCCGCATCTGTGGCTGGTTCCCCAATTAGCCGAGACTTGCTGCTTTTCCTAGCAGCAGCCCTCTCGCTGCCTCAGCCCTCTGCCAGGGCTGATTTAAGCCTTTTAAGGCAGGAGCGGGTGATCACCCCACTACATATCCCCCACCTCAAGATCCCCTCCACCAGGGGATGGGGGGGTTGTTCCTATCTCCCCAGCTTCCCTCTCAGCTGGGACTGCAGAAGGTCCCTCTCCTGCCGCAAGTTTTCTATTAAGAGGAGCCACCTGCTTCCCTCTTCTGCAGTCTGGGTCCCCACAGTAGCCAGGACCGTTCCTACATGGGTTGCCCTGTCCATCTGGGTCCCCACTGTAGGTTGTCCTGCTCCTGCGTAGGTTCCACTTTTTATCTGGGGCCTTTCTGCCCCAGACAAGCCCCTTTCTAGGGCCCTGGTCCTAACCACCCCCTCCTTTGGGGCAGTTCCAGACCCAGCCTGATCCTCTAGCCTCCCCTTTCTTCTCTGGGGGCAAGGCCGTCTTTCTTGGACGCGCTTGTGGCACAGGAAGCACAGCCAGTGCCTTCCTTTGCACACCTCCGGGTTAAGCCTGGCCCTGTGAGTCCCGTGAGTGCACTCCCTCTTCTTGTGCCCCGGCTTCCCACAGGCCCAACACGTTTGGAGCCCCACTGTTGGCTTCACAGGGGGCACTCTAGTCTCTCTGCAAAGTCCCGGGCGGAGCCTCTTTGCTCTATCCCAATAGGAGCACTCCCTCTTATAGTGCCCCAGTCACCCACAGGCGAAACAGTCTTTAGGCCCCGGCACCGGCCTCCAGCCCAAGTGCCTGGCCCCTTATGAGAGCTATGTGCCCTCCCCCGCAACAGCTGTAGCACCCTTGCTTGCTGCTCGGTGAGATGGGCCACACAGGCTCTCCAATAGTAGTCTCTCATTTCTCCACCTTCAGTTCGCTCAAGTCTTGGATCTGGGCAATAGTCCAACAGTCCTTGCCCTTGCCCCCTGTATCGGGGCGGACTGCATATGCCTGCATTCTCCACCACGGGTAGCGCAGTGACGACTCACTGCTGCGGCACCTCCTGATGGTCATCCAGTGAATAAGCTCTTTCCACTCAGGAGCGCCCTCTGCAGGTCGGTGTCTCACTTGCCGCTGGTCCCAGGGTCCCTCCCAGACCCCAGTGCCCCTTCTCTCAGGGTTCTGCCCCCTGCAGTACCCCGCAGTCTCGCTGGGTCTCCCGTCCCCAGGGAACCCCCAACCTCCTATCCCCACCTTGCCTCAGTCTTGGGCTACCCCCAGTCACCATCTAGCCCCTACTCACTGGGGCAGACTGCAGTATAATTGCCACTCATCATTGGCAAGGAGGGTTTGGACCTGCTGCCTCTGCCTACCCTTGGGCTGCCCTCTGCAACCCTAGTACCTTTCTTTGGCCTTTAACAAGGCCTGCAGCCTGGGGGGTTTCTAGGCTGGAGCTCCCCAGCTCCTCTGGCCTTCCCCCAGCCCTGCTCCAGTCTTGGTACCCTGCTTAGCTCCTAGCAGCCAGGCCCATCCCTCTCCAAATCTAGAAAGAGTGTCTCTGTGGGCTCCCGGCCCACTGCCCTTTTATAAGGGCCAGCTGGGGCCTGATTGGGGCATGGCCGCATCTGTGGCTGGTTCCCCAATTAGCCGAGGCTTGCTGCTTTTCCTAGCAGCAGCCCTCTCGCAGCCTCAGCCCTCTCCCAGGGCTGATTTAAGCCTTTTAAGGCAGGAGCGGGTGACCACTCCACTACACGGCCAATGAGAGCGGCAGGGCTGGTGCTGGGAGCAGCGGCAGCCGTCAAAGCTTCACTGATCGCCACTGCACCTACAGGCTGGACTGCTTTGGTGGAGCTGCGCAGATCCAGGGCAGTCAGGAGCCTGCCTTAGCCCCACTGCACAGCCGACCGGACTTTTAATGGCCCCATCAATGGTGCTGTCTGGAGCCACCAGGGTCCCTTTTCGACTGGGCATTCCAGTTTAAAACCGGATGCCTGGCAACCCCAGTATCATAAGTTAGTCTTATGAGACAGGGATAAATCATGCATCAAAGTCATGAAATGGGCTACAAATGAAATACAAAATAAGGTATTTAAATGTTTAACAAATGGAGATTGGGGTGTGCCATTTGGTTTAGGGTAGCCCTGGCTGCCGGTCCTCAATTTCTCAGGATTTAGCTCCATTTGTAGAATTTCCCAGTGCTTCTAGTTTCTACATGAAATTGATCGTGATCGCAGTATTACAGAATTGTATATGAAAATTAACAGCTTCTTAAAGGGGAAGCTGCCAAAAAGACAGACCCAGAGTTACTGCTACTTCATTCTCCCTTGCTCCTCCCTGACAGACCTCCAGGTACTGCAGTCCAGTATAGGAAGTCTCCAGCTACCGCTTTCTGGGCCCACCTCTGGCTTTTCAGTATGGCCTAGTGACACTATTAAAAGACCCCTCAGCGGGACATGGCAGCAGAAAGATGTTCTTCTCCGCCATGGGACAGAGTGTGAGCAGACTAAAACTAGAACATCCTGAGGAGTGACAGAGGGAGAAAGAGGGAGTGAATAAATAAACAAACACAAAGGAGGAATTATCCCTGACGCCCAATCTTTCCTCTTCTCAAAATTCTGGGTTTTCCCTTCAGGGCCTGTTTAGAAACGGAGGTGTACCCACCCCTTTGGGCATTCCGCTACTGCTAATGACCCAGATGCAGTGAACCCCCACATTAGAGTCCAGATAATGCTGCTGAGAGCTGCCAAACCAATACCAGCTTCATTGCAGACAGTCTATATGGGACTCACTTATTATGGGTACAAAAACGTTACACAAGGCATTATGTTTCACTAACCTGAGAACTTACCAATTCTGTGTCCTCTGGGTGCTTGCTGGTGGTAGAAACAGGACCAGCTCCAGGCACCAGCTCAGCAAGCAGGTGCCTGGGGCGGCCAATGAAGATGGGCGGCATGTTCGGCTCTTTGGCGGCAATTCGGCGGCGGGTCCCTCACTCCCTCTCGGAACAAAGGACCTGCCGCTGAATTGCCGCCGAAGAATGAAGCGGCGGCGGTAGAGCTGCCGCAGATCGCAATCGTGGCTTTTTTTTTTTGCTTTTTTTTTTTTTTTTTTTTTTTTTTTTGCTGCTTGGGGCGGCAACAACCCTGGAACTGGCCCTGGATAGAAACCAGAACAGTCCAAGGAGAAAAAACACTTGAGAAAAGATGAACAAAACTTGTTTAAAATCTAAGATATGGCAATAAACAACAGAGGGAGATATTACTAAATAAAGGATTCTAAGCACCTTTGTATGAGTCTGACCCTAATCTCAGTTACACTGGTGTAAATTTGGAATGACTCCATTGGTTTACTTTTATTGGCGTTACCTGGATTTATCCTGGGACTTAGCAAATCAGAATTAGGATCAGGGCATTGGGGTGGGGAGAATGGAAGCTAGGCACTAGATTTTTCCATTCTACTCTCATCTCTAATGCTCTGTAGGAGGCAGATGGGGGGCTGGAGTCTGAGTGGCTTCTCAATGTCCTGGGGCAGGGGGTCATGGATTCACAGGGTCTGGTCTATGCCGCAGCCTGTAACCAGTCCCTTTGGAGAGATCCCTGTAGTGTGCTAGGCCCCAAAGACCTACACAGTTCCACAGGGGCAGACCCGTGGCCTCCAAAACCAGGCCTTTGGGTGCCAGCAATCCCCGTCCAGCAGAGTCAGACTCCAGTGGGAGGTTCATTCTTTACTCCTTCAGGGAACTATGCTCTCAGTGAATATTTCAAGTAATGCCAGGCAGCCTTTTCAAAACCAGGTAAGAATGTATTAGCCACTTGGCCTACAGAATCGGACAGTTCTTACTTTAGCATAGAGAGGCAGAGGTTAAGCCATGGTCCATGCTGACCAATGCCAGGGCTCCCATGATCCAGGCTGCTGTAGGAACAAACCATCTTGGCTCTCTCCTGCCGTCTCTGTTCTTTTAGATCCAGGTGTGTTTCCTGTGTCTCTGAATGCTCAGCTCTAAACCCAGCTCTAACGAACTTAGGCCTGGTCCCCACTAAGTCCCCAAACATAGCTGAATTCGAAGTACCTTAGTCCGAACTTACCGCGGTCCAGACGCGGCAGGAAGTCTCCCCCCGTCGATGCCGCGTACTCCTCTCGCTGAGCTGGAGTACCGGCGCCGACTGTGAGCACTTCCGGGATCGATCCGGGATCGATTTATCGCGTCTTAACCAGACACGATAAATCGATCCCAGAACATCGATGGCGTGCCGCCGGACCAGCCGGTAAGTGAAGACTAGGCCTGAGTTTGTTCATGACTCTGGTCTCCAACCAGACTGCTGAGTCAAATACCTTTATGCTCAATGCACAAAAATGCAAAGGCCAGAGGGAAACTGAAGCATGCACAGGAATCATAAATCATTACCAAAATTCACACAATCACCACATGGGGCTTTCCCCTTTTGCCCTTGTCATTTTGGGTTCTGTCAGATATAGCCTTCTCCCATCTGTTCCTCATGGGTCAGCAAGCCCTGTGCTAAGCAAGGAAGCAAACACACACCCTAGAGAGGGGCAAGATGCACAGTAAGTTTGCAGGAGAGTATGTATCTTGCTAATCTCTTTAGCCAACAGTTGGTGCTGCAGCTGCTCTTTGTCCACCTGTGAAGCCCAACTGGTCACAGAATGTCCATCTACACTGCACAGCAGCCTGCAGCAGCAAGGCTCAGAACCAGCTCGACAGACTCGGGCTCGTGCGACTGTGCTGAAAGTAGCTGTGTACACAGAGCTTCTAAGTTGTGGCTTGGACGGGAGGTCAGGCTCTGAAGTGTAGGGAGGGGGATGGGCCTCAGCTGGGCCAAACCACAACTTAACAGTGCTGTCTGCACAGCTATTTTTATCATGGTAGCACAAGCCCAAGTCTGTCAAGGTGAGCTGGGAGGGTCCCTGCCACAGGCTGTGTAGATGTCCCCTGATAGGCCAGGGAACCTCCGAAGTACCTGAGGACAGAACCCTTCTAACTTCCCCTCCCTGGCATCTCCAATGAGTTGCCAACTGTCTACTCCCAGCTATTCCAAGGATAGCGGCTTGCCTGCCACACTCTCCCATACATCATGGCTCTGTCATCACTAACTGGGTTCTACTTACCTGGAGGAAATGCGAAGCCTCGGCGTCCCATGGCTGTTCAGAAGACAAGCTCTGGGATTATGACCCTGGCAGCTTCCTTATTAACTAGAAACAAGACCAAAAGCAAAACAGAGACACACTCGGTCACAGCATCTTCCTCTTTAGTCCCCTTATCTCTGGTGTCTGGAAACAGAGTCTTTGGGCCAAGTTCACCTCACTGAAGTCAGTAACTGATCCCGCTAAGGGGATGGGCCCTTTATTATTTATTATCTTCCCTCACCCCTGCAGTGTGCTGGGTGCCCTCACAGGGCAACAGGGAATCAGACAGACCTTATGCTGCAGTTTACACTCTCATGGGAGATCGCACACCTTACAAGACTGTACATAAGGAGAAACAGCCTTGCCCATTCGAATGACTTTCGCAAACGGTCTTTGGTCCTGTTCACCCCAACATGGTCACTAGGGTGATCGTGGGCTATGCTCAAGAGCTTTTCCCTATACTTAGTTGGAACTACCAACTGTCTCTGAGGATGCCAGTCCTCTTTGTGCCCACCAGAAAAGGTTTCCTTGTATAAAAGTCCTTCTTCTACTACAAACCTGGACCTATTAGAAGAGCTGAGAGGTTTTTTTCATAGATTCATAGATTCATAGATTCTAGGACCGGAAGGGACCTCGAGAGGTCATCGAGTCCAGTCCCCTGCCCGCATGGCAGGACCAAATACTGCATAGACCATCCCTAATAGACATTTATCTAACCTACTCTTAAATATCTCCAGAGACGGAGATTCCACAACCTCCCTAGGCAATTTGTTCCAGTGTTTAACCACCCTGACAGTTAGGAACTTTTTCCTAATGTCCAATCTAGACCTCCCTTGCTGCAGTTTAAACCCATTGTTTCTGGTTCTATCCTTAGAGGCTAAGGTGAACAAGTTCTCTCCCTCCTCCTTATGACACCCTTTTATATACCTGAAAACTGCTATCATGTCCCCTCTCAGTCTTCTCTTTTCCAAACTAAACAAACCCAATTCTTTCAGCCTTCCTTCATAGGTCATGTTCTCAAGACCTTTAATCATTCTTGTTGCTCTTCTTTGGACCCTTTCCAGTTTCTCCACATCTTTTTTAAAATGCGGCGCCCAGAACTGGACACAATACTCCAGCTGAGGCCTAACCAGAGCAGAGTAGAGCGGAAGAATGACTTCTCGTGTCTTGCTCACAACACACCTGTTTAATGCATCCCAGAATCATGTTTGCTTTTTTTGCAACAGCATCACACTGTTGACTCATATTTAGCTTGTGGTCCACTATAACCCCTAGATCCCTTTCTGCCGTACTCCTTCCTAGACAGTCTTTTCCCATTCTGTATGTGTGAAATTGATTTTTCCTTCCTAAGTGGAGCACTTTGCATTTGTCTTTGTTAAACTTCATCCTGTTTAACTCAGACCATTTCTCCAATTTGTCCAGATCATTTTGAATTATGACCCTGTCCTCCAAAGTAGTTGCAATCCCTCCCAGTTTGGTATCATCCGCAAACTTAATAAGCGTACTTTCTATGCCAATATCTAAGTCGTTGATGAAGATATTGAACAGAGCCGGTCCCAAAACAGACCCCTGCGGTACCCCACTCGTTACGCCTTTCCAGCAGGATTGGGAACCATTAATAACAACTCTCTGAGTACGATTATCCAGCCAGTTATGCACCCACCTTATAGTAGCCCCATCTAATTTGTATTTGCCTAGTTTATCGATAAGAATATCATGCGAGACCGTATCAAATGCCTTACTAAAGTCTAGGTATACCACATCCACCGCTTCACCCTTATCCACAAGGCTCGTTATCCTATCAAAGAAAGCTATCAGATTGGTTTGACATGATTTGTTCTTCACAAATCCATGCTGGCTATTCCCTATCACCTTACCACCTTCCAAGTGTTGGCAGACGATTTCCTTAATTACTTGCTCCATTATCTTCCCTGGCACAGAAGTTAAACTAACTGGTCTGTAGTTACCTGGGTTGTTTTTATTTCCCTTTTTATAGATGGGCACTATATTTGCCCTTTTCCAGTCTTCTGGAATCTCTCCCGTCTCCCATGACTTTCCAAAGATAATAGCTAGAGGCTCAGATACCTCCTCTATTAGCTCCTTGAGTATTCTAGGATGCATTTCATCAGGCCCGGGTGACTTGCAGGCATCTAACTTTTCTAAGTGATGTTTAACTTGTTCTTTTTTTATTTTATCCGCTAAACCTACCCCCTTCCCATTAGCATTCACTATGTTAGGCATTCCTTCAGACTTCTCGGTGAAGACCGAAACAAAGAAGTCATTAAGCATCTCTGCCATTTCCAAGTTTCCTGTTACTGTTTCTCCCTCTTCACTAAGCAGTGGGCCTACCCTGTCTTTGGTCTTCCTCTTGCTTCTAATGTATTGATAAAAAGTCTTCTTGTTTCCTTTTATTCCCGTAGCTAGTTTGAGCTCATTTTGTGCCTTTGCCTTTCTAATCTTGCCCCTGCATTCCTGAGTTGTTTGCCTATATTCATCCTTTGTAATCTGTCCTAGTTTCCATTTTTTATATGACTCCTTTTTATTTTTTAGATCGTGCAAGATCTCGTGGTTAAGCCAAGGTGGTCTTTTGCCACATTTTCTATCTTTCCTAACCAGCGGAATAGCTTGCTTTTGGGCCCTTAATAGTGTCCCTTTGAAAAACTGCCAACTCTCCTCAGTTGTTTTTCCCCTCAGTCTTGATTCCCATGGGACCTTACCTATCAGCTCTCTGAGCTTCCCAAAATCTGCCTTCCTGAAATCCATTGTCTCTATTTTGCTGTTCTCCCTTCTACCCTTCCTTAGAATTGCAAAGTCTATGATTTCATGATCACTTTCACCCAGGCTGCCTTCTACTTTCACATTCTCAACGAGTTCCTCCCTATTTGTTAAAATCAAGTCTAGAACAGCTTCCCCCCAGTAGCTTTTTCAACCTTCTGAAATAAAAAGTTGTCTCCAATGCAGTCCAAGAATTTGTTGGATAGTCTGTTCCCCGCTGTGTTATTTTCCCAACATATATCCGGATAGTTGAAGTCCCCCATCACCACCAAATCTTGGGCTTTGGATGATTTTGTTAGTTGCTTGAAAAAAGCCTCATCCACCTCTTCCACCTGGTTAGGTGGCCTGTAGTAGACGCCTAGCATGACATCTCCCTTGTTTTTTGCCCCTTTAAGCCTAACCCAGAGACTCTCAACACTTCCGTCTCCTATGTCCATCTCTACCTCAGTCCAAGTGTGTACATTTTTAATATATAAGGCAACACCTCCTCCCTTTTTCCCCTGTCTATCCTTCCTGAGCAAGCTGTACCCATCCACACCAACATTCCAATCATGTGTATTATCCCACCAAGTTTCAGTGATGCCAACAATGTCATAGTTGTATTTATTTATTAGCACTTCCAGTTCTTCCTGCTTATTCCCCATACTTCTCGCATTTGTATATAGGCATCTAAGATACTGGTTTGATCTTTCCTCCCAGTTTTTTCCTGACTCTCCTTTCTCTCTGCCAATATAGCCCACACTCCCTCTTGTTTCCGACTCATTTCCCCGGTCTCCGTGTTCCCCACTTACCTGTGGGCTTTGCTCACCTGTCCCCGTCGAACCTAGTTTAAAGCCCTCCTCAATGGTGGGTCATTCTGTGCAGGGCTGGCTCCAGGCACCAGGCAACCAAGCACATGCTTGGGGCGGCACCTGGTAAGGGGCAGCGGGGGTAGCGCGGTGCGGCATTCCGCGGGGGGGGCACTCTGGCGGCGCAGCGCTCGGCGGGGGGGCGGGCTCCAGCGGCGCAGGGCTGGGGGGGGTGTTCCGGCAGCGATCAGCTTGGGGGGCGGGCTCCGGTGGCGCGGCGCTCGGCGGGGGGGCAGCGCTGGGGGGGTGGCACAGCGCGGTGCTCGGCGGGAGTTCAGGGGGCGGCACATTTTTTGCTGCTTGGGGCAGCAAAAAAGTTAGAGCCAGCCCTGACTCTGTGCCACTGTCCAAGCTCCCTTGAGGCTTTCATCCTCTTCCTGCTCTGCCTGGAACTGCTCCCTTGATGCTTGAGACATTAGTTCCTCACTGGGTTGTGGATTTGGGCTTGGTCCCACTGGAAACGATGCATGTAATGGGGGTATCTCCATTGATTGTGACCCGCTCTCTGCTGGTGCACTAGGTGATATTTCAGGCTCCGGTTGAGCTACTTGCACCGGTTTAGCTGCTGCTGCAGGTGCAGGCTCTGTGGAGCCCTTTGGTGCTGGCTCCCCTGTCTCTGGTGGGGTTGCATGCACGGGCTCTGGTGCTGACTGATCCACCAGTTCCGATCCTTGGGCTGGTTCTAGATGAGTCCCAGGAACTGGATCTAAAACGGTTGCCATAGACTCTGGTCTGGGGTCTGGTTCCACCACCTCTGGCTGGGTCCCCAGGCCTGTGGTATCAGGGACACAGACTGGGTCCTTGTAGGAGGCTCAGGAATGGAGTTAGGTGTGGACGCCTGTTTAGCCTGGCTGCGGGTGAAAATCCCCACCCTTTTTGTTAGCCTTACCTGGTTGGCTTAGTCTTCTCCCAGCAACATAGGAATGGGATAATCATCTAGACAGTATTTGTTCCTGCCATGAGGGCAGGGGACTGGACTTGATGTCCTCTCGAGGTCCGTTCCAGTCCTAGAATCTATGAATCTATGAATCATAGATTGCAAAAGTCCATATTCCTGACCAACCCTTGTACTGGACAGGCAACTTGGCTGTAGGCAAGTTAAAAGAGTTGGCCTTAAAGGGTTATACTGTCACTTGGGCCTCTGGGTTGATGAATTTGGGGTCCACCAGGGATTGGTGGATAGCTGACACCTGTGCTCCAGTGTCTCTCCACACAGTAATCTTCCATCTGCCCACATTCACAGATTCCCTTTGCTCTGGGGGTATTTGCGAGGCATCTGGGCCTGAAGGCTCTTGGTGGGATCCCATGGTGATGAGTTGCAGTCGGCTGGTGCTCTTGGGGCAGCTGGCCTTCACATGCCCCAGCTCATTACATTTAAAGCATTGCCCAGCTGACTGTGGGCTGGGGTGAGGTGGGTAGTTGGAGAGTTGGGTGGTGGGACAAGAGGGCATCTGGGGTCTCCCTGGCTGTGTGGAGGGCTCCTCCTTGCTAGGTGGGGCCTTGGGCTGACGCCGATGGTGGGCTTTCGTCTCGGGTGGCCCCTTCTCGTATCCCCACCAACTGCTACTAGCTTTCTTCTTCTCTGCCACCTCCACCCATTTGGTTCCAATCTCCCCCGCCTTGATTACAGTTTTGGGCTTCCCATCTAGGATGTCAAGTATCAGGGGGTAGCCGTGTTAGTCTGTATCTACAAAAACAACAAGGAGTCTGGTGGCATCTTAAAGACTAACAGATTTATTTGAGCATAAGCTTTCGTGGGTAAAAAACCTCACTTCTTCAGATGCATAGAGTGAAAGTTACAGATGCAGGCATTATATACTGACATATGGAGAGCTTAAAGACTACAAACTACTACCAGTGTACACTGGTTCTCCACTTGCGAAGTAACACCCTGCTCACAGCCCAGGAGGGGAAGTGCCCGGCCGGCGGCTGGGGTCCGGAGGCAAGGGGGCTGCCTGAAGCCAATAGCACTCGGGCAGCTCGGCTCTTAAACAGAGCCGAAGAGTCAGGGGAGGAGCAGAGCCGCCATTTTCCCGGACATGTTCAGCTTTTTGGCAATTCCCCCCGGACGGGGGTTTGACTGCCGAAAAGCCGGACATGTCCGGGAAAAAGAGGACGTATGGTAACCCTAATCTAGTCCAACCCCCTGCTCAAAGCAGGACCAATCCCCAGACAAATTTTTACCCCAGTTCCCTAAATGGCCCCCTCAAGGATTAAACTCACAACCCTGGGTTTAGCAGGCCAATGCTCAAGCCACTGAGCTATCCCCGCACTGAAATAACTACTCTGTGACCTGGGATCTGACCCTTTAAATCTGGGAGAGACACCCAGCTACAACCCTACGGTGGCCTTTGAATTCAGCAGTTGTGGAATTGGATCAGAGAGAGGATTTGGTCCAATCCCGCTTCCCCTTCCAGGTTTTGTATGTAGTTGCGATGAAGAATGGCGGCTGAAGCACCTGTCCCACTGGCACAGCAAAGCCGGCTGTATGATAAACATCGCTGGTTGGAGAGGTGACTGTTTCACAGAGATGAAGTGGAGGGCTCTCCGCAATTCACTGCCAGCAAAACAAATATACATTAAGTGCCCATCCCATGGGAAAACTCCAGTCAACGTCAATGGTATCAGGACTGGGTCCTCATTCAGGAATAGTGCAGAGTCTGCAAAATTCAGCCAGCCTCCCCTAAGGTGACATCACGTACAGGAAAATAACGTAAGTGTAGACAAAGCCCGTTCCCTTCCCCTACCCATGCACAGGTAAGCCATAAAGTAGCAGTCAATAGAGGCTGCTCTAAATAAACCAGAAATGTCCACTTCCAGACAAAGATTGTGGCCTCTCGTGCTAGGACTGGAGCAGGGAGGTTTTTCCAGATATAAGGCTCCACTTTTCCCTCCAGAGAAAGCTTCTGGATTCTTTCCCAGTAGAGGTAACGGAGCCAGAGGAAATTCCATCCAGTGCTAACGCTTTGTTGGGGATGGCCCATCTGCACTGACAAGATTTCCACCTAGGTTTTGGTTTGCAAGCCTCCCCAATTGGATAATTACCTAAATTTGTGTCAAAGCCAACACCTTCCCTGCCTGTTCCACAGTGAGTGATGCATGGAGCCTGCAAAGAAGCAAAGGGAAGGGAACGTGGAGGAATGCAAGAAAGGAGGACTTCTGTGCTGGGTTCTAGGAGACCTGGGATTCCCCCATGATTTGGATGCAACTGAATCTCACTAAGACTCCCAATGCCGTTCTCAGATGGATTAAAACAAGCATGTGTCACTCAGGGGACAAGGTACCTCAGGAACTACAACAGACCCAGATGGATGCGACTTTTGGATGCTGGTATTGGAACAGAATAGAGGATCTCTTACCATCTTGGTGCTGGTAGTGACAGTGGACACGGACGGACTAAAAGTTTGAGTTGTGGGGCTGGGTTTTCTTGTGCCTTTAATCCATCTCCTGTACTCCTCTCTCACCTGGAGAATAAGGGACATGGTCACTACATCATGTAACTAACACCCTCAGACCAGGCCACTGCTAGGCCCGTGAAGTCACTGGGTGGCTGATGACGCGCCACGGGCATTACCTGGCGATTGAGGAGACAGTGCACCAGGAAGATGAAGGCTCCCTGCAGGCTGTTGACAATGGTGAATAAATACGCCATGACCATTTTTGCTGAGCCGACTTGGAAGAGACCAAGACTCCATGTGCAGCCCAGAATGAATAGCTGGGCGATAGCTTTAAAAGTCAGTAGTCTGGATAAAGGCAGATGGAGAGATCCTGTTATAATGACCCTATGGTGAGTTACTGAGTCAGGGGGCCCTGGGTGGTGTGGGGTGAAACATCTGGCACCCGCTTTACTGTGTCTTAGGGTTACTGTCAAGACGAACACAATGGCAACTTACGCCTATGAATCCAAAATACAATATTGTGCCCAACCATCTTCCCACACACACACAGGTGGCTCTTCCAAAGCAAATGGTTCAACCTCTCATTACAGTTTTGTTTTTAATCCCTTCATATCAGGTCCTGGCAATGTGACAATCAAGTGGGAACAGGATAATGGGCTCTCGGGACCCCATCTATGTTGTTCCATAAATAGACAGGGGGTTGCTACAGAGCAACAGTAAGCCACACTTGCCTTCCTCCTCAATGGATGGCACTTTACCTCGACAGTATCCACAGCCCCAGGGAAAAGAGATGAGTTTTCTCCCTAAGTAGCACATGGCCCAGCTCTGAATAGCAGCACAGACTTGCATTTCTCCTTACAAAGCACTAGGCATGTGCAGTAATACCATGGCTTTCTGAAGCCTCAATATTCTGATCTGGTTCTAAAATCTTTTCCCCTCTCATGTCTCCATCCAGCACTCCCAGCTGGCAGCCCTGATCGTGTTCCTCCCAAACAAACAGATTTCATAATGAGTTGCTTTAAAGACCATTTGCATGCCACACTCTGAATGTGCCGCAGGACTTACTGCAAGAGCCTCACTGATCTAGCAGTCTCTTCCGTACCATTACTTCCACTGACTTCAGCGGCTTTCGAAGAGACTGCAACTGTTATCTCAATATCCATCCAGGGACCAACATGATACACATGGCAGAAAAGTATCTCCCATAATTATCCTTTACTGCTGTAGACCTCTCCTCTCTCCTAACTTGACCCTTCAACTGCCACCCTGGCTGTGCTGTGTCTAATTTAAGGTCCAATACAGCATACCCTTATTCATGCAAATTGTCCTTATTTTGGCAGATGGTCCCATGGACAACTTTAGGACTCATGAGTAAGGGACTGCTGATGTGACTTGGGGTTTATCAGCACCTTGGGCAGTGAGACTGTTACTCTCTCATCAAGCAGAAAGTCGCTAAGATAACCTGGAAACCCTACAGTGGCATGTGCTCAGCTGTATGGTGGCAGCAATCTGTGCAGAATCCCACAGGAATTCCCATACAGGAGGCTCACTGGACCCTTCTCATACAGGGGTGGGCAAACTTCGGCCCATGGGCCGGATCCAGCCCATCAGGACTTTGGATCCGGCCCGCAGGATTGCCATCCCTGTGGCGCAGCGGGCCCCACACCACTCCCAGAAGCATCCGGCACCACATCCCTGAAGCCCCTGGGGGAAGGGGAGAGCAGAGGTCTCCGCATGCTGTCCCCCCCCCACACACACAGCTCACATTGGCCGGAACAAGGAACCACATCCAATGGGAGCTTCTGGGAAAGTACCCGCAGGCGAGGGCAGCACGTGGTGCCCTTTGTGCCCGCCCCCGCACCCGGGGTCGCAGGGACGTGGTGCCAGCCGCTTCTGGGAGCGGTGCAGGGCCAGGGCAGGCAGGCAGGGAGCCTGCCTGAGCCCTGCTGCGTGCCGCTGCCATCCCGGAGCCACTCCAGGTAAGCGACACTGGGCCAGAGCCTGCACCCCGAATGCCTCCTGCACCCCATACCTCAACCTCCTTCCCTGAGCCCCCTCCCGCACTACGCACCCTTCCCTGCACTCCTGCCCTGAGCTCGCTCCCACACTCTGCACTCTCTCCTCCACCCCAACTCCTTGCCATGAGCCCCTTCCTGCACACGTCACCCCCTCCCACACCCCGCACTCCCTCCTGCACCCCAACCCCCTGCCCCAGCCCTACACTCATTGCCCTGCATGCAATTTCCCCACCCTGATGTGGCCCTCGAGCCGTTTGCCCACCCCTGTTCTAGTAGATTTAGCGCTGTCCTACCTGGTGTCTTTGAGAGTGGACACATCTTCATTAAGGGAGGAGAGTTTGTCTCTCAGGATCCAGAGAGTTACAAGAAAAAATGTTAAATTTATCTGTGGAAACAGCATGAAATATTCCTTGTAAAACATGCCAGCCAAGGCCAGTCTCTCTGGCTGAGGCACGGAACAATTCTATGGGATCAGACTGCTGCCGACCAGTGACTGCTCGTCAAGGTGGGTCATACATCATTCCCTGCCAGATCTTGGTCCCAGGACATGCAGGGAACTGTTGGCATAGGCAGGGCTGCAATGCATCATATGTGATCATACAGCCAGAGGGCCACATTCTGCTCTTATCTGAATCTGGAGTGACTCCACTGATTCCAGTGGGGTCTGCAGTTATTCCAGATTTAGAGCCCTGTGATTTGTCCCAAAGCTTCTAGATCCCGTCTATAGAGTATTCCCTTCAATTCTGAGGCTGAAATTTATTCTTAACTTGCTGCCTGAGATGGGGAGGAATCTGCAAGGACATTTGCTACCTTTATCCCTTACAACGCATGCACCCTTCCATCCTCAAACTCCCCACGCTGCAGCCACCTTCCCTTCCCCCATCACCTGGGTTATTTACCAGCCAGGCCGGACAAGGCAAGGGACAAAACTATCCTCATTCCTGCAGAGGTTCCACTTGCTTCCATGGCAGCATTGCATGAGTAATGACATATTTTAATTAATCATATTATGGTAGCACCTAGAGGCTCTAATGAGACTGCACTGGGTTCTGTACTCACACGTAGAAAGGGGCAGCTCCTGTCCTGGAGCATTTGTTAGCAAAATAAAAGGGCAAGACCACAGGTGCCAGCTTCCCACAGGCCGCTCAACCCCCCACTCTCTGCCCCAGGGCCCACACCCACCCGACCCTTTCTCCCAAGGCCCCACCCCATATCTTCCCACCCCCACTTGGTACCAAGCCCTGTCCCCCCTTGACCAAGCCCCTGCCTCTTCCCACCCCTACCCCACCTCTTCCCACGCAGTTCTGCCACCTTCCTCCCAGCGCATCCTGCACACCACAGAACAGCTGACTGCGGCAAGTGGGAGGCACTGGGATTGAGGGGGAGAAGTTGATCAGCGTGGCTGCCAGTGGACGGGAGGTATTGGGGGGGATGATGAGTGGGGGAGCTGACTGCCAATGTGTGCTGAGCATCCACTATTTTTTTCAGTGCCTATGGGCAAGACAGACAAAGGGTGGGAGGAGAAACAGAGGTACAGCGAGAAGAAGCTACTTCCCAAGTTAACACAGCAGGCCAGTGGCAGAGTCAGGTCTCCTCACTCACAACCCAGTGCCCAACCCTGACTCCATTCGCCCTGACTGACTCCACAGAATGTAGGCAGTTGTGTTAAGGGGAAATCCTGCACTGGCCAAAGAGGGGTGGATGACATGGGATCTTATAGGACTCTTTCATCTTAAATTCTCTGGGAGATATTCTTCTCTTGGCTCCACTGGAGTCCACAGGGTTGCAGAGGTGAGAGGAGAATGGGGCCCTGTGGTTCTGTGAGGTACCCACCAGGATTATGGCACAGACTGGTCCCAGGAAGCTCCAATGAAAGCCTCTCTCCAGGCTTAGCCAGCAGCTACAGGGAGGGAGGAAGAAGGTGACTTTAATGGTATTACTACCCTTTTTCAGCCCCGGGGGCAGAGAGGGGGTGTTACAGGGCAGCTGGCTCTCAAAAGCGAGATGGGTCTCAGCCTGCTGGTGACATGGTCTCTTGCGGACAGCAAGCAAACAGCCCTCCCCGTCTACCTCAGCACCTCCTGCTTTCAGCCACCACTTCCTCTTCCACCTCCTCAAATGACCCTTTCTGGTGGATGAGCGCAGTATTGATGGAGGGCCAGACATGCAGCAGATGGACATTGGCCTAGCTGCACTGAAGGAAGTGGAGCTGCCCTGATTTACACCAGCTGAGGATTTAGCCTGGGGTGTCTAAAACACGCCACACCCTGTTTTAATGGAGTCGCTCACTTTAGAGAGGGGAATCAGGGATCTTTCTGGCTTGTTCTTCCGCATCATCAGTGGGGCGAAGAGTGTAGATGTCTGATAGGTGGGCAACTCAACTACAGCGCTTGGGGCAGCTTACTGTCCCTGGGGATGGGAAGGGTCTCAGGGGGACATTCAGCTCCCAGGCAGGGTGAGCCGGGAAATCTAGGTTCAAGTCAGACCTGGGGTGAGCTGAACAACTCTATGGAAGCCACATCCTAGCTCCTCTTCAGGATGGGCACTGCACTTACTATTTGGAAGTTCCATAGCCTTCATGATTCACCGCTGCAGAAATAGCCACCACCAGGGCTGGGAATCCGTAGCCAAATGGGTACATGAATCTCTTCTTGAACCGGCTCGCACTGGTGTAATTCACAACCTTCAGGTTCCTGACGGTGAGGAAGAGGTGCAGCCCCTCCAGGAACATCCAGATGAAGCAGGCCAGGAAGAGGTAGTGTAGGAAACCAGCAATGACAGCACACACCACCTGAGGACAGGATGAGAGAGAGCTCTGGGACACTGCTTCCGGGAAGGGAAATACTGAATTTGGAGGTGGGGGAACTTTTGTGAGGATCACATAGGGCTTTTTATTAACACATCTCTCTAGTTATGGCACTCTCCCAGAGACAATACATTCTTCAGTCTACAGAGGCTTGTCTAAGGGCAAGCTGGCTAGCCCTTTCAATCATTCAGAGTCCAGCCCGGTCCTGATCTCCACTCAGAAAAGAGTTGGATACTGTGAGGAATCCTAGGAAAGGGAGCAGAGACATAAACAAGTTCCCAGTCCTCATAATAGGGAGAGACCTGGAGGGTGTAGGTTCTCTTCTCTATATCTGCTTCAGGGTATAGGTGTCTTGCATCTGCCCATCAGTCTGGGGGCAGAGAGGACAGGCAGGGTACTGTGACTCTGGAAATCGGGGTTCCTTTGTTTGAATGATGAAGGAAGGAGCCCACAAGGAAAAGGGAAGGACTGGTTTCACCCATAGAGATTTCTTTTGGAGGGAAGTAAATAATTATTTCTGTAGGACTAAAGAGCATGGAATAAACATTACCGTCCAGCTGAGGGTATAAAAAGGTGCTGGAGTGAGGGGAGCTTTAGAAATGCTGACAGAAGATCTGGACACAGCTCAATTTTAAACCAAGAATAAAAGTGGATAACAGACCCGACTCCTGCTGCGGGTCACTGCGGTGAGGAAGAGCAGGTTGGCCAGGAAGAGGCAGAGGCAGAGCTGCAGGTGGATGGAGGTGCTGACGTTGTGGATGGAGCGGCACAGGAGGAAGGTGAGGATGGCGAGGAGGAGGCACAGCAGGGAGAAGGTCAGTCCCACATAGGTGATGATGGTCAGTGGGTAACTCTCCTGTAACACAGCAAAGGGAGAATCACCAGTGAGCCCTGGGACACTATATAGTAAATAAAGGGAAGTAAGGACAGCCTGGGGAATTACAGACCAGTCATCTTAACTTCTGTACTGGGAAAGATAATGGAGCAGATAATTAAGAAATCAATTTACAAACACCTAGAAGACAATAAGGTGATAAATATCAGTCAGCATGGATTTGTCAAGAACAAATCATGCCAAGCCAGCCTAATAGCTTTCTTTGACAGGGTAACAAGCCTTGTGGATGGGGGGAAGTGGTAGATGTGGTATATCTTGACTTTAGTAAGGACTAGTCTACACTGCCCAGCACTCTACACTGCCCAGCACGCTACGAGAGGCGTAGCTACCTGGTGCACTGTTTACACTGGCATTTTACAGCACTGAAACTTGCTGTACTCAGGGGTGTGTTTTTTCACACCCCTGAGCAAGAAAGTTTCAGCGCCGGAAATTGCCAGCGTAGACAAACCCTAAGGCTTTTGATACTGCCTTGCATGACCTTCTCATAAACAAACTAGGGAAATACAACCTAGATTGAGCTACTATAAGGTGGGTGCATAACTGGTTGGAAAATCGTTCCCAGAGAGTAGTTATCAGTGGTTCACAGTCAAGCTGTGGGGGGTGGTGAAGGGAGGGATGAGGAAGGAAGGATACTGAGCTACCTGGCCCTCTTCATGGTGGCGGAGACTCTCAGTTCTGCACAGAGACCCCCGTACCCTCTCCCTCACGCAGAATGTGTGTGTGATGTTGCACTCCATAATGATTTATGAAAATATGCTTATGAGTATAAGTATGATGTTACTGAAATATGCTTTATTCAAAAGGTCTCTTGTAAGGTATCATTACAAAGCTTATGATCTACTGACTGTGTTCATCCCATTTGTTTGCATGGATTATTTCTATGTTTGGAGTTAGGAGAATAAGTTACAAACTTGAATTACTGATGTAAACATGTTAAGTGGAAGCCATTAACGGTGCTTCAGAATCTATCACCTGTAAATGGCTCTGTTTACTTGTAAACCTTCTGGGTATGTGTGGGCCAGCCCTGGAAGAATTGAGACTAGGGGTCTCACAGGACATGTGACCATGTCACATGATACTGGAATCCATCTTAATCTGGTACTTTCCCATTTAGAAGGAGGGTTGGGGACTCAGAGAGACAAAGGATTCCTGCCTTGTGCCAAAGCTATAAAAGGGGTGGAGCAAAACAAGGGGGGATCTCAGTCATGAGAAAGCCCCCGCTTTTCACCTAAGATGCCTGCTGGAACTAAAAGGACTGTACCAGGGAAAGAACTGGCCTCAGACGAGGAAGGAGCCTAGTCTGTGAAAGAAGTTTATTGGAACATCTCTGAGGGTGAGATTTTACCTGTAAACAGTTTCTTAATGTATTAGGCTTAAAACATTTTGTTTTATTTTGCTTGGTAACTTACTTTGTTCTGTCTGTTATGACTTGGAACCACTTAAATCCTACTTTTTATACTTAATAATATCACTTTTGTTTATTGCTAAACCCAGAGTAAGTGATTCATACCTGGGGGAGCGAACAGCTGTGCATATCTCTCTATCAGTGTTATAGAGGGCGGACAATTTATGAGTTTACCCTGTATAAGCTTTATACAGAGTAAAACGGATTTATTTGGGGTTTGAATCCTACTGGGACTGGGTGTCTGGGTGATGGAGATAAGTGACCTGCTGAGTGGTTTTCAGTTAAAGCCTGCAAATTTGGGGGCATGGTTCAGCCCCTGAGTCTGTGCTGCAGCAGGTTAGCATATTTGGCTCAACAAGGCAGGGTTCTGGAGTCCCAAGCTGGCAGGGAAAACGGTCTCAGAGGTAATCTCAGCAATTCAGGTGACAGTCCCAAGGGGGTCTCTGTGACTGAACCCATCACAGCACGGCACCAGCGCATTCAGCTCTGTAAATATGGCTCCTGCCTAAGGACACTGCAGCATGTGCTGGGTATGTGGGAGCCAACCCGCTCTTACCTGCTGTCATGGGCAGTGGATGATGCTGCTCCTTGGGGAGGCTAGCCCCCCAGCCCATCTCTTCTGCCTGTGGCCCCACCCATACTCCACCCCTGCTCTGCCCTAGGCCCTGCCCCCACTCTGCCCAGGCACTGCCCCTTCCCACTGTCTCCCTCCTCTCTTCCCTCCCCATCCCTGCTCACCTCCTTCCAGCCAAATCCCTGAACCCTAATGAAGCAAATGACATTAAAAAGAAATTGCAGAAGATTTTTTTTTTTTCAAAAGAAAATGGAGCATGTTTTCCACTGAATGCCAGAAGATGAAGATCAGACATGCAGACGGTACCTAATTAAAAGCACTAAATTTAGGAATAAAAAATGTCAGTCACAGGTATTTTGATGTACCCTGAAGTTTGTCAGAGATTTATTTGCAAAAACTTTGTAGTAAGGGCAGTCAGCTGTCCTGCTGAATACAACATTAAATATTATGGAATACGTGATGCAGCTCTTCTCTGTTTTACATTTTCTTAATCAGTATTTCTAAGCTGATTTTATATTTTAAATGTACTCTTAAGCCTTCATAAAGTAACCATTCCAGATTACTACATATTTAACTCACTGAAACAAAGACATTATTTTAAATGAATCAGTCACAGAGGTTTAGTGTGTTCATAACAATGTTCATTGCTTTTAGAAAAAGGGAACACTAATTTACTTTGTGTGATCTTCATAAAAACAGATATGAAATTTCACTAACTTTAAAAAATATGTTTCCAAAGATTTTAGGCATAACAAAGGATTTTATATCTTACTAAGGTACTGATTTTGCTGGAGGGTTCTCTTAAAACTAGTTCATCAAATAGTCAGAAGTAAAGAAAGGGAAACTCGTTTGTCTGGAAGGAAAGGGATGTTGTCCCTTTAAGGGCTAGCCTCTCTTCAATGCGGGGGGAGGAGGGAGGGTGAAGGGAGAAAGGGATGGACAGAAAGGACCGGAAGACTTGGGAAGCAAGTTTTTTGTACTATAGTAATTAAAATTAAAATGTGTATTTTAGATAAGAGTGGTCTTTTGAAGGATTTATTTAAAAAACTATACGTCTGAAGATCCAAGCATTTAAGGCTAAAGATGAACACTCAGATTGTGGATCTAAAAACCTATGCAAGGATTTTTTAGAGATGTGATTTTATAATCTCCAGCAATCTTCTAATGAAATATTTTTAAAGCAAATTTTAAACTAAGGTCCTGTAAACTAACATGTTCTGAGTAAATATTACAGTAATGCACAACGTTTTTTGTCAGTAAATTCAGAAACTGACAGTATATACGGAGGGGGTGGCAAACTCCTGTTAAATGGCATCATTACCACTTGAATGGCTCTTTAACAGTTTCAGTGTTGGGCTAATAGGTCTGGCAGGCTGTAGACTTTTTCACTTTTAAGTTACTAGATCCCACCCGGAATAAGAGTCACCAGGCTGCAGCAGCTAGCTGTGGGAGCCTGCAGGAAGGGTCAGAACAGGCATAGGAAGTTCTGGTAAGGTGGACACTAGGACCCAGGGGTGCAATGTAGATACAGGTGAGCAATCATTTCCATGTTCTCTCTACAGGTACTAATGCGGAGAGTGGACTAGATGACCCATCTGAGGGAAGGGAGCAGAAGGAGACTCCACCGATTGGAAGGCAAAAGATGCACTGTCCTAGAGATGGGGGTTCCACGACCACCACTCCCAAGAGGAGGAGGAGGGTGGTGGTGGTCAGGGACTCCCTCCTCAGGGGGACTGAGTCATCTATCTGCCGCCCCGACCGGGAAAACCGAGAGGTCTGCTGCTTTCCAGGAGCTAGGATATACGATGTGACGGAGAGACTGCCGAAACTCATCAAGCCCTCGGATCGCTACCCCTTCCTGCTTCTCCACGTGGGCACCAATGATACTGCCAAGAATGACCTTGAGCGGATCACTGCAGACTACGTGGCTCAGGGAAGAAGGATAAAGGCGTTTGAGGCACAAGTGGTGTTCTCGTCCATCCTCCCTGTGCAAGGAAAAGGCCTGGGTAGAGACCGTCGAATAGTGGAAGTCAACGAATGGCTACGCAGGTGGTGTCGGAGAGAAGGCTTTGGATTCTTCAACCATGGGATGGTGTTCCAAGAAGGAGGAGTGCTAGGTAGAGACGGGCTCCAGAGAGGGAAGAGCATCTTCGCCAGCAGGCTGATAATCTAGCGAGGAGGGCTTTAAACTAGGTTCACTGGGGGAAGGAGACCAAAGCCCTGAGATATGTGGGGAAATGGGATCCTGGGAGGAAGCACAAGCAGGAGAGCGCAAGAGGGGAGGACTCCTGTCTCATGCTGAGAAAGAGGGACAATCGATGAGTTATCCTAAGTGCCTATACACAAATGCAAGAAACAAGCAGGGAGAACTGGAAGTCCTGGCACAGTCAGGGAACTATGATGTGATTGGAATAACAGAGACTTGGTGGGATAACTCACATGACTGGAGTACTGTCATGGATGGATATAAACTGTTCAGGAAGGACAGGCAGGGCAGAAAAGGTGGGGGAGTTGCGTTGTATGTAAGAGAGGAGTATGACTGCTCAGAGCTCCAGTATGAAACTGCAGAAAAACCTGAGGGTCTCTGGATAAAGTTGAGAAGTGTGAGCAACAAGGGTGATGTCGTGGTTGGAGTCTGCTATAGACCACCAGACCAGGGGGATGAGGTGGATGAGGCTTTCTTCTGGCAACTAGCAGAAGTTGCTAGATAGCAGGCCCTGGTTCTCATGGGAGACTTTAATCACCCTGATATCTGCTGGGAGAGCAATACAGTGGTGCACACACAATCCAGGAAGTTTTTGGAAAGTGTAGGGGACAATTTCCTGGTGTAAGTGCTGGAGGAACCAACTAGGGGCAGAGCTTTTCTTGACCTGCTGTTCACAAACAGGGAAGAATTAGTAGGGGAAGCAAAAGTGGATGGAAACCTGGGAGGCAGTGACCATGAGATGGTCGAGTTCAGGATCCTTACACAAGGAAGAAAGGAGAGCAGCAGAATACAGACCCTGGACTTCAGAAAAGCAGACTTTGACTCCCTCAGGGAACAGATGGGCAGGATCCCCTGGGAGAATAACATGAAGGGCAAAGGGGTCCAGGAGAGCTGGCTGTATTTTAAAGAATCCTTATTGCGGTTGCAGGAACAAACCATCCCGATGTGTAGAAAGAATAGTAAATATGGCAGGCGACCAGCTTGGCTAAACAGTGAAATCCTTGCTGAACTTAAACGCAAAAAAGAAGCTTACAAGAAGTGGAAGATTGGACAAATGACCAGGGAGGAGTATAAAAATATTGCTCAGGCATGCAGGAGTGAAATCAGGAAGGCCAAATCACACTTGGAGTTGCAGCTAGCAAGAGATGTTAAGCGTAACAAGAAGGGTTTCTTCAGGTATGTTAGCAACAAGAAGAAAGTCAAGGAAAGTGTGGGCCCCTTACTGAATGAGGGAGGCAACCTAGTGACCGAGGATGTGGAAAAAGCTAATGAACTCAATGCTTTTTTGCCTCTGTCTTCACGAACAAGGTCAGCTCCCAGACTGCTGCACTGGGCAGCACAATATGGGGAGAAGGTGACCAGCCCTCTGTGGAGAAAGAAGTGGTTCAGGACTATTTAGAAAAACTGGATGTCCATGTGAACGGATGCGCTGCATCCGAGGGTGCTAAAGGAGTTGGCAGATGAGATTGCAGAGCCATTAGCCATTATTTTTGAAAACTCATGGCTATCGGGGGAGGTCCCAGATGACTGGAAAAAGGCTAATGTAGTGCCCATCTTTAAAAAAGGGAAGAAGGAGGATCCGGGGAACTACAAGCCAGTCAGCCTCACCTCAGTCCCTGGAAAAATCATGGAGCAGGTCCTCAAGGAATCAATTATGAAACACTTAGAGGAGAGGAAAGTGATCAGGAACAGTCAGCATGGATTCATGAAGGGGAAGTCGTGCCTGACTAACCTAATTGCCTTCTATGATGAGATAACTGGCTATGTGGATGAGGGGAAAGCAGTGGATGTGTTATTCCTTGACTTTAGCAAAGCTTTTGATACGGTATCCCACAGTATTCTTGCCGCCAAGTTAAAGAAGTATGGGCTGGATGAATCGACTGTAAGGTGGATAGAAAGCTGGCTAGATCATCGGGCTCAACGGGTAGTGATCAATGGCTCCATGTCTAGTTGGCAGCCGGTTTCAAGCGGAGTGCCCCACGGGTCGGTCCTGGGGCCGGTTTTGTTTAATATCTTTATTAATGATCTGGAGGATGGTGTGGACTGCACTCTCAGCAAGTTTGCAGATGACACTAAACTAGGAGGCGTGGTAGATACGCTAGAGGGTAGGGATCGGATACAGAGGGACCTAGACAAATTAGAGGATTGGGCCAAAAAAAACCTGATGAGGTTCAACAAGGACAAGTGCAGAGTCCTGCACTTAGGACGGAAGAATCCCATGCACTGCTACAGACTAGGGACCGAATTGCTAGGTAGCAGTTCTGCAGAAAAGGACCTAGGGGTCACAGTGGACGAGAAGCTGGATATGAGTCAACAGTGTGCTCTTGTTGCCAAGAAGGCTAACGGCATTTTGGGCTGTATAAGTAGGGGCATTGCCAGCAGATCGAGGAACGTGATCGTTCCCCTTTATTCGACATTGGTGAGGCCTCAACTGGAATACTGTGTCCAGTTTTGGGCCCCACACTACAAGAAGGATGTGGAAAAATTGGAAAGAGTCCAGCAGAGGGCAACAAAAATGATTAGGGGTTTGGAGCACATGACTTATGAGGAGAGGCTGAGGGAACTGGGATTGTTTAGTCTCCAGAAGAGAAGAATGAGGGGGGATTTGATAGCAGCCTTCAACTACCTGAAGGGGGGTTCCAAAGAGGATGGAGCTCGGCTGTTCTCAGTGGTGGCAGATGACAGAACAAGGAGCAATGATCTCAAGTTGCAGTGGGGGAGGTCCAGGTTGGATATTAGGAAACACTATTTCACTAGGAGGGTGGTGAAGCACTGGAATGCATTACCTAGGGAGGTGGTGGAGTCTCCTTCCTTGAAGGTTTTTAAGGCCCGGCTTGACAAAGCCCTGGCTGGTATGATTTAGTTGGGAATTGGACCTGCTTTGAGCAGGGGGTTGGACTAGATGACCTCCTGAGGTCCCTTCCAACCCTGATATTCTATGATTCTATGACAAATTGGAGAAAGTCCAGAGAAGAGCAACACAAATGATTAAAGCTCTAGAAAACATGATCACCAGTTTTGGGGGAATCTGCTCTCCTTTTTACAGCCTATCCTGGCCTTGGCATTGTCAGTGAGGGCTACTCTAGGCACCTCAGATCACAACCCCAGCCCAGCCCCCTTGACCCTGACCCATCCTGTATGGCCACAGATTATACCCTGAGGTTACTATGCAGCGTTCAATCAGGCAAAATTCCCACTGATTTTGCCCAGATCAGAAGCTCAGAGTCCAGCCCTTTGATCTGAGTCTCATAGTGAGATACCTCCACTCTGGTGTGACCCATAAGGAGTGCGAAGCTGGAGAGATGGTCACAGCTGCAGATGGTGTGAGTGCTGTTCGTGTGGTGAACGGTGCAGCCATCCTCAGCCCAGATGCCTTTCCCAGCGATTAATTTCCAGTGAACGCAGAGAGTCTCTTCCTCCTCTTTCTTTGCCTGGAAACAAAAACACCCCATCATCATCATCCTCACTGGATCATGGGGAGAACACTGTTTCTTTTGTCACACATCTCTAATAGACAGTAATAAACCTGAAGTCACCAACGGCTTCATGGCTCTCATTGTGCTGCACGTAACAGCCATTTGGGACTTCCCATTGGCAGCGGAAATACAAGCGAGATCCTCCAGCTTCAATAGCACAAGGCCCTGACCCCAGAGCTAAAGTGGTAATTCCCTTAACTCTCAGCACTGTAAGGTCTATGACACAAAATTGTGCAGTTCCGATTTGAGCCATTAAAAGGCATTCACACACCCGCCCACAAATACCCAAATGCATGCTAGCAAGGTCATTACTTTATCAAAGAAGGCACCATCTCATGCTGTTTTCCTGAACTCTGCTATCTATAGGGCAGAGGTCCCCAAACTGTGGGGTGCGCTCCCCTAGGGGGACACAGAGGAACCTTCAGAGGGACATGACAGGTCCTGGGTCAGCCCCAATGGGGTGTGGAAAGAGAGCCCCTCCCCACCCTGAGCTCTGCTCTGGTCCCACCAGTAGCCACATCCCCAACTTCCAGCCCCATGTCTGGCAGCGTCCCCAGCTTCAGCATGGCTCCACTCCCAGCCCCAGCCCCTTGCGGCTCCAGTGCCGCCATGAGGTTGGCTGCTGGCCCCCACCACAGCCAGACTGTTGCTCCACTCCCGGCCATGGCTCTGGTCCTGCTCCCAGCCCCAGACCCACCCCCAGCTGCGGCCTGAGCCTCAGCCCCCTTACCCCTGTCTATGTCCTTCCCCATCCCCCCCAAGCCACAGCCCCACTCCGGGCCCTGGCTCAGGGGGAGGGGTGTGAACGGGTTGGGAGGTGCGACCCTCAAAAGTTTGGGGACCACTGCTATAGGGAGATTCCTTCCAATTATTCCTGCTCTAAGGGGTGAGCCAGACAGTTGTTACTCCTGAGCATTTTACATGATGAATCATAACCCAATCAGGCCTGGTGTGAATCCTATGTAACGTCCTCCCCAAAACAGCCCCGTGTCAGGACTGAAGAAGCTCCCTCTCTTTCTCAGATAACTGTTTTTCAGTCCAGAAAGGCAACACAACTCAAATACCCTGCAGGAGACGCACCTTTTAAGTGACCAACTGGAGTCCCTGGCACAGAGCAAAGTAAAAGGATCTACACTCACCTGTCTATGGCGCAGGGTGAAGTTCACAGGTATGGGGAGGTTCATCAACCTCCCATCTCCGACAGCCCCACTCACCACCCTGGAATTCAGGTAAAAATTCCTCAATTTCTCATCAGCCATTAGATCTCCCTCGTTGAGAAATCTCTTGTTCATGATGGAGTCCAGGGTGAAGTAAGAAATAAAAGCAACAGCCCCAGAATCTGAAAACATGAAATGATGCTTCATCATAGAGCCAGGGACACTGAGACAAAGAAAGAGCAAGCCAGGTGCCAAAGATCACAGTGAGTGTGGGGCAGAGCTGGGAAAAGAACCCAAGAGTCCTGGCTAGCAGTTTGAGCTTTAACCACTAGAATATTTTGCCTCCTCCCTCTTTTTCCACAGAAGTCATTCTGTGTTGGAAACATCTGGCATGCACTATGGGAGTGTGATTCCTAAAATGCACTAACGTATATTAGAGCACACTAGGGAACCTTTAGTGCACACTAGTAGGGTCTATATGGAACAATGCTCTTTAAAAGTGCTCTTTAAAAATCATACCCGCACACTCCATGTTATCCAGCTAGGTAGACAGCCCTATGTGAAAGGCACTGAGGTGAAGCCATAGTTTTTCTTGGTTAGGAGAGGCAGAGGGGTTGCTTAGTGAGGAGCTTTCCCTAGTGATAAAGAATTAAGAACCAGTCCCAGTTAGGTCATACTGGCCTGAAAATAGGAGTAAAATCAGTAAATATCATCCTGATTCCATTCCAGGAAGACAGGCACATCAACCTGGGGTCTAGCTGGGCTCATCATCAGGACATCATGTGTTGGGCCACGGATCTCTGATCTTTCCATTCTCTGGACCAACTCATATGCCTATCAAAGCTTCTCTCACCTCCCTGCCCCCTCACCCGCCATTGCTCAGTTTTCATGCTGTGGGACAACCAGGAATGAAGGGCTTTGCAGAGCTCAATGGCCTGAGAAACACTGGCTCAGCCAACAAGGTCCACACTAGTGTCAGGATAACAGAGGAAAGCAAGCTAGCCTGGGGCAAGAGGAAGGGGAGAACTAGGGCTGGGGTTTGGTGTCTAGTTAAAGGGATGAGTGCCTGGGAAGCACCAGGATGATACCTCCTGTGGCTGCTCTGGTGACCGTATTGCAGTGAATGTCCATAGTCTCATTCAGAGCTCTCAGCCTGAAGACATCATCACAGGGACCTGCAGCCGGGACAATGAGGAGCGTCTCGATAGCTGGGGAGGGAAATGGCAAAGCCTCTTGCTGCAAGGGCAAGTCAGGTTCGGAGCTCCACTCTCTCGGAATCCCACCCCCCCCTCCCACTTTCTCCTCACCTCCATTTCCCTGTGTTTCCCTGAGCCCCTCTGGCTGACCTTCTATGATCTATCATCCGTGTGTCCCCATGAAGATGCCACTGTGCCAAGAGGCAGAAGGCAACTTCTCCCTGCTGCCTCACCTCTGCGCTTTAGCATGGGAAGCAGCAGGATGGGGTATTGCTGGGGCAGGGAGTGAAAGGAGGACGCAATGGCAGCTGCCTGTGGCGACAGGAGATTGGCATTGCTTTTAAAACCTTCTCAGGCAGCTGCCATTGCTGCAAAGCCCCTGGGCTGGGTTTATGGGTGGCGGGTAGCATAGGCCAGGGAAGGCTGTGCCTCCCCAAACAGCCTGGCATGGCCCCGCCCATGCTCTGCCCCCAGGCCCTCTCCTGCCTGTTTCCAGTTCCCTTCCTGCTCTTCTGTGGCTGAGAGGCTGAGGCAGGCAGGCTGGGGCTGATGCTCACAAGGCCCAGCACTGAGGGCGCTGGGGCCGGGGCCATGCCACGTCATGCTGTCTGCCCATCCGCCCAGCTCTGGATTTGGGGACGCTCCGGCTGCCTGGCGTTCCAGGGCTGGGGGTGCTCCCGCTGTGCTGCCCACCCGGTGCTCCAGGGCTGGGGTAGCATGGGGATGGGGGCGGGTTGCTCTGGGCTCCAGCAGAAGAAGGGGGGTGGAACGGGAGGGGCCGGGAGCTAGTCTCTCTCAATGGCTCGATCACCTGCCGCCCATTGCTGGGTTATAAACCCTGAGAGAGCGGCAGCGAGGCTGCAGTGGTGTTCTTTATTGAGAAGAGTATAACCCACTATCTTACAGCCACCACCAGGTGATGTGGGAGCCTCCCATCCTCCTCACCCATAGACTCTGTTGTCACAGTCTGGGTTGTATTCTCTGGTGACTTCAAAGCAGCCGTCAGTGCAGCCAATTCTACACTCTGCAGGAGGAACGTCACGGCAGAGGCCACCTCCCTCTTGCTCCCATTCCCACCAGCACTGAGGGTGGAGCTATTCAGGAAGGGATCAAAGGGGCCAGCAACTTCCTGGGATTGGGAAAGAAAACACCCTGAGAAGGAGGAAGGATTTCAGTGGTTCATGAGACACATTCTTCAGACTCCCAGAGGAACAATGACCCTCTTAGGGACATATGGGTTCATAGTGACCTTCTCAGAGGGACTGCAGCATTCTCAAAGAGGGAGCCCTTCACAGAGCGAGTAAGTCTGCTGAGGCTTGCTCAGGACTCCACAGTAAGCTGAAGCCAGTGTAGGGCTAATGCCCTGTGTCATTCGCTCCTCATCCCTGGTCCCTTCAGTGTACGGGCCAGAGAACATTGCAACAAATCAGCAGGCATCTAGGTTCTCTCTGTGTTGCCCCCAGAAGCAATCTGGATCTTCCTAGGACCAGTGGGGACAGAGCCCAGATCCCCTGCCACTTAAGCTAGAGAGCATGCACATGCGCACACACACCCCTTTTCTGAAGAGCAGCTACAATTCCCCCCAAAGTTAGACTGCTATTCCAGTGCTCAGGGCATTTGGCCATAGAGCGCCCACACATGTAGGGGGAGAACCTCTGACCTGCAGCGATACTGCTCTGTCCTGGGCACACATGGTCTCCAAATTCACTAAGGTTGATTTCATGGAGGACCAAAATTCACTGTTGCTGCCCTGCAGAAGAATCAGAGGAAATGGGTTGTTTCTGCAAGCATGGACAGTCCACGCAAAATTAAGGTTTATGGTTTCACAGAGTGATCTTGCTTTGACCTATGGCTGGCTGGCAGTCCCACTAGAATGCCTACAGATTAAGACATGTTAAGGCTAAGTGTGGTGAAGCCCACAGACACACTGATATTTCACATAGAATTGAAGCTTTCGTGTATATTAATGAATTTCTCCTTCCCTTCCTCACAGGCATTTGTAAGGATTATTACCCTTACAAGTGGGGAACCAGTGCACAGAGAGACTGAGCAAATTGCCCAAAGTCACACAGTGAGTCTCGGGCAGGGATAGGAACTGAACTCTGACTTCCTGTATCTCTGGCTGGTGCCTTAACTGCAGAACTCTGATATATAGTGAGTGGGGGCGTTACATACCTAAGCATGATTATGGTTGAGTTTTCAAAAGCACTTGGTGTTGGATTGATTCTGCTCCCACTGAAGTCAGGTGGTAAACCTTGGATACAGGGCCGGCTCTAGGTTTTTTGCCGCCCCAAGCAAAAAAATGTTGGCTGCCCCCTACTCCACCTCGGGGTTCCTCACACCCTGCTGCCGCCCCAGCCCTGGGCTCTCCCCCCCAACCCAACCGCACCCTCCTGCCGCCCCAGCCCTGGGTCACTAGTAACTCGCTCCCAGGGTGAGTCATTCAGCAGGAATTTTGGATGTGCACAGAACACAGACAGGATTGGTTCCCATATGGTTACAGAACTGCAGTAAAGTGCAACAATTTTCAGCTTGTGTTATGGAAGGATATCTGGATGCATATTATAAGACTGTCCTACATAAATGAGGAAAAGTTGAGGTGCCTTTATTATTCTTTTGTTCCACTCTTTGTTTCTATGGGGAATTTGCCAATGCAATATCACTGTCTTCCTTTTAAACAAATAAAACTTAAAAAAAAAAAAGGCAATGGCTGTTGAAAATAGCAATTCCAGTCCTAATAACCACTGGGAAGCATTTCTTGCTCAATTTTATCCTACTTTTCTACAGCAAGTTACAGTGGATCAGTATATTTGATTTGGGAGAAATGAAGTAACAGCTGCCCAAACTGAGCTTCAGCACTCCTGAATTTTGAGGGTGTTCAAATCTGGAAGGCAGGTGCTAGATTCCCCTTCTGACTATTAGCTAAATCTGGAAAGGAAAAGTCCATTTCTGCTTCCATGGCTCAGAAGTAGAAATCTTCCTACGTGCCTGGTACTGTATCTAAAGCTGCCCAGGTCCTCTAGTAGAGCCTCCCCTCCCTTACTTTTCATTTTAAATTCTAGTGGGATCCACGTACCTCCCTTGCTAGGCTTCAGATAGAGAGGTGCACTGTCCATTTAGTCCACCCAATTCTTTCTTTGGGGGCTGCAAGGTGAGGTCACACCAATATCCCTAATCCAGTCTGGGGATGTCTTCTGAAGGGGATATCTGGGCCAAAGCCTTCTACTCCTTGAGCACACTTGTTCCCCCGTTCACAGTGCCACCCCATTCTAGCAGTGAGCTCTCTATTTACAGAAAGCTGCAGCATGAAGTCCCAGCTACCTCACTCCCTCCCCCTCCCTTTCCTGTTGATCACTGCCAAGGGAATGCTGGGAAATGTAGTTCTTTCCCTACTCCAGGGCTGGCTCTATAGGCAGGGAGCTAACCAAGGAACTACAGCTCCCAGGGCCCCCTGTTGGTTCTCAGCTCCCCTGCTGGATCCCTGCCGCCCCTACAAATGTGCTGCCCCAAGCACTTGCTTGCTTTGCTAGTGCCTAGAGCCGGCCCTGACTGGATAAGCAGAGAATCCTCAGGCTCAAAGTTTTCTGTGTACTATTTGTGAAAACTCTCAAAGCCCAAATAAACCCCTTTAACGTACCTGCAGACAGACATCTTTGCACATCTCCGACTGCTCTTTTATCTGTAGGGTCTCAGTCAGGGATTTAAAGGTAACATCTAGCAACAGAAAGAGAGGCAGGACAATTACATCAGGTCAACCTCTGCAGGGCTAAGGTTTTCAAAAGTGTCTCGTGATTTGAGACATCTTAAAAGGGCCCTGACTTTCGAAAGTGCTGAGCATTCACCCTCTGAAAATCAGGCCCCTTTAAGGTCTCAGGTTAGGCAACCAAAATCACAGGGCAATTTTGAAAATCTTGGCCTAAGTGACACACCTAAGGCCACACACACAGGGACTCTAGGACAGAGCTGGGAATGGACGCTTGATCACTTGAGTCCTTGCCTAGCATTTTAGCCACAAGGGCCGTCCTTTCTTCCTACCAGAATACAAAGTTGATGATCTACCTAAACCCAGCAGGTGTTTTCTCCCTTTAACTCTGGTGTGACCCATAAGGAGTGCGAAGCTGGAGAGATGGTCACAGCTGCAGATGGTGTGAGTGCTGTTTGTGTGGAGAACAGTGCAGCCATCCTTAGGCCAGGTGCCATTCCCAGCGATGAATTTCCAATGAATGCAGCGAGTCTCTTCCTCCTCTTTCTTTGCCTGGAAACAAAAACACCCCATCATCATCATCCTCACTGGATCATGGGGAGAATACCGTTTCTTTTGTCACAAATCTCTAATACACAGTAATAAACCTGAAGTCATCAATGGCTTCATGGCTCTCATTGTGCTGCACATAACAACCATTTGGGACATCTCATTGGCAGTGTACATACAAGCAAGATGAAGAAGTTACTCACCTTGTGCAGTAATGATGGTGCTTCGAGATGTGTGTCCCTGTGGGTGCTCCACTCTAGGTGTCGGTGCATCCCTGCACTGGAGATAGGAGATTTCTCACAGCAGTACTCGGTCGGGTGAAGGGCGTGCACAGGAGTTGTCTCATGCAGCCATTGGCACCTCCTGTAGTGCACACTCCCCTGACCGTCCCCTCCATTCCTTCTCTACCCCAGAGCTTGGCTGTGTGAACTCCGAAGTAGAGGGGAGGAGGGTGGGTAGTAGAGCACCCACAGGGACACACATCTCGAAGAATCATTGTTACTGCACAAGGTAAGTAACTTCTACTTCTTCGAGTGGTGTTCCTGTGGGTGCTCCACTCTATATGCTTGTAGAGCAGTACCCCCACCAGGGGTGGTAAGGTTTCAGAGGTATGTATAAGTGTGTGATGAGAGCTCAGTGAGGCCAACGATAGAGTATGAGACAAGGCCTTGGGTGATAGCATAATGCTTTGCAAAAGCATGCTCTGATGTCCAGTTTGCAGCTCTACAAATATCTATTAAGGGGATATTGTTCAAGAATGTGATTGATGTCGCCATGGCTCATGTTGAGTGGGAATCTGATGCCCACGGGGGGTTCTTTGTGATGCAGATGGTAGCAAGTTACAGGTAGAGACCCATTTGGAGAGTCTCTGGGTCGATATTGTAGAGCCCTTGGAGCGCTCTGCTGTAGAGACGAATAGTCTTGGTGACTTGTGGAATGGTTTTGTTCTGTCCAAGTAGAAGGCTACAGCCCATCTGACATCTCGCATGTGCAACGTTGCTTCTCAAGAGTCGTTATATGGCTTGGGATAGAAGGCAGGTAAGTGTATGTTTTGGTTAATATGAAAATGTGTAGCCATTTTGGGCAAGAATTTTGGTGAGGATGCTAACATAATTTTGTCTTTGTTAAATACAGTGTATGGTGGTTCAACCATCAATGCTCCTATTTTGCTGACACGTCTGGCAGAAGTGATTGCCACTAGGAATGCGACCTTCATTGACATATGAAGGAGCGAGCAGGTTGCTAGAGGTTCGAAGGGTGGTCTTGTGAGACATTTGAACACAAGATTGAGATCCCAGGGTGGTGCAGGTTGCCGTACTTCTGGGTACGTGTTCTGTATACCTGCTAGAAAGCGCCTAGCTGTGTAATTGGGTGAGTGAATATTGAAGCCCCTTCTATCTGTCTGTGGAGGGCCGTGATGGCAGCCAGGTGTACTTTAATAGAGTTTATGGCTAACCCCGTTTCCTTCAATTCTAATAGGTAGTCTAAGATCATAGATAGCAGCGCCTTGGTCGCATCCAGCTGTTTTTGCTGACACCAAAGAGAGAATCTTCTCCACTTGTGGTGGTAAGTATTTCTAGTGGTGAGGTGATAGCTATTTAGTAATACCTGTTTTACTTTCTCCGAACAGTTCAATTCCCCATGCTGGAACCAGAGAGGAGCCACGCTTTGAGATGGAGTTTCGTTGGGTCTGGATGGAGCGTCAGGCCCTTGCTCTGGGACAGAAGATCCGTCCGGAAAGGCAGCGGTTGTGGGGCAGAGACTGCTAGATGTGAGAGGTACAGAAACCAAGTCTGTCTCTGCCATGTGGGGACAATGATAATGATGTATGCTCTGTCGAGTCGTATCTTGCGGATGACCCATGGGATCAGTGGGATCGGTGGGAAGGCGTACATGAGTGATGCGTTCCACAGGATGAGGAAGGCATCTCCTAACGATCCCAGTGTCAGGTCTGCCCTGGAGAAAAATAGTGGACATTTGTGATTTATGACTGAGACGAAAAGGTCGATTGCTGGGTGATCCCATTTTTGGAATATTGTGTCAAGAACACTGTTGTGGATTTCCCACTCGTGTTCCTGTGAGAAGTGCCTGCTGAGATTGTCGGCTGTAGTGTTTTGGCACCCTGGTAGGTATGATGCTGTGATGTTTATATTGTTGCAGATGCACAAGTTCCATAAGTTCATGGCTTCTATGCATAGAGAGTGAGACCTGGCTCCCCCTTGGTGATTGATGTAAAACATGCACGCAACATTATCGGTGAGAATAGAGATTGAGGTTTCTCGTATGAGTAGGAGGAAGTGTCGGCATGCATTGTGTACCGCATGGAGTTCCAGGAGATTGATATGTAGTTGAGTTTCTGTCACATACCACTTGCCTTGTACATTGTGGTGACCCAAGTGGGCTCCCCAACCTATCAGAGAGGCTTCTGTTCTAATAGTCACTGATGGGGGGTCTTGTTGAAAGGGAATCCCAGAGTATACATTCCCTGGCTGTGTCCACCATTGTAGGGAGAGGATAACTCTTGGTGGTAGTGTCACAAGTCTGTTGAGAGAGTGTTTGCTGGGTACATAGACCGTGTTCAGCCATTGCTGAAGACAGCAAATATGGAGTCTGGCATACTTTACTATGAAAGTTATAGCTGCCATATGTCCTAGAATCTGAAGGCATGTCCTCACTGAATTTTATGGGCTGATGGTTACCATGGAAATAAGATTGGTCAATGTAGTGAATCTGTGGTTTGGCAATATTGCCTTGGCTTGTATGGAGTCTAGGTCAGCTCAGATAAACTCCAATCGCTGGGTTGGTTCCAGGGTGGATTTCTTTTTGTTTATCTGTAGACCTAGCTGGTGAAACAGGTCTATTGTGGTCTTCAGCATGCCTGCCGTTTCTTGTCCATTGGCACCCTTGAGAAGGCAATTGTCCAAATGGGGGAAGATTATGACTCCTTTGCGTCGTAAATGTGCTGCTACTACCGCGAGCGTTTTTGAGAATATGCGGGGAGCAGTGGACAGTCTGAAGGGAAGGATCCTTTATTGGTAGTGGTTGGGTCCTACTGTGAATCGCAGGAACTGTCTGTGGGCAAGATGTACTGTAATATGGAAGTTTGCATCTTGGAGGTCGAGGGCTGCAAACCAGTCCTCCCCATCTAGCACTGGGATTATTGTGGCCAGAGTGACCGTTTTGAATTTGTAGTTGCGTACGAACCTGTTGAGTTTTCAGAGATCTAAGATTGGTCTCCATCCCCCTCCTTTCTTCTCTGTTAGGAAATATTTGGAATAAAAACCCCTCCCTCGGTATTGATATGGTTCTGGTTCTACAGCACCCAGCAGTAGGAGGTGGTCTACTTCCTGTTGCAGAAGGTGCTCATGAGAGGAGTCCCTGAAGAGGGATGGGGAAGGAGGGAGGGTAGGGGGGATGGCTGTGAAAGGAATGGTGTAGCCAGATTGTATGATCTCCAAAACCGATTGATCTGTGGTTATCACAGCCCAGGCATGGTAAAATGGGCATAGGCGATGACCAAAATTGTCGGATGGGGTATCTGTTGGCGCTAGAGGTGTGGGGAGGTCATGCATACCCTCGACCAAGACTTCAAAATTGTGTCTTAGATGTAGATGGACGGGCGGATGAGGCCTGGTTCTGTGGAGCTCGTCGTCTCTGGGCCTGTTGTTTGGGTCTGTTCTGAGTGAAGTATTGTGGTTGTTGATGGTTAAACAAGGTGTCTCATGACCTCTGGTATGATGTAAAGTGAGGGCATTTGTCAGGCGGTGGGTGTATGCCTAGTGTATGCGGTGTCGTTCAGGAGACCTTCATGGTATGGAAGACGTCGTCTGTTTGAGATGAGAATAGTTTATTCCTATCGAAGGGGATGTCCTCCACTTTTAGCTGTAGTTCTTTTGGAATTCCCGAAGCCTGCAACCATGATGTTCTTCTCAGAACCACTGCTGTTGCAGTTGTTTGGGCAGCTGTGTCTGCTACATCCATTGAGGCTTGCAGCACTGTGCGGGCTATTAACTGACCCTCGTTGATAATGGCATTGAGTTGAGGATGTTTATTCTTGGGGAAGTCTTCCATGAGCTCTTGTATTTTACTATAGTTAAAGTAGTCGTAATTCGCTAGTAGAGCAGAAGAGTTGGCAACTCTAAGCAGAAGGGTAGCTGACGAGTACTTTCCGCCCAAAGAGGTCCAGTCTCTTGTGTTCTTTATCTTGCGGTATGGAGCGGAAATGAGGCTGTTTACTGCACTGATTAGCAGCCTCTAGTACCAGAAAACAGGCTTGACGGTGTGAAAACAAAAATTCCATGCCTTTGGCTGGAATGAAATATTTTCTGCCAGCCTTTTTGCTGGTGGGTGGTGCCAATGCCGGTGTTTGCCATATTACCTCCGCAGGCTCCATTATAGCCTCATCCATGGGGAAGGCAATCTTGGTCGATGATGCCAGTTGTAAGATTTTTAACAACTTATGTTGTTTCTCCTGCACCTCATGTAAGGCAATTTCTTGGCTGTTTGCTATTCTTTTGAAGAGTTCTTGGAACTGTTTCAGGTCATCTGGTGTCATTGAGGTAGACAGTGTCACCGCTTTGTCTGGTGCAGAAGATGAGTGTGGGAGAGGTGGTGAATCATCCAGGTCTGCCTGAGATAGTATCTCTTCCTCTTTTATCTCTGTCTCAGGGGGGTCAGAGGTTTCTCTGTGTGGTAAGGATGGGTGTACTCTGAAACCTCTTGTTGCTGGGGAAGGGGGACCAGAATAGGGGTTCTGGTATGTGGACCAAGGACCCCATTATGGCCATTGAATGGGGTAAGGTGGTGTGACGGGTTGGATCACAGAAACACTCTTGGGAGCTGCCACCCGATGTGCCAAGACTACTTCTTTCCCTGTTTTCCCTGCCAGCTCAGGACTCCAGCACCCTGTCTTGCTGAACCAGACACTCCCGTCTGCTCCAATACAGACCCAGGATCTGAATTACTTGCCCCAAAGCTGCAGGTTTACCTGAAAACAGCTCACAGAAGTGTGCTTGTCTTTAACACTCAGATACCCAACTCCCAATGGGGTCTAAACCCAAATAAATCAGTTTTACCCTGTATAAAGCTTATACAGGGCAAACTCATAAATTGTTCGCCCTCTATAACACTGATAGAGAGATATGCACAGTTGTTTGCTCCGCCAGGTATCAATACATACTCTGAGTTAATTAATAAGTAAAAAAGTGATTTTATTAAATACAGAAAGTAGGATTTAAGTGATTCCAAGTAGTAACAGACAGAACAAAGTAAGTCACCAAGCAAAATAAAATAAAATGCACATATCTATGTCTAATCAAACTGAATACAGATAAGATCCTCACCAGTTCCAGAATGCTCCCTTTTATAGACTAATCTCTTTTTAGCCTGGGTCCAGCAATCACTCGCACCCCCTGTAGTTATTGTCCTTTGTTCCAGTTTCTTTCAACTATCCTGGAGGGTGGAGAGGCACTCTCTTTAGCCAGCTGAAGACAAAATGGAGGGGTCTTCCACGGGTTTAAATAGACTTTCTCTTGTGGGTGGAGACCCCCTGCCTCACTCCTATGCAAAGTCCAGCTCCAAGGGGGGAAGGGATAGCTCAGTGGTTTGAGCATTGGCCTGCTAAACCCAGGGTTGTGAGTTCAATCCTTGAGGGGGCCACTTAAGGATCTGGGGCAAAATCAGTACTTGGTCCTGCTAGTGAAGGCAGGGGGTGGGGCGGGGCTGGGCTGGACTTAACTCGACTCGACTCAATGACCTTTCAAGGTCCCTTCCAGTTCTAGGAGATCAGATATCTCCATTAATTAATTAAAAAATTTAAAATTAAAAAGAAGATGGAGTTCTGGAGTCACCTGGACAAGTTACATGTCCATGCATGACTCAGCCTTTACAGGCAGAAGACATTGTCCACATGGTATCTTGTAGGTCTCCAGGAAGACTTCTTATGTGGATTGGAGTATTCCAAGCTGCATTGTTCCCCAAGTATTTCCTGATCAGGTACTTAACCTGGCGAATTCCTTCCTAAAGAAGCTGACCAAATGCCTCACAAAGCTTACTTGGAAACCAAGCAAGTATACAGCCCATATTCTTACCCTCAAGTAGAAAATGATGTATGTGTACAAATAGGATGAATAGATACAGTAGACCAGAACCTTTACAGAGATACATTACATGGCACAGGCAGTACAAAACATATTCCAGTTATGTCATATTCCCATAAAGCCTTATGGGAGGTACTGTCACAGGTGGTAATGGGTAAGGCCAGTGCTGTTCATACCAGGGCTGTGAATGATCAGCGGGATGAGGCTTAGGCTTCACAGCATTCCATGTAGGTCTCATGGGATGGGGATGAATGTTGAGAGGAGAAGCCATTGTCCTGCACCTCTCCTTCCTCGCCACTATGCATGCAGAGTGGTGCAGGAGATGAAGGATGGTACCGTGCTATGTAGCTCGGGGAGTGTTCGGTGCCGAGCAGTGGTGACTGCAGTGCCGAAGAAACTGCTATGTCAGCAGGACGCAGGTCCTGCCTTGGGGTTGCAGTCAACCGTTGGAGCACTGACCGGTGTTGGATTCAGCTTGTTAGGCAGCAGCAAGTCTTGGGTCAGTGCCGGTGGGGGCAGCATTGATCATGATGCCACTGCCTGTGCCACGCTCTGCACCAGGGTAGTGGACTCCTGTGCATGCCCTTCCCCCGACCAAGTACTGTTGCGAGAAATCTACGATCTCCGGCGCAGGGACACACCAATACCTAGAGTGGAGCACCCACAGGGACACCACTCGAAGAAGAACCTCCAGCTAAAATAGCACAAACCCCCAATCCCAGAGCTAAAGTGGTAATTCCCTTAACTTTCAGCACTGTAGGGTCTATGACACACAATTGTGCAGTTCCGATTTGAACTACTGAAAGGCATTCACACACCTGCCCACAAATACCCACATGCACCCTAGCAAGTTCATTACTTTATCAAAGAAGGCACCATCTCATGCTGGTTCCCTGAACTCTGCTATCTATAGGGCAGAGGTCCCCAAACTGTGGGGTGCGCCCCCTATGGGGGCACAGAGGAACCTTTGGAGGGACATGACAGCACCACCCAGCCCCTCCCTACCCTGAGCTCTGCTCTGCTCCCACCGGTAGCCACATCCAGGACCGGCTCTAGGCACTAGCAAAACAAGCTGGTGCTTGGGGCGGCACATTTTTAGGGGCAGCATGGCCGGCGCCAGAATGCCGCCCCAAAAAATGTGCCCCGGCCGCCCTAGCTCATCTCCGCTGCTGCCGTTCGTGCACCACGGTGAGCGAAAGAGCTGATTCGCGCGCCGCTGCTCCCCCTCCCTCCTAGGCTTGAGAGCCTGGGGGGAGGAGGAAGAGCTGGGGATTTGGGGAAGGGTGGAGCTGAGGCGGGGCCGGGGGTGGGGTAAGAAAAAAACAGCGGGGGGCGGCCAAAATTATTTCTGCTTGGGGCGGCAAAAATCCTAGAGCCGGCCCTGGCCACATCTCTGACTTCCAGCCCCATGTCTGGCATCGTCCTGAGCTTCAGCATGGCTCCACTCCCAGCCCCAGCCCCTTGGGGCTCCATTCCCGGCCCAGGGCCGAGGCTGGAGGCAGGGGCGGGGCTGGGAGCAGAGCAGCACCTGGCCAAAGGCTCGGCTACTGGCCCTCACCGCAGCCCCGTTGCTGTGCTACTCCCATCCCCAGCCTTGGCCCCCTACCATGGCTCTGGCCCTACTCCTGGCCCCAGACACAACCCAGCTGCGGCCCAAGCCTCAGCCACCTTAACGCTGTCCGTTTCCTTTCCCCCCTGCCCCTGCCTTCCAATTATTCTTTCTGTAAAGGGTGAACCAGGCACAGTTATTACTTTAGAGCATTTTACATGATGAATCATAACCCAATCAGGTCTGGTGTGAACCCTATGTAACATCCTCCACCAAAACAGCACCCGTGTCAGGACTGAAGAAGCGCCCTCTCTTTCTCAGATAACTGTTTCTCAGTCCAGAAAGGCAACACAACTCAAATGCCCTGCAGGAGAGGCACCTTTTAAGTGACCAGCTGGAGCCCCAGCCACAGAGCAAAGTAAAAGGATCTACACTCACCTGTCTATGGCGCAGGGTGAAGTTCACAGGTTTGGAGAGGTTCATGAACCTCCCAGCTCCGACAGCCCCACTCACCACCCTGGAATTCAGGTGAAAATTCCTCAATTTCTCATCAGCCATTAGATCTCCCTCGTTGAGAAATCTCTTGTCAATTATGGAGTCCAGGGTGGAGTAAGAAATAAAAGCAACAGCCCCAGAATCTGAAAACATGAAATGATGCTTCATCATAGAGCCAGGGACACTGAGACAAAGAAAGAGCAAGCCAGGTGCCAAAGGTCACAGTGAGTCTGGGGCAGTGCTGGGAAAAGAATCCAGGAGTCCTGGCTAGCAGTTTGAGCTTTAACCACTAGAATATATTGCCTCCTCCCCCTTCTTCCACAGAAGTGCTTCTATGTTCCAAACATCTGGCATGCACTATGGGAGTGTGATTCCTAAAGTGCACTAACGTATATTAGAGCACACTAGGGAACTTTAGTGCACACAAGTAGGGTCTATACAGACCAATTAATAAACAGTACGTTAGTGCTCTTTAGAAATCATACCCCCATATTGTACATTATCCAGCTAGCTAGACAGCCCTACGTGAAAGGCACTGAGGTGAAGCCATAGTTTTTCTTCGTTAGGAGAGGCAGAGGGGTTGCTTAGTGAGGAGCCTTCCTTGGTGATATAGAATTAAGAACCAGTCCCAGTTAGGTCATACTGGCCTGAAAATTGTAGTAAAATTGGTATATATTATCCTGGTTCCATTCCAGAAAGTCACGCACATCAACCTAGGACCTAGCTGGGCTCATCATCAGGACATCATGTGTTGGGCCAACAGATCTCTGATCTTTCCATTCTCTGGACCAGTTCATATGCCTATCAAAGCTTTTCTCACCTGCCTGTCCCCCCACTTCTCGGTTTTCATGCTGCGGAACAACCAGGAATGAAGGGCTCTGCAGAGCTCAATGGCCTGAGAAACACTGGCTCAGCCAACAAGGTCCACACTAGTGTCAGGATAACAAAGGCAAGCAAGCCAGCCTGGGGCAAGAGGAAGGGGAGAACTAGGGCTGAGGTTTGGTGTCTAATTAAAGGGGTGAGTGCCTGGGAAGCACTAGGATGGTACCTTCTGTCGCTGCTCTGGTGACCGTATCACAGTGAATGTCCATTGTCTCCTCCTGAGCAATCAGCCTGAAGACCTCATCACAGGGACCTGCAGCCGGGACAACGAGGAGCGTCTCGATAGCTGGGGAGAGAAATGGCAAAGCCTCTTGCTGCAAGGGCAAGGCAGGTTCGGAGCTCCACTCTCTCGGAATCCCACCACCCCCTCCCCCTTTCTCCTCACCTCCATTTCTCTGTGTTTCCCTGAATCCCTCTGGCTGACCTATGATCTATCATCCGTGTGTCCCCATGAAGATGCCACTGTGCCAAGAGGCAGAAGGCAACTTCTCCCTGCTGCCTCACCTCTGCGCTTTAGCAGGGGAAGCAGCAGGATGGGGTATTGCTGGGGCAGGGAGTGAAAGGAGGACGCAATGGCAGCTGCCTGTGGCGACAGGAGATTGGCATTGCTTTTAAAACCCTCTCAGGCAGCTGCCATTGCTGCAAAGCCCCAGGGCTGCATTTATGAGTGGCGGGTAGCATAGGCCGGGGAAGGCTGTGCCTCTCCAAACAGCCTGCCTTGGACCCACACAGGCTCTGACCCCAGGTCCGCTCCTGCATGCTTCCAGTTCCCTTCCGGCTCTTCTGTGGCTGAGAGGCTGGGGCAGGCAGGCTGGGGCTGGTGCTCACAAGGCCCAGGGCTGGGGGTGCTGGCCCAGGGCCATGCCGTGTCATGCTGCCTGCCCATCCGCCCAGCTCTGGATTTGGGGACGCTCCGGCTTCCCAGCATTCCAGGGCTGGGGGTGCTCCCGCTGCGCTGCCCACCTGGCGCTCCAGGGCTGGGGTAGCACAGGGATGGGGGCGGGCTGCTCTGGGCTCCAGCCGAAGAGAGGGGGTGGAACGGGAGGGGTGGGGCCTTGGGCAGAGAGGGAGGGGCTGGGGGCTCGTCTCTCTCAATGGTTAGCCTCTCTCAATGGCTTGTTCACCTGCCGCCTATGGCTGGGTTATAAACCCTGAGAGAGGGGCAGCGAGGCTGCAGTGGTGTTCTGTATTGAAAAGAGTATAACCCCCTATCTCACAGCCACCACCAGGTGATGTGGGAGCCTCCCATCCTCCTCACCCATAGACTCTGTTGTCACATTCTGTTTCTTCATCTCCGGAGACGTCAAAGCAGCCGTCAGTGCAGCCAATTCCACACTCTGCAGGAGGAACGTCACGGCGGCGGCCACCTCCCTCTTGCTCTCGTTCCCACCAGCACTGAGGGTGGAGCTATTCAGGAAAGAACCAAAGGGGCCAGCAACTTCCTGGGATTGGGAAAGGAAACACCCTGAGAAGGAGGGAGGATTTCAGTGGTTCATGAGACACATTCTTCAGACTACCAGGGGAACAATGACCCCTCTTAGGGACATATGTGTTCATAGTGACCTTCCCCACCCAGAGGGACTGCAGCATTCTCAAAGAGGGAGCCCTTTACAGAGCGAGTGAGGCTACTGAGGCTTGCTCAGGACTCCACAGTAGGCTGAAGCCAGGGTAGGGCTAACGCCCTGTGTCATTCGCTCCTCATCCCTGGTCCCTTCAGTGTATGGGCCAGAGAACATTGCAACAAATCAGCAGGCATCTAGGTTCTCTCTGTGTTGCCCCTGGAAGCAATCTGGATCTTCCTAGGACCAGTGGGGACAGAACCCAGATCCCCTGCCACTTAAGATAGAGAGCATGCACATGTGCACACACACCCCTTTTCTGAAGAGCAGCTACAATTCCCCTCAAAGTGAGACTGCTATTCCAGTGCTCAAGGCATTTGGCAATAGAGCGCCCACACACATAGGGGCAGAACCTCTGACCTTCAGCGATACTGTTCTGTCCTGGGCACACATGGTCTCCAAATTCACTAAGGTTGAATTCACGAAGGAGCAAAATTCACTGTTGCTGCCCTGCAGAACAATCAGAGGAAATGGGTTATTTCTGAAAGCATGGAAACGCCACCCAAAAGTAAGGTTAATGGTTCTGCAGAGCGATGTTGCTTTGACCTATGGATGGCTGGGTGTCCCACTGGAATGCTACAGATTACGACATGTTAAGGCTGAGGCTAGGTCTACACTACCCGCCTGAATCGGCGGGTAGAAATCGACCTCTCGGGGATCGATTTATCGCGTCCCGTCGGGACACGACAATCGATCCCCGAATCGGCGCTCTTACTCCACCAGCGGAGGTGGGAGTAAGCGCCATCGACAGAAAGCCGCAGAAGTCAATTTTGCCGCCGTCCTCACAGCGGGGTAAGTCGGCTGCGATACGTCGAATTCAGCTACGCTATTCACGTAGCTGAATTTGCGTATCTTAAATCAACTCCCCCCTGTAGTGTAGATGTACCATAAGTGTGGTGAAGCCCACAGACATGCTGATATTTCACATAGTAATGAATTTCTCCTTCCCATCCTCACAGGGGTTTGTAAGGATTATTATCCTCCTTCTACATGTGGGGAACCGATGCACAGAGACACTGAGCAAATGGCCCAAAGTCACACAGTGAGTCTGAGGCAGAGATGGAATCAAACTCTGACTTCCTGTATCTCTGGCTGGTGCCTTAACTGCAGAACTCTGATGTATAGTGGGGGCATCACACACCTAAGCATGATACGGTCTAGTTTTCAAAAGCACCTGGTGTTCCACTAATTCTGCTCCCACTCCAGTCAGTGGTAAACCCTGGATAAGCTGAGAATTCTCAGCCTCAAAGTTTTCTGTGTCCTCTTTGTGAAAACCCTCAAAGCCCAAATAAACCCCTTCGATGTACCTGCAGAAAGACATCTTTGCACATCTCCAACTGCTCTTTTATATGTGGAGTCTCAGTCTGGTATTTAAATGTAACATCTAGCAACAGAAAGAGAGGCAGGACAATTACATCAGGTCAACATCTGCAGGGCTAAGGTTTTCAAAAGTGTCTCGTGATTTGAGACATCTTAAAAGGGCCCTGACTTTCAAAAGTGCTGAGCATTCACCCTCTGAAAATCAGGCTCCTTTAAGGTCTCAGGTTAGGCAACCAAAATCACAAGGCAATTTTGAAAATCTTGGCCTAAGTGACACACCTAAGCCCACACACACAGGGACTCTAGGACAGAGCTGGGAATGGAAGCTTGATCACTTGAGTCCTAGCCAAGCTCTTTAGGCACAAGGGCCATCCTTTCTTCCTACCAGAATACAAAGTTGATGATCTACTGAAACCCAGCAGGTGTTTTCTCCCTTTAACTCCATTGATCCCTTAAGCCCTGTCTATCTGACAACTTTCAATAGAGTCTCTAATCAGTTAGCAATACATTCGGCCCTAAAAGCCTGGTGTGTGTCCACACATCACCTGGTTAATACTCACTTATGCTTTACCTGTGTATCTCATTAATCAGTGTATATTATGTGTCCTCTAGGGGCTGGTCCACCAAGGGTCTGGTTCTGCTACAGCTCCTAGCTATGGGAGTTCATCCCTTAGCTCAAACAGTAGTGGGTCATGCAGTTACAAAGTCCTGGGTTTCATCTTTGGTGATAACCAAGATGACGGTTGTTACATCTATAGTCGAGACGTTTCCCTTCCCCAGAAGTGTTCTAACCCTGCTATTGTACTTCTAAAAGGCCGGAGTCTCATCAAGATATGTCTGCACTCGAAACACTAAAGTTGCGCAGCTGCAGCTGTGCCACTGTAGTGTAGACACTGACTACAGTGATGGAAGGATTCTTCCATTGCTGTAGTAAATCCACCTCTGAGAGCTGGTAGCTAGGACAAGAGAAGAATTCTTCTGTTGACCTAGTGTTGCCTACACTGAGGCTTAGGCTGGCTTATGCTTGACTGAAGTTTCAGGTATTGAGCAGGCCTCAGTTACACTAAAAGCCTTATGTTTCTCTGGCCTGGAAAAGGCGGTTAAAGTGGGTGTAAATGGCTCTGAGGAATGTTCCCTGTGGAGCATTCCCTCCACAGCTAGTGTGGAACTGGTAGAAGGGCCTTTACATGATCTTGGCTTCATATGCAAGGCAGATCAAAGATGTAGTCAGAATGCACCATGCTACAGCTACTTTCTGGTTCTCAGGGGCCATGGGAAGCAGAGGATAAAGTACAGCAGCCTTGCATGGTCCCAGAATGCATAGAGCACAAAGGTGGCTTAAAGCTACCTTTTCCTCCACCCTTTCTATTCCCTGCCAGAAGCACAGGAGTGGCATATGTAAGAATCAGGCACAAAATTCTCTTGGGTACCCAGAGGGCGTTACAACCAGGTGTAGCAGGGAAAGTGCAACAGTTCTTAAACCAATTCAGAACAGCTGGTGAGCATCTGCCTAACTGCATGAGCTGGGCTGAAACTAGTTGGGTGCAGCTAGCAACACAGGCACAATCTTAGTCCTGGACTACACCTACAACGTAGGTAGATCTAGCTATGTGAAAAATTCACACCCCTGAGAGACATAGTTAAGGTGTCCTGAGCCCAGTGTCGACACCATTAGGTTGACAGAAGAATTCTTCTATCAACCTAGATACCACCTCTCAGCAGGTGGATTAACTACAGTGACAGAAAAACTCCTTCCATCGCTGTACCAAGTGTCTACACTACAGTGCTACAGAGGCACAGCTGCAGCACCGTAGCTGTGCTGCTGTCACTGCTGGAGTATGGACACAGCCGAAGTAACTGTGGCTAGTGGTGGCCTAGGATGGCGTGTTGGGCCAAATTCTCAGCTGATGTAACTCAATGGAGCCCCATCAAAATCAATAGACTTTACACCAGGCCCACGGTTGCCTCCCTGGTTGTGACACTGTTTTCTTTGCAGCATGGACACAAACTATGGTCAAAATCAATTTAAAACCCATGCTACTCACCCTTCCTGCAGGAACCCGGAATCCCATAGCTGTCCATGGCGGCAATGCCAACACTCAGTAACGCAAATGGAGAGCTGGGATGTTCCACAGCATGGGATCTGATGGCAGGTGTAAGCATATGCATGCTCCAAACGAACTCAGTGCCAGGGACTCGGTTCCACACCACATCCCTTACAGGCTGATTGTCTAGGATGATGGCGCCAGTCTCTGATGTATTGGCCACCATCAAGGCAAAGTTCTCGAAGCCCTGCTGGGCATTTATAGAATACATCCGGCAGTAACTGTCAACATCTGGAACATTCATCAGGAAGGCATGGGAGGAATTAGGGAGAGGTGCACCCACACTGTAGAACACCACCTGGATGCCCACATTAGCAGAGATGAAGACTGGGATCGAGGGCTTGACCGGACGCTGGAGTACACTGCCTCCTGCTAGAGTAACAGTCTCTGCCTGTTCCCCTAGTTGATACAACACAGTTGTGCTCTGGGAAGCAGTGATGTAGACTATTTCATCTACTTTCTGCCAGGGTAAGGGAGGAATGATGTATGTTGTACCCCAGCTGCAAACTGGTAGGAGCTGCTCAAAGACATGGTTGCATTTTGTGCTAGTACAGAAACACACCTGGCCAACCAAGACAGCCACTGGCTTTTCTGAGACAATCCTGGTGCCAGACAGATCGGCTATGCCTTGTAACTGGTAGCCTTGGAAAGCAAGGAGTATAATTTTCAGTGTGTCACCAGTGGAGTAGACCCTTGTTCCATAACGTAACTTGCCTTTCACATGGACCGTCACAAGGTTGCGGTCTTCGTATGTCATAACAGAGAACTCTGGGTAACTATCTAAGGATTCTGTAGGGGGAGTAACTATGTAGTGTTCATTTCCCAAGCTGGAGACAGGATACAGCACAGTGGTCTCAGGGCTCACATGTTTGTTGCTGACAGACACTACTGAGATATCTTTGTCAGCCTTGACTAGGACCACCTTGGAGAACTTGATAACACCCTTAATTCCCACTGACTCTGGTAGGCTGACCCGCACCATCTCTCCCCGATTTACCATAATCTTCTTATCAAATGGGTAATTGGAGATGGAAACAGACACTGAAGTGAAGGCAAAGTAGCCAGTAATTTGCACTTCAACTTGACTAGAGTTCCCACAGTCGTCCATGTAGGAGGTGATGAATTCTCTTCCCATAGTCTCAGTCTGACATGTGCCTGCAAGGAAAAATAGCAATAAAACGTTGGAGGTGGAGAGAGATACTGGCAAGAGGTGGATAGAGTAAAAGGGACTGGATCAACTTTGTTCAAGGCAAAAATTAAGGCACAGTAAAAAAGAAAAGGAGCTTGAAAATTTTAATGCAGCTAGAAATTTTCCCCATTATATTTTTAATCTAAATTAAAATAATTTTTGTTAATAGTAAATATTATTTTAAATAATGAAGAAGCACAACTTAGGCAGCTTAGAACCCAACAAAAGACCTTGGAATCAAACACGAAGTTGGGGAATGTTCCAATCTGGATCAGAACTCTATGATTGTCCCTGATCTCTATAATAGTTCAGAACCAGAATCCTGGATCCAAACACTTATGGAAACACAGAAAATTTTCAGCTCCAGATGCTCACTTAATGATTTGGACTCAGCTCTAAGAATAATTGTTTGCCCTTCCCTAGCACCCTCTGTCTAAGCTCAAAACTCTTTACAGACAGACATTAAATAATTCTCAGTCCCACCAGGAAATGGGTTAATATTACAGTCCCCACTGCATTGAGGGGGAAACTAAGGGACATAGAGGGTTAGGAGCTTGCACAAAGTAACCCCACAAATCAGCAGTAGAACTAAGAATAGAACCCAGGTTTCCTGACTCTCAGTCTCTTGTGTTCTAACTGTTATAACCTACAACCCTTCCCAGCACTGGGAATAGAATCTTAGTGTGTTGGGTTGATGCCTTGGGCCTATTGGGCTGCGATAATATTAAAACCCTTTTGTACTGTTACAACATTAAACACATAAGTGTGGTTTGGGGTCTTGTGTCAAGTTATCACTGGCACCTTCTCCTGTTGCAACCACCACCATTAAATATATGTATATATACAGAGAGAGAGAGAGAGAACCTTTTATTAAACACATATAAGAAACAGATCAATAAAATTACAATTTTAAAAAGTTAAATAAAACTTTTATTTAATGAGTTTCCTTCATTTCCCTTTTAGTTATATAGGGCCAGATCCTCAGCTAGTGTAAATCAGTGTAGCACCACTGACTACAACAGACCTTTGCTGATTTACAACAGATGAGGATTCTGCCCATTACCCCCAGCTCACATCCCACTTGGCTCTTTATAGAGAGATCCAGAAACATCGCATCTCCCAACAAACATTTTATCCTCACTCCCAGAGCTCGCTCTCTCTGCCCTGAGTGGAAACAAAATTAAGGCCAAAAGTAAAATAGCTTCTTAAATTTCCACGAGCTGAGAATCTGGCTGTCTAGCTTCAGGCCCTTTAATAGGATCAGTGAGGGGAGATACTGTGAAATGCTGGGCCTCCTTCTCCTGTCCCTTACACCATATGTTGGCCATTGATTTCAGTGCATGTCTCCTGATTTACACTGATGTATGTGAGAAGAGAATCAGGCCCCTCATTCTTAGCCTCAATGGGAGATGGCAACAGGGCTAGATTTATGGGCAGGTGACCCAGACAACCACCTGGGGTGCCAGGTTTGGGGGGTGCCGGGCTCGGGGTGCGTTTTTTGTCGTTAGCGAAAAAAGGGAAACCAGAATGTTTGAAGTAAAATGTTTCAGGTATTCCATATGTGGATTCATTTTTCACTAGCCTCCTAGAATGTTCTGGACCTTTATAGGATCTCATGGAACCTCCCACGTTTTCTGAGAACTACATTTTCCTCCAGCCTCCTAGAATGTTGTCAGCCACGCTCTCGCGACTATATATGGAGCAGGGCATCACCTAGGGTTGGCAACTTTCTAATTTCACAAAATGGCACACCCTGGCCCTACCCTTTCCCCAAGGCCCTGCCCCCACTCACTCTACTTCCCCTCCCTCCATCGCTCGCTGTCCCCCGCCCTCACTCATTTTCAGTGGGCTGGGACAGGGGGTTGGGGTGCGGGAGGGGGTGAGGGCTCCATCTGGGGGTGCGGGCTCCAGGGTTGGGCCAGAAATCAGAGGTCCAGGGTGCAAGAGTGGGCTCCGGACTGAGGCAGGGGGTTGGGGTGCGGGAAGGGGTGTGGGCTCTGCCTGGGGGTGCTGGCTCTGGGGTGGAGCTGGGGATGAGGGGTTTGGGATGCAGTAGGGGGCTCCGGGCTAGGGCCAAAGGGTTTGGAGAGCAGGAGCAGGCTCAGGGTTGGGCCAGGGGGTGAGGGTCTGGGAGGGGGTTCAGGCTCTGGCTGAGGTTATGTTCTTGGGGGTGGGGCCAGGGATGAGGAGTTTGGGGTGCAGGAGGGGGCTCCAGGTTGGGGACAAGGGGTTTGGAGTGCGGGAGGAGGCTCAGGGGTAAGGCAGGGCATTGGAGTGTGGGAGGGGATGCGGGGTGCAGGCTCCAGGAGGGAGTTTGGGTGAGGAAGGGGGTTCTGACCTGGGGCAAAGGGTTGGGGTATGGGTGGGGGTGCAGGGTCTGGGAGGGAGTTAGAGTGCGGGAGGGGGTTCCAACATGGGGCAGTGGGTTCAGGGTATGGGCTCTGGCCAGGCAGCACTTACCTCACGCGGCTCCCTGCCTGCCCTGGCTCCGCGCTGCTCCTGGAAGTGGCCAACATGTTCAGCCCCTAGGCGGAGGAGCAGCCAGGTGGCTCTGCACAGTGTGCGCTGCCTGCACGAAACAGCTGCCACCCCCACAGCTTCCATGGGCCACAGTTCCCAGCCAATGGAAGCTGCGGAGCTGGCGCTGGGAGCAGCAGCAGCACTCGGAGCTTTGCTGATCGCCGCTGCGCTTAGGGGAGCTGCTTCCGGAGAGCTGCACAGAGCCAGGGCAGGCAGAGAGTTTGCCTTAGCCCCAATGCACCACCGAACAGACTTTTAATGGCGAGGTCAGCGGTGCTGTCCAGAGCCGCCAGGATCCCTTTAGGATTGGGCATTCCAGTCGAAAACCAGACGCCTGGCAACCCTAGTATCACCAGTTAGTCTTATGAGACAGGGATAAATCATGCATACAAATCATGCATCAAAGTCATGAAATGGGCTACAAATGAAATAAAAAATAAAGTATTTAAATGTTTAACAAATGGAGGGGAATGGGGGCACATGCCCTTTGGTCTAGGGCCGGCCCTGGCTGCCGGTCCTCAATGCCTCTCAGGATTTCGCTCCATTTGTAGGATTTCCCAGTGCTTCTAGTTTCTACATGAAATTGATCGTGATCTCAGTATTACAGAATTATATGTGGAAATTAGCAGCTTCTTAAAGGGGAAGCTGCCAAAAGGACAAACCCAGAATTACTGCTACTTCATTCTCCTTCGCTCCTTTCTGACAGACCTCCAGGAACTGCAGTCCAGTATATGAAGTCTCCAGCTACCACTTCCTGGGCCCACCTCTGGCTTTTCAGTATGGCCTAGTGACACTATTAAAAGACTTCTTAGTGGGACATGGCAGCAGAAAGAGGTTCTTGTCCACCATGGGACAGAGTATGAGCAGACTAAAACTAGAATACCCTAAGGAGTGACAGAGGGAGAAAGAGGGAGTGAATGGATAAATGAGCACAGAGAAGGAGGAATTATCCTTGACACCCAATCTTCCCTGTTTTCAAAATTCTGGGTTTTCCATTTAGGGCCTGTTTAGAACCTGAGGTGTATCCACCCCTTTGGGCATTCCGCTACTCCTAATGACCCAGTTGCAGTGAATCCCCACATTAGAGTCCAGATAATGCTCAAGCCAATACCGGCTTCATTGCAGACACTCTATATGGGACTCACTTATCATGGGCACAAAAACTTTACACAAGGCATTAAGTTTCATTAACCTGAGAACTTACCAATTGTGTTTGTCTTCTGGGCACTTGCTGGTGGTAGAAACCAGAACAGTCCAAGCAAGAAAAACACTTGAGAGAAGATGAACAAAATTGTTTAAAATCTAAGATATGGCAACAAACAACAGAGGGAGGATTCTAATAAAGGATTGTAAGCACCTTTGTATGAGTCTGACCCAAATCTCAGTTACACTGGTGTAAATTTGGAATGACTCCATTGGTTTACTTTTATTTGAGTTACCCTGGATTTATCCTGGGATTTAGGAGATCAGGATTAGGATCAGGGCATTGGACCTCATTAAACCACCAGGCTGCAGGCCTTGTCAAGGCCTACAAAGGGTACTGGGGCTGCAAAGGGGCAGCCCAGAGACAGGCAGAGGCAGCTGGTTCAAACCCCCCTTGCAAATGATGAGTGGTTTATAAACTGCAGTCTTCCCCAAGGTCCGGAAGGGACATGGGGGCCTGTGGCAAGCGAGACACTGGCCTGCAGAGAGCGCTCTCTGCTGGAATTGTTAATTCCCTGGATGACCAGCAGGAGGCACCGTGCTGGTGAGTCATCGCCCCGCCACACATAGGAATCATAAATCATTACCAAAATTCACACAATCACCACACAGGGCTTTCCCCCTTTGACCTTGTCATTTTGGGTTCTGTCAGATATAACCTTCTCCCATGCCCAGTGCTCAGCAAGGAAGCAAACACACGCCCTGAAGAGGGGCAAGATGCACAATAAGTTTGCAGGAGAGCATGTATCTTGAAATGAAATAATGGAGATATCCTATCTTATAGAACTGGAAGGAACCTCCAAAGGTCATCGAGTTCAGCCCCCTGCCTTCACTAGCAGGACCAAGTACTGATTTTGCCCCGGATTCCTAAGTGGCCCCCCTCAAGAATTGAATTTACAATTCTGGGTTTAGCAGGCCAATGCTCAAACCACTGAGCTATCCCTCCCCCCTAGTCTTGCTAATCTGTTTAACCAACAGTTGGTGCTCTTTGTCCACCTGTGAAGCCCAACTGGTCACAGAATGTCCATCTACACCGCACAGCAGCCCGCAGCAGCAAGGCTCAGAACCAGCTCGACAGACTCGGGCTCGTGCGACTGTGCTGAAAGTAGCTGTGTACACAGAGCTTCTAAGTTGTGGCTTGGACGGGAGGTCAGGGTCTAGGGAGCGGGATGGGCCTCAGCTGGTCCAAACCACAACTTAACAGTGCTGTCCACACACCTATTTTTATCATGGCAGCACAAGCCCGAGTCTGTCAAGGTGGGCTTGGAGGTTCTCTGCCACAGGCTGTGTAGATGTCCCCTGATAGGCCAGGGAACCTCTGAAGTACCTGAGGACAGAACCCTTCTAGCTTCCCCTCCCTGGCATCTCCAATAAGTTGCCAACTGGCTACTCCCAGCTATTCAGAGGATAGTGGCTTGCCTGCCACACTCTCCCATACATCATGGCTCTGTCATCACTCACTCGGTTCTACTTACTTGGAGGAAACGCGAAGCCTCGGTGTCCCATGGCTGCTCAGAAGACAAGCTCTGGGCTTCTGACCCTGGCAGCTTCCTTATTAACCAGAAACAAGACCAAAAGCAAAACTGAGACACATTCAGTCACAGCATCTTCCTCTTTAGTCTCCTTATCTCTGGTCTCTGGAAACAGAGTCTTTGGGCCAAGTTCACCTCACTGAAATCAGTAACTGATCCCACTAAGGGGATGAGCCCTTTATTATTTATTATCTTCCCTAACCCCTGCAGTGTGCTGGGTGCCCTCACAGTGCAACAGGAATCAGACAATCCTTATGCTGCAGTTTATACTCTCATGGAAGATCTGACACACCAGGTGAGAGTCAGGGCCACCCAGAGGGGGGGCAACTGGGGCAATTTGCCCCGGGCCCCACAGGGGCCCCCACGAGAATATAGTATTCTATAGTAATGTAACTTTTTTTTATGGAAGGGACCCCTGAAATTGCTTTGCCCCAGGTCCCCTGAATCCTCTGGGCGGCTCTGGTGAGAGTTGTATACAATTGGTGCTGAAATAAGATAAGCAAACAAGGGTTACAAAACTAAGATCTGACAGTTACTTATCTGTAACCCATGTGTCCACTTCTTCCCCAGCATTTTCAGAGTCCCCCCCTCCAACCACTTTCTACCCTCAAGTAACCCACACTAGGACACTGCAGCTCTCTAGTTATTTTTCACATAAGAGAATAAAAATCTACTACTGCTGCACACTAGAGAATCATATCCTTTAGCTAAAGGGATAAAGGGCTGATGCTTTTAGTGCAGAAGATTCTAGGTACAATCCCCGCTGATGACCCACAGTGGATAAATCGCTAAATTCACTCCACACTGCAAAAGACGGTTACTCACCGTTGTAACTGTTGTTCTTTGAGATGTGTTGCTCATATCCATTCCATTAGGTGTGTGCGCGCCGCGTGCACGATCGTCGGAAGATTTTCTACCCTAGCAACACCGGCGGGTCGGCTGTGGAGCCCCCTAGAGTGGCGCCTTCATGGCGCTGAATATATACCCCAGCCGACCCGGCGCCCCCTCAGTTCCTTCTTGCCGGCTACTCCGACAGTGGGGACGGGGGGCGGGTTTGGAATGGATATGAGCAACACATCTCGAAGAACAACAGTTACAACGGTGAGTAACCGTCTTTTCTTCTTCGAGTGCTTGCTCATATCCATTCCATTAGGTGACTCCCAAGCCCAACTTAGGTGGTGGGGTCGGAGTGAGACATTGCTGTGTGCAAAACCGCTGACCCGAATGCAGCATCGTCTCTGGACTGCTGCACTAGTGCATAGTGAGCTGTAAACGTGTGGACTGATGACCAAACCGCCGCTCTACAAATGTCCTGTATCGGAACATGTGCCAGGAAAGCAGTCGAGGAGGCTTGGGCCCTCGTGGAGTGAGCGGTGAGGTGCGGTGCTGAGACACCTGCCAGGTCATAGCAAGTCCGGATGCAAGACGTAATCCAGGAGGATAGGCGCTGTGAGGAGACCGGTGAGCCTTTCATTCGGTCGGCCACTGCAACGAAGAGCTGCATCGTCTTTCTAAAGTGCTTTGTGCGGTCAATATAGAAGGCCAGGGCCCTTCTTACGTCCAGGGAATGCAGACGTTGGTCCTGGCGAGTGGCATGCGGTTTGGGATAAAAGACCGGGAGAAATATGTCCTGGTTGATATGAAATGGCGAAACCACCTTAGGGAGAAAGGCAGGATGTGGACGAAGTTGCACTTTATCCTTATGAAAAACTGTGTAAGGGGGCTCAGATGTCAGCGCCCTGAGTTCAGAAACGCGCCTTGCTGAGGTGATGGCTACGAGGAAGGCTGTCTTCCAGGATAGGTACAGAAGTGAACAGGTGGCCAGTGGCTCGAATGGAGGACCTGTGAGCTTGGAGAGAACCAGGTTGAGGTCCCACGTCGGTACGGGCTGACGTTGTTGTGGGTACATCCGGTCTAAGCCCTTGAGGAATCTAACGACCATCGGGTTAGAGAATACCGAGGACGCGAGTTCCCCTGGGTGAAAGGCCGATATAGCGGCCAGGTGAACCCTAATTGAAGATATCGCCAACCCCTGATGTTTTAGGGAGAGGAGATACTCCAAAATGAGAGGAATGGGTGCCTGCAACGGGGACGTGGCTCGTTGTTCGCACCAACAGGAGAACCGCTTCCACTTGGCCAGGTACGTGGTGCGTGTTGAGGGCTTCCTACTGCTCAGCAGAATCTGTTGGACAGAGTGCGAGCATTGCTGCTCTGCCTGGGTGAACCATGGAGCAGCCACGCCGTGAGGTGGAGTGATTGCAGGTCGGGGTGACGCAGCCGGCCGTGGTCCTGCGTGATGAGATCCGGATACAACGGAAGCGGGATCGGTGTCTGAACCGAGAGTTCCAACAGTGTGGTGTACCAATGTTGTCTCGGCCACGCTGGAGCGACCAGAATTACCTGTGCCTGGTCTCTGCGCAATTTGAGCAGTACCTTGTGGACCAGAGGAAACGGAGGGAAGGCGTAAAACAGGTGGTCTTTCCAGGGAAGGAGAAACGCATCCGAGAGGGAGCCCGGAGCTCGACCTTGTAGGGAGCAGAACACGTGGCACTTCCTGTTGTCTCGGGATGCAAACAGGTCTATCTGGGGAAACCCCCACCTCTGGAAGATGGAATGTATGATGTCCGGACGGATAGACCACTCGTGCGTCTGGAAGGACCTGCTGAGTCGGTCCGCTAGAGTGTTCTGGACTCCAGGGAGGAACGATGCCGTGAGGTGGATTGAGTGGGCGATGCAGAAGTCCCACAGGCGAATGGCCTCTTGGCATAGGATTGACGAACGTGCTCCTCCTTGCTTGTTGATGTAAAACATGGCCGTGGTGTTGTCGATGAGAACTAACACACATCGGCCACGTAGGAGGTTGAGAAATGCCTGGCACGCCAGTCGTACCGCCATCAGTTCCCGAACATTGATGTGCAGGGCTAGCTGGGATGCAGTCCACAGGCCCTGGGTATGGTGTTCGTTGAGATGGGCGCCCCAACCCAGAGATGAAGCGTCTGTGACCAGGTGCAGAGAGGGTTGTGGGGCGTGAAATGGTATCCCCTCGCAGACCACATTGCGATCTAGCCACCAGGTGAGGGAGGCCAGGACCGAGTTCGGGACCGTGACCACCATGTTCAGACTGTCCCGATGTGGACGGTATATTGATGACACCCAGGTTTGAAGTGGGCGAAGCCGAAGTCTGGCATGCCTGGTTACGTACGTGCAGGAAGCCATGTGACCCAGCAGGGTAAGGCACGACCTCACCGTGGTCGTTGGGAAGGCCTGGAGCCCTTGAATGAGGCTCGTGATGGTGCCGAATCTGTTGTCTGGCAGGATGGCTTGTGCACGTCTGGAGTCTAGAACTGCGCCGATGAATTCTATTCTCTGGGTAGGTTCTAGAGTGGATTTGTCCTTGTTGAGTAGGATGCCCAACTCGTTGAATGTGTGCACTATTATGTGGACGTGAGCTTGAACTTGCTCCTTGGTGCGACTGCGTACCAGCCAGTCGTCTAGGTACGGGAACACCTGTATCCCTTGCCGACGAAGGTATGCTGCCACGACAGCCATACATTTCGTGAACACTCTTGGGGCCGAGGATAGGCCGAAGGGAAGGACTGCAAATTGGTAGTGCACTGTGTTTACCACGAATCGCAGGAAGCGTCTGTGAGGTGGGTAAATTGAGATGTGAAAGTATGCGTCTTTCATGTCGAGGGCGGCGAACCAGTCTCCAGGATCGAGGGAAGGGATAATGGCCCCCAAAGAGACCATGCGGAACTTCAACTTTACTACGAATTTGTTGAGTCCGCGCAAGTCCAAGATGGGCCGCAGACCTCCCTTGGACTTGGGGATCAGGAAATAACGGGAATAAAATCCCCTGCCCCTTAGCTCTATCGGAACCTCCTCTATGGCCCCCATGGCCAGGAGCGTAGAAACCTCCTGAATAAGAAGTTGCTCGTGAGAAGGGTCCCTGAAGAGGGACGGGGAAGGGGGGTGGGAGGGGGGGATAGAAGAAAATTGGATAGCGTATCCCCTCTCCACCGTGCGGAGGACCCAACGGTCCGAAGTTATAAGGGACCAAGCACGGTGGAAGTGGGAGAGGCGATCCCGAAAGGAGGGGGTTGGATCCTGGGGGATGACTGGGGCGCCGTCCTCGACCGCACCTTCAAAAGTTCTGCCTGGGGCCTGAAGGTGGTCTAGGTGGCCCCTGGTTCTGGCCGGGTTGAGGGCCGGTCCACCTTCTTCTACCACCTCGCCCTCGCCTCCTGGCCGAGTCCTGTCTCTGACGAGGTGGGGGGGGGGTAGAAGCGCTGAGGCTGCGGCCTAAATGGCCTGCGCTGAGGGCCCACAACATGCATCCCCAGGGAGCGCATGATTGTTCTCGAGTCCTTTAGGCTCTGCAGGCGAGAGTCCGTTTTGTCTGAGAACAATCCGTGTCCCTCAAAGGGGAGATCCTGTAGGGTTTGCTGCAGCTCCGGAGGCAAACCCGAGACCTGAAGCCAGGAGATCCTACGCATAGCGATACCCGAAGCCAGGGTCCTCGCAGCTGAGTCTGCTATGTCCAAGGAGGCCTGCAAGGAGGTCCGAGCCACCTTCTTGCCCTCCTCTACCATGGCTCCAAACTCTTCCCTGGACTCTTGGGGAATCAGCTCCTTAAACTTCCCCATAGAGTTCCAGGAGTTGAAACTGTAGCGGCTCAGCAGCGCCTGTTGGTTCGCTGCTCTAAGTTGTGGCCCTCCGGCTGAGTAAACCTTACGGCCAAACAAATCGAGCCGCTTAGCCTCTTTTGATTTAGGCGCTGCAGCCTGCTGGCCGTGGCGCTCTCGTGCGTTCACTGATTCCATCACCAGTGAACACGGTTGGGGGTGGGTATACAAGTACCCATAGTCCTTAGACGGGACAAAGTATTTCCTTTCCACCCCTCTCGCTGTGGGTGGGATAGAGGCAGGAGTTTGCCATATCGTATCCGCATTCATTTGAATCGTGCGGATCAGGGGTAACGCTACCCTCGATGGGGCATCCGCTCCAAGGATATTCACGATCGGGTCGTGAACCTCCACTATCTCCTCCGCCTGCAGGTCCATATTACGGGCCATCCTGCGCAGAAGATCCTGGTGAGCCCGAAGATCTATTGGAGGCGGGCCTGTGCACGATGTGCCCGCCACTGCCTCATCGGGAGAAGAAGAGGAAGATGCCTCCGGTGGAACAGGATCCAAGGGCTGGTCCTGGTCTCCCTGTTCCTGGGCTGAAGCATCACCTGTGCCTGGGTCCAGGGTGTCAGGTGGTGCGGACCCAGAGGCCTCCATGCCCCCTGGCGGAGGCCGAGAGATGGTGGACTCCGGGGCCCCTCTGACGGAGTGACCGGAGCGAGAGGTCGACGCAATTGGAGCCCCTTGCGCCTGATGGTACGCCCACGGGGTCCAGAACGACCAGTGAGATGGGCCATGAGCAGGGTCCTCTGCTACCTCCTGCCAATGGCCTATGTCCTGCTCCTCGGCTTGACCCTGAGGGGGGTATGCCGATCTCGATACTTCCTCAGAGGAGCGGGACACCGATCTCGATGGCCATGGCGGTGCCGAGTGCGTCGAGACGAATCCCGTGGGATGCGGTGCCGCACGGTGCCGGTCCGGGGATGTTCTATCTCCACGCGGTGCCGGCGATCGGTGCCGGGACCGCGACCGGTGCCGATGACCTCGTCGGTGCCGGAAGTCGGATCTGGACCTCGACGAGGACCTGGAGTATGCCCGGTGCCGGGAGCGGCCTCTCGACGTCGAGCGTCGACCGTAGCGGTGCCGAGAGCTACGTCTCGACGTTGATCGGTGCCGACGATCATATCGGTGCCGAGACGTAGAGCGGTGCCGCGAAGAAGATCTTGGCCGCGAGTACGACCGGTGCTGAGACGATATTCGGTGCCGGGACTGCGAGCGGCGTGGGGACCTGCTTCGGGACCTGGAGCGGTGCCGAGGTTCCAGTCCTTGTGGAGGGCGCATCAAGGCAGGTTTCCCCCTCGACTGGACCGGGCGAGTCAGCGGTGCAGTCGGTGCCGGTGGTTGAGGCGGTGCCGGCTCCGTGAGAGCTATTAAGTCTCTCGCCGCCGCGAAGGTCTCTGGAGTCGACGGTAGGCACTGTATCACCGCCGGCCTCGGTGGAGACGCTATCTGCACCGGACTCAACGGCTTCGGTGCCGGAGTCGACGGTGCTGGAGGCACCTGTTTCCTTTGCTCCACCGGCGGACACGGCTCTACCCCCGGCACTGGGGGAGCCGGCGTCTTCGGCACGGACGTCCCCGTCTTATGGGCTTTTTTATGCCCCGGGGATAATGATCGGCGCCGAGGCACTGCTTGCGGTGCCGACGAGGTCCGGTGCCGGGGAGGCTTGTCTGACGCCACTCGCGTGGTCGTCAAAGCCGGTGCTGCCGGTGCACTGCGTACCGAGGTGCTAGGCGCCGGGGTCTGGCCCGTAGAGGGAGTGTCCAGGCTAAGTGCCGCCTCCATCAGGAGTTGCCTGAGTCGAAAGTCCCGCTCCTTCTTGGTCCTTGGTCTGAAGGCCTTACAGATCTTGCACTTATCTGTTTGGTGGGACTCTCCCAGGCACTTCAGACAGGAGTCGTGCGGGTCGCTCGTGGGCATAGGCTTCGCGCAGGAGGCGCACTGCTTGAAGCTGGGAGCGTTGGGCATGAGCCCGGCCCCGCGGCCGGGGAAGAAAGGGGGAGACGACCCCCTTAATCCCCTGAGCTACTTAGAACAACTATAACAACTTTTTTAAAACTACTTAACTATTTAACTATAAACACTATAACTATAACTACTAATAACCAACAAAGCTAGGGAGAGTGGAGAACAGCTAAGCAGCGCTCCACAGTTCCAACGACCGTCAGGGGCGGTAAGAAGGAACTGAGGGGGCGCCGGGTCGGCTGGGGTATATATTCAGCGCCATGAAGGCGCCACTCTAGGGGGCTCCACAGCCGACCCGCCGGTGTTGCTAGGGTAGAAAATCTTCCGACGATCGTGCACGCGGCGCGCACACACCTAATGGAATGGATATGAGCAAGCACTCGAAGAAGAACCCAACAGCCACCTCTCTCTCTTTCACTCTCTCTCTCTCTCTCACACACACACACACACACACACTCAGCAGGAGTCTCATTTCACATGTACAAAATGGGAAATGACTGCCTAGAAAGGATGAATGACTGCCTTTTCTACAGAAAAGGATCTGGGGGTTATAGTGGACCACAAACAAAAAATCTGAATCAACAATGTACTACTGTTGCAAAAAAAAAAAAAAAAAAAAAAAAAAAAAAAAAAGCAAACATAATTCTGGGATATATTAGTAGGAGTGTTGTAAGCAAGACATGAGAAATAATTCTTCCACTCTATTCAATACTGATAAGGCCTCAACTTGAGTAGTGTGTCCAATTCTGGGCACCACATTTCAGGAAAAATGTGAACAAACTGGAGAAAGTCCAGAAGTGAGCAACAAAAATGATGAAAGTTCTAGAAACCATGACCTGTGAGAAAAGATTGAAAAAACTGGGGATGTCTAGTCTGGGGAAGACGGGGGGAGGGAGGAGAATGGGAGGGAGAAACACATGATAACAGTCTTCAAGTACATAAAGAGGAGGGTGATAAATTGTTCTTCTTAACTACTAAGGACAGGGCAAGAAGCAATAGGCTTCAATTGCAGCAAGGTAGATTTAGGTTGGACATTAGGAAAAGCTTCCTAACTGTAAGGTTAGTTAAGCCCTAGAACTAATTACCTAGGGAGTTGTGGGATCTCCATCACTGGATGTTTTTAAGAAGAGCTTAGACAAACACCTGTCAGGTTGGCCTACATAATATTTAGTTCTACCTTAGTGCAGGGGACTGGACTAGAAGACCTCTCGAGGTCCCTTCAAGTCTTACATTTCTATGATTCATCACTTCTGACTTCAGAGGCTTCTAGGGCTGTGAAGGCAGTGGAACATTCTGTACCTCAGGGGAAAACTCTGCATCCCCATGTTCATCCTTATAAAATGATTGTGTGGTATCCAATGCAAATGTTGTCATGTTGATTGTCTTCGGAAGGCTCATGATGCACTGAGCATTGTTGTTATAGTGATGTTATAGGCTAGGTCTACACTACCCACCTGAATCGGCAGGTAGAAATTGACCTCTCGGGATCGATTTATCGCGTCCCACAATCGATCCCTGAATCAACGCTCTTACTCCACCAGCGGAGGTGGGAGTAAGCGCCGTCAACGGGAAGCCGCGGAGGTCGATTTTGCCGCCGTCCTCACAGCGGGGTAAGTCGGCTGTGATACATCGAATTCAGCTACGCTATTCACGTAGCTGAATTTGCGTATCTTAAATCGACTCCCCCCTGTAGTGTAGATGTAGCCACAGTAATTGTTGTTACAGTAATGTTATAGTAATGTTATAGGTTATAATTCCATGTATATAGTTATGAGGCTGAAAATGTGTCCTCATGGCTTAAAACAGGCCCAGGTAAAACTCTCCAAGAGCAGAGAGGCAGTTCACACCTCATCAGGGCATGTATGGGACAAACCCAGCCCAGCCTCACAGGAACAAAGGACACTGGCCTAGGTAGCAACAAAGGATCTGTTGGACTCTCGAGTGAGTCACCCCCATTCCTTTGGTCAGTTTGGCACTGCGATGAGGTAATGCTCACCTGACTCTGAAGTGGGGGGCAAAGCCAAGAGGGAAGAAAGAACATGATAAAAGGGAGAGACATTTGCCATGCTCTTCCTCTCTCTTCCACCTACATCTACAGACACCACCACCAAGCAACTGAAGCACTGATCAAAGGGGAGAGCCTGGCTGAAGGGCAACCAGACAACCTGTGGTGAGAAGCATCTAAGTATGTAAGGGCACTGAAAGTGTTAAGATCAGCTTAGAATGTGTTTTGCTTTTATTTCATTTGACCAAATCCGATTTGTTTTGCTTTGACTTATAATCACTTAAAATCTATCTTTGTAGTTAATAGATCTGTTTGTTCATTCTACCTGAAGCAGTGTGTTTGCTTTGAAGAGTGTCAGAGACTCCTCTGCATCCGAAGAAGTGGGTTATAACCCACAAAAGCTTATGCCCAAATAAATTTGTTAGTCTCTAAGGTGCCACAAGGACTCCTCATTGTTTTTGCTGATACAGACTAATACAACTACCCCTCTGAAACCAATTTCCTTGAATATATTCATTGTTCAACGTTATCCATGGAATAATTTTGCTGAATGACATATTTGATGTTCAGTTCTCAAGCTGATTTAATTGATTTTAAGTCACCCAGTCTTATTTTGAACTCTTAAATTCTGGTGCCTAAGTCCCCTACTGTTACTATTTTGATACTCACTTCCCACTAAAGCTAAAAAATTTCAGCCAGCTATATAGTTGCTCAAAAACGATAAAAACTTTGACATTTTTCCTTCCCACATTCTTCCCCTTACCCCCACGTTTGTTGAAATTCAAAATGTTCTTGATTCTTCCCCCACTACTTTTTTTTTGGTTAAAGTTTGCAGTTTCAATGCATTTGTGATAAATGAAGGGGGGAGTAGCTCCCTTTTATGGACGCCCAGCCAACCAGTTAGCTGTAAAATCCCTCTTGGTGGCTGTTCTCTGCTTGCTTTATCTGTACAGGGTTAACAAAATACCCCAGGTGAAGGAAAGGGAGTGGGCACCTGACCAAAAGAGCCAATGGGAAGGCTAAAACTTTTTTAAATGGGGGGAAAAAAACTTCCCCTTTGTGTTTCTGTTGTTGTTTCTCTGGGAAAGAGGGGAACAGGGAGCAGTTATGCTGAGAAGCTTTAAGCCAGGTATGATCATAAATCATCAGATCATACCTAGAACTACTTATTTGGAACTCCCAAATGTGTAAGTAGATCAGGAATGTTTGGAAAGATGCGATTAGGGTTATTTCTGTTTATTTCTTATGGCTAATGGACTCCTCTATGCTAACCCCAGATGCTTTTGTTTGCTTGTAACCTTTAAGCTGAACCCCCAAGAAAGCTAGTTTGGGTGCTTAATTTTTGGAATCTAGCAAAAACCTAAGTTCCAGATGTATTTTTCTTTCTTTTTTGTTTTTAATATTATTTACCTTTTTTAAAGAACAGGATTGGATTTTTGGCGTCCTAAGAGGTTTGTGCATATGTTGTTTAATTAGCTGGTGGCAACAGCTAATTTCCTTTGTTTTCTTTCTCAGCTCTTCCCGGAGTGGGGAGGGGGTGAAAGGGCTTGAGGGTACCCCACAGGAAGGAATTCCCGAGTGCATCTTCCTGGGTTCCAAAAGGGGTTTTGCATTTGGGTGCTGGAAGTGTTTACCAAGCCAAGGTGAGAGAGAAGCTGTAACCTAGCGGGCCCCCACCTTCTGCACTTGAAGTGCCAGAGTGTGAAATCCGCCTTGACAGCATTTTTGTCAAAACTTTGAAAAAAGTCAACCAGCTTTATTGTCTGCTGGTATTCTCGAATATTCACCTTAAACTTGCTCTTTCTGTACTGACTGTCCATATTAGAGCTACCCAATGCAGCGATGAGACTGCTATTGTTACTCAAGCTAGCTTTTATCTCCTGAATGCAGTGTAGATATTCCCTGAATGTCAAAGGGCCCATATTCAGCAGCAACAGGACCTGTAGGTGTGTTTCTAGCTATGTTAACTTCAAGATTTAGCTAGATCAAAGCAATAAGGTCTAGCTAGATCAGTGGTTCTCAAACTGTGGGTCAAAGTGGATTGCCACCCCATTTTAATGGGGTCACGAGGGCTGGCATTAGAGTTGCTACCACCCCGGGCCCACTGGAGGAAACACAAGGAGGCGGGTGCAACGGGGGGGGCTTCCTGATTCATACTGAGAAAGTAGGCCAATCGGCTAGTTATCTTAAGCGCATGTACACAAATGCAAAAAGCCTGGGAAACAAGCAGGAAGAATTGGCACAATCAAATAACTATGATGTGATTGGAATAACAGAGACTTGGTGGGGTAGCTCACATGACTGGAGCACTGTCATGGATGGGTATAAGCTATTCAGGAAGGACAGGCAGGGGAGGAAAGGTGGAGGAGTTGCACTGTATGTAAGATTGCTGTATGATTGCTCAGAGCTGTATGCTATGCACTGTATGATTGCTCAGAGCTCCAGTATGAAACTGGAGAAAAGCCTGTTGAGAGTCTTTGGGTTAAGTTTAGAAGCAAGAGCAACAAGGGTGATGTCATGGTGGGTGTGTGCTATAGACCACCAGACCAGGAGGATGAAGTAGACGAGACTTTCCTCGGACAATTCACCGAAGTTTCCAGAACACAGGCCCTGGTTCTAATGGGGGACTTCAATCACCCTGACATCTGCTGGGAGAGCAATACAGCAGTGCACAGACAATCCAGGAAGTTTTTGGAGAGTGTTGGGGACAACTTCCTGATGCAACTACTGGAGGAACCAATCAGGGGCCATTCTCCTCTTGACCTGCTGCTTACAAACAGGAAAGAATTGGTAGGGGAAGTAGAAGTGAGTGGCAACCAGGGCAGCAGTGACCATGAGATGGTAGAGTTCAGGATCCTCACAAATGGAAGAAAGGAGAATACGGACCTGGACTTCAGAAAAGCAGACTTTGACACCCTTAGGTACCTGATGGGCAGGATCCCCTGGGAGGCTAATATGAGGGGGAAAGGAGTCCAGGAAAGCTGGCTGTATTTTAAAGAAGTCTTATTGAGGGTGCAGAAACAAAACATTCTGATGTGCAGAAAGAATAGCAAATATGGCAGGCAACCAGCTTGGCTTAATTGTGAAATCTTCGGTGAGCTTAAGCACAGAAAGGAAGCTTACCAGAAGTGGAAACTTGGCAGATGACTAGGGAGGAGTATAAAAATATTTCTCGAGCATGCAGGGATGTAATCAGGAAGGCCAAAACACATCTGGAGTTGCAGCTAGCAAGGGATGTGAAGCGTAACAAGAAGGGTTTCTACGGGTATGTTAGCAACAAGAAAAAGGTCAGGGATAGTGTGGGACCCTTAATGAATGGGGGAGGCAACCTAGTGACAGATGATGTGGAAAAAGCTGAAGTATTCAATGCTTTTTTTTGCCTCGGTCTTCACAGACAAGGTCAGCTTCCACACTGCTGTCCTGGGCAACACAGTATGGGGAGGAGGTGATCAGCCCTCAGTGATGAAAGAACAGGTTAAGAACTATTTAGAAAAGCTGGACATGCACAAGTTCATGGGTCCAGATCTAATGCATCAAAGGGTGCAGAGGGAATTGGCTGATGTGATTGCAGAGTCATGGGCCATTATCTTTGAAAACTCATGGCGATTGGGGGAGGTCCCGGACGATTGGAAAAAGGCAAATATAGTGCCTATATTTGAAAAAGGGAAGAAGAACCCAGGGAACTACAGACCGGTCAGCCTCACCTCAGTCCCTGGAAAAATCATGGAGCAGGTCCTCAAGGAAACCCTATTGAAGCACTTGGAGGAGAGGAAGGTGATCAGTAACAATCAACATAGATTGACCAAGGGCAAGTCATGCCTGACCAACCTGATTGCCTTCTATGATGAGATAACTGGCTCTGTGGATATGGGGAAAGCAGTGGACAGGATATATCTTGACTTTAGCAAAGCTTTTGATTTGGACTCCCACAGTATTCTTGCCAGCTAGTTAAAAATGTATGAATTGGATGAATGGACTATAAGGTGGATAGAAAGCTGGCTAGATTGTCGGGCTCAACGGGTCGTGATCAATGGCTCGATGTCTAGTTGGCAGCCAGTATAAAGCGGAGTGCCCAGGGGTCGGTCCTGGAGCTGGTTTTGTTCAACATCTTTATTAATGATCTGGATGATGGGATGGATTGCACCCTCCGCAAGTTTGAAGATGACACTAAGCCTGGGGGAGAGGTAGATTCGCTGGAGGGTAGGGATAGGGTCCAGAGTGACCTAGAGAAATTGGAGGATTGGCCCAAAAGAAATCTGATGAGGTTCAACAAGGACAAGTGCAGAGTCTTGCACTTAGGACGGAAGAATCTCATGCATTGCTACAGGCTGGGGACCAACTGGCTAAGCAGCAGTTCTGCAGAAAAGGACCTGGGGATTACAGTGGACGAGAAGCTGCATATGAGTCAGCAATGTGCCCTTGTTGCCAAGAAGGCTAACGGCATATTGGGCTGTATTAGTAGGCGCATTGCCAGCAGATCGAGGGAAGTGATTATTCCTCTCTATTCGGCACTGGTGAGGCCACATCTGGAGTACTGCATCCAGTTTTAGAACCCCTACTACAGAAGGGATGTGGACAAATTGGAGAGAATCCTACGGAGGGCAATAAAAATGATTAGGGGGATGGGGCACATGACTTACGAGGAGAGGCTGAGAGAACTGGGCTTGTTTAGTCTGCAGAAGAGAAGAGTGAGGGGGGATTTGATAGCAGCCTTCAACTACCTGAAGGAGGGTTCCAAAGAGGATGGAGCTCAGCTGTTCTCAGTGGTGGCAGATGACAGAACAAGGAGTAATGGTCTCAAGTTGCAGTGGGGGAGGTTTAGGTTGGATATTAGGAAAAACTTTTTCACTAGGAGCGTGGTGAAGCACTGGAATGGATTACCTAGGGAGGCGGTGGAATCTCCTTCCTTAGAGGTTTCTAGGGTCAGGCTTGACAAAGCCCTGGCTGGGGTGATTTAGTTGGGAATTGGTCCTGCTTTTAGCAGGGGTTGGACTAGATGACCTCCTGAAGTCCCTTCCAACCCTGATATTCTATGATTCCTCTCTCTTCCACTTCCATCTAGAGACATCACCACCAAGCGACTGAAGCACTGATCAAAGGGGAGAGCCTGGCTGAAGGGCAACCAGCCAGCCTGTGGTGAGAAGCATCTAAGTATGTAAGGGCATTGAAAGTGTTAAGATCAACTTAGAATGCGTTTTGCTTTTATTTCATTTGACCAAATCCAACTTGTTTTGCTTTGACTTATAATCACTTAAAATCTATCTTTGTAGTTAATAAATCTGTTTGTTTATTCTATCTGAAGCAGCGTGTTTGGTTTGAAGCGTGTCAGAGACTCCCCTTGGAATAACAAGCCTGGTACATATCAATTTCTTTGTTACACTGACGAACTTATATAAGCTTGCAGCGTCCAGTGGGCATAACTGGACACTGCAAGACGGAGGTTCCTAGGTTTGTGTCTGGGACCGGAGATAGTGGCTAGTGTCATTTGGTTGCACAATCCAAGGAGCAGCTTACATGCCAGAAGCTGTGCATGAACAGCCCCGGAGTGGGGGTTCTCACAGCAGAGCAGGGTAAGGCTGGCTCCCAGAGTCAAGGATTGGAGTGACCTAGCAGATAACACCAGAGGGGAACGTCGCAGGCAGTTCCCATTCATTAACCCTCCTAAGACTGAGTAGGGTTTCCTGAGTTGCCTGCTGATTAGACAATATCTTTCAGACAGAACCAAGTGCCATAAAGGGGAGTCCACATGGTGCCAAGAGGAGGATGCTAGAGCCCTGGTGCTGTAGGGCATTATGAAACCCTCTGTCTGAGCCCCACATGATGAAGTTGTCCCAGATGTCCAGGAGCAAGGAACAAAATGTCAAGTTCATAGCAGTTCAGGACTGAGATGTGTCACTGAAACAGGATACCCCTCACGGCTACTCCTGTTGCTATGCAGCCAACACATTATCTCTTGATGATGACTATGCCTAGATGTGCAATTTTGACAGAGGATTTCAGGTTCAATTTCTCAAGACAGAGGGGGCTGTGAGGTCCAGTAAGAAAGGAACAAGTTGGTGTGAAGATAAGCCAGAAGACGCAGGGTATTCTTAGAAGAAAGCCTTTTCATGTTTTCAGTTTCAGCTGATAGGATCTTATGACACAACAGGGCCCATTGTCTGCTTGGTTTCCTTTTTAATTTTTCACTTACAAGGTTTTTGCAAGGCTCAGAATTCCAAAACTCGTCCTCTTCTCATAGGCCCTGAGCCTCCATGGGAAGCTGGAGCCTTGTATTCTCTTCAGGTACCTGGGACAAACTCAGTGGGTTATGGAGCCATGACTCTACACCTAAAAACTAACCTAGGGACAGATTCTGTGGCAGGGGTTCTCAATCTTTTTCTTTCAGAAACTCCCCCCCCCCCCCCCCAACATGCTACAAAAATTCCACAACCCACCCATGCCACAACAACTGTTTTTCTGCATATGAAAGCCAGGGCCAGCATTAGGGGATAGCAAGCAGGGCAATTGCACGGCGCACCAGACTACAGGAGGCTCTGTGAAGCTAAGTTGCTCAGGTTTTCACTTCAGCCCCGGGTGGCAGGACTTAGAGCCCCAGGCTTCCGACCCAAGTGGTGGGGCTTCGGCTTTCTACCCTGGCCCCCTCTAATACCAGCCCTGATTGGCAGACCCCCTGAAACCTGCTCGCTTCAAGCCAGTGGGCCCTGGACCCCTGGTTGAGAACCACTGCCGTATGAGCCTACTCATGCAGATAAGGTGCTACTTAACAAGACCAAGAGTCATAGAATCAGGCCCTATGTTAATTTTGCCTGTTTGCAAATTTCCCCCAAATGGACTGCAATTCCCTTGAATGTATTCATTGTTCAACATTATCTATGGAATAATTTTGCTGAATGACTTATTCGATGTTCAGTTCTCAAGCTGTTTTAATTGATTGCTTAAGTCACCCAGTCTTATTTTGAACTCTTAAATTCTGGTGCCTAAGTCGCCTACAGTTATTATTTTGATACTCACTTCCCACTAAAGCTGTGCGGGGGTGGGAAATGCAACAACAACATTGCTGGAAATTTTTCTGTATATGAAATTTTGAAATATCAAAAATTTCAGCCAGCTACATAGTTGCTCCAAAACTATGAAAACTTTGACATTTTTCCTCCCTACATTCTCCCCCCTTCCCCACATTTGTTGAAATTCAAAATGTTCTTGAATTTCCCCACTCCTTTTTTTGGTTAAAGTTTGTGGTTTCAATGCATTTTTGTCAAAACTTTGAAAAAAGTCAACCAGCTCTATTGTCTGCTGGTATTCTCCAATATTCACCTTAAACTTGCTCTTTCTGTACTGCGCTGTAAATATTAGAGCTACCCAATGCAGCGATGAGACTGCTATTGTTACTCAAGCTAGCTTTTATCTCCTGAATGCATGTAGACATTCCCTGAATATCACAGGACCCATATTCAGCAGCAGCAGGACCTGTAGGTGTGTTTCTAGCTATGTTAACTTCAAGATTTAGCTAGATCAAAGCTACAAGATCTAGCTCAGGAGTGGGCAAACTTTTTGGCCCGAGGGGGTCATCTGGGTATGGAAATTGTATGGTGAACCATGAATGCTCATGAAATTGGGGTGCAGGAGGAGGTGAGGGCTCTGGCTGGGGCCAGAAATGAGGAGTTCAGGGGGGGCTCTGGGCTGGGACAGGAGGTTGGGTGTTGGTGGCAGGGGAAGGGGAAGTGCTCTGGCTGGAGGTGTGGGTTCTGGGTTGGGGCTGAGGGATTTGGGGTGTAGGAGGGTGCTCCAGGCTGGGACCAAGGGGTTTGGAGGGCGGGAGGGGGATCCAGGCTGGGGAGCAGGTGAGCAGGCTCCAGGTGGTGCTTACCTCAACCAGCTCCTGGAAGCAGCAGCATGTTCTCCCTCCGGCTTTTATGTGGAGATGCAGCCAGGTGGCTCTGCGCACTGCCCTGTCCGCAGGCACCGCCCCTGCAGCTCCCATTAGCCGCAGTTCATAGAATATCAGGGCTGGAAGGGACCTCAGGAGATCATCTAGTCCAACCCCCTGCTCAAAGCAGGACCAATCCCCAGACAGATTTTTGCCCCAGATCCCTAAATGGCCCCCTGAAGGATTGAATTCACAACCCTGGGTTTAGCAGGCCAAAGCTCAAACCACTGAGCTATCCCTCCCCCAATGGGAGCAGCAAGGATGGCACTTGGGGCTGGGGCAGCGCATAGAGCCCCCTGGCTTCCCCCAAATGTAGGAGCTAGAGGTGGGATATGCTGCTGCTGCTGCTTCCGGGAGCCTTGGCACGTGGTGCAGCCTCTGACCCCACTCCCCAGCTGGAGCACCGAAGTGGGGCAATCTCCAGACCCCACTCCCCAGCGGGAGCTCGAGGGATGGATTAAACTGGCTGGAGGGCCAGATGTGGCCCACAGGCCGTAGTTTGCCCACCCCTGATCTAGCTAGATCAGCAGTTCTCAAACTGTGGGTCAGAACCCCAAAATGGATTGTGACCCCGTTTTAATGGGGTCATTAGGGCTGGCATTAGAGTTGCTGCCACCCGGGATCCACAGGCAAAGCCTGAGCCCCGCTGCCTGGGGACCACAGGCAAAGCCATGGGCAGCAGAGCTCAAGTTACAGGCCCCCCCGCCTGGGGATGAAGCCCTTGGGCTTTGGCCCCCACACCCGGATGGTGGTGCTCGGATTGGCTCAGGCTTTGGTCCTTGTTCCTGGGATCATGTAGTATTTTGTGTTGTCAGAAGGGGGTTGCAGATGGTGCAATGAAGTATGAGAACTGCTGAGCTGAATCAAAACTAGCTTGGCTATTCCTGCCGCCTGACTGCAGTGTAGATATTCCCTGAGTGTCACAGGACCCATATGCAGCAGTAGCAGGACCTGGGTGTGTTCCTCACAAAGACACACAGATGTTCCTCACAAAGACACACAGTATGGGTAGCGCAGAAGACCAGAAGTTGCAAACTTGGGAGTGGGCAAGCAGTCATCTCTTGAAAATACAAGGAGAGAAGAGTTTTAATGTCTTCTATAGAGAAAGAAGATCACTAGAGGTAAGATGTCTTCCAGATCCCTAATAGAAATCTTTGTGCTCCACCACTGAGCAATGAGAAGTGGAGGGGAGAGTCCTGTACAACCAGAGCCCAAACCAACAAGGGCACACAGGGAAAGACCTGTCTCATCCTCAAAACATGCAGTGCTAGAATGAAAAACCACTCAGACCCAGGTCCTTAAGCAATATCAGAGGATGATCCTGAATGTAAAAAAAAAAAAAAAAAAAAAATCGAGTGTCTGGGCTTTAGTCTCCTGTCATTTACATAGGCTCTCACTGGAAATACTCCTGATCTTATTTACACTGGTATAAATCTGAATTACCTCAGTGACACTGGAGCAACCCCATTGTCTTCAAAAGTTTCGCCCAAATCTAACCAATTGGAACTAAGGCCTTGTCTACACTAGGAAGGGTTTGCTGGTATAACTATTTTAAAGAACCTGTGAGGCTCCTTAGAATGGTACACATAGTATGTAGTTAGGGTTGCCAACTTTCTAATAGCACAAAAGCAAACACCCTATCCCCGCCCCTTTCCCCAAGGCCCTGCCCCATCCCACCCCTTCTCCAAGGCCCCGCCTCTCGTTCACTCCATCCCCCCTCTGTCACTCACTCTCCCCCACCCTCACTTGCTCATTTTCACCAGGACAGGGAGTTGGGGTGCAGAAGGGGATGAGGGCTCCAGCTGGAGATGCAGGCTCTGGGGTGGGGCCAGGGATGAGGGGTTTGGGGTGCAGGAGGGGGTTCCGAGCTGGGGCAGGGGCTGGGAAGGAGGTGCAGCATGCGGGCTCCAGGAGGAAGTTTGGGTGCAGAGGGATCTCATGGCGGGGGCAGGGAGCCTGCCTTAGTCCCACGTCATTAACCAGACTTTTAAGGACTGGGTCAGCGGTGCTGACCAGAGCCGCCGGGGTCCCTTTTCGACCGGGTGTTCCAGTTGAAAACCAGATGTCTGGCAACCCTATATGTAGTCCTTCTCTCAGATTATTTCCTCTTCAGCCATAATGGTCACAATGGGACAAGAGGCTTAATAAAAAACAAAAAACTGTTATTATTTGTATTCCAGCAATGTAGAAAGGCCCAGAGATCTGGACCCTGTTGTGCTGGGTGCTGTACACAGGTAGTAAGAAACAGTCCCTGCCCAAAAGAGCTTACAATGTAAAGAGATAAGACACACAAAGTATGGGTTGTTATCTCCATTTTACAGATGGGGAACTGAGACACAGAGAAGTGAAGTGACTTGTCCACACAGGGAGTCAACGGCAGAGCTGGGAATTGAGTCCTGGTCTAGTGTGTTAACCACAAGATCATGCCTCCCCTCACTACATACATTTTTAATACTCTCAAATTCTATACATGCACTGGTGTTTCCTCGTAAGTTTCCCTCCTTCTTTATCTTTAAATAACCCTGAAACAAGGCAAGGTTCAGAATAAGACAGTCTCTCATCCCAGACCTGAGAAACAGGACAGGTCGGATTTACCATCTGCCGTTGAAAATCAGAATTCAATCCCTGCTTTTCAGGAGTTAATGGAAGTTTTCTAGGCTGAGCAGCTTCATGATTTATTTAAAACACTGAACTAATTATGTCTGGATAATCACTAGGATGAGTCACAAAAGCCTGTGTTCTAACATCTCACAGTGATAACATCCAGGACTTGCTAAGTCATCTGAGTCAGAGAGGCTGAGATCAAAGCTTTGAATTCCATCAGTGAAACTACCTTCTCTTTTCTTTGTTTGCTTGCTCGTCAAGGGATTGAAATAAACTTCTTGACTTTGCAAGAACTTTTCAGCTACACACAAGCAATTTAAAATGGTCTTGGGTCTTAACCATAGCATGGGGGTTTGTAAATAGGAATTGTCACACCAGAAATTTATCTAGTATGAGTCATTCACACGTCTTGTGGCACGGCACCCTCTAGGACAACTTGGTGGAAGAGCAGCACACGGTGCCCTAACACTGGAGAGAATATGGCCCAGTACTCCAAGAACTGTTCCTGGTTTTATATTTTTTCTAATAATTAAAAAGCAATTTATAATTGTAACCACGCATGCTGGGACTAATATGATTGTGTAGCAACCATGCATGGAGGAGGTCTGAGGCACAAGGCCAAACAAAGCACATACAGTATGCTAGTTGGTTGCTCATTGCAGTAACACAATAACACACCCTGGAGTGTCCTAATGCTTCGGTAATAGTACGTCTTTCCATCCAACTTATACCACCCGTGGGACAGGGAAGAAGTTGTAAACAAACTTTTATCTATCATAGAAGATTTGGGTTGGAAGAGACCTCAGAAGGTCATCTAGTCCAATCCCCTGCTCAAAGCAGGACCAACCCCAACTAAATCATCCCAGACAGGGCTTTGTCAAGCCAGGCCTTAAAATACTCTAAGGATGGAGATTCCATCACCTCCCTAGGTAACGCATTCGATGCTTCACCACCATCCTAGTGAAATAGTTTTTCCTAATATCCAACCTACACCTCCCCAACTGCAACATGAGACCATTGCTTTTTGTTCTGTCATCTGCCACCACTGAGAACAGACTAGCTTCATCGTCTTTGGAATCCCCCTTCAGGTAGCTGAAGGCTGCTATCAAATCTCCCCTCACCCTTCTCTTCTGCAGACTAAATAACCCCAGATGCCGCAGCCTCTCCTCATAAGTCATGTGCCCCAGCCCCCTAATCATTTTTGTTGCCCTCTGACAGACTCTCCAATTTGTCCACATCCCTTCTATAGTGGGGGCCCAACACTGGACACAATACTTCAGGTGTGGCCTCACCAGTGCCGAATAGAGGGGAATAATCACTTCCCTCGGTCTGCTGGCATTGCTCCTACTAATGCAGTGCAATATGCCGTTAACCTTCTTGACAGCAAGGGCACACTGCTGACTCATATCCAGCTTCTTGTCCACTGTAATCCCCAGGTCCTTTTCTGCAGAACCTCTGCTTAGCAGTCGGTCCCCAGCCTGTAGCAGTGCATGGGATTCTTCCTTCCTAAGTGCAGGACTCTGCACTTGTCCTTGTCCAATTTCTCTAGGTCACTCTGGACCCCATCCCTAGCCTCCAACATATCTACCTCTCCCCCCAGCTTACTGCTTTCTACGAAGTTGCTGAGGGTGTAATCCATCCCATCATCCAGATCATTAATGAAGATGTTGAACAAAACCGGCCCCAAGACCGACCCCTGGGGCACTCCGCTTGATACCAAATGCCAACTAGACATTGAGCCATTGATCTCTAGTTACAACATGTTGATCTCTAGTTAACACATGCTCACTCACTCCCACACACTAATGACTAGACACCACATCTGATTCTGATCTGCTCTACACCTATGTGACTCCATTTTTCAGTTGAGTTACTTCTGATTTGTGTTGGTGTGAGATAATCAGAATCAGACTGCCACCAGAATACTTATTAGTAAGACCAAAGATTCTTCAGCAAATGGAGTTGCTCTAAATTTATCCTGGTATAAGTCACTGACAGATTTGGAACAGCCTGGAAGTTCCTTAAAGACAGTGGGCTAAATCTTCAGCTGGTATAAATTGTTATAACTCCATTTACTTCAATGCATCTATGCCTATTTACACCAGCTGAGGATCTGGCCAGCTGGGTCACATTCTGTTCTTAGTTACAAAGTGTAAAACTGGAGTACTTTCATTGGATCAGATTGTGTTCTCAGTTATACCTGTATAAATCTGCAGTTACTACATTAGTCTGGATTCTTCTCTCATTTACCCTCTTGTAAATCTGAAATAACTTCACTTGGCCAGATTGAGTTACCATTTACACCACTGATTTCAGGGAAATTATTCTAGATTTAATTCGGCATAATTGAAGGTAGCACCTGACCCTATAGGTCAGTGGTGGGCAACCTGCGGTACACGGGTCGCCTGCAGCCCATCAGGGTAATCCATCGGCAGGCCACAAGACAGTTTGTTTACATTGGAAGCTGCGGGCGGCCGTGCCTGCCGACAGTCAATGGCCGCGGTTCACCATTCCCGGCTAATGGGCGCTGCGGGAAGTGGCAAGGGCCACAGGGATGTGCTGGCCGCCGCTTCCTACAGTCCCATTGGCTGGGAACGGCTAACTGCAGCCACTGGGAGCTGTGGGCGGCTGTACCTGCGGACGGTTAATGTAAACAAACTGTCTCGCGGCCTGCCAGTGGATTACCCTGACGGGCTGCAGGTTGCCCACCACTGCTATATGTTCTGCAGGGCAATAGATTAAATTACATCTCTTAAAAACACTGATTCGTTGGCCTAATTCTGGTCTCACATCAGTGAGAATAAAGAGTAATTGCAGGTCAGCTAATGGAGTTTTACTGGAGTAAGCAAAATCAGAATTGAGCCTTATGATTTTGCTAGTCTGCAGCTTTTTTTTATTTGTAGACAAGGAGAGTTTCTCCCTTCCTGTTGTTGTAAACACGATTTGGGAAGTACTTGGAAAAGATGCCTTTAAATATTGATGAAACGATGCTAGTCATTTCCAGGAAATGGTTTCAAACTTGCAGCATAAAGCCCAGAAAGGGCACTGCACCATCTACTGTCTAATGCCGGTTAGTTCCTTAAGAGGAAACTATTCCAGCAAGTCAGGGGACAATAGTTCATCTGTTTAAATGTTTCTATTCATATTGTTTTCCTGGGGCAATGGCCACTGCATTCTAGCAAATCAAGATATATATGGAGACAGCCTTTATATAAATCATTTAGGATAAATTCATTTCTCATGTAATTCCATTGACTCCACTGGTGTGAATTTGGCCCTTTGGAGTTATAGAAAGATTGGTTTTCTGAGAAACTAAGTCATTAGAACAGACACTGATTTCAGTCATATTGGTGTAAATCTGGAGTAATTCCATCAACACCAGTTATCACAGGTGTAAATGAGATCAGGATCTCATCCAGAACTATAGGAGTACAGTGACTGTCCTTGATTATTTTATTTCTTTTCTTCTTTATTAATTAATAATCCTATGCGTGAATTTAATGCTGGTGAAAGTATAGGACTGGCAAACTGGGGCTTGATCCTGTGTATTGCTGAGATGCTCCGAGGCCAATAGGAACTGAGGACTCAACACATCACAGGTCTTTGCTCCTCTATTTTTCCACAGAGAAGCACTGGCAACAGCTGTACACATTTTCCATACACCACATTCATCCACTGTGCCTCAAGCCTGACTTGGAGGATCCAATTTCGGGGTATATGACAGTAATTCAGTTTCTGTGGCCTATTCAGTTCTTGGTCTGTCTGCTAAGGTTGCCAGCAGTGGGGCCCATTAGTGTCAGGTGTGAGGATGGGTTCTGTAAGGTGGATACCTGTCCTAGAGGGAACTGGATATGAACAACTTCGTTGCAACCAGCGGCAGCTCTAGCTATTTCGCCGCCCCAAGCACGGCAGGAAGGCTGCCTTCGGCAGCTTGGCTGCGGGAGGTCCCCGGTCCCGCGGATTCAGCGGCATGCCTGCAGGAGGGCCTCCGGTCCCACGGCTTCGGCGTACCTGCCGCCGAATTGCCACCGAATCCGCGGGACCGGCGGACCTCCCGCAGGCAAGCCGCCGAAGGCAGCCTGACTGCTGTCCTTGCAGGGACCAGCAGGGCAGCCCATCAGGGTAATCCATCGGCAGGCCACAAGACAGTTTGTTTACATTGGGAGCTGCGGGCGGCCATGCCTGCCGACAGTCAATGGCCGCGGTTCACCATTCCCGGCTAATGGGCGCTGCGGGAAGTGGCAAGGGCCACAGGGATGTGCTGGCCGCCGCTTCCTACAGTCCCATTGGCTGGGAACGGCTAACTGCAGGATTTCACTGTTTAGCCAAGCTGGTCGCCTGCCATATTTACTATTCTTTCTACACATCGGGATGGTTTGTTCCTGCAACCGCAATAAGGATTCTTTAAAATACAGCCAGCTCTCCTGGACCCCTTTGCCCTTCATGTTATTCTCCCAGGGAATCCTGCCCATCTGTTCCCTGAGGGAGTCAAAGTCTGCTTTTCTGAAGTCCAGGGTCCGTATTCTGCTGCTCTCCTTTCTTCCTTGTGTAAGGATCCTGAACTCGACCATCTCATGGTCACTGCCTCCCAGGTTCCCATCCACTTTTGCTTCCCCTACTAATTCTTCCCTGTTTGTGAGCAGCAGGTCAAGAAAAGCTCTGCCCCTAGTTGGTTCCTCCAGCACTTGCACCAGGAAATTGTCCCCTACACTTTCCAAAAACTTCCTGGATTGTCTGTGCACCGCTGTATTGCTCTCCCAGCAGATATCAGGGTGATTAAAGTCTCCCATGAGAACCAGGGCCTGCGATCTAGCAACTTCTGCTAGTTGCCAGAAGAAAGCCTCGTCCACCTCATCCCCCTGGTCTGGTGGTCTATAGCAGACACCAACCACGACATCACCCTTGTTGCTCACACTTTTCAACTTTATCCAGAGACTCTCAGGTTTTTCTGCAGTTTCATACCGGAGCTCTGAGCAGTCATACTCCTCTCTTACATACAACGCAACTCCCCCACCTTTTCTGCCCTGCCTGTCCTTCCTGAACAGTTTATATCCATCCATGACAGTACTCCAGTCATGTGAGTTATCCCACCAAGTCTCTGTTATTCCAATCACATCATAGTTCCCTGACTGTGCCAGGACTTCCAGTTCTCCCTGCTTGTTTCCCAGACTTCTTGCATTTGTGTATAGGCACTTAAGATAACTCATTGATCGTCCCCTTTTCTCAGCATGAGCCAGGAGTCCTCCCCTCTTGCGCTCTCCTGCTTGTGCTTCCTCCCAGGATCCCATTTCCCCACTTACCTCAGGGCTTTGGTCTCCTTCCCCCGGTGAACCTAGTTTAAAGCCCTCCTCACTAGGTTAGCCAGCCTGCTGGCGAAGATGCTCTTCCCTCTCTTCATTAGGTAGAGCCCGTCTCTGCCTAGCACTCCTCCTTCTTGGAACACCATCCCATGGTCGAAGAATCCAAAGCCTTCTCTTCGACACCACCTGCGTAGCCATTCGTTGACTTCCACGGTTCAACGGTCTCTACCCCGGCCTTTTCCTTGCACAGGGAGGATGGACGAGAACACCACTTGCACCTCAAACTCCTTTATCCTTCTTCCCAGAGCCACGTAGTCTGCAGTGATCCGCTCAAGGTCATTCTTGGCAGTATCATTGGTGCCCACGTGGAGAAGCAGGAAGGGGTAGCGATCCGAGGGCTTGATGAGTCTCGGCAGTCTCTCCGTCACATCGTGTATCCTAGCTCATGGCAAGCAGCAGACCTCTCGGTTTTCCCGGTCGGGGCGGCAGATAGATGACTCAGTCCCCCTGAGGAGGGAGTCCCCGACCACCACCACCCTCCTGCTCCTCTTGCGAGTGGTGGTCGTGGAACCCCCATCCCTAGGACAGTGCATCTTTTGCCTTCCAATCGGTGGAGTCTCCTTCTGCTCCCTTCCCTCAGATGGGTCATCTAGTCGACTCTCCGCATTAGTATCTGTAGAGAGAACTTGGAAACGATTGCTCCCCTGTATCTCCATTGCTGGTGCATGGACGCTCCTCTTTCTCCTTCTGGAGGTCACATGCTGCCAAACCTCTTCACAATCCTTCTGTCCCTGCTGCGTCTCCTCTGAATCTTCAGAACATTGTGGCCGTAGAAGCATCTCCTGACGTCTGTCCAGGAAATCTTCATTTTCCCTTATGCAACGCAGAGTCGATACTCGTTTCTCCAGCCCTCGAACCTTCTCTTCCAATATGAAGACCAGCTTGCACTTTGTACAGACAAAGTCGCTTCTGTCCTGTGGAAGAAAGACAAACATGGCACAACCTGTGCAGGTTACAACAGTTGATCGCTCACCTTCCATATCACCATCCTCTTAAGAGCTTCCTCAACTGTTGCAGGAACTACTCAGAGAAACCTGCAGATGAAAGCCTCAGTGCACTCTCCCCAAGCGAACTCCCAGGCAGACTCCCGCTGTTAGCCTCTGCTGTTCGCCGCATCAGTGTCCTCTGTTTGGGTACTTGAAATATATAAACCTTACATAATTAGGGCTTTCCTCCCAGGCATAATTCTCCCACATTGCAGCTTAATTGGCTGATTGGGCCCACTTGACCCAATACAGCTCTTGCAAGGCCAGTGCAGGGCTTACACCTCATCACCCTTACCCTGAGGATTCCTTCTGAAATATAGCCTTCACTGACCCCTCCATGAGGCCTGGAGAGCACAGTCATGTATGCCACCAGACTGCTGACAAACGCCCTGGCAAGAAGACACCTTTGTGCACCTCTATGGACATGGCCTGACAAACTCAGTGTTGAAATGAGGTATACCTGATCCTTTGAAGTACATATGCATCTTTCATCATATCACAGTATCATAAGTAACAGTTCTGCCGAGATACTTCAACTAATCCCTCCACTATTCACCACAGGTACACCTAACACAATGAAAGCAATTGGAATGCATGCAGATAAATGCAGTAATTCAAATCTGTGGACCGCAACACAAATAATGACACATTTTCATAGATCTTCATAGATTTATTATGGCACCCCCTACCCCTTCCTGAATCATTCCCAGTGTGGCTACTGCCAGTTTCAGGGGGCAAAGTTAAGGTTGCATTGGGGGGATGGCATGTAACTTAACTTTGTACTTACTGGTTTTCAGAGGTTTAAGTTCCACATACTGGAAGGGCATCAGACACCATTGGGCAATCTTAACTCTGTATTAATTAAGTTTTGGGGCGTTTAATTTAGAAATAAGTGGGCAAGGTGCAATATAGAAAGTGGCCCAGTTGGATGAACAAGGATAGAATGAAGGAAAGTCCAATCCAGTCCAGTCCAAATCCAAATCCAGTTTCATGATTTTATTGGGAGGGTCACAATATTTGGTGCTTTGTTAAAGCTTCAGCTCTTGGAGTCCTATAATTATTGGAGAATTTCAGGTTTCATATTTTTAAAGTAAATTTCTAGGTTTTGTGATTCCTGGGAAAATCTGGAAAACATGAACCGTAAAGACTTAAAAACCAGAAGACAAATCAAAAGACCCTGTTTTTAGTCTCATGATTTTTATACCTGATTTATGATTTTAAAATGCTTTGGGTTGCCAATATTGCTAGCCTGCCTTGGTACATTCTCCACTATCCAAAGGGAATAGGTAAACATCCTCATATTCCCATAAAAGATGCCAGCTTTGATCACAGTCTGTAACTTTGTATAGCACTCTTCATCCGTAAGGATCTTAATTAATGCTCAACATAGTGATATGGCACTCAGGGTATGTCTACACTGCAATGTAAGCCTGGGCTCGAGCCTGGGCTCAAGGCAAACCCCCTTGCATCCACATTGCAATGACCTTGCAGGGCTGGAGGGTCCAAGCTCAGGTCAAGCTGGAACCTAAGGTCTGAGGCCTATTGCTTTGCAGTGTAGACGTTGCCTCGGTTTGATTCAGGAGTCATCCAGATGTATCCCCCAGTTCCTTATGGCAACTGCCTTAGACCTCTCTATGCCAACAATCTGCAACACACTCTATTGCAAACAGAAGCCACCCTCCCTTTGTGAACAGCAGCAGCTCAGGTCAGCGTTAACTCCTTATCTTCTGATTACCGATGTACAAGCACACTATCAGAGAGTCTCCAGAATCTGCAATGGAGACCGATCTGATCAAGCCTTTTGCAAAGCGAGCTGATTTCTGGTCACGCGAGCACACCCAGATTTGGTGAATCTATGGTGTGAGGATAGTAAAACTGTGGACTTCAGCAAAAGCATCAGGAATGGGTATGCATACCAGCAAAGAGCTAAAAATCTGGCAGCTCTGCAGATTTTCCAGACAGGTGATCAGTGCAGGGAGCGAATTAAGAGGCTAAAGAGCAAATACAGGAAGACTCAGGATAAGAATTGCACTTTGGGAAAGTCACCAATAACATGCCCATTTTATGATGATTTTGGCTGGAGCACCCACAGAAAAAAAAAAAGAGTGGGTGCTTAGCACCCACTGGCAGCCAACTCCCCCCTCCTCCCCAGCGCTTCCCGTCCGCCAGTGGCCCCACCGATCAACTCCACCCCCTCCCTCCCAGTGCCTCTCGCCTGCTGCGATCAGCTGTTCCGCGACGTGCAGGAGGTGCTGGAGGGAAGGGGAAGAGTGGGGACAGGACACACTCAAGAAAGGGGGCAGAACTGTGTGCGAAGAGGCAGGGACAGGGTGGAGAGGAGCGGGAAGAGTCAGGGCAGGGCTGAGGGCTTGGGAGAAGAGGTGGGGGGTGTGGCCTGGGGCCAATCGGGGGTCAAAAGAAACAGGGTAGGATGGGGGCTTGGAGGAAGGGGTCGGGTGGGAGCAGGGCTTGGGGCAGAGCTGGGGGTTGAGTACCCCTGGGGCTCAGAGGAAGCCAGCGCCTGTATGTGATGGTACCATGCTAGCCCCTGAATCCAGCATGGGGACTGACTGCAGCCAACAGCAGGCTCCCAGCCAGAATCATGAAGTGACGAAACCAGTCCCAGAGCAAGGTGTGGATCAGGTTCAACAGGTCCTTACTCAGAAGAGCTGTTTGAGCCTCCTGCCCCCGAGGAACAGCCTGCTGCTGAGCCTGCTGAGAAGCTGGTGGAGACAGAAGCCATCCTAGAGCCTGATAAGTGCATGATTCAAATTAAAAGTTCATTATTGCAGTAGAGGGAGGGATTTCTGCTTTAAGAAGCAATGCAAAAATGGTAAGCCCCGGCTACCAGTGTCTGGACACTAATGGTGGATTGTATCACAGTGTCTAGGCATGCCCCCATAAGCTATGGGGATGGGTGCCTTAGAAATATGTATAACAAAGTATTCAGGAACCACTTCCCACATGCCTTGGGTAGCACACGAAAGCTATTAATCCTGCACAACTGTTTTGGAAAGAAAGAATCCTATATCCAATTTAAACTGTACAGAGAATATAGAGAGGCAGAATGTACAATAGTTCCTAGCACCATATTTGGTCACAGAAGCTGTTTAGGCTACAGACACCCTCTAATATTTCATTTTCAGGTATCTTTCTTTTGATTCCAAAGTGTTGGTTGTGACACACAATTCCTGCTTCTCACAGATTCATAGATACCAAGGCCACAAGAGACCATTCTGATCATATTCTAGTCTGACCTCCTATGTAATAGAGGCAACACAACAAATAATTTCAGGAGCATATCTTTTAGAAAAAAGTCCAAACTTGATTTACAAATAGTCAGTGTTGGAGAATCCACCACAACACTTTGTAAATTGTCCCAATGGTTAATTGCCCTCATTGTTAAACATTTATACTTTATTTCTCATTTGAATTTGCCTAATTTCAACTTCCAGCCATTGAATTGCGTTATTCATTTCTTTGAGAGATTGAAGATCCCATTATTAAATATTTGATCCCCATATAGTTACTTAGACTATAATCAAGTCACCCCTTAATCTTCTCTTCTTCAAACCCCCTCTAATTTATTATCATCCTTCTTGAATTGTGGGCATCAGAACTGAACACAGGATTCCAGCAGCAGTCACACCAGTACCTAATATAGAGGTAAAATAACCTCTCTAATCCTACTTTAGATTCCCTTGTTTAAGCATCCCAGGATCTCATTAGCTGTTTTGGCTACAGTGTCAAATTGGGAGCTCAGGTTCAGCTGATTATCTACCATGACCCTCAATCTTTTCCAGAGTCACTACTTCCCAGGATAAAGTCCCCCATCCTGTAAGTATGGCCTACAGTCTTTGTTCCTAGATGTATACATTTACATTTAGCCATATTCAAATGCATATTATTTGCTTGTACCCAGTTTACCAAGAGATCCAGATTATGCTGAATCCGTGACCTGTCCTCTTCATTATTTACCACTCCCCCAATTTTTGGATCATCAGCAAACTTTATCAGTGACGATCTTATGTTTTCTTTCAGGTCATTGATAAAAATGTTAAAAAGCACAGCGTGGTCAAAGAAACTGTTAAACAAGACATTAATCATCATATCCTGAACACTTCTTTTCTTTATCAAGGTCATTATTAGGAGAGTAGCAGATTAGTTGTGGAATCTCCATCTCTGGAGATATTTAAGAGTAGGTTAGATAAATGTCTATCAGGGATGGTCTAGACAGTATTTGGTCCTACCATGAGGGCAGGGGACTGGACTCGATGACCTCTTGAGGTCCCTTCCAGTCTTAGAATCTATGAATCTATTCATCTAGTTGTATGTTCATTTGCAGAAGTATAACACTTCCTACTTATACATGCAAGGATTTAACAAGGTCTGGCTCTCCTCCCACTTAAATCAGAAGTAACTCCATTGAAGTCAATGGGCCAGTCAATCACACTCAGCTGATGTAAATCAGTATATCTCCATTAATTTCAACAGAGCTATGCCAATTTACAGCAGATGAGGATCTAGCCCAATGCAGTTGCTCTGATGTAAAACCTGAGTAACAGGAGAACAAGACCCTCTCAGCATGCTGCAGCAATACTAGCTATATAGTCTTACAATGCCCTGCAAGGTAGGCAAATACTTATTCTTAGTTACTTCATTTTAAATCCACTAACAGCCGTGGAGTTCCTCATAATTTACACCTCTGTAATTGTTATTGCAATCTAATCCTTAAGTGACTTGCCTCTGGTTATAGAGAGAGACTGCGGACCTCATTCTCCTTGCATACTGGCAAGAATCAGAAGTAACTAATGAAACCAGTGGAGTTATACTGGTATAAACTGGTGTGAAAGGAGAATGCAAGTCTTTTAGGCCTGTATCTTAACTTCAAGACAATTCTTCCTTCCCTAGAAACAAGCCATTGATAGCCTGATTCTTAACTCACACCAGGTGTACACTTATGTAATTCTGTTAGACCAGATCCTCCTCTGATTTATACTAATATAAATCTGGAGTAATTTTACTGCATTCAACAGAGTTACTCTGGATTTACACTGGCATAACTGAGTAGTATTTTGCACATTGTACCTGATTCCCCTTTTGCTTCAGTAACTCTATTGAAGTCAGTGGAGTTATACTGGTGTAAAACAAGCATAAGAGAATTGGGGTCTGTGCGTTTAATCCTAGATGAAACTCGGGCATCTAACCATAAATGTTTTGAATGTACAAGTCACATTACCCCATTTCTATGCAACTTTGCATGCAGAAGAGACAAAATTATAATAATCCTCCTTGTGTGGAGCCCATAGTAGAATACAATACATCACGATTTTTACAGCTGACCTCTCTACAACTGCAGCCTTGTGAAGGGAAGAAAAGAGTCATTCTGAAGGGGATAAAATGCCAGTCCCTCTATGTTATATGCACAATGCCGCACACAGGGAACAGAAAGTTAATTTAAACTATTTCTAAATACTCCTTTGCTTCCCTCTGGTGCTGGCTGAATCTAGGGCAGGGATATAATATAGGCTGACTCTTTGTGTTTGTATCATCCAGCCTACTCTTGTGATGCATTTCTATTAGGTCACTGTCACAACATGGCAAGGTGTCGGTGAACTGATGATCCACAGATCATTCTGCTTTACTCACACCACACAAATTAAGTATGAACCACAGTACAGGTGAGCCAAAATCCAAGACCAGAACGTTCCTGAATTTGAAGGTTGTAACCTGGATAGTAATGTTTGAAGTATATTGCCATCATCATCAGGGCAGAATTAAGGTTTTGTGGTTGCCCTGTGCATTTCTTTGTTTTCTGAAATTTTGTTTGCTTGTTTGGTTCCATAGGTCAGAATACTGACTCCACAGAAGGGGCACAACTGCTTCCAGAGCACCTCTTTTTGCTGAATGTGGCTCTGCTGTGGCCTGCATCAGGTCCTCCCCTTAATGAGGTAACACTGAGATCACTTAAACAGTCCCATCAAGGAGAAGCCAAAAGCTCTTCTTTACAGCATTATATCTCCCTTTAATAAAACCTTCTGAAAGGAGCACTTGTAAACAAGTTTATAGGCTCCATTTTACCCCAGAGCCCACATAAAACTTAAAAGTCCATAACAAAAGTCTCCAAAAGCAGCTCCTCCTGCTATAAGCCTCAGGCTTCTCCACTGCCTGGAGAGCTCTGCAGTCTATCCCCTACTTGTTCAGGTTCTCTTCCTGCCCAAAATACATTTGCCTAGAGTGACAGAATACACCCTTGTATTCACACCCTACATACCACTGTAATAATCTTTCTACAAAATATGCTTTTTGAGGTATCATTTGAAAACTAACAACTCATTGGTCAATAATATCATGATGAAATGTGTGTAGTAACATTATATGTATAGTTATAAACAGAAACTGAAATAGGTCTGAAATATCTTTACCAGACAAGTCTGGGTAAACCAGTTTCTCAAAAATAAAGAACAAGGTGATGACTCTACCCAGGTGTCATCAAAGGTGATGGGCAATCCCCTATCAAGTGGCCATTATTTGACCAGGAAGTAGGGGCAGTAACAAACAGATCTGCATCTTAGCAAACAACAGCATGAAACCTTTTCCACCACCAGACTCCTTGCCTCCATCCTCACAGCAGGAATTAACTTTATCTAGGGGTAATCCTCAGGACAATGCATTTCAAAGAGAAACTGAACTATAAAAGTGAGGGGCAAAAATACCCTGCGTTATTTCTCCCTATACATCTCTCGCTCTTTCACCTAAGAAGACAAAAGAAACTAGCCCATTTGCCTCTGGGAGAGGTCTTGACCTGAAATTTAGACAGCCCTGTTGCTGGGAGTGTGTGGTAAGAATTTTATCTTAAATCAAGTCTTGTTTGTTAAGATTTAGCACTAGGAAACTTTTTAGCTTTATTTCTTTTGTAACCATTTCTGACTTTAATGCTTTGTACATGTACTCTCTTAAAACCTATCTCTTTGTAGTTAAATAAACTTGTTTTATTCCAATGTTGTGAACTATGTGAGTAACTCCATTTAGGATGGCAAACTATTGTATACTGATCACCTTAGAGTGGCAATGGACCTAATATATCTGGACTGTCCAAGAGAGGGCAGGACAGTGCAGAGCACAGGCTTTGGGGGAAAATCCAAGGCTGGGAATGTGTTGGGGTCACCCTGCAAGTGGTAACCAAGGCTGGTGGAAGTCAGAGTGTGACTGGAGTGTGGTTGACAGGCTGCAGGTATACACACACACTCAGGGGGTGACCTGCATGCTGGAAGGTTGTTTGTGAGCAGCCCAGATGGGAGCTACAGCAGCAAAGCATTGCGAGGCACCCATGTTTGCAGGGCTGGGGTGACACAGCCCCCCAGTGGTCTGGTTTGCACCCCAGAATGTAATACCAAGTTCAAGCTCCTTAGGAGCTCCCCTCCTCTAGAGCTTCCTTTCTCCTCAGGAGCTTTTTTCAGCTGCCCTTTCCTAAGCCTTTTATTAGGCCCAGGAGCTCCTTACTTAATTAACTGCCTTCCAGATATTTGGGCAATTACTTGTCCCCAGATGGACTTGGGTTGGTTTATTCCCTTCAGTGGAGTCTGTCACAGGTAGGCTGGGCAGCTGTCTCCTTTAAAGGGCCAGCAGTATGACACAACCACCAGAGCATTATATATCACGGATAATCTCAGCTTGGTGGTTTCCCATTAAGATGCTAGAGCCCACAGCATACTCAAAATGGCTGCCCAGAAGAACTTTGGTTTTATCCCAATTAATTCTCAGGCCGACTTTTTCCACTGAGCTTTCCAGGTTTTAAGTGCTGCAATTTGCTCATCCATTGATTCAACAACTAGTGCTATGTCATTGGCAAAATCGACTTTGGTGAAGTTCTGATCATCAAGGTGTATGCCTAAATTGCATTTACTTAGTGTCTGGTCAAGTACATAATCTAAGACAACAGGGGATGATCACTCGATAAATTGCCCTGTTCACTTCCTCTGAAGCACTTGGCACGGCCACTGGCAGAAAACAGGATACTGGGCTAGATTGACCATTGGTCTGACTGAGTACAGCCATTCTTATGTTCTTATGAAGAGTTCTGGGGTGGGAACACAGCTTTGACATATACCCAGCCTAATCCAGAAGAAGGTCAAGACTGAAAAGCAGCATCTTCAAATGATTGAAAATAACAAATTGTACATATTCATGTTGAATGCCCCCCTGCCAAGTTTTCTAACTAAATAGGTCCCTGTCAGGAACCCTGTCTTGAACCCTGGTCCATGGTGCTAGTAAGTGCCAAACTGCCTCCCAGGAAGGGCAGGATTAATTTTTTGTGGTCCCTGGTGCCTGGAACATGATCCACCTACCACTCCACCTGTGCTCTGTCTTGAGGCCCCGCCCCACTCAGCCTCTTCCCCCAAGGCCCCGCCCCCACATGGCATCTTCTCCCCAAGACCCCCACCCACCACTCACATGGAGAAGGAGGGGGAATAGAGGAGCTGTGACCACTAGGTATGGCTGCTGTTGACCTGGCCATGACAGTATGCACGGCCCATTTAGGCCACAGGATTGGGCCCAGTGCCAGCAGAATGGACCTGGCTAACCCTTCGGAAGCACAAAACACAGTTGAGGGGCTGCCTGCCTTCAGGCAGACAACCAAGCCCTCAGGCCTGGGTCATCCAGCTGATCTCAGAGAACCAGCTATTGCAGGAGCAAGTCATGCAGTTGCATGCTGGAAACACCGCACTCCAGACATGGTTTGTGCTGCCCTGTTCTACAATATCACTGTTGTAACAGTTTGAAGGAAATTGCCAGCAATTCTGGGGTTTTATAAACCAGTGCTGCCTCCTATTCATAATGCATCCTCAGACCTATACCACTGATTGTACAAAGGTGAGCGTGGTCATCAGCCTGCTGTCCAGAGAAACATTAGACTGGGTCTCTCCCTTGTTGGAGTATGACAGCCCAGTACTTTCAAGCTGGGAGGTCTTCCTCCAAGCCATGTTGGTACTATTCAATGACCTGCACCAAATTCAGACAATGGAGGCTAACCTAAGTTCCAACAGGGGCAGGACACCGTAGCTTCCTATTCCGCAGCCTCATGACTGATACATATGTGCTGCCTCATTCCAGTTTATCAGTTCTGGTGGGGCCTGGAAGAAGAGGTTAAAGATGAATTAGCCATATAAAGATGTCTGCAAGTCTAGATACCCTGCTGGATCTTGCCATCCATAAAGACAATTGGTTACAGGAATGAAAAAAAAGAAAAAACAGGGAACTTGCAGCATAGAAAAGGACATAGAAAGGAATGACAATGCCAACACTATCTCTGCTTCTACCTTGATGAGTCAGGTCACTCCATCTCTGCCTGCCCCATATGAATTCCAAAGAGTCAGGGAAGAGAGCTCCCCCACACTTCAGTCCAGACCTAATCTTGGCCTACCAGCCTTCATCAACTCAAATGAGGATGACTGCTTATAGACGGAACAGAAGCCCAAACCCTGCAAATTCCCCTGCAACGGAAGGCCACTTCTGACCTTGTAGAGACTATTGGCAGTTCCTTTATCTTCTGGTCCAGTAATGGGGGTTGTGATTCAGGGTCACCAAGAAGTGTTACCATTTAGTGTGATCCATTCTCCACACTTTGCCCTGATCCTCGGTATCTCCTGGGTGGTCCTCCACAACCCGCTCATTTGGTGGCAAGCACAGGAAATCTGTTTTCCATCAGAGTTTTGTTGGCAGCACTGCTGGAGATCAATAGATCCTGTCCCAGCTTCCAAACTGCAAGAGATTCAGGTGGAGGTGACCAACCAGGCAGAATCTTCCATTGCAGCTATGTCTGAGCTCCTCTTGAAATACCAAAACTATGCCAATCTTTTTAAAAAGTAGAATGCAGAAACCCTACCTCTGCACTGGGACTATGACCACCCAATAGAGTTGCAGCCAGAAGCCAAAATGCAATTGGATGAATTTATGCCATGTCGGAACCTGAGCTGACAGAGTTCTAAGAATACCTCCAGGAGAATCTGGCCTGAAAGTTTATCTGCTAGTTGACGTTCACGACTGGTGCACTCATCCTGTGTCAAAAAGAAAGACAGCAGTCTCTGACTCTGCATGGACTACTGCTCATTAATCAGATAACAATCAGGAATTGTTACCTGCTACCTCTGATTCTGAAGCTGTTAGACCGTGTGGGGACTGCCCATCTATTGGACCTATGGCTGGTGTACAAACTCATACAAATCAGAGAAGGGGATGAGTACAAGACTGCATTCCAGACCTGGTATGGCCACTGTGAATATCTGGTAATGCCTTTCAGGTTGACCAATGCTCCAGCCACCTTCCAACATTTTATAAATGATGTGTTCTGAGACATATTGGACCAGTATGTAGTAGTCTACCTAGATGACATACTGATCTTGTCTGACTACCCTGAACAGCATATTGATCACATCTGAACTCTCCTGGAACACTTGTGGCAGCAAGGCCTTTATGCCAAGCTCAAGAATTGTGTCTTCAATCAGGCCTATATGGAGTTCTTGGGCTTCATCTTATCCCCAAAAGGAATTCAGATGGACCCACGTATAGTCCAAGCTGTCCAAGACTGGCCGACTCTCCATATAATATTTAACCTTCAATGCTTCCTGGGGTTTGCCAATTTCTATCAACAGTTTATCCTGATTTTTTTTAAAACAAATAGAGCCCCTCATGGCTCTTCTCCAGAAAAATGCCTATTTCCATTGGTCTCCTGGAGCGCACTATGCATTCAATCAACTTAAACTTGCCTTTAGTAGAGCACCTATCCGGGCTCCAACTAACCTTCATCATAGAACCTGATGCCTCCAACACAACAATCGGGGCTGTTCTTTCCCAGCAACTTGGTTCCAAACCAGTGTTTACACCCATGTGCTTATTATTCTAAGAAGCTCAACCCTGCAGAGCTAAACTATGAAATACTTGACAAGGAACTCCTAGTGATAAAAACTGTTTTTGCAGAATAGCGGCACTACATGAAAGTAGCTCGTCGCTCAGTCCAGGTGTTCACTGACCACCAAAACCTGAACTATCAACATAGAGCAAAAGCACTAAACCAACGGCAGCTTCAGTGGGCCTTATTTTTTTCCCCATGATTTGATTTCATTATCACTTATCACCCCGGATCCAAAAATGTCAAGGCAGATGCCCTGTCCCAAAGATATACCATTCCACAAGACCCCAACCAGGAACAAATCCCATAACTTTCTCAGTGCAGTTTATCACCAGGATATACTCAGATTGATATGCTCTGCCTCAGGAATTCCACCTGATGAAGAAGCTATTATTGACAAGCAGCCACATGACTCCTGGGAAGGGATAATATACATAAGGGACTGTGTCTGTGTGCCCTCAGGACTTGCAAAGGTCTCAGTCCTGCAACTATGCCACAATTTTCCCCTAGCAGGACACTTGGGGTACTTCAAGACCCAAAGACTAATATCCTGCTCCTTTTGGTAGCTCTGAATGCACCAAACCATACAGTCATTCATTGCCTCCTGTGATGTTGTGCCCATGTTGTAACCCCGTGCGACAAGCCTTGTGGTCTCCTCCAGGCATTGCTATAGATTTTATCATAGAACTACCAATGTCCAACAAAGTTATGACAATTTTAACAGTAGTGGACCACTTTACCAAAATGTCCCAGGCCGCCCAGTTCATCTCTTGCACAGGTCTCCCCCTGCTGAAGAGACAGTCTACCTCCATGACCTTCCAAAGCCCATAATCTCCTATCCGGTTCACAGTTCATGGTCTGGTTCTGGCACAAGGCCATGCACCTGCTGGGAATCTGCATGTCTTTCCTCTGCTTACCATTCACAGTCCAACAGCCAGATGGAAAGGGACAACCAGGTTCTCAAGCAGTATCTACAATGCTACATCAGTCATCACTAGGACGATTGGCCCTCACTTCTGCCTTACACTGAGTTTGCCTACAATAATTCAGATGCTGCATCTATGGTCAGAGCTCCCTTTTTACCTACTGTGGATATTTCCACAATTTCACCCACAATTACCTGCACCCTTGTCCAACCCAGCCGCCTCAGACCTGGTGCAGCAGATTTGTCAGGCCTGGGAAGAAGTGAAGAAGCACCTGGAAAAGACAAAAGTGAACTATAAGTGGCTTGCGGACCAGCATTGGTAGCATGGCCTCACCTATGCAGTAGGACAAGTATGGCTCTCCACAGAGCACCTCCGCACCGACAGGCCTGCCCGCAAGCTGGACTTTTGGTTCCTTGGCCCTTTTAAAAACCTGCAACAGGTTAATACAGTCACTGTTGAATTCCTACTACCCCTCCTCCAAAGATTCACCCCATGTTTCCCTTTTGAAACCCTATACAGAAAACCCTTTTACCTCACAGGACCCAGCCACCTTCTTCACTGGTGCAAGTACAGGGCCATGAAGAATATGTGATTCATGAGATCTTGGACTCCAAAGACAAATGTGGCAGGCTCTGGTATCCCGATGACTGGAAAGGATATGGTCCTGAGGAATGCACTTATGAGCCTGCGGAAAATGTACATGCTCCTTGTCCAGGTGTTCCATAAGAATTGCCCTGAAAAACCTGATCCCTTATCACTCTGAGGGTGCCCCTTGTAGAGGGGGTGATGTCAGGAACCATGGGTCTTGAACTGAGGTCCACTGGACTCTTAGGTGCTTGTAAGTGCCACCCAGGGACCTGCTAACAGTTGTGAGGGCAGAAGCTGAACTGTGACAGAGGACTCCAGTCCTAGAACCTGACTGGCAGACTGCTGGGGGGTCCTGATTGGTCCACAGCTGCTATATAAACCCAGCACAGGACCAGGAAGCTGTCCATGCAATTGAGATTCATCCTGCACTGTGTGCCTCCTGCTCCTGTGCCCTGGGCTTGACTTTCTGGCATCCAGCTTGCAGTTCCAACCTCTGGTTTGTCTCCTGTCTCTGACCCCCTGATATTCCAACCCAGACTGGTTATTGATTCAAGTTTTTTTGCTGTTTCTGATCTCCTGGTATCCTGACCAGGCTGAGTCTTGACTCCCATCCTGTGACTGTGGACCCTGGCTCTGTCTTGGGTGGAGTTCCCTCAAATGCCTCTTCTGTTGGTAGGGATCGGACTACCTCAATGAAGTTCAGCCAGTCGCAACCCAGAATAACAGGGTAAGCCAAAGGGGACGCCAGTGCCACGGTCATTAACAGTCGTTTACCATGAGAGGGACCCGAGTCGAGATCTACGAGAAGATCTCCAAAGCCATGACGGAGAGAGGATACAGCCGGGATGCAACGCAGTGCCGCGTGAAAATCAAGGACCAGAGACAAGGCTACCAGAAGACCTTAGTGGCAAACGGACGCTCAGGATCCCAGCCCCAGACATGCCGTTTCTACGAGGCACTGCATTCCATTCTAGGTGCAGCCGCCACCACTACCTCGCCAGTGACTGTGGACTCTGACGATGGGGTATTGTCGACGGCCGCTTCTTCGGAGATGTTCGCGGACAGGGAAGATGAGGAAGGAGATGAGGAGGACGAGGCAGTCAACAGCGCATACAACGCTGATTTCCCCGACAGCCAGGATCTCTTCATCACCCTCACGGAGATCCCTTACCAACCCTCCCAAGGCATTAACCCTGACCCTGAATCAGGGGAAACATCAGTCGGTAAGTGTTTTAAACATGTAAACATTTATTTTGATCAGAACAGGAATGGAATATTAACAATGGGTTTTGCATGATTACTTTGCCCTAGGCGCTCTACTTTTTAGTCCTTGCCAGTGCAGCTACTGGAAAATTCTGTCAATATGTCCGGGGACAGAGCAGAAATCCTCCTGGGACATCTCCACGAAGCTCTCCTGTAGGTCATTTGAAAGCCTTTGCATTAGGTTCCTGGGGAGAGCAGCCTTATTGCGTCCTCCATGGTAGGAAACTTTTCCGTGCCCAGCTAGCAGCAAGTACTCCGGGATCAGTGCCTCGCACAGCATGGCCGCATACGGCCTTGGTTTTTGCTGGCATTCACGCAGCATGCAGTCTTTCTCTGTGTCCGAGATCCTCATCAGAGTGATATCACTCATGGTGACCTGCTTTAAATTAGGGGAATGTTAGTATTGGGACTGATTGCCTGTTCCTTTACATAACTGTAACTGGCGGTTTACAGCCACGCGGTGGAGGCGGGACAGGGGCAGCATACATGGATCTTTCCTGGGGACAGCCGCGAGGGGGGTGGGACAGGGGCAGAGTTCATGCTGGCCGGATTGCCGGCAGCAGGAACTGGCCAACGCTAGGGGCATTGTTTTGAACGTGAAAGGAGGGCACTGCTATAAATTAAGCTATCAGCAGCCAAAAGTTTACGGCTTACTATGTCCACCTGCTACCCGAATTCCGCTGTCCTGCCCCGCTTGTGTGATCTGTATTCCAAGACCTCAGGCACTGAATGGTGTTGGGGTCACTAGGCCTGCCTGAGCCAAAGTTCTTCCATGTTTAAACTCTGTCCTTCCATGTTTAACTCTAATCAACCTCAAAAGCCAAGGGCAGAAATTGGAATGTGTAAACAGCCAGTTATCAGTTACAAACCCCCTACCCTCATACCAGGTACCAAGCGATAATGATGAGGTTTGCATGTTTCTAGCTGGAGAAGGGATAATAAACTAAGGGTAAACAGGACCAAATAACTGTTTAGAGGAGTGTTACTAACAAGCTAGATTTATAGCCCTAGAATGATTTAATTGCTTAAATGTATAAACAAGCCTTCGGTGGGGAGGGGGAGTAGAGGGAGAGATAGAGGAGGGGTGGTAGAGAGGGGTGGGTGGTAGAGAGGGGGAGAGAGGGGGGGCTTAGTTGTAAAATGTATAAGAAGAGAGAAACTGTTTTTGCTGGTGTGCTTGATTTGAGACTTGCCTATCTCCTTGCACCACTTTGAGATCTCAAATAAACTTTGATTGTTTCTCCACCCCGGTATGTTTATTGACGCGAAGCACACCGGGCAACGAACCCCGCTGTTGCTGTCCTCGGGCCTCTGTGCCGGCAACAATGGGAAGGCTGAAAATTCAACCTTGTCCTGAGTGCGCATGTGATAGGTGCTGTGCATGGTCTTGTTCACAGAGAAAGACTATGTTCATTGTTCACAAAAATGTATCTTTGTGAGGAATTCACTCCCTTTTTCTCATCCCACAGCTGCGAGTGTCTCCCGACCTACCCCGGCATCCCCCTCCCAGAGGCTGGCACAGATTAGGCGCCGAAAGAGAAGGACACAGGACGAGATGTTCTCCGAACTTATGGGCTGCTCCTGAGCCGAGGCCCAGTGGAGTGAGAACATGTCGCAATACCAGCGATCACACAGCGAACGGGAGGACAGGTGGCGGCAGGAAGACCAGCAGGCAACTCAAACGCTGCTTGGACTAATGAGGGAGCAAACGGACACGCTCCGGCGCCTTGTAGATGTTCTGCAGGGCAGGAGGACAGAGCCCCGCTGCAGTCTATCTCTAACCGCCCTCCCCCGCCACAAAGTCCCATCCCCCCCTCACCCAAAGTCCCAAGAAGGCGGGGCGGCAGGGGCCGTGAAAACAGTCACGCCACCCCTGCAGACTGCTCAAGTAGCAGACGGCTCTCATTCCCAAAGTTTTGATAAGTCCTTTCCTTCACTCCAAAAGCACCTCACCCAAGCCCCCGTCCCAGTGTCATCCCCTAACTGTGTAGTTGTTAATAAAAAATATGTTTCTGTTAATTACTGTTTACATCAGGTTCTTTTAGAGGAGAGTGTGTTTGAAGGGGGGAAAGAGGGTTGGTAATTGGAGAGGATAGTCACCTTTACCAGGGTACAGACACGGGGGCAGGTTCAGCAGCAGGTCACATACACATTGCAGTCACTAGGCACCCTGGTCAGTCTGGGAGGTGGTTTTCATGTTTGGGGGGGGGGGGCCTATGTGAGTTTGTGGCGGGGGAGGGCGGTTACAGATCTTATTTAGCGGTCCTTAGCCTGGATGACAGAGCCACGCAGCAGGGGATCTGTAACCGTCCTCCCCCACCACAAAGTCACATAGCCCCCACACACAGAGTCCCGAAAAGGAGGGGTGACAGGCTCCGTTGAAACAACCAGTCCACCACTGTGGACCGCTGTAGGAGCAGGAGCCTGTCATTCCTCAAGTTTAGAAGCGGCCTTTCCATCACTACACCCGCTCCCCACCACAGTCTGCGTCCCAGTTTCAACCCTTTACCACGAAACCCTTAATAAAGAAAACGGTGTTAATGAACAAAGTTCCATTTATTTTATTTTTAAAGGTATGTTGGAAGGGGGGCAATGGGGTGAGGGGGGTATGTAACTGGAGAGGATAGTCAACATTAAGTGGGTAAAGAAACGGGGGCAGGTTCAGCTTCTCTTTAAACAAACTTAATAGTCACGGTTTACCCTGCTCACTGTGGAACCTAGCTTTCAAAGCCTCCCGGATGCACAGCGCGTCCTGCTGGGCTCTCCTAATCGCCCGGCTGTCTGGCTGGGCGTAATCAGCAGCCAGGCGATGTGCCTCAACCTCCCATCCCGCCATAAACGTCTCCCCCTTGCTCTCACAGAGATTGTGGAGCACACAGCAAGCTGCAATAACAATGGGGATATTGGTTTCGCTGAGATCAGAGCAAGTCAGTAAGCTTCTCCATCTCCCCTTGAGATGTCCAAAAGCACACTCCACCACCATTCTGCACTTTCTCAGCCGGTAGTTGAAGAGTTCTTTTTCACTGTCCAGGGTGCCTGTATAGGGCTTCATGAGCCAGGGCATTAGTGGGTAGGCTGGGTCCCCGAGGATCACTATAGGCATCTCCACATCCCCAACAGTTATTTTGTGGTCCGGGAAGTAAATACCTTCCTGCAGCCGTCTAAACAGACCAGAGTTCCTGACAACACGAGCGTCATGAACCTTGCCCAGCCATCCGACGTTGATGTTGATAAAACGTCCCCTATGGTCCACCAGTGCTTGCAGCACCATTGAAAAGTAGCCCTTTCTGTTAATGTACTGGCTGGCCTGGTGCTCCGGTCCCAGGATAGGGATGTGAGTTCCATCTATAGCCCCACCGCAGTTTGGGAACCCTATCGCGGCAAAGCCATCTATGATGACCTGCACGTTTCCCAGGGTCACTACCTTTGAGAGCAGTAGCTCAATGATTGCGTTGGCTACTTGCATCACAGCAACCCCCACGGTAGATTTGCACACACCAAAGTGATTCGCGACTGACCGGTAGCTGTCTGGCGTTGCAAGCTTCCAGAGGGCTATGGCCACTCGCTTCTGGACAGTCAGGGCTTCTCGCATCCGGGTGTCCTTGCGCGTCAGGGCAGGGGACAGCACCTCACAAAGTTCCAGGAAAGTTCCCTTGTGCATGTGAAAGTTTCGCAGCCACTGTGATTCATCCCAGACCTGCAGCGCTATGCGGTCCCACCAGTCTGTGCTTGTTTCCCGGGCCCAGAATCGCCGTTCCACAGCATCAACATGACCCATTGCCACCATGATGTCCACGGCGCGGGGTCCCATGCTTTGCGAGAGGTCTGTGCCCCTCTCAGACTTAATGTCCTCACCGTGCTGCCGTAGCCTCCTCACCTGATTTCTCAGCATCTGCCTCTGAAAAAGGTGGATGATAAGGTGCGAAGTGTTGACAACGGCCATAACTGCAGCGATGGTCACAGCGGGCTCCATGCTCGTAGTGCTGTGGCATCCGCGCTGTCACTCACCAGAAAAGTGCACGAACTGATTGCCCGCCGGCGCTTTCAGGGAGGGAGGGCGCCGGGCGGGAGTGACGGTTGAATGACGACAGTTACCCAAAACCACCCTCGACACATTTTTTTCCCCAGCAGGCACTGGGGGCTCGACCCAGAATTCCAATGGGCAGCAGGGACTGCGGGAACTGTGGGATAGATGCCCACAGTGCACCGCTTCCAATGTCGACGCTTGCCCCGTTAGTGTGGACTCACAAAGTCGAATTACTGTTCTTAGTGTGGATACACACGTTCGACTTCGTAATATCGGTTCCACTAATTCGATTTAAGTAAAATTGAACTACTCTCGTAGTGTAGACATACCCTTAGTGTGCTCTACATTGCACCATTCCTTGGGGGACATGTTCTGTTGATGGGCTGAGACATAATGAGCCAAAAGGGGGCCAGGGATTGGGCTAAGGGACTGTGAAGTTTCAGGGCAATGGAAGGGGATGCAATTTAAGCTCATACACAGCATGCTTCACAACTGACCAACTGTTGCTAGTTAAAGGGCAGAATTAAGGTTGTGTCAGGAGAGAACGGGCTGAGGAAATGTGTGGGGCCCTGACACTCCTGATCCAATCCCCTATGGGCTTCTCTGGGACCCCTCAGGGCTCCCTCCCACAGTGCTCCCTGGGAACCCCCTGCCAACCCCTTGAGGGCCCCTCCCCCAATGCTCCCTAACACCCTGCCAACCCCTGAGGGCCCCCCTCTCTCAGTGCTCCCTGGAAACACCCTGGCAACCCCTCAAGGCACCTTCTCCCAGTGCTCCCTGGAAACCCCCTGCCAGTGCCAACTCCCCAGGGGCCCCCTCCCAATGCTCCCTAACTCCCTGCCACCCCTCAGGGCTCCCTCTCCCAAGCTCCCTGGGAACCCCCTACCAGCCCCCCACGGATCCCTCTCTCAACGTTTCTCCTCTAGCCTCTCCCCCCCCCTCCCGCCCTTGGCTCTGTCTGGTGAAAGGTAACTAGGGTGACCAGACAGCAAATGTGAAACATTAGGACAGGGGGTTAGAGGTAATAAGAAAAAGATCCAAAAATCGGGACTGTCCCTATAAAATCGGGACATCTAGTCACCCTAAAGGTAACTGAGGCAAGGCAAAATTCCCTTCAGCCACGGGACTTAAGCTACTCGACGCCCCATAGGTTGATACCCTTGTCCATCTCGCGCTCCCTACCAATTAGAGCTCTTTCCCAGATCATAGGGCGATGACAGACCTGGACAGCTCGCTCTTCAAAATCCATTGGTTTGCCGAGCTGCCACTCCGAAACCTCCCTGTAATTGATCAGTTTAGTTACCTGTCAATCAAAGCTAGACTGCTAACCTATTGGCCCTGGGAGCAAGAGGTGGGGATTATTGTCTTCCATCACAGAGCATGGCACGCCAAAGCTTTTCTGCACTTGATAGGTGAAGAGACCTGTCTATCAATTCCTCTTGCGATTCCTATTGGTCTTTGGAATAAAGGGAGTCCCGCCCCCTGTATCCTGCCACTCAACATCTTTTTCAACGTAGTAGGTGGGAAGTCTTGTCCATTAACTATCCTCGGTGTCTATTGGTTAATAGTTTAATAGGCGGGGCTTATATCCCCGCCCCCACTCCCTCCGTCCCCTCTCGGATCCGCAGTTCATTCCGTCTCCGGCTGCTGGTGGGTGCGGATACGGTCCGGTTGCCAGCCCTGAGCTCCGATTGGAGGATGTGGCTCGGTAGGCGGGCTCTGAATGTACCGTCTCGGGGCGGGATTGGTCAGCGCTGCGAGGGGGCGGGGAGGAGGGCGGAGCCGCCTGTCAGTCGGTCTGTCCGTCTGGTCCGGGCAGCCGGCGGGGGAGGTGGTGGTTTCATGGCAGCTGCGGTGCCCGGCGCCCCCGCCCCTCTTCATGTGGTGACTGGGGGAGAGAAGGCCGGGCCCGCGGGGTTCGGTCCCCCGCCCCCCTGAGGAGGAGGCTGGGGAGCCGCTATGGCAGCGCCGCACAGGTAGGAGGAGTAGCCGGGGGCTTCCCCCTAGCCCGGGGGCGGCTGGTTCCCAGGGCCCTTCCCCCACCCAGACACGCTGATCCCTGTGTGTGCGGGGCCCCACCCACACCGGCGGGGTGCCTCCTCCCCCTCCCCCCCGCTCTAGCCTGGTTGGGTCCGGCCACCCTCCGCCCTGAATCCCCGTCTGAAAGATGGAGCGGGGTGTCTGATCCCAGACTCCACCTGCCACCCCCACCAAGGCAGTCCCCCTCCCAACCAGCGGGCCTGGTCCTTCGCTCAGCCCCCCACTGGGATAGGAGTGATTCACCCTGACCCCCAAACCAAGCCCCTCCTGCCTTGGGTTCTCCCTTCTCTCCCAGTTAGGTGAGAGGCATCTGTAACCCATTCCCATAACATGCCCTCCTCTCTAGGGAGTGCCTGGTCACTTGCCCAGAGACATGGGTACTCCCTGTTCCCTAGTGTCCTCCTTTTCCCCCACCCACCAGGAGGATTTCACACATGCCCTATTCCCCCAGGCACAGTGTTACCCCCATCCCAAGAGGTGGTGGTGGTGAATCTGCCCACAGCCCCTCATATCCCTGTGAGATGGGCATAAGGAAGGGAGAGTGCCGAATCCCCTCTGTTTCCAGGGAAAAGATGGTAGGAGCTGGCACATTTGCCTTCAGCACACACTGGCACATCACCAGCTCCTGGCCACTGAAGCTGTGTCTCTGTGATATGAGCTTTTCATTTGTGTCTATGTCCCAATCCCTGAAGCTACCATCTTCTTCTGGGTTAAAAAAATGTAAAATCTAGGCCAGGGTGACTTGGTCTGTTCTAGAAGGAGCCCTCCCCTTGCCTCCTTTTCTGTAATGGTATCTGCTGCTGAAACAGATATTCACTCCGCAGTTCTAGCTCTTGGGTGGGCCTTGCTCCTTTTTTGGGCTGTTAGGCCAGTATCCAAAATCCTTTAGTTGATGGCTTTGCCGAACCCAGCACAGGCATGAGGAGTTGTCTCAAGGTCTAACTCAGTAGTTCTCAACCAAAGGCCTAGGGTCCCCTAGGGTGCCTCAAGCAGATTTTAGGGGGGCCTCCAAGCAGGGCCAGCATTAGACTCGCTGGGACCGAGGACAGAACACCGAAGCCCCGTCGCATGGGGCTGAAGCCTGAGCAACGTGGCTTCGTGGGAACCCCTGAGGCATGGGGCCCCAGGCACTGCCCTGCTTGCTGCCCCCTAATGCCAGCCCTGGCTTTTATATGCAGGAAAACAGTTATTGTGGCACAAGTGGGCCATGGAGTTTTTATATTCTGTTGGGAGGTGGGGGCTCAGAAAGAAAAAGGTTGAGAACCCCTGGTCTAACTGGATACCACTTGGCAGGTGTAATGGCAGCATCCACTGAATTGTGCTAGAGCTGAAGGCTTGTTATTATGCCCATTGTGTTCATTTTTAGTGGGGTTTAGTAACTGGGATAGAAACCTTGGACACAGCTTGTCCCTTTTGATATAACTTTGAAAAAATACACTGCCAACTGACTGCCTTTGAATGAAAGATTGCCAAAATGCTGTTAAATGCTCCAATCTTTGGGTTTAAAATTTGTCTATTCAGTATGCCCAAAATGGCTAAATTATGAAGAGGAAGATCTCTGCTGTGACTGATTTGCTTGTAGAGTATTTCTGAAAGAAAAAATGTTTGTTAGCTGCTTAGTAGGTTGCTTGCAGGGAATGAAAATTAGGTTGATTTTGGTGTCCATGGGACTTGCTGTAGTCAGTCCTGGATCAGTGCAAAGAAAGCACTGCTAGTTTGAGATCTTGCATATCACCAGAGTAAGCATCAATGGAAAATTTCTCTAGGATATAAAACATCTGTTGTTAGCCCTAGTTGCAACTTATTGGCACCTTTTAAAAAAAAAATCAAATTATTTTGTTCACCGTCCTGTATTGTCATTCTCCACTTGACTTTAGATAGGAGCAACTAGGAAAGCTGGTACCCATTTTTTAGCAATGACACAAGCATTCGGTAGTAGTTTTACTACTCTTTCATAAATGCTCACTCTGAACTTTGACTATGGCATTGGACTTTCATCTCCCTCAGTGCTAACAATGTTGAGAGCCCTAGTGTAGACAACCCTCCACTGCCAGCATGACTTTGAAAACTATTGCTCAGACTTGCTGTGGGCAGGTCCCATGAACAGAATGCATAAAATGGTGTTGGCAGCTGGCAGGCTATTTACACTAAGAGCTCGTCTACAGAAACAACTTGTGGTAAAACGGGGTATGAATCTGTCCCATGCTAGCCTGCCACAGTCTGTCAGAGTGGTTAGAGTGCTTTAGGCCACTAGCTTGCCATTTCAACTTGCTGCAAACTAATTGTTCTTGTAGACAAGGCCTAAGGCGTCTTTTCCATAGTGTAGACACCTCCAGCAAGGTTAGCTGATGTAGTAAAACTGCCAGAGGCTAGTCTACACTAATTCATACACAGTTGCAAAAAAATAAGTACTAACTTCTGTAAAATAGATGTGGCCTTAACAGTTAGAAACTGGTGCCATTTACCATTCGAAAGTAGCTTGGTGTCTCCGCCTTCAAGTAGTATAACAGTGAACCGCTGACACTGGAGATTATGAGAAGTCAGCTGCTGAAATCATGTCAAAATTGAAGTGGAAAGAAAAGATAATTTGAACGATGTGACTTTTTTTGGTCAACTGGTATCAAGGTTTCCAGGATCAGTTAATGCTTCCAGATATCCTTCCTGGACTAGTGAGCAGAAGAGGGAAATTTTTGATCTATGGTTGTGGAGTTTCTCTTAACCATGCTTTATTTCTTTCACATTAATATACTTCTTGATACTTAGAGTATAACAGCCAAGATATGAAGTCACATCAATCTAATACATGACATACATACTGTTGACAAAGTCCTTGCCAATTGTAAATTATGAATGGACCTGGTTTTGCAGTTGGGATCTCCAATGGAAAAACAACTTTATATTTGAAACAAAATTATTTTTCTGCTTAGTAGTTGAATCTTGTATGTCCATTTGTGAATTCCTCCGATGACAACATTTTTGTTTTAGAAAACTTTAGAAAAGTGTGCTGAAAATTTCACGTATCAAAAAAAGTCCCCAACCCTCCAGAAAAACCCAATAACATTTAAGTTTCGGATTTGCAAAGGAGGCTAAAGAAGTTTGGTGTCCAATTCCCACTGATCAGGATTTGGTTGCCTAAAATCCTGAAGTGCCTCTGAACGTTTGTCTACAAAAACTTAATTTGGGAGTGGGTGGGGAAATAGCCAGCGCTCTCCAATACTTTTATTACCATCCAAAAGAAGAGCCACAAGTTGGGATGAAACCCAGTTTCTCTGTTGGGTAGCCAACTTCAAACACTCCTAGAGCATTGAACTTGCTCTGGCTTGTAGGCATGGATTTTACCATCTGCACTTCTCTGCTGTCCACATTAGAGTGCAAGATTCTTTGAAATTATAGGGCCCTAGTGGCTTGCTATGGCTCTTAGAAGAGAAGATGTGACATGTACATGTATGTGTTCATCATGCAAGGTCCAGAACAATTAGGCAATCTAATTTCAGACCTAACAATCTTGTCACTGGCCCTTTAAAGCAATATTTACTTTCACATTTAGTAATAAAGTAATAAAGTCCTGGGTTGCCTGTGACATTGATCTCAATGGGACTTTTATAGGTGTGCTTGGGAGTAATAGATTCTTTGGTAAATACTGGCAGCCAAAGGCTGAGAACTAAGGGTTCCTTATAACCTTGAGGTTTTTCTGAAGCATACTAGCAACATTACATCATTCTAATGTTATAAAATGTATATTTAAACGTGTTCTTTCTAAACAGACCTATATGTGGAGTCCTGATATATTGACTCTGGCAACACTTATGATTTATCATGCCAGGAAAGTTATTGAAAGTGGATTGCCTATACTTGTGAGATGCTTAGCACAATGAAATCTTTGCATACATACAAAGACTGACGATCTGTGTTGAAATTGAATCGTGCAGAATGAAATTGGGAGGAGAAGATTTCGGAATCAGAGAGTGTTAGGTGGTAGACTGTTCATTGGCTACTTAGGTGGTTGTCTTAAAGGACAGTTTTTACAGCACCAATTCAATTTAGCTTCACCACCTGATGTTTGCACCAATGCATCTTGCTGCTGCCCTGAAGAGAGAACCTTTGGGTTTTAGAGTTCAAGACCTGTTGTTCACTCAGTCCTCTAAGACCTCCTACAAGTTTGGGGGTATTGATGGCAACTTGATTAATAGGGATTATGCCATCAGAGTAGCTGTCCTAGCTATATAATTCTACTGTGCCTGTACTGTGGTATTTTAGCACCTTGCAAGGCTAGTGTGGTAAGGCTTTGAATGATAACACTGATGGTGCGTTCTGATTTTTTTTTTTTTTTTTTTCCCCATACTTTTTGGCATGTTGTTACTCAGAACTCCCACTGAAGTGAAGATGATTCTTGCACCGTAGAGTTCACTGAGTTTTTGCCTGGAAAGTCTAACATAGTCATAATGCTAACATTTAGTCATATTACTAGAGCTGCTTCTGTGTCTGACATCAGCATTGTTGCATGAGCAGTTCAACACTGGATACAGTCGCTTTTATTAATTTAACTGAAAGAAAACTCAGACCTAGGGCTGCCATCGTATTCCCTCTGCAGAAATATAGATTTTAATATAGCATTTAAGATTGCCCATTGTTTAGATATTGTTTTGAGGCTCATTACAAAGTGAAATGACTCTAGTGAATGACAAACATGAGTTGTCTTTCCCCTGGGTCAGAAACCAGATTCACTCCCCCAAATAAGAATGTCACGAGTCCTCAAACCACCTGTCTGAATCCCATGGCACTTCTAAGACTCCCACCACCCTCAATCATCCCACATTGTAACCCCTGGCTGGAGTAGCATGTAGCTTCCTTATTGAGCCTGCCAACAAATGAACATTAGAATCATAGAATATTAAGGTTGGAAGAGACCTCAGGAGGTCATCTAGTCAAATCCCCTATTCAAAGCAGGACCAACACCAACTAAATCATCCCAGCCAGGGCTTTGTCAAGCTGGGCCTTAAAAACCTCTATGGGTGGAATTCCACCACCTCCCTAGGTAACCCATTCCAGTGCTTCACCACCCTCCTAGTGAAATAGTGTTTCCTAATATCCAACCTACACCTCTCCCACTGCAACTTGAGACCATTGCTGCTTGTTCTGTCATCTGCCACCACTGAGAACAGCCTAGCTTTATCGTCTTTGGAATCCCCCTTCAGGTAGTTGAAGGCTACTATCAAATCCCCCCTCACTCTTCTGCGGACTAAATAACCCCAGTTCCCTCAGCCTCTCCTTGTAGGTCATGTGCTCCTGCTCCCTAATCATTTTCGTTGCCCTCTGCTGGACTCTTTCCAATTTGTCCACATCCCTTCTGTAGTGGGGGGACCAAAACTGGACACAGTACTCCAGGTGTGGCCTTACCAGTGCTGAATAGAGGGGAATAATCACTTCCCTTGATCTGCTGGCAATGGTCCTATTAATACAGCCCAATATGCCATTGGCCTTCTTGGCAACAAGGGCACACTGCTGAGTCGTATCCACCTTCTCATCCACTGTAATCCCCCAGGTCCTTTTCTGCAGAACTGCTTAGCCAGTCGGTCCCCATCCTGTAGCAGTGCATGGGATTCTTCCTTCCTAAGTGCAGGACTCTGCACTTGTCCTTGTTGAACCTTGTCAGATTTCTTTTGGCCCAATCCTCCAGTTTGTCTATTTCTCTCTGGACCTATCCCTACCCTCCAGCATATCTACCTCTCCCCCCAGTTTAGTGTCATCTGTGAACTTGCTGAGGGTGCAATTCATCCCATCATCCAGATGGTTAATAAAGATGTTGAACAAAATCGGCCCCAGGACCGACCACTGGGGCACTGTGCTTGATACCAGCTGCCAACTAGACATCGAGCTGTTGATCACTACCTGTTGAGCCCGACAATCTAAGTAGCTTTCTGTCCACCTTATAGTCCATTCATCCAATCCATACTACTTTAACTTGCTGGCATGAATACTGTGGGAGACTGTATCAAAAGCTTTGCTAAAGTCAAGATATATCACATCCACCACTTTCCCCATATCCACAGAGCCAGTTATCTCCTCATAGAAGGCAATCAGAAACATTAGTTTCTCTGTAACTGATTTGTTTTTTGCAAAACTGCTGGTAGGATAGTGCGGGCGAGCTTATTCACTCCTGCCTCTGTAAACATAACAGGCCCTGCTCTCCCCGGGGCTGTGGGGGGGAACCAATAATGGGGGCTCATTAGTGTCCCACTGGTAGCTGGAGTGACCTGTCTCTACAGGTTAGCCCCCTGAATTTTTTTTAAGTGAATTTACTACCATGGAAGAAGCCGGATTGAAAATGTCTTTGAGACTAAAGTCCTCTGTCTATCCCCAGGACAATAAAAGGGCAATCTTTCCCACATGCTGCCTGTACCAATGTACCTCACCTCTGCCTCTGAGGTAGCGCTGGGTGTTTAATTTGTATGTCCGTTCAGCCCTAGCCTCTCTGAGACTGTCTACAAACCTGTTACGTAGCATCAAATGTGATAGTGACTTGATACAACACTGGGATGCTGAGAACTATACAGACCCCCAGCTCATTTTATATATTCCCCTAAACAGCCTTCAGATGGCTGTTACTTTTGGTTACTATGGTCAGAAATGGATTTGAACCAGCGACCTAGAGGAGCCTACATCTTGGATGGTGTAGAGTGGCTAAATTAAGACACTGTAAACTTCAGAGCTAGGAAGAACAAAGTGTTTTTGAGCACTTGTGGCAATGTTAGATATGTGGATTGGACAGTCATACTAAAATGAAGGGTTTATTATATTAAATATATTCTTCTCCTTGCCTGAACATGTGATAACTGAACCAGGTAATAAATTAACTTCTGGAATTGTGGGTGATAGCTGCTAATGGTTAACTGTACTGGTATGAATAAACTAATAGCCGTTTAATCTTTACATACCCCAAGCTATAGAGTTCTGATGTCCTTGCCTGTCCCATGGTGGAAAATTTGAGGGACATTTTTTTTGTGTACAAAAGGTCATGTCATTACTCTACTGTAGAACTCTAGGCATTGCAATGAATTTTAAGCATGTTATCAGAAGGCTATCAGTCTGTGTGTGTGTCTGTGTCTGTGTTTCTGCTGGTGGTGTTAATAAGAGAAAGGGAGAATGTGTGTTTAAAATTACGGTCCCAGTATAGGCAATACTTGCTTCTGAAAACGTGTGTTTTGTTCCCCAGAGTTATAAAAATAAAATCTGTTCAAGACAATTTAAGGAAGATCTTATAGGCTGGCTGAATCTATGAAAATTTACTTCAAGACAATTATTTCTTAGGCATCACAGAATAGTTCAACAGAACCATAGATGGTAGTGAAGTGATCTTTTCACTATAAATGATATTGAAGACTTCACAGAGAGCTCCGTGAAGTCTTCAGTATGGCTCTTCTGCTTTAATTATTTTTAAGCACAGAATTTAATAATTCACAGAAAATCTTAACTGTGCAATGGAGCAAGAGTAGTAGTGTCAGTTGTACGGGACCAGTCTGAAGCAGATCATGGAGTTGGAAGCAGAATTGTTCAACCTTAATCTAGGTCTTGAGGTTTTTTTTTTTATTTTTTTTTTTTTTTTTTTTTTTTTTTAAAAAAGGAAAGGCCACTCTTACTAAGCATTCCCTGGGGGGAGGGATAGCTCAGTGCTCTTATAATGCAGTCACTTCTGTTAACAATTTAATTCCCATCTTTAATTCCCAATTTAATTCCCATAGCCAAGTAGCTATGCCCTTTAGACTTTAAATGTTTTGGTTAAACTTTGCTGAACTTCAGAACTATTAACCTAACGGCATGGTAACACTATATTCCAAACTGAAATAACTTAAGTTATTATCAGGTGTTGTCTGTCTCATCCACTCTTTCTGTCTGGCTGTTCCAGGTTTTTACTGTGTTTAGTATGCCTTTCCTTCTGATGAAGGGTTGGAAGCTGTATGAAATGCTGCTCCCTGACTAGGATAGTCAGTTTTCTGACAATTTAAAATTATAGCACACCTTAATCCTTCGTGAAGTAGACCAAAGTAAGCATCTTTCACAATAGGCAGTTACTTATTCCTATTCTGATGGCATCTGGTTTGCATTAAGATTAAATTAAACCTGATGCAGGTAAATAAGGAATATTAATTATTAAAAATATCTTGTCTTCCAAAACCTTGTTTCTCAGGTTAGTTTGGTTGTTTCTCCTCTCATCTCAGAGCTGTTTATAACATTTCTGTTACTGTTTTGTCCACTGGTAGTTACTGCAGGTTGCCCTTCCTAGCAATAGGCACCATCTTGTGCCATGAATCAAATTAGGGCCCTGTGAGCTCAGTGCCATTTCCAATGTAGCACTGTAGCATTTGAAATGTCATGATTGATTTGGTTTTCAGGTTGCCTTTGTCATGTGTTCCTGTTTGTTTATGACCTTATACTATTCTGTAAGGCTGAAGGTGAAGCCTTTTCAACCACACCTCTTGAGCAGTGCAGGTATCTGCTTATACCTGTCCTTCTCAAAGGGTTGTTACCTGTAACAAAACATACTTTATTAATGTTATAAACCATTAGCTAATGAGTCCTGACCTCTGATTTATAACCAGCTACATACTGTGCTAGAATCTGTCAGCTAATCATACTCCTTGCATAATGCCCATTTTTGTAACAGTGAATTGTCTAGTGATCACGATTATTCAGAGTTCATATGAAAACATGAAAGAGGTGTTTGTGTTCAATTGATTACAAACATGAGTGGGTATAATTATGAAGAGTTTTTGGTGTCATGTATAATTTCCATTATTATTAGGAGCTGTTAAACCAGATTTGCTCCTTGAGCTCCTCCCCGGAAGAAGACTGAGAAATGTACCATGGCACAGGCATTTTTGCATAGTGACAGGGAAGAGATGATTAAATGCTTCACACCCAGCCAGCATGTTTGCAGTGAAACCTTTTTAGATCTAAGAATGAGAAGCAGGATTGTGGCACTGATTGCTACAGTGTAACTTGTCAGTGCCTCTTCCTTGCATCCAAACCTGCACATAGCTGCCGGTTGCCTGTTGTAACAGGGATGCTCAGAAGAGCTGGGAGTGAAACAATGCTCAATTAATCCAAGAAGCATAAGGGATCACTTATTAATAGGCACTAGAAAATGTTCCCTTTTAAAAGTGTCTGGGTCTGTTAAAACAGGCAGCACTGCTGCATTGTTCACGGTGGTAAAATTAACTTTGCTGCATTTTTCAGACCCTGTGCTTCCAGTCTGTGGATAATAGTTGTCATTTTACAGTAATGCCCTGCTGGTGTCAGCAAATAAATGAGGCTGAGATTTATAAGAACATGTCATACTCTTCCTGTATTAAGGGAAAGGAGGAGAAATTGAAGCACATGTTACGTGTTTGCAGCTGACAAATAGCTATAAAATTAGTAGGAGCCAACATAATGGTTTATCACACTGATTAATCAGCCCTATTATCATAACTAGGACAAGGCATGATGAATTTCTAGAGGACTACACATCTAGAGGACAGAGGTTGATACAAAAGATGGAGACACCAGTTAGGTCCAGAACCAGTGCCTTATGAGAAGCTCCACTCCACCACTTCCAGCTACTGGAGGGGATGAGGGAAGGTCCTTCCAAGGTGCTCTCCCCCCCCCCCCCCCCCCGACTCTTTTTTTTTTTTTAAATATACATTATTTTTCATTGCCCTTGGCTGATAGATGTACCACATTTTGAAGCCTCTTGCTTTCTCCTCTCTCCACAGATCCCAAGTTACTGGAAGAGATGAACTCTTTCCCCTTCCACCCACATTCCAAAGCCTCCTAAATACTGGGGAGGGGTCTCCTGTTCTATCCTTCCTCTAGCCTCTGTGGTGGTGATGGTGGGTTTTTTTTCTTGGTGGGGGGTGACAACAAGGGGGATGGTTGTCCCTCACAAATAGTATCACTGCTTGCAGCTGCAGCAGCCTATGTTTTAACTTGATATTATTGTCAGTTTCCTGGCTGTCTAGAACAACCATGGTGAAACTAGGATGAGTCTTGTTAATTTCACTTTGCTGCTTGTTTGGAAAGCAATGGGCAGGGAGAGAGGTACCAAATCTCTGCCTATAGTCTTGGGGAAACAGCCCTGTATGGGTTCACTTTTGGAAGGTTCTCGGCAATAAATGCAAGCTAAAAGCCTTGTGACCTGATTTTCAAAAGCACTGAGCACCTGCAGCTTTCACTGAACTCAGTGGGAGCTGTGGCTGCACAGCACCTGTGCAAATCAGACTGATGTGTGTGGGGTGTGGTGGTAGTGTGTATTTTTTTTTTTTTAAATGAGTGTTTGTGCTCAACAGAAATTGATGCTTCGCTTCCTTTGCCCACCAGGGTCTGCCACTGATTTAGATGCATCTCAGTGCTACAGACCTGATGCTTCAGTGTAGTATACCAGCCTCCTTAGCCTTATTTCAGTGCTTTATCCCCAGTCTGAGAACAATATACTGAGCACCTTGGTCGCCTTCTGTACTCTAAGCTGTATTATGAACCCGCTGTACTTACTGAAGCTTTTCAATTTCGTGATGTCTTTCTTTCCTGAGGTATCAGTATACTCTATTGGTCTTCTCAAGTTGAGCTCAGTATGCCAGACTCTCTTCATCCTAATTGGTAGGGTGACCATATTTTCCCAAAGGGAAAACAGGACACCCCGCAGGCCAGCCTGAGGCCCCTTCTCCCCCTGTGCCTGAAGCTGGCCCGAGACTCCCTGACGCCTGCCCGTGCGGGACCGGCCCAGCCTAAGCTGCTCTCTTGAGCCCTCCCTCCTGCAAGGGGCTGATGTTGTCACTCCCTTCCAACCTTCCCAACCCCACTCTCTAGCTGGTTTTAAAAACATTTCACTTATGCCATGAGGAAAGGCCAATTAGTTAGTTGACTACATGTGGAGTGTACTCTTCTAGATTTCATATGAGGGAGACTTGTTGGAGCAACATTGGAAACCTCTATCAATCACTCGGCGGTCAAAGTACATCATTTGGTTCCTTTGTGGAATGCCTTCAATGGTTAACTCAGGAGACCTTGATACAAGCTTGTTAGAATAAGAGCAGCAGCACAGAGGGTTTAAAAATATACCTGAGCAGTGGGTCCTAGACAAATTAGAGGATTGGGCCAAAAGAAACCTGATGAGGTTCAACAAGGACAAGTGCAGAGTCCTGCACTTAGGATGGAAGAATCCCATTCACTGTTACAGACTAGGGACCGAATGGCTAGGAAGCAGTTCTGCAGAAAAGGACCTAGGGGTCACAGTGGACGAGAAGCTGGATATGAGTCAACAGTGTGCTCTTGTTGCCAAGAAGGCTAACAGCATTTTGGGCTGTGTAAGTAGGGGCATTGCCAGCAGATTGAGGGATGTGATCATTCCCCTCTATTCAACATTGGTGGGGCCTCATCTGGAGTACTGTGTCCAGTTTTGTGCCCCACACTACAAGAAGGATGTGGAAAAATTGGAAAGTGTCCAGCGGAGGGCAACAAAAATGATTAGGGGTCTGGAGCACATGACTTATGAGGAGAGGCTGAGGGAACTGGGATTGTTTAGTCTGCAGAAAAGAAGAATGAGAGGAGATTTGATAGCTGCTTTCAACTACCTGAAAGGGGGTTCCAAAGAGGATGGATCTAGACTGTTCTCAGTGGTACCAGATGACAGAACAAGAAGTAATGGTCTCAAGTTGCAGTGGGGGAGGTTTAGGTTGGATATTAGGAAAAACTTTTTCACTGGGAGGGTGGTGAAGCATTGGAATGGGTTACCTAGGGAGGTGGTGGAATCTCCTTCCTTAGAGGTTTTTAAGATCAGGCTTGACAAAGTCCTGGCTGGGATGATTTAGTTAGGGATTGGTCCTGCTTTGAGCAGGGGGTTGGACTAGATGACCTCCTGAGGTCCCTTCCAACCCTGATATTTTATGATTCTATGAAGGGATAGCTGTTTGTGTCCCTGGAAAGTGCAGTACTCTACCAGCTTGAGATCAATCTTAAGAAAGGGTATGCGTGCATGAGGAAGTTACCTTCTGCATGCTACTAATGTTGGTGACGCACAAAGTAGACTCTGTGGACTGCTCTCAATCACTCTAGTCTTGCCCTCCCCTGGGAGGAATTCTTCTGTAAAATATTGTATTAATACATAAAATGTGATTTAGTTTAGTAACCTGAAGGCTGACACCAACCAATTAAATTAATTCATAGCTAAGGCTGCTATTATGTCTGTCACCATCCAACAAATCATCTCTGGGAAAGTTGACCAAGGTTTTTAAAATTTATAAAATCCATAGATGGAAGGAATGCTGGGTGGGTATAAACTAGCTGCACGTGACTTCCCTCTGTCTTGAAAAACTTAATTCAAATTGGCTTGCAAACACTATCCTATGTCACAGAAGTGTTGTGAGGATAAATATGCTAACTATTGAGGGGTACTCAGATATCATGGTAATGGGAGCCATCTAAGTACCTAAAATAGATAGTATGGTCTGCAGCCATACATGAATTTGGGCTGTGATCTTGTCAGATCTTGTAAGTAATGGGAGTCAGGCCTGGTTAGTATTTGGGTGTAAGCCATCTATGGAAAACCCATGGTGCTTTAGGTCCCCTCTGAGTCCATGTCCTACCAGGATGCTAAAACATTGTCCATATTCAAAGTTGCACCAGTTTAACTATAGGTATGATTTAAAAAAAAAAAAAAAACTGATTAAGTTAAACCAGTGCCATTGAGAGTTAAAACTCTTAAATCTCAGGATTTATCTATTTGTGAAAGATAATCTAGAATAAAATAGGGTGAGAATTTAAAGCAGATTAACTATTCTGTGGGTGGATACTGTTATTCTGGATTAAGACTGCCTGATTCCAAATTAGGCACTCCTATTCCAGAATAAGGGTGTCCACACATGGAGTTAATCAGGAATAGATATTCAGAATAACTCCTTGTGTGGACAATTTCTAAATCTGGTTTATTGACTTGGCTTAATTTGATTAATTATTAAATTAATCTTAATAGACTTTAAACTGACTTAAATTTAATCGTGGCTTTTACATCAATTTACTTAAATTGTTTTTTAAACATAAAATTAAACCTGTACAAAGGGCAGTTTGTTGCTGGAGATGTGGTCCTTTCAGCTCACCTGAAAAGCTCCCTTTTGGTGAAAGACTGCAAACAGTGGGTGCAAAGTCTGGAGTCTTGGGCCTGGGAGAGACCATGACAGAAGGCATTGGATGAGGCCAACGTGGACATGAATCTCTGCAATGGGTAGTTGAGCGGTTCCTAATGGAAACGAAGGGACACGAGACTAGACTTGGAGTGCTGAGTTGAAGATAATCTACTTTTCAGTCAGTACAATGTTGGTTTAGCATTAGGGCTGTCAAGCGAGTAAAAAACGTAATCACGATTAATCGCACTGTTAAACAATAATAGAATACTGTTTAAATGTTTTTGGATGTTTTCTACATTTGCAAATATATTGATTTCAATTACAACACAGAATACAACGTGTACAGTGCTCACTTTATATTTATTTTTGATTACAAGTACTTGCACCGTAAAAAACAAAGAAATAGTATCTTTTAGTTCACCTAATACAAGTACTGTAGTGTATCTCTTTATCGTGAAAGTTGAATTAATTATGTACACAAAAACCCTGCATTCAAAAATAAAATGTAAAATTTTAAAGCCTGAAAGTCCACTCAGTCCTACTTCTTGCCCAGCCAATCGCTCAGACAAACAAGTTTGTTTACATTAGCATGAGATAATGCTGCTGGCTTCTTGTTTACAGTGTCATCTGAAAGTGAGAACAGATGTTCTCATTGCAGTGTTGTAGCTGGTGTCACTAGATATGTGCCAGATACACTAAAGATTCATATGTCCCTTCGTGCTTCAGCCACCATTGGGGGACATGCATCCATGCTGATGATGGGTTCTGCTCGATAACAATCCAAAGCAGTACATACTGACGCATGTTCATTTTCATCATCTGAGTCAGATGCCACCAGCAGAAGATTGATTTCATTTTTTGGTGATTTGGGTTATGTAGTTTCTGCATTGGAGTGTTGCTCTTTTAAGACTTCTGAAAGCATGCTCCACACCTCGTCCCTCTCAGATTATGGAAGGCACTTCAGATTCTTAAATCTTGGGTCCAGAGCTATAGCTATCTTTAGAAATCTCACATTGATACCTTCTTTGCATTTTGTGAAATTTGTAGTGAAAGTGTTCTTAAAATGTGCTGGGTCATCATCCGAGACTGCTATAACATGAAATATATGGCAGAATGCGAGTAAAACAGAGCAGGGGACATATAATTCTCTCCCAAGGAGTTTAGTCACAAATTTAATTAACACTTTTTTTTTTTTTTTTAAACAAGTGTCTTCAGCATGGAAGCATGTCCTCTGGAATGGTGGCTGAAGCATGAAGGAGCATGCGAATGTTTAGCATATCTGGCATGTAAATACCTTGCAATGCCGGCTACAACAGTGCCATGCAAATGCCTATATTTACTTTCTGGTGACATTGTAAATAAGAAGAGGGAAGCATTCTATCCTGTAAATGTAAGCAACTTGTTTGTCTTAGCAATTGACTGAACAAGAAGCAGGACTGAGTGGACTTGTAGGCGCTGAAGTTTCACATTGTTATGTAACAAAAAAAAAATCTGTATTTGTAATTTGCACTTTCACAAGGGGATTGCACTGCAGTACTTGTATGAGGTGAATTGAAAATTATTATTTCTTTTATCATTTTTACAGAGCAAATATTTGTAATCAAAAATAATATACACTTTGATTTTACTTATAATACAGAATACAATATATATGAAAATGTAGAAAACACATCCAAAATATTTAATAAATTTTAATTGGTATTCTGTTGTTTTCACAGTGCGATTAAAACTGTGATTAATTTTTTTGAGTTAATTGCGATTAATTAACAGCCCTATTTAGCATAATTCAGTATTCCATAGGGGAACCAGTGGCTGCTGAAACTGACAGTCTGGGTAAGAAAATGTCTGAAACAAAGGAACTACAGGAACTCACTTAAAGTTGTCCAGGTTAATGTTGTTTCAATGTTAAGTTGCTGATCAATTAGGGAACATGCTCGTTTAAAGTTGTGAAATGCTCCCATCTAACGTTGTTTGGCAGCCGCCTGTTTTGTCTACTGCTTGCAGGAAGAGCAACCCGTTGCAGCTAGCTGGTGGGTGGTTAGAACCAGGGTGGACCATCAGCTCCCCCTATCAGCTCCCCTCTCCCCTAAGTTCCCTGTGCAGCAGCTGTCCCACTGCCATGTGCTGCTCCTGCCCTCTGCCTTGGAGTTGCTCCCAGAACTCCTGCTTGCTGTATGTGGGGAGGGCGGAAGAGGGGGGCTAATGTCAAGGTGTCCCCCCTGCTCCTGCACCCCACTTTCCCCATCTTCCATAGAGCGGGGAGGGGATGCAGGAGGGAGGGAGCTTCTAGGCAGTAGCTGCCGTTTCAGGTCTCAGCAAGCTGATTTAATTAACAAGGCAGTGTACTTAAGCCTGGGGTCAGCTACTTAAAGGGGAAATGCACATTTTTTTTCCTCTCATACACAGGATGTGTGTCTCTGTCTGCCCTCCCTCCTTTCCTGCTGCCTTGCAGAGTGTTGTGAGAGTTAACCCTTGAGGGCTCAGTCAATTGCTAGTTCATTTATCAGTAAGGCGTTCCCTGGGAAATATCCCACCCTCTGACTCCTCCACCTCAACTAAGCTTCACAATCATCATCACTGTGTACCAGTATTAAATTGTTTGTTTAAAACTTATACTGCATGTGTGTGTATGTATAGTATATAAAATATAGTCTTTTGTCTGGTGAAAAAAATTTCCCTGGAACCTAACCCCCTCATTTACATTAATTCTTATGGGGAAATGGGATTCGCTTAACGTCGTTTCACTTAAAGTCGCATTTTTTCAGGAACATAACTACAATATTAAGTGAGCAGTTCCTGTATAGACTGTGGTGCTGTCCATGTGTATTGATGCTGCTTGTTCACTTCCAGATGAAACTTTGACTTTCCTGAAGGGTGTTCCTGTGGATTTTGCGAATGAACATCCCTGATACCCTCAGCCTTCCTGAGATGGCAAGTCCGGCAGTCAGCCCAGACTCTTCCTCCCACGAGGCTCTTTCTTCTGTCAACTCTGCGCCTGCATGCTCCCCCACCTCAGATTCAGAGAACCTAAGCCCAGATGAGCTGGAGCTGTTGGCAAAGTTGGAGGAGCAGAACAGGTGAGGGAAGCTTAAAGTTCTAGTGTATCCTTGTTGCTGAGGAGGCCAAGGCCAATAAGTGGTAATTTATAATTCAAGGAGTCTGTATGTGCTGTAGTGTGCAATGTGTCATCACCTGTATCTGAACCGTAGTGTGAAACAACCAAAGAATAATACTGCTAAACTGCTCCAGCAATGTGTCTCAGCCCTGACCTGGAGGGATTGCCTCTTCAGGTGAAAGGGCAGCTTGGCCTGTAAGGCCCATACCATCCTTAGCCTCACTCCTGACTATCAGCAAGACATCAATTGTGACTGACAGTCTTGTGCTAGTGGCAAGCGTATGCAAGCTTCCTTCCCCTCACCAACAGATCACTTCAGAGATCCCCCTGCAGTCAGAAGATAAATTGTAGTGACCAAGAGTTTTTACTAAACTGGGTCACTTTTGCTTCAGTGATCTAGAAATGAAAGGCGCCATATATTTCGGCCAATCACTTGAGTTACTCTGTCCAACTGATCTCATTCTTTCTGATGTTTCATCTATCTTGAGGTGCCTACCACTTGCTCCATGGTAGGTGTAGTTCCATTTGGGTAGCTGTTTACAGAAAACCTCCACCTCACACAGTGCATAGTGTCCACAGTAACAGACCAATTATCTGGTCTGCAAAACTGGGGGCTGAACATCTTTTCCCACTGTGCCTCTTAATCTGTAGCGTGAGGCAAGTCATTTCACCATTCTGTGCCTTGTTTTACCCATCTTGAAAATGGGGGATGATAATACTTACCTTCCCCAAAGAGGGATTGTGAGGCTTAATTAGTTTGAGCCAAATTCTGCTCTTGGAGACATGCACCTGAGTCCCCTTAAAGTTGACAGACGTTACCTCTGCACATCCAAGGAATAAAATTGGTCTGTAGCATTTTTCCTGGGACAAAAGCTCTCTGGAAGGATAAAGGCAATGGCATCCCATTTCCTGATTAATATCTGCCTCATCTTCAGTTTCTGATGGGAATGATTCCGTTGTTGTTTCTATGTTTTTATAATACAAGTGAATGTGTTGTCTTTAACATCTGACCCAAACACGAGAGGTCTGGACGCTGAAAGTGTAAAGAGCCTTGCGCAGCTCAAGTTTGCAAAACAAAGGGGTAAGGGAAGGCATCAACTTCCCTGTGAGATGTGGGTGTTTCCACAGCTTGTTCTTTTTTAGAATGGGGAGACTTTAGTGTTTACACTCATGGTAATTTAACTCATGGCAGCTGGAACTTCTTTTGTCAACTGTCCGTACAAACAGTTGTTGATGATGATTCTCTGGGAAACAAAGCAAATAGCTGCATTTTAACAAAGCACAAGAATGTTGCTGAAACGTTGTAATCTGCAGCCTGTTGGAGATAGGGATGTAAATATTGTTTTTAAAAGTTAACCGTGTACGTGTAAACGATTAAAATTGTATCTAGGACTGTCAAGCGATTAAAAAAATTAATCGTGATTAATCATGCGATTAAACAGTAGACTGCCATTTATTTTAAATATTTTTGGATGTTTACTACATTTTCAAATATATTAATTTTAATTACAACACAGAATACAAAGTATACAGTGCTCACTTTATATTTATTTTTGATTACAAATATTTGCACTGTAAAAAAATTAAATTGTATATTTCAATTCACCTCATGTAGGTACTGTAGTGCAATCTTTTATCATGAAAGTTGAACTTACAAATGTAGAATTCAGTACACAAAAACCCTGCATTCAAAAATAAAACGTAAAATTTTAGAGCCTGAAAGTCAACTCAAACAAAAACAACGAGGAGTCTGGTGGCACCTTAAAGACTAACAGATTTATTTGGACATAAGCTTTTGTGGGTAAAAACCTCACTTCTTCAGATACATAGAGTGAAAGTTACAAATGCAGGCATTTTTATATATATGTATGTGTGTGTGTGTGTGTACACATACATATAATGCCTGCATCTGTAACTTTCACTCTATGTATCTGAAGAAGTGAGGTTTTTACCCACAAAAGCTTATGTCCAAATAAATCTGTTAGTCTTTAAGGTGCCACCAGACTCCTTGTTGTTTTTGTAGATACAGACTAACATGGCTACCCCCTGATTCTTGACACAAAGTCAACTCAGTCCTTCTTCTTGTTCAGCCAATTGCTCAGACAAACAAATTTGTTTACATTTGCAGGAGAGAATGCTGCCGGCTTCTTGTTTACAATTCACCTGAAAGTGAGAACAGGTGTTCTCATTGCACTGTTGTAGCCGGTGTCGCTAGATATATATGCCAGATACACTAAAGATACACTATGTCCCTTCATGCTTCAACCACTATTCCAGGGGACATGCGTCCGTGCTAATGATGGGTTCTGCTCGATAACAAGCAGTACAGACTGACGCATGTTCATTTTCATCATCTGAGTATAACGCCACCAGCAGAAGATTGATTTTCTTTTTTGGTGGTTTTGGGTTCTGTAGTTTCTGCATCAGAGTGGTGTTCTTGTAAGTCTTCTGAAAGCATGCTCCACACCTCGTCCCTCTCAGATTTTGGACAGCACTTCAGATTCTTAAACCTTGGTTCGAGTGCTGTAGCTATTTTTAGAAATCTCACATCGGTACCTTCTTTGTGTTTGTCAAATCTGCTGTGAAAGTGTTCTTAAAACGAACATGTGCTGGGTCATCATCCGAGACTGCTATAACATGAAATATATGCAGAATGTGGATAAAACAGAGCAGGAGACATACAATTCTTGCCCAAGGAGTACAGTCACAAATTTAAATGATACATAATTTTTTTTTAATGAGCATCATCAGCATTGAAGCATGTCCTCTGGAATGGTGGCCAAAGATAGAAGGGGCATACGAATGTTTAGCATGTCTAGATTGTAAATGCCTTGCAACGCCGGCTATAGAAGTGCCATGCGAACGTCTATTCTCGCTTTCAGGTGACATTGTAAATAAGAAGCAGGCAGTATCTCCTGTCAATGTAAACAAACTTGTTTGTCTAGGAGATTGGCAGAATAAGAAGCACTACTGAGTGGACTTGTAGGCTCTAAAGTTTTACACTGGTTTGGTTTTGAGTGCAGTTATGTAACCAACAAAAATCTGCATTTGTAAGTTACACTTTCAGGATAAAGAGATTGCACTTCAGTACTTGTATGAGGTGAATTGAAAAATACGGTTTGTTTTTGTTTATCATTTTTACAGTGCATATATTTGTAATAAAAAGTAATATAAAGTGAGCACTCTGTACTTTTGTATTCTGTGTTGTAATTGAAATCAATATTGAAAATGTAGAAAAACATCCAAACATATTTAATACATTTCAATTAGTATTCTATTGTTATAAGTGTGATTAATCATGATTATTTTTTGAGTTAATTGTGTGAGTTAACTGCGATTGACACCCCTAATTATATCGTTTAACTGGTTAACCACTGGGGCTGGTGCGGTTGGGGTTGGGCCAGCTGGAGCAGCCCCAGGGCTGAGGTTGCTCCGGCTGGCGCAGTTGGGGTTAATGGTTAGAGCAGTTAACCTGTAAGACTAATTCTTACCGGTTAACTGTTTACTATTTTACTTCCCTAGTAGAAGATGGATGGAGTTAGGATCAGGAGTTCCCAAACTTTTTACTAAGATGACCCACTAACTGCATCTTGCCTTTTTTTCTGTGACCCACACAGGATCCAAATTCATGTGGGGCCCAAAATCATATGCCAGCATTCTTCTACTCCTCTGCCAGCTTCTCCTCCTCCTTGCCCCACTGAGGAGGCACTTCAGCAACACACTCCATCCTGGCACTGCAACCCTAATCCCAGTCAGGTGCAGAGGGGAGGCCCCAAAGGCAGGGTTGGTTTGGAGTGGAAGGCCACCCACACTCACCCCGCAGCCAGGCCAAACCTGAGTGCCACTGCAACCCCATGCAACAGCTCACAACTCCCGGAGCAGGGAGCCAGGTTCACCCCCATGGGACAGGAGCTGCTCTGGTGTGAGCACAGGGTGGGCTCATTCTCTTATTCTCCTTCCCACCCACCTGGGGCCTTCTCGTGACCCATTAATGGGTTGTGACCCACCATATGGGTTAGAGGATCTGTTGAAGAGGACTTTATTAAAGTTATTTCCTTAAAGTATCTGCCAAGGACCATTTGAAATAACACCATGTGCTGCATCTTACCCTAGTAAAAGATGGTCCAGATAATCCTTTCTTCAAAAAAAAAAAAAAAAAAAAAAAAAATCCCATCTCCTGTGCTTAAATGCAATTTTCAAAGTTTAAAAATAATTAGTTTAAAACTTTGATCTCCACTGTTAAACTTGTAGTGGAGATGAGTTAAGCAAGTAATTGATTATCTTCTACTCTGCGTTGGCAAGAAGCATATCCTGCTAACAGGAGATTTTGACCAAGTGCCCAGCACTACACCCCACGAGAGCAAATGTGAATCCCTGTATGTGCACTCAGTATCAACACAGCACAATGGCCATGTTGCCAACCTGAGTTCCATCCCCAGGCCTCTTCTCATTCTCCAGGTGAGATTTTTTTTCTGAGTGTAAAAAGAATGGTTTTGTTAGTGAGGTCTGTTCTGGTAAAACCATTCTGAGGGCACCAAAGTTGCTTTGAGGAAGTTCTATGACCAGTGTTATACAGGAGGTCAGACTAGATGATCACAAAGGTGCCTTTTGGCCTTGGAATCTGTGTCTGTTGGCTTTGCATAGTTCCAGCCCTGACCCTATAAATGCCATTTTCCTTCCTTTCATCATAAGTCGGAGGCTAATCTTCCCCCTGTAGCAGGAGGGGACTTCAGCAAACAATTCAGTCTATGATTCTCATATTGAGTCTATATGTCTCAAAGAATCCAGGCCACAAAAGCAAATGCTTCTCCTAGATCTCTGATTGCACTATGGCAAGGATGCTGCTGGAGGAGGTTCCTATCAACAGGGTGACATCTGGGGGATGCAGTTTGTGGTGGGGAGAGGGAGGAATTACACAGTGTGAGGAAGAGGATGGGGGACACTGACCTTGCCAGGTACTGATCATCCTGTTTCCTCAGACTTTCCTCTCCCTGTTCCTCAGCAGCCAATCTATCAGTCCCTAATTTGATGACACTGAATCAAAAAATGGCAGACAACCTTGCCAACTGAACTTGAAAGCAGAAAGGTGCAGCTGTTGGTAGGATGAACTGATATTTAGAAAGGCACCAGATTCAATACCCTTTCCGATCTTTTAGAATGTCCCCTGAAACTATACTGTGTCCCCTGTGCACTGAAACTGCCTCCATTCTGCTTCTCTCTGTGTCCCACTCAGCCCCATAATATGCCACGTTCTTTTCATCAAGAAGGTGACTTCTCTTAAAGTGACAAGAATTTTTAGAAAGGGAGACTCCTTTTCTGTTCAGGTCCATTGCTGAATTTAATAATATATTAAGAGTAACTATTAGTCTCAAATCAGGAAGTCACTCTACACGTGTTGTACTTAAAGTACTGCACAGGATCTTTTCAGGGGGAATAAGACAAAACGCCACATTTATTAGTAATACATGTATTCATTAACTCTGTATTATATGCATATAATATATTACACTTACACTCACACACACACACACAAACACACTCCGTCTTGTTGTTACCAATTAGTTGCTCCCCTTAACTTCACTGGCCAGGTGAGTTAGATGGGGGAGGGGGTGGAGCCGGGCTTCTGCCGATCCGGATCGATGCTCCCATGTTGACAAGACGAGACCCGGGGTCCTCTGCAAGACACCTCACTTTTATAGCAGCTTTCCTCTTATGCAAATCTATACCAGATTCAAACTCTGTGTCTGTGTCCATTGGTCCTTTGTGCTGCTTTCTTTTGAGTGTTGTCCCAATGCTGCAAAGAGAGTGTTTCCAAAAGAAGGTGCTTGCTTCTAACCCCGGAGGCCGTCGATATGTCTGCTTGTCTTTAATGAGCCCACTTGACACGTTTTATTGTCCTTGGGTCTGGCTCCCAGCCCCTCTCCAACAGTTGAGGCTGTCTGGAGGTGCTGCCTTCCATGCCTTGCTCATCCACACCTCATTCATTCAACAGGGCAATTGATTAAGAGTGGGGGGGTGGGGAGAGCTCTTGTTCTACTGCTAGCAAAAAGAAATTTTTCTTCTATCTTATTCTGTCCTTAGGGGCTATAATATTCTACCAAGGGCAATGCAAAGTTTCTAAATGAGGCTTTGATACAAAGTCCCATGAAAACAGAGGTCACACGTGGGTAGACCCACCACAAGGTTATATGAAGAGGCACAATGTAAAGTCATATGAAAGTTATTAGAGATTGATCTACATTGTTAATGAATACATGTATTACTAATAAATGTGGCGTTTTGTCTTTTTCCCCCTGAAAAGATCCTGTGCAGTACTTTAAGTACAACACACGGCCCTAGCTTGTGCTGCAGATAACAAAAGCCACTTTCATTACCCATTTCTGCCCCAATAGGCATCGGACTCTGTAGCTCAGTTGTAGATTTCCTTCCCTCTCTGATTGCTCTGAGGGGGCGTACCTGGGTGTCCCTGAGCACATCCGATTTCTTAGTTGCTGAATGTTTAAAAGGAAACATGACCAGCTCTAAGCTCTATTGTCTGAGTGACTGGAGGGAAAATGCAGAATCCTGTTAAAAAATGATTGTCTTCAGATGAAATGGAAAGCAGAGGTCCTGTCTGCTTGTGGTGGCTGCAGATCAATGGTACTTCTAGCAAGAGTCGGGGGGTGATACCTCTGTTGTCCTGGCCAGATTACAAATTGGGTTACTGTATCTTGCATGCTTAAAACTCCCTGTGCAGTTTAATTTGTAGCTCATCTTCATTTCCTGTCCTAAACGGTAGCACAGTGTTGCTGTGTGCTGTTAAATACCTGCTGTGTCCCATCCCAGGGGTGGTAGCATTTCACTGAAAGGAGAAGAGCTCTCTTCTTGCTTTGCCTTTCAGTTTCCTTGTAAGAAAGACAAGGTGGGTGAGGTAATAAGACCAACTTGTGTTGGGGTGAGAGAAAAGCTTTCGAGCTTACATGGAGTACTTAAGATCTGGGAAATGTACTCAGTGTCACAGCTAAATACAAGGTGGAACAGATTGTTTCGCATAAGCAGTTAACACATTTCAAGGGACCATTCAAGATGAAGTGGCCTGTTAACACCTCTCCAGTCATCGGGGTGGGGGGGGGTAGGAGTTGTAATAAACCATAAATCCAGTGTCCGTTCAATCCATGATTTTTTTGTGTCTTGCAAAGTTACAAATTTGCTTACATTTCCCAGACCCGAAGAAGAGCTCTCTGTAAGCACAAAAGCTTCTCTCTCATCAATGCAAGTTGGTCTTATTACCTCACCCACCTTGTCTCTCTAATATCCTCGGACCAACGCAACTACAACAACACTGCATATAGTTTCTCTGTAAAACACTTCGGTATCCTGAAATGTAGGGCCAGTATTTCAACTGATTTAAATTGCCCTGTTTCTATTGACTTCAGTAGAGCTATGCCGATTTACACCACATAGCCTGCAATTATATTAAATGGCCACGTGGTGGCATCATAAGGGAATAATAATTTAATGCTACAGTAGGCCCAGCCAGGGTTGGGGCCCAATTGTGCTAAGTGCCATGAGGGTGACCAGATACTAAGTGGAAAATATCGGGACCGCCGCAGGGGGGGGACGCCTTTTTAATTGTTACACTCACCTGTCCAGGTCTTCGGCAGCAATTCAGCAGAGAGTCCTTCAGTCACTGACGGTCTGCAGCGGCATTTCGGCAGCGGGTAATAAACCTTGCCACCAAAGACAGAAGCACCTGCCGCTGAAATGCCGCCGAAGACCCGGCCGGGCGAGTGTGTAAAAAATAAATAAATAATAGCCCGAACCAAAATATTGGGACAAATGGCATCCCAACCGTACTTCAGTCGGGACGCAGGACAAACTCCTCAAAATTGGGACAGTCCTGGTTTTATCGGGACGTCTGGTCACCCTAAGTGCCATGGACACGGAGTGAAAGGACTCTGATTCTTGCTAATATCTCCTATATAAGGTCTCCAGACATCTTGAGTTATCATAACACCCTGTAATCCAGGGTCATCACTTTCTGAATCATTCACCTTTTAGTCTGATACCTTCTAGTTTGATCTCTGCCCAAAGGCAGGTTTTTAAAGTTTTGATCAGAATTCCTTCAGGCCAGGGCATGAGAGTTCAGCAGTGGAGCAAGAATACATAAAGCCACAGAGGAGTGTGGAAAGTATGTGCACTGATTAACTCCAGACTTCTGTTTTCCTAGGCAATTAAATGCAAAGGCCCCTAGCCTAAGGGTTGTCAGATCAAGGGCCCAGGAATAAGTGAACTTGGCTATGTTGTACATAGGCTGGTGTCAGTTATTCTTTCCCTTATGAAATGTAAACTTTAATGTGTTGTGTTCTAACAACATAACATTAAGGTTTACATTTAATCTATTTTTGAAAGTAGCAATGTGCTGAATAGCCCCTCCCCCCCAGCTAGATTAAAAGGGGTATCAAAACAGATTATTAAAGTGACTTGCAAAAGGTGACATGCTGGAGTTCACGTTGCCAGTTAATTCTGACTGTATTTAAAGGTTGGTATCTTCCTTTGAAACAGAAGACAAGAAGGGTTAAAGAGCTTAAATTGGAAATTGACAGATTCTAAGATCCTCCCACAGCAGTACAGAGGGTTTGCCCTGGCCTCTGGTTGCACTCCTTACTCCTGGGGGAATTCTGCGCCGCTGCACAATGCAGAATTTTGCAGAAATGAATGTTGTGCATGCAGAATTTCCTCCCCCTTCCCTCTCCCCCCCCCCCCCCCCCCAATGGGCTGCAGTGCTGCTAGCCGCCACTAGGGGCTGCTGGACCCAGCAGAGCTCAGCTCACAAATAGAAGACAAGGTGGGGGTGGGGGGAAGGGAACTGGAGGGTTCCCAGCAAGCCCTGAAGGAAGGAGGCAACGGTGCGCAGGAAACTGGGACCCAGCATCAGGCTGTTTACCCCTAGAGCGCAGGGATCCAAAGGGATAGAGAGTGTGAATGCCTGGGCTAGGGCAGGGCGCCCACAGCTGGCCACTAGGGGGGCAGGCAGTGTGTGTGTCTGGGCTGGGGGGCGCAGGTTGCAACTGGGCTCTGAAGGGGAGAGGGTGTAAGTGTCTGGGGTGTGGGGGTTGCCCTACAGCTGGCCTCCTGGGGGTATAGGGTGAGAGAGTCCGGGCGGAGGAGGGGGTTGTGGCTGGTCTCTGAGGGGGTGTGAGTGTCTAGGCTGGGATGGGACATGGCTGGCCTCTGGGGGGAGGAGAGGTGTCTGGCCCCCTGGCTGGGCTCTGTAGGGGTGGGGAATAGGAACTGTGTTGTTGTAGGAGTTTCTTTAACTCTCTACTCCTGGGGGAAAATTTGGTGTGTTGTTAGACATACTTGCTGAAATAATTGAATCTGGCTTGATTATGTAGTATTATTTTGCAAATAAATTTTGCAGATTTTTTTATTTTATTTTTTATTTTTTGCGCAGAATTCCCCCAGGAGTAACTCCTGGTGTAAATTCCCTCTCAAAAAAGCTCTATTGCAAGTCTAGTTAAACTTTGTTCTTAAAAGATCCCCTGACAAAAAAAGTCTGTGTTCTATGATGGAATCTTTGAGTCCGAATCACTTCCTGAAACACACAAACTTGAACTCTTATTTTTAAAAATAAAATGTAGTAACACATTAAATGCTCCCTCCTGTTTCTGCTTTTGCTGCAGGGGCTGGTGATTTTAATAGCTCTTCTTCCTGCAGAGGAGCTTTCTTTTTGGATGAGGAGTGTTAGCTCCCTGCATGTGATGTAGAGCACCGAGGGGACAGGCTTGCTCTGGTGGTCTTGCTGCGTGGCTTGGATGGTTGTTTGGTTGTTGCCCTTGTGGCTTTGCTTCGTGGAATCTGGGAAGGGGTGGCAGTAGCTCTGGTCTCACCATGGTAATGGCATCTCTTGCAGGCTGCTGGAAGCAGATTCCAAGTCCATGCGCTCCATGAATGGCTCCCGCAGGAACAGTGGCTCCTCCTTAGTCTCCAGCTCCTCAGCCTCCTCAAACCTAAGCCACCTCGAGGAGGACACCTGGATCCTATGGGGGAGGATTGTCAACGAATGGGACGAATGGCGGAAGAAGAAAGAGAAACTGCTGAAGGTGAGGAAAGAGGGCAGGTTAGCGAGAAATTGAGAGGCTGATAGCACAGACATCCCCACCCACACCCTATGCTCCTTCCCAGCAAAACCTGAGATCCTTTTCAGGGTCAAAGGTGGTTTGATTTCCTCTGTGGCAAGTCCTAGGACAGGGTTAGAGCCACAAACATTCTTTCCCTACTCACCCCCATATCTATCGATCGCAATCACTAGTGAGAAGGGATGGATCCTCTTCAGGGCTCTCTGCAGCATCCCAAACCCTTGCCAGCAAGTGCATCAGCACACGCTCATGCAGAGGATTGAACCCCACTCACCTCTTGTGGCACAAAGTGGGGCCATATAAAATACCAGGATTTTGAAACGTTCTCCCATGCTGCCTCATGATCTGCCATACCTTGCTTTTCGCCAGGAGCTCATACGGAAAGGAATCCCACACCACTTCCGAGCCATCGTATGGCAGCTGCTGTGCAGTGCCACAGATATGCCTGTCAAGAACCAGTATTCAGAGCTGCTGAAGATGTCTTCCCCCTGCGAGAAGCTGATCCGGAGGGATATAGCCCGCACATATCCTGAGCATGAGTTCTTCAAGGGACAGGACAGCCTAGGCCAAGAGGTCCTTTTCAACGTCATGAAGGTAAGAAGGAGCCACCTGTAATGGTCACATTTGGAGGGCAGTATCTAGCATATGAGCAGATTGTGTATGTGAGCCATGGCAGCATATGATGCAAGCACTGCACTCTCTAAGTGGGCTTGCAGTCAGAAAAGTGATTCAGTGGAAGATACATAAATTCCATTTCACTTTCTTGAATGCCAGGTCTGTGACAGAGTAAACTCTCATATGGGGTGGGGTTGACAACCCCAAGCCCTGTAAGAAGCAAGTCTTATTAGGAAGTAGTCTGAAGAGAGTTTGTGCCTACCTCAGGTTAGGTTATGATCCATCTCATTTCACTCACTGTTAGAACAGGGGAGGGACCCCGGGCTATTAGTAGTCTTTAGCAAAGCATGCTGGGAGTCAGAGGAGTCTGGGCCCTAAAAAATACAGGTACTTCCTAGTCAGGAGGAGGGAGAGACAGTGCCAGAGAAAGGGCTGCTTGCTAAGGGAATGCTTAGAGGAATAACACCAGGCAGGGGACGCTATCTGAAGGATCTGGGAAGGTTAAACCTGTGGGTATGTACAGAATAAGGGGTTGGAGAGGTTCTCTTGTGTGAAGCCTGTATTGACTGTGTACCAAAGATGTTGGAGGGCCGATATCAATAAATACTTCAAGGGGACTGGGCTACGGAGCGCTCTCCAGAGAGTATCCTCCTCCATCTGTCTTCCCCATCATTTTCATAGTCCTGACCCATCGGTGAGAAGCTAGTGACAACTTCAGCCAGGGAACTCTCTTCCTCCAACCCCTCATATCCTCCCAATGATGATATCTGACAGGATGAGGAAGACTAGTATCCAGTTGGCTCTGCTGTAACTTTATGGGTCTTGCAGGGCTAACAGGAACCTGGGTAACTTGTCAGTTTCATCTGACCTGGGGAGATGGTGTAAGAAGGGACCATGTATACCAAGTTGTTCTTCTAGCTGTGAAGGCATATGAAATGAAAACACCCTATCGACTGCAAATCACTGCAGCTTGTTTTCCCCTTAAAACACTGAGTGTGGTTTTGCCTGTTAAAGACACAGTATGAAAGAGACATTCAAATAAGGAAAATGGGCTTAGAAAGAGGGGGCTAATAAAGCACCTGAGAAATGAGAGGCAATTTCCCTTTAATGTTTCTCATTGCAATCTCAGGACCTTTGCCACAGCCTCGGTGTCAGTTTTTATCTCTTGTTGCATAAATACATGGAGGACTGTATACAGTGGTTTAAAGCTCTTCAGTTTTCTCTGGTGAAATTATGGTTTTGGTGGCACATCAGCAAAATGTCTCAATTATTAAATAATGGATGAAAGCACATCCATTCCTCTGGAATGTAAAGGTATTGGAGTTTGAAGTCTTCTAAAGTACTTTGAGATCTATGATGAAAAGTGCTGTGTAAGAGCTAGATATTATCTCACCAAAAATGGGTATTCCCCACTCGGGCAGCCCCAATACAAACTTCCCCTGCCAATATGCTGCCTTGTTCTAGAAGGACTCTTGAGGGACTTCAGGGTCTTCCAGTCTCCATAGTCCATTCAGTGGTTGTCTCTGAGGCTCCCAATCAGAAGGTCAATTGCAATGATGGTTTCTGGGTGCACGGTAGTCTACGACAAACCAGTTGAGCCCACAAACTCACTTCCAGTGGCCTCGACACCAATCTGAGACTTCTGTGGAAACATCAGAGTCCTGAAGGAGCCAATCCAGCTATGGGAGAACAAGCTGGATTCTGCCTCATGCCTCAACAGTATTGTTTGGTAAATTCCAACTGTAAAATCTCTGTTACTGGGGCCAAGGGTGGAGGCAGGGAGAACCCACTTGAACATCACCTCCCAGTGAGAGTTTGCAAGCACTGGTGGTTACAGAAATCTTAGTAAACTTAGTGCTGGGAATTGAGCAGTTGTGATCTGGAAGCCCTTGAGGGACAATAAATACAGCATCTCACATGTATAACGCACCAGTCTTTTCTGTCCTTTTAGTAGCCATTTTTTTCAGCCCTACCTCTCAGAGGCTGCCTTGCATTCGTGGTATCACAAATGACACCTTGATCACAAACATACTGACCATTACCTGGGGGGGGCTTAGATAGGCTAGTAATATAAAGCTTTGTCTCCACATGCATTTCACAGCGATTCTCTTCAGCTTTCAGGTTGAGAGTCTGACTTTGAGCTGCTTTGCTATGCAGGCAGGTTTCTTCCTGTATTGGGACATAACTCCTCATTCTCATCAGTGGCTGTGAGTGGCCTGGCTTAAGGAGAGAACGGAATCCTTTAAATGTTAATGGGACCTAATCGTTGATTATGGCCTTCAGCTTGTTTGTTCTTTTCTATTTAGTTTTTCTCATGTCTTTGAATAACTGTTGTGGGAAAGGCATAGATTGTCCCCACCCTCCATTGAAGTTTTCTGTGGATTTAATTTAAATCTGTAGTGATAACTTCATTACATTCCAAGAAATCAGTCCTTCTGCACCTGTAGAGAGAGAGCGAGTGCTATTTGTGCTATGATTCTGTGGCTGGACTCTCATTGGAATACATGTGGCTGCAGTGGGGGCATATTAGACTCTGTTAAATGTCCCATGTGTGTTTTGGCAAGTGCACTCTTTCTACCTAGTTGCTTTTCTGACAGTAACTGGCTGTTGATATAAGTTCTGTTTCTTATCAGACCCTGCTTGTCACGGAGTATTGGGGGACTCAGGGCCCTGCACCCCCGGCTTCCTGCGATTCACCATGACTCTCAGCCAGCCAGTAAAGCAGAAGGTTTATTTGGATGACAGGAACACAGTCCAAGACAGGTCTTGCAGGCACAGACAACAGGGCCCCCCTCAGTTAGGTCCAGCTTGGGGTCCCAGGGCATCCCAGCCCACCCCCCTTTGGGGGGGTCAGAGCCATCTCTCCCGCCTGCTTCCAGCACACTCTGCCTTCAGCGACCCCTCCCACAGCCTTTGTTCAGTTTCCCGGGCTAAGGAGTCACCTGGCCTTCAACCCCTTCCTGGGTTCTCATGTTACACACTCAGGTATTCGCCCTCAGGCAGACTCAGACTCCCATCCCCCAATGCAGACTATTCAGCCACACTCCCCTGTCAGCATTCACAGACCACAGTAAGAACAGTCCCAGTTCGTCACATCTCTCCCCCCTTCGAGACCGAACTGAGCAGGGTCACTTTAGCCAGTGACCCGGGGAAGTTCGAACCTACCCCCGTTCCCATGGATGCCCCCGCATCCCTCCCATTCCTTGGTGGGAATTACACCAGGCCCCTCCAGTTTCACGCCCCCCCTTAGGTCAGGGGTGCTCGATGGCACTCGCAGTTCGCATGTGGGAAGGTTTATGCGGCCTGTGCCCTTTTCCCACCCCCATACCTCTGGGGCTCCAACTGGGCTGTGGTCTTCTCCCAGCGCTCCAGTCTGGAGGTCTGTGCTTTGGGCTCTCTTGGTTTAGAGCCGCCCTTTTAACCTTGGCCACCCTCCGGAAAGGATCCTTTATGCTGGGCAAGGGTCCTAAAGCTGTTTTCCCCTTGTCCCAGGCCTTCCTCCCCCTCTGACAGGGGTCACAGGATCCGCAGTACTGTCGGACAGTAACAAAGATCCCAGGCCAGTAAAAGCTCCGTAGCAGCCTCTGCTGGGTACGCCAGGTTCCCTGGTGCCCTGAGAGGGGAATGTCATGGGCCCGGCACAGCAGCTGGCGGCGATACTTCTGGGGTACCACCAGCTGCCTCCTGATCCCCCCCTGACTCCATTTTCCCTGGGGGAGCCCATTCTCGGTACAGGAACCCCTTCTCCCACAGGAACCTTTTCCGGCCACCTCGTCCCATGGTCTGTACCGCATTGAGGTCGGCTAGGTCCCTTATCTTCCGCAAGGAGGGATCTCTCTGTAACTCGGCCTGGAACTCAGCAGCTGGGACAGGGATGGCCACCTGCTCTTCCTCGCCCGCTGGGCCTGAAGCTGCAGCCTCCCTGAGCCGTGTCCCTGGGCGTTCCCTCCCCACCAGGTTAGGGTCCTGCGCCTCAGGCAAGGCATCCCCCCCCAAGGCCAGGGCGCAGTGCCCCTCGCCGGCTCTGACTGCGGGTCACAACCAGTGCCTTTTGGGGGTTGCTTGGCCAGTTCTCCAGGTCCCCCCCCATCAATACCTCAGTGGGCAAATACGGGTGTACCCCCACATCCTTGGGGCCCTCCTTGGCCCCCCACTTCAGGTGTACCCTTGCCACGGGCACTTTGACTGGTGTTCCGCCCACCCCCGTCAGGGTCAGGTAGGTGTTGGGCACCACCTGATCTGGGGCCACCACCTCGGGCCGGGCCAGCGTCACCTCTGCGCCCGTATCCCAGTATCCATTGACCTTCCTCCCATCCACCTCCAGGGGAACAAGGTACTCTCTCCGGAGGGACAGCCCCGCGCCTACCGTATAAACCAAAAACCCTGAGTCTGGAGCATCCAGCCCCCTAGAGGAGCTGGCCTGGGGCCCTTCTCTCTCTTGAGCAGTTGATAAGCTGCCAGCCCCTCTTGCGTGAGAAGCCTGCCCCTCGTCCGTCTGGGCCTCTACCAAGTTAACCCTGTGCGGGTTCGGTCTGCTCAGTCTGTCCCTGAGCCTGGGGCACTGGGCCCGTATGTGGCCTTTTTGGCCACAGTGGTAGCAGCCCATGTCCCATGGGTCCCCCCGGGTGGGTCGGATGGTCCTGACGCCGGATGTTCCCTTCTGATGGGGTTTTTCTGTATTTTCCCACGGGGATGTCCCATGGTGACTCTCTCTCTGCGTTGTGGTGGGACTGTTCCTTTGGGACTCCTCCCTTCTATCTCCTGACCGGCTCTTTACAAACTCATCGGCCAGCCGGCCTGCATGTCGCGGGTTCTCTGGCTTTCTGTCCACCAACCACAGCCTCAGGTCGGATGGGCACCGCTCATACAGTTGCTCCAGTACCAGCAGTTTGACCAGGTCCTCCTTCGTCTGGGCCCCATCAGCCCACTTGCTGGCGTATCCTTCCATGCGGACGGCTAGTTGCAGATATGAGATCTCAGGGGTTTTATCCTGACTCCGGAACCTTTCCCGGTACATCTCAGGAGTCAGCCCAAACTCACGTAGCAGGGCCTTTTTGAATAGTCCGTAGTCCCCTTTCTCTGCCTCTTCCAGTTGGCGGTACAATGCCACGGCTTTGGGGTCCAGTAAGGGGGTAAGGACCCGGAGTCTGTCCGCGGGATCAACCCGGTGCAGCTCGCAGGCCGTCTCAAAGGCCTCCAGGAAGTCATCCATGTCCTCCCCCTCCTTGTGTGGGGCCAGGATGCACTTATCAAAGCTCCGTGCAGTCCTGGGTCCCCCATCACTCACCGCAGCCGGGGGTTCACTGCCCTTCAATCTCGCCAGTTCCAGTTCACGCTGATGCTGTCTCTCATTCTCCTGTCTCTGTCTCTCATTCTCCTCCCGTTCATGCTGACGCTGTCTCTCTTCATGCTGTCTCTGTTGTTCACGATCCTCCAGCTCTCTCAGTTTTAGCTCTTTCTCCCATTCCAGCCAATTCCGCTCCACGGATGCCGAACGTCGCCGGGAGGATCCTCTGCTGGCCGGCGAGCTTCGCCAGGGGGATCCCCTGCTGGCCGGGGGGGTCACGGCGCCTTCGGTATTTGCTGGGCTCCTCCCCACCCTTCCCCTAGGCATAGGAAGGAGGGGTCTCGGGAAGCCCTCAGCAGCCGGCTGACCACTCCCAGCTGGGACAGACACTGGGGCCTGCGCTGCATTTGCCAGGCTGCTTCCCTGAGACACAGGGATCAGTTCATTCGCGCGATCTTCCTCCTCCAGCCGGGTAATGAGCTGTGCTTTGGTGAGCCTCCCAATGCACAGCCCCCTCTGCTTGCACAGCTCCACCAGGTCGCTCTTAAGCCGCTTGGCATACATCTTCCTGCTGGCCACTCACCGGCCTGTGTGCTCACAGCTCCCCACCGTTCCCAGGGGGACCCCTAGTGTGCCAGCCCTTCTCGAGGTCACCGCCTCTCTGCCAGGGTCGAACTGCAGATTCCTCCGCCCCTGGGACCACTCGCTGCGATCCCCCCGGGGGACCCTGTTACTGCAAAAGTCCTTCTCGCTGGTCACACACTCCCAGGGAAAAAGAAGAACAGGAGTACTTGTGGCACCTTAGAGACTAACAAATTTATTAGAGCATAAGCTTTCGTGGACTACAGCCCACTTCTTCGGATGCATATAGAATGGAACATATAATGAGGAGATATATATACACACATACAGAGAGCATAAACAGGTGGGAGTTGTCTTACCAACTCTGAGAGGCCAATTAATTAAAAAAAAAAAAAAAAAAAAAAAAAAAAAACTTTTGAAGTGATAATCAAGCTAGCCGAGTACAGACAGTGTGATAAGAAGTGTGAGAGTACTTACAAGGGGAGATAGTCAACACTCCCAGGGGTAATAACTGTCTCTCTCTCACTCTTCAGCACGCCTGGTCCCCGTCAATCCCCCTTCGTTTTACTGCTCCCCAGTCACTTACTGCAGGAAGCGCCGTCCACGGGGTGCAGTAGATCCCACCGCTGACACCAGTTGTCCCGGAGTATTGGGGGACTCAGGGCCCTGCACCCCCGGCTTCCTGCGATTCACCATGACTCTCAGCCAGCCAGTAAAGCAGAAGGTTTATTTGGATGACAGGAACACAGTCCAAGACAGGTCTTGCAGGCACAGACAACAGGGCCCCCCTCAGTTAGGTCCAGCTTGGGGTCCCAGGGCATCCCAGCCCACCCCCCTTTGGGGGGGTCAGAGCCATCTCTCCCGCCTGCTTCCAGCACACTCTGCCTTCAGCGACCCCTCCCACAGCCTTTGTTCAGTTTCCCGGGCTAAGGAGTCACCTGGCCTTCAACCCCTTCCTGGGTTCTCATGTTACACACTCAGGTATTCGCCCTCAGGCAGACTCAGACTCCCATCCCCCAATGCAGACTATTCAGCCACACTCCCCTGTCAGCATTCACAGACCACAGTAAGAACAGTCCCAGTTCGTCACACTGCTATAGACCGTTAATGCAGCTTTATGGTATTTAAAGCACTATGTTTGCTGGCTGCAGTCCCTGGGCACAGGAGAGCACATTGTAGGCAGGCAATTTAATCTGAGATACATTTCTCTGCACGTGTGTGGGCAGGGGGGGGCTGCATAGAAATACTTAAGCTACTTCTAGGTCCTAAAAAGCAGTATCCTTTCCCAAGTTACTTCCTCTGGCCTCCAACCCCCATGACCCTTGGTTTTGTTGCCTTACTCCTTGCCCTTATGCTCTCTTCTAAGTAATTATCACTTGTGTCTCAGTATGTTCCGTCAGAGCTCTCTAGCTCCCCTGCAGAACTCTAGAGACCGTATCCCTGCCTGCTTCACACTTAAGCACTCTCTCTTCCAGGCCTATTCCCTAGTGGACCGTGAGGTTGGATATTGTCAGGGCAGCGCATTCATCGTGGGATTGCTGCTAATGCAGGTTGGTGTGAGTGGAGATCATATACCATGAGATTATGCAGCACCTGTCCCACCAAAGTTGCTAGCCCAAAGCTCTTCCCAATTCAATTAATTGCTGTGGAAATGCCACAGGATCTTTAACTTCCCCCGGAGACTTGGCAGAAGGGACTTGGTTTAATGGCTCACTCAAAGGACCCCTGCCGCTTACTGCACTGTCAATACAAATACAAACCCTGGGACCAGAGTTAGTGACCTTCTGGACTGTGAATGCAGCCAGTTTGAGCTGTGCTGACTCGTTTCTAGTTCTCTGCCATTTCTGGAAAGTGTCCTCTCTCAGGTGCCAGAGTGTCTTTATTAGGGAACAGGAATTTTCCATTGACATTGAGCATAAAATATGACATCCTTCCTGCATTCGTGTAACAAAGCAAAGCCTGTTTAAAAGCCCAAATCCACCACCTCACTCTGTGAAGCACATGCCGTGGAGGGTTTTAAGGAAGGACTTTTAAAGAAGAAAAGCTAAGTACAGTACTTGTTTTGTCATGAAGCTCTGCTGGAAATGCCTCTGAAACACTTCACAGGTGAATCAACACACTTAATGCATCTGGCCAGGAATTTAGATGCTTCCTCTAATAATCAGCAAACCACTTGGCAAATGTTTTGAATATTCCTTTGTTTCCTCGGTGCCTGTTTTGACCTTTATCTCACACTAGTGATCCCTAAAATTGGAATGGAAGGGGGTGGGTGGAGAAAAGTCATTGGGCCTCCCCTTCACCTTTTTAGAACCTCTCTAGATCAGACTAATCTGTTTATAAAGTCCAGCATAAATGTACTGTATGCTCTGTACAAATGACACGTAAAATCAATGTAGACCTACTGGGGAGAAGAGGGCCCAGCATGGCAAGGTACTAGTCAGTATGTGAGTGGGATTATGTAAGCAGTCGCTGGCTAAGCTATTTTCCTGCTGTTTCCACGTGATCACTGCCCAGAAGTGTCAGGAATCAAACCCAAATGTAACGCATTGTTCTACGTAAAGCTGCTCCACCTCTCGTAACAAGTGTTTGTCTGATCTATGTTAGAGCATCCTTCTGGGTCGGTTCTGTGCCAGGTTCTTTTGCGAGACTAATGTGGGATTTGTCTCGTTTTGTACCTGTAGATGCCTGAAGAAGAGGCTTTCTGTGTGTTTGTGCGACTGATGCAGGAATATCGATTACGAGAGCTATTCAAACCCAGCATGGCTGAGCTGGGCCTCTGCATCTACCAGTTTGAGTACATGCTGCAGGTAAATACAGCGAGGAGACCAGGGTGGTAGTAGCTTAGACAATGAGACCATGTGATCCAGAGCAGTAGCAGGCTAAGTATGGGGACCTGGCCAGTGGTTTCTTTGTGCACATAATGGTCTGTGAATCCAGGCTGGAGAAGTCTGGCTCCTTTCCAGATTCCCCTGGGAGTGTTGGAGAAGACCGGAGCAGCTAATGGAATTGGTTCCTGCAATGGAGTCCTTAGCTCTGATAGTTGAGAGCCTCCTCTGGCCAAGAGACTCCCATATCCCAGAGGGGATGGTGGGACCCAGTTGGCTGTAATTATCAGCGGTAGTAAAACGTCTGCTGTGTCTTTCTCATATTCAGGAGCAGCTGCCTGATCTGAACATCCACTTCCGCTCCCAGAGTTTCCTCACCTCCATGTACTCGTCGTCCTGGTTTCTCACCCTCTTCCTCACGACCTTCCCTCTGCCTGTGGCCACTCGAGTGTTTGACATCTTCATGTATGAGGTAAAGTGCTTTATACCAGGGCGTGAGCATGGGCTCACAGGGATTTCTGATATTGCTTTTCTCAGTGCAGTGTTCAAAGGCAACGATGCCAGCATCTGGGAGGGATTAATTTGAGAACAAGATAAATAATTTAAAAAAGACACAGCTGCATTTTCTGCTTGAATAGAAGAACCTCGTTAGATCTTGCTTAGGCTGCCTTGTAAAATAAAAAAGGGGTTTCCCTGATACACAGTGCTTGACGTGTTTAAAAACCTGGGTCCTGATTTTCTTTTTTCCAATGACACTGAGCATCCCAAACTCCCATTGAATCTTTCATTCCTGGGCGACTAGATGAGATTACACTGAAAATCAGCAATGATTAGCCCTGATGGACCAGCAAGGGGAACAGCTTAGTGGCAGGAGCCCTATACCGCACTTCACCCCCCCCCCCCCACCCCACTGAGTCTGGCCCTATTAGCAGAAGTATCCTGGGGGTGGGGGCGTGTAAATTGGAGTAATTTCTATGCTAGCGGTGGCCAAACTGCAACACATGGAGTTGTGGGGAGATAGGTCCTAGTCAGCCGTCTTAATCCAAGGGGTCTGGCTAGGATGACCAGACAGCAAATGTGAAAAATCAGGATGGGGTAGGGGTAATAGGAGTTTATATAAGAAAAAGACCCCAAAATCAGGACTGTCCCTATAAAATCAGGACATCTGGTCACCCTAGATCTGGCTGACCAGACCTGCACTCAGGATGAGATATTTGCATATGCCCATTTTCTGCAAGCTAGTTGTTTGTCCTCCCTGAGCCTGGCAAGTTGCCTTTAGGGACCATTGAGCTGGTCAGAGTTTGGGTTCACCACACAGTATGTGCAAATTTGAGATGTAAGCTTTACCTTGTAGCTGATCCTAAGGAAACTGACACAATTTTCCCCCAGTGTGGCTTTTGTGTGACCCACAAGAAATTCAGGGCCTAATTCTCAGTTATGCTAAAGGCCCCTTTATGTGGCTCTGGCAGTGAAGTTCCTGTGTCATTATTGCTCTGGCAGGGTAAAGGGAGCTTAGTGTGGGCATAAATTACATTTACTTTAAGGCTCTTTTTATTGTCAGAGTGATGTCCGGGCCTGTTTGTAAATGAGAATCAGGCCTTGGGTGCCTTTCCCTGTCCTCCTCCTCTCTGCAGCCCAGAGCTTGGGCACCTAATTTTTATTGCACTCTCAAATGCCACATGAGCCTTGTGTCTGGGGCTGAAACTTCTCTGTGCTTTGCCATAGGGTCTGGAGATCGTCTTCCGTGTGGGGATGGCCCTCCTGCAGTTCAACCAGGCAGAGCTGATGCAGCTGGATATGGAGGGGATGTCGCAGGTCAGAGCAGCTCCACATTGCACTCAAACTGCCCTCTAGGGAGGGGTTTATACTTCAGCCATGCAGTTGTGGTAGAAAGAGCCTCACCAAATTCACGGGCCATTTTGGTCAATTTCATGGTCATAGGATTTTAGAAATCATAAATTTCGTGATTTCAGCTATTTAAATCTGAAATTTCATGGTGTTGTAATTGTAAGGGTCCTGACACAAAAAGGAGTTGTGGAGGGGGGTTGCAAGGTTATAGTACAGGGGGGTTTGTGATACTGCTACCCTGATTTCTGCGCTACTGCTGGTGGCACCACTGCCTTCCGAGCTGGAGAGCAGTGGCTGCTGGCCAGGAAGTAAGGGTGACATGATATGGTATTGCCACCCTTACTTCCATGCTGCTGCTGGCGGGGGGGCTGCCTTCAGAGCTGGGCGCTTGGCCAACAGCCGCTGCTATCCAGCTGCCCAGCTCTGAAAGCAGTGCAGTAATAAGGGTGGCAATACCGGGACACGCCCCCTCCTAAAATAACCTTGCAATGCCCCTGCAACTCCCTTTTGGGTCAGGACCTCCGATTCGAGAAACTGTGGTCTCCTCAGTGAAATCTGTATAGTATTGGTTAAAAGCACACAAGACCAGATTGCATGGGGGGGAGCCAGATTTCAGTCTGTTGTGTTTTTCATGGCTGTGAATTTGGTAGGGCCCTACCCATAATCCTGTTGAGCTCTATAAATAGAAGTATAGTTAGCCCAGTATAACTCCCAAGGTCAGCCCATTTCCTAGTGACTGGCCCATGCAAAAGCACAGAGTGGTCTGGAGCTCTTGCGGTGTGACATTGTTCTGTGTAACACTGGTGTGCTTCCACCCTTGAAGAGGCTCATCCTGCCATGCATCTGAAACTCAGTGGGCCAGGAGTCTGAGCAGCCTCTCTTACATCCTGCCACCCTCTTGTCCCAGTCTAGCCCAGAACCTGAGTCCAGAACTTTGTGAAAAGTGAGTTTAAGCAACTTCTACAGGCAGTCTCTTTTTTCCTCGGGCACAATTTCAAAGGGGAGATGTGAAAGAATCCCCAATAGATATTCTCACTCTCCAAACAGTGAAATAGTTGCCTGCAATGTGTAAGATTTATCCCAGCAGTGCTATGCACAGGGTTAATCTTACAGCCCTGTAACTGTGACTTTTGTTCTGCTTAGACTGCAGATGATGCAGTACCAACCTCTTGGCTGCGTGGGACCCACTGCTGAGTCCAAGCAGTTGGTGGGAAGGGTGAATAAAACAATTGCATCACAAGAGAATGCATTACTGTGTTAAATATAATTGGGCTTTGTGAGCCTGGCCCAACAGCAGTTACAGCTCTAACTCGCTGTGCTGTCCATGTCATGCACCAGACAGAAGGTGAAGAAGTGCTTTCAGGCCTGCTTAGGTTGCAGTGATTTTCCTTTCAGGCCCCCTGCAGCCTGGGCACTATGAGGCATAACTTTGTTATTCTGTTGGATTTGAGATGTCCCGAGACCAAACACATGAACATCCTGTGTGTGTTTGGAACTGACGGTATTAGATAAGCTCCTGTGCCTGCCTTGTGCAGGAGCTCAGAGCCTACAAGTAATGTCATCTGCCTGAGCCTCAGTTTCCCCTAACTCACTCCTCTGGTGTTAAGATAAGAACTATAAAAATGCCAAGAGTGTGGTGCATTGTCCAGGCTGCCCTGTCAGCAGGAGCCTGTCCATGATCCTGGGCCATAAATGGGGGAAGGGGTGTAATCCCCTCCAGAATTCCTAGAAATACCCTCCTGTTTTTCTCTTCCCTCCCCCCTTACTGACTCCAGCCATCCAGCTTCTTCTCATGCAGCTGTGCTTCCCACCCTTTTCCCTGGCTGCTGAAGCTGGAACTTTGGAGACTTTTCAGATACTGAACATACCCAAGTGCTGCTCAGAAAGAGTCCCACATTCCACAGGTGCACTTGAAACACTCAGGTCTGAAACACCAAGGTGTAGTCACTAGTAAGAGACTTCTAGTGATTGCTCAAGAGGGTCAGAAACAACTAGAGTTGAGGTAGTGCAGGGAAGGCAAATTGCTGGGCTGTCTGCTCTGGCTTGAGAGGGGAAGCAAGTGCTGAATGAAGAGGATGGGAGGAGCTTTGGGGAGAGTGGGTAGAATTTATTAGAGTGCTCAAAAGGGGCTCAGAGAAATGCATCCTGCCCTCTGCTCCCTTCCCACAGTATTTCCAGAAGGTGATTCCTCATCAGTTCGACAGTTGCCCGGACAAGTTGATCCTGAAGGCATACCAGGTCAAATACAACCCCAAGAAAATGAAGAGGTAAGTTTGCTCCCTCACCCTGTGAAAGATTCTAGACTGGCGACTGGCAGAAAAACCCCTCCCTGGTCTGTGCTGTTTCGAGGATCCTGCACTAGACTTAAGCGGGAGGACAGGGAACGGAAAGGGAGCGTGCATTGCGGGCTCTTCTAGATATTCTTTAGAGCCACACAGCAAGCAGCAGTGGAAATAGAGAAGAGATGAGTGAGTGCTGTGCGGGAGGACTCACTAATAACAAGGGAATTACTGCCTTCTCTGACAGCAGGTCTGATGGGCTTGTGGGAGGCCATGAAAGCTTTCCCGCACTATAGAGACAAGGCAGGCTGATGGCAGCAGAGCTGCTTGGCCTTGGCAGGGACTCTGGCTTTGTTAGGAGTTGGGGGGGCACTTTGTGTATCCAAGGAAGTGGGTATAGCTCCTACCCCGAACTTCCATCTCCTGCTGTGCAAGCAGGGGATGCTATGACCTCCTGCCTTCCTCTCCTGGAAGATAGAAGCCTGCAATTTGAATCTCTTAAGTGGGGACAGTCATCCTGACACTTGGTACAAAGGAGGATGCAGAAGTTGGAAAGATAAAGATCAGGCAAATTGGCCTATTCCAATTTTTCTTGTAGTTCAGTTAAGGGACTAGTTACTTCCTACCCCCGTGGTAGCCTACAGTAGCTGGTCTGCCTTATTGTAAATTGACCAAATGACTAGTGCCCTTCAATCAGGCTGGGTCTTCCCAGCTCTGACAGTACTGTGTAGTGGGCAAAACTGTCCCCTTCCCCAAAAGATGGGACAGAAAGGAGAATCCCTTTGGGAGCACACAGTACTGAGAGACAGATTGTTATCCAACAGCAGAACCATGAAACCTAGCCAAAGGGTTCAATCGGGGGCAGGGGAGGATTGCTTGGAGAGGTGAGTTTAAGGAATGGTATTGGGAACACTCATAGGCACACAAGCTCTCTGTTCCTCTTGTGCTGCTGCTCACTCCTCACCACAAATCCTGATCCTCGGCCTGTGGCCGCCCACTGTGCTGCTCATCAGCTGATCTGGATGCCAAGTTCTCTGGGATTGTGGCTCCAACTGAGGAGCAAGCAGTAGGAGCTGAGGATCGGAGTGTGTCAGTGGTAGGTCTTTAAGTTGATTACAAGTGTGTAAGATCTCAGCCATGCAGCTAGGGGACTTAAAAATAGAATACTTGGGTGAGGCAGTGTGTTTGTAAACATCAGCATATATGTAAAACCCCCAATCCAGGGTCACTAATTTGCCTCATCATGCCCAGAAGCTTCAATATGTGTGGCCTGTTGCTGCATGGGCCTCAGCACAAGGCACTGCAGGGGAGTTGTGGTGTCAGCCTAGATTGTTAGCTCCTGTCCTTTGCAGGTGTACCCACTGACCCTGAGCACTCTGCTGGGGGGAGGGGGTGTGTGGGTCTGAAGCAGGTTTGATCCAACCTGGCTTGCATGTCTGTCTCAGGCTGGAGAAGGAGTATGCTGCAATCAAAAACAAAGAGATGGAGGAGCAGATTGAGATCAAAGTAAGTCCTTTCTTTGCTCCATGCCCTCCTTGCTCTAGTGTTGTCTGTATCACAGCAGCACACAGAGGGAAAGGTTATGGGAGCCACCTTAGTTTAACTCTGAGAGCTCATCAGATCACTGCCTCTAATGCTTCTTATTGGTACTCCAGCACCGTTATCCAAAGCTAGACCTGTAGGGACAGAGATTACAGCTTTACAGACCTTTTCCCCTGAAAAAGATCCCATATGCTTATAAGAAGCACAACACAGATGCTCCCCTCTCCCATCTGGCCTTTCACATTTGTGTAGCTAACTGCACTTGGGCACTGAAATTTCCCCAGCAACTTCAGTCAGATGCCCCCTTCATTTTTTGTGTGGTGATGCTGCATGCTGTTAAACAGCTGCCATGTTCCACCCCAGAGATAGCTGCACTTCAGAGATGAGTGAAGTGATCTCTATATATACTGTCTGGGTTCCTAGGGAATGAAAGGCACTATGTAAATGTAAGAGATTACTCCTCCTTCATTCTTATGGCTGAATTTGGAGCCTACCCCAAAGCACTGGCAAAGGGTTTTCTGTACCCCAGAAGTTCTCTTTAGGTCTCTGGTCCATCACTTGCTGTGATTTCAGTCTCTTCCCAGTAGAGGGCAGACCCAACCTATTTAATAAGCCCAGGCTTGCATACAGGAAGCTCCTGTTGATGTCTCGCTTCTTCCTCTGCAGAGGCTCCGGACTGAGAATCGCCTCCTGAAGCAGCGGATCGAGACCCTGGAGAAGGTGAGAGGCGTGCCGGGCCGAGTGCGAATCCACCTCCTCCACTTCCAGACTAGCTTGGCTTCCAAAAACGAGGCCTTGCACAGCCGCTTGTCCCAGCTCACTATCAACGTGCCCAGGAAAGGCAACCATTAGGTCAGGCCATGTAGGCCACATCATAAGCTCACACCACTGCCTGGCATGTCAGTCTAATGCACTATCGACAATAGTGATGGCTCCTAAAGGAAAGCTTTGGAGCCGGGTCAAAGGGCAGGGACTAGACATACTGTCAGGGTGACTATTAAAGAGATGCTTGTGTGTTCAAATGTCTTGCAAGCTGGATGAGATGCTAAAGCACTTTAAATCTTACTTGCCAGGTCACTGAACTGATGCTTAGATTGTTTGTTTGTTTGGTTTTTTTTTTTTGTTTTTTTAAATCTTCAGCTGCAGAATAAAATGTATCGAGCCCAAGTCGTGAAGATATGCTGAGGTCACTTGTAAAAGGGTATCTCTGGAACTGAGCAGAGTGCCTGATTTCTTTTCCCATGTGGCATTGACCATACTTTGGTGTGGCTTTTAAAACTTATTTACCTGGCCTGCAATTGATTTGATTGCCCTGCCCTTGAGTTTTGTACCTCAGCCTCTAATTCTGTCACTCAGCCTCACACTGTAAAATACTTCAAACTACTTAGTTCTTGTGTAAAAAACTTACAAAATGGATTTAAATAAAGCTTAAAAGGAAAATCTACAGAACCAGAGAGAATCCCTGATTACCATAAGGCTTCCTGGCCCCATGCATGACCGAGGGTCATCTACCAGCCTATCCACACTGCTGCCCTGCACTCTGGCACTATAGTCCTGATCTTCAGAGGTGCTGAGCACCTGCAGCTCCCATCCACCTCAGCAGGTAAACGTGAGCATTCAGCACCTCTGTAAAATCAGGCCCTAGATGCTAGGTCCTCTCTCTGACAGCACTTGCCAAAATCAAGTATTTAGTATCATCTTTCCAGATGGTAAGGACTCTAGCTCTCATGGATTTTCCATTGCTAATTACTACAATCTTGTAGGACATCACTGAGAACATCTTCAAGGTCTGCAGGCAGCATATGGCCCTAAAGTCTGTCATAGCAGCTCTCTATCCCCCTGGAACTGAAGGGTTCAGACCCAGCTAATCAATGGCAGGTTTGTTGCTGGTGAACATAACGAGCAATTAGCCTTCTATCAAGGGAGACACTTGTTGGACAAATTCCTGTACAGATTTGGGGTGGCTTCTGGCAGGCTGCCACTGTTTGCAACAAAAGGTAGTCAGGTGAAAAAGTTTGGACTCCCCCGCCCTAGCTGATCTGGAAGACTTCTCTTCTTGGGTGCACTTATCTCACTGGGCTCTGCTGGGTTCTCTTCCTGCTGCTAAGTCTTGCTGTCCTGTGTGCTTCTAGCTGTGGTTGGAGTGCTTCTGCAATGACCTTGTTATTGTCGTGTCTTTTTTTTTTTTTCTTTCTTTCTTTCTTTCCTTCTCCATCTTTCCTTCCCTGTCTGGATCTCCACTAGGAGAGCGCTGCCTTGGCAGATAGACTGATCCAGGTACTGTAAAACCTTTATTTTCATCTCTCCTTTCTTGGTTTTACACTTCAATCCAGAAACAAAACAGCTGCACCTACTCTGTGTGTGATTTGCATTTGCTCCACTTCTTTTTTTACAGAGTCAGAGCAGCACTCCCACACTAGATTCAAAGGGTTACAAGTGCATCCTTCCTTTATCACAAAGTTTAAGTCCCCTCTGCCACCAAAGACCTCTGAAATACATATTCAAAAGAATTTTTGAGGCCAGAGCCTCAGTTGCTATAAATCAGCAAAGCTCTATTAAAATAAAAGGGCCAGATCCCCACTGGGTGTAAATTGGCACAGTGTTACTGACTTCACTAGAGCACTTTCATTTTATACTAGCTGAGGATCTGGCCCTTGATCTTTAGGCAGACATTCATGGAGTGGGCCCCTACGGAAATTATTACAGCCTGACTAGATAAGGCAGGCAGAGTGTGGGTGAAAAGGACTATCCTTGTTTTGCAGCTGGGAAACTTGGTGAAGTGACTTGCCCAGGGTTCCACAGCAAGCATGGGGCTAGGGTGGGAATTGGCACTCAGACCTCCTGAGTCTTCAGCCGCTAGACCATTCTTGCTGCTTAACTGCCACCACACTGCAAGTTATGCATGTTGCTAGTCTTCAGCCAAGCATTGAATAGGGCAGAGAAGGTAATTCTGACAGCCCCAGAGCTGGCCCTTCCACTTCAGCCAGGGTCAGGTGTGGGAGGACAGTATATGGGCAGCACTGTCTGCTATACCTGGCTAGAGGATTCTAGAAATGTCCAGCTGCTGTAAAGCACATTAGGGTCCCTTTAACCACTGGAGCACAAGGGTGGGAGTGGGGAGTGCATCCTGTGATCTATTGTAGCAAACCTGAACAAAGTGGGTCCCTGCTATAACTGTGGTTCCTGCAGGACTTACCACTGTAACTATGCCACTAGCGCAGTAAGATCTAAAGTACCCTGCAGCGGCAGGTGGTTCTGCCTCAAATTGTTTCTATATAAATCCATGGTACGCCCCCATCTTGAATACTGTGTGCAGATGTGGTCATCCCATCTCAAAACAAGATATACTGGAATTGGAAAAGGTACAGAAAAGGGCAACAAAAACAATTAGGGGTATGGAACAGCTTCAGTTAATCACACTGGGACTTTAAGAGATGATTAGGGGAGGATATGCTAGAGGTCTATAAATTCATAACTGGTGTGGAGAAAGTAAATAAGGAAGTGTTATTTATGCTTCATAACACAAGAACTAGGAGTTACCAAATTAAATTAATAACTGGTTTAAAACAAACAAAAGGAAGTATTTCTTCACACAATACACAGCCTTTGGAACTCCATGCCAGAGGATGTTGTGAAGGCCAAGAGGATCACAAGGTTCAAAAAAGAATTAGATAAGTTTATGGAGGATAGGTCCATCAATAAAAATCAACAACGAGTCTTGTAGCACCTTATAGACTAGCAGACGTATTGGAGCATAAGCTTTCGTGGGTGAATGCTATTAGCCAGGATGGGCAGGGATGGTGTCCCTATCTTCTGTTTGCCTGAAGCTGGGAATGGGCGATGGGATGGCTTGATGATTCCCTGTTCTGTTCATTCCCTCTGGGGCCCCTGGCATTGGCCACTGTCAGAAGACAGGATCCTGGGCTAGATGGACCTTTGGTCTGACCCAGTCTGGCTGTTCTTTTGCAAGGTGGGTCAACTCTTGCGTATGCAGTATACAGCTCCCAACTCTTTAAGCAGCCCTTGCATGGCATCATTACCCTTCTCCCCTGCCTCCTACATGAAGGAGCAATGAGCCTTGTTTTACTATAGGTCCTAGTCAACTCTAGTTAATAGCGGTCATTGGAGCAGTGTGATGAAGAGGAGACCCACAATGCTGTGCAGGCACTTAAATATATGTAAACCTGGTTTGTATCAACTTAGCTTAAGTCAGTTTCTTCCTGTTTTAAGCTATATTGACAAATTGGGTTTGAGTTATGTTTTATGAGTGGCTACATAACAGGTTTGCATGGATTTAACTGAAGTGGTTTTAGTTAAACTGGTTGAGGACACTGAGGAAGGTGTTCACAGGGCCAGGAGCGGGGCTGCAGCTCTGGGGGGAGGGGGAAGTAGACAGGGTAAGGGGGCTGGGGCTACAGCTAGGAGTGGGTCTGGGGCCAGAGTTGTGGCCAGGAGTGGGGTTAGGAGCAGAGCCGCAGCTGGGTCCCCAGCTGGGGGTGGAGCCATGTCAGGGGCAGGCACGGGGCTGGGAGCCGGGGCTGCAGCTGGGAGCAGGGCTGGGCGGCGCTCCCTCCTTGCCCCCTGTGTGAGGTTGGCCTGGCCTGCCTTGCCCCCATAAACATTCCTCCTTGCTCCCCTAAGGGGGAACAGCCCGGAGTTTGGGGACTTCAGATCTAAGACAAGGGACAGCAGATGAATACCAGCCACCAAAGCAGTACAAGAAAACAGTGAGACAGTACTGGACAGCCTGATAGGCAGTGGGCTCAGCACACCAGCAGTCTCCCCAGTGTCAAGGGTTTTGTAGAATTGTAGCAAAGGAGTGTTTGAAGGAGGACAGTGGCTTTGTGGGTATTTACGGAGAACTCCTCCCAAACCTGGGGGCAGTGGGGGAGAAAGGGGTTTGTTGTAGTGATCCCACTCAATTTTGGTTGTGTACAGACAGCCTCAGCTAGGGCCACATTCTCATTTACTCCAGCACCCTTTTACACCACTGATTGTGCTCACTTCACGCTGCCAGCACAGTGTTCAGCAGAGTCAGCCCCATTAGCTCTTCTTAGCTAAGAACTCTCCCTCTTCGGGGGTAGCACAGCAGTGGGGAGTCTGTCGTGAGATCACTGGGCCACCCTTGCGGAGAGGGAAGGGAGGGTCATGGACTCTAAGTCAGATCATGAAAAGTGTGGCTCTTGGCCAGAGGAAGATAAAAATCCCAGGGCAGTTTTCCTGGGCAGTGTGTCTCAGTGAAACTAAACAAACCCAACCAGAATGACTCTTGAATTACAGCCCTCAGCCCCAGTGCATTCCTCAATGCCAAGTGCTCTGCCTCAGCCAGGACTTGCTTAGGAGTCTCCTCGGTTGGAGGAGACCACTATGGCTTCCCTCACCTGGGAGGCTGTAACGATGCTGGTTCTGGCGGGACCCAACTGAGAATACCAATTCAGGACAAATTGCTTAAAACAGGGCAGTTACAGCCCAAGGCTGGGGTTTTTCCACCTCTAAGGCAAGGCAAACCAAACCAGCCAGCCAAAAAGGACTTTGGTCTCACCCCATTGGCTAACCACAAGTCACACAAGCAATTCCCTTAGACACTCCAGTTTCCCAGTATCACCACCAGTGCCACTCATTGTGGGGACAAATGGTTATGAAAACCAATACCCCAGTAAAAGAAAAAAGGTTCAATCCCAAAGGACCAAGCCCCAAACCCAGGTCAATATACAAATCAGATCTTACCCACAAATCATGCTGTTGCCAATCCTTTAGAACCTAAAATCTAAAGGTTTATTCATAAAAGGAAAAAGATATAGATGAGAGCTAGAATTGGTTAAATGGAATCAATTACATACAGTAATGGCAAAGTTCTTGGTTCAGGCTTGTAGGAGTGATAGAATAAACTGCAGGTTCAAATCAAGTCTCTGGAGTACATCCACAGCTGGGATGGGTCATCAGTCCTTTGTGTAGAGCTTCCATATGTAGCAAAGTCCCTCCAGAGGTAAGAAGCAGGACTGAAGACCAGATGGAGATGAGTCTTTTCCAGGTGTAAGAATACCTCTTTGTTCTTACTGTGAAAAATTTACAGCAAAATGGAGTTTGGAGTCACATGGTCAAGTCCCTGCATACTTTGCGGAGTCACAAGGCATATCTGCCTTCTCTCAGTGGGTCAGTTGTATGGCTGATGGTCCTTAATGGGCCATCAAGCAGGCTAGGCAGAGCTGACACCAACTTGTCTGGGTGTTACCCAGAGGAATAGCAGAAGTTTGAAATACAGACAGTATAGAGCCAATATTCATAACTTCAACTACAAAAATGATACACATATACAGATAGCATAACCAAAACCAGCAAACCGTAACCTTGTCTTAGACACCCTATTTGACCCCCTTTATACAAGATTTGGTGCCATTACAGGACTTTGGTTGCAACTATGATCTATATGGTCCTAGTTCATGTCAATAACTTCACAGAGGCCCAGCTATCAGTGCCATCTCCTATCAGCTTAGCAAGTCACAGCTCACAGCTCCTTACCCTGGCAGGCTTTCAAGGCCAACTTCCTCCATTGTGCCCAGAGAAGAGGTTTAACCCCTTCCTGCATGTCCCACACATCCATGTCACATGTGAGGAGAGGTTTGAACCAGGAGAAGGGGCAGTGGGTAGGTGAACCAGGCTGGAGGGTCTGCTGCATACAGAGATGGGAGTGGAAGGAGACGTGAGGCATGAAGGCTGGCATTGTTTGTTGAGCTGGTGTGATAAGGTGTAAGGTAGCTGTCATCTCGTTAGTACTAATACTTTATACTCCAAAGCATTTCTCATGCCAGCTGCATATAGCTCCTCTGCAAACGCAGCCACCTCCGGGGTGGAGAGAGGTAGCTAGGGCAATGAGGGCAAATTTTGGCTAGAGACTGTCACTGAGCCCACTCTTGGTGAAAAGTGCCGTGGTTCTCTTCACCAAGTAGATGGGACCCTGTGTCAGTACCCTGGTGAACACTAGAGAACCCGATTGCCCTCAGAGAGACAGGGCTAAAGCAACCCTGTGGAGCTGAGAACAGAGGCTTCGAGGGAGAAAACTGAGCTCATCCACCGGAGGCGTGGGCACTGCCAGCTCTCAGCACAGTCATGATGATCATTTAACATTTAGATGGTCATAGCACCTGGAGCCCAATCACATCGGTGCCTTGTTATGCTAGGCACTGCACCCACCCACATGCAGAGTAAATGACCCCAATTGGCAGGGTGCTAGGTGCTGTACACACCCAAAAATGACCACGCAGAGTAAATGGCCCCATGCACATGCATATGCAGGCTTTATGATCTGCATTGGGTGAAGCAATGTGCACATGTGCACACACACACAAAGTAAACGACCTTTTGTGCAAGTTTTGCACCAGTCCCTCTGCCGAATACAGTATTCTAGGGCCTTTCAATTTCTCACCCATCAGGAAGTCTCCAATGCCTGATGTGCATTCTTAGGATCTCTGGGATAGAGGATCCTCCAATCTGGTGACAGAGGGTCAGTGGGAGAGCCAGGAGCCCCTGATTTCCAATCCCTCCCCTCTGCTCTAAGCACTACACCATGCTGCCCCCCCCCCCCAAGTACAATAAATACAAGTCAAGTGATCAAGTTCCCTGCTCTAACCAGTAGAGACATTGTCTCCCAGTGCTGGGAATAGAACCCAGGAGTCCTGGCGGCACTCATCCTCTTGCTAGCAGGATGTTCGCAGGCCAGTCTGATCAGTAACTGATTTTTTGGAGGGGGTGTTTTGTTCAAACACATCTGTGAATAAATGAGACATTGTGATCCAATGGACAGGACAGGGTGCTAGGCCTCAGGTCCCCTCTACATTCTAATCCTGGGCTTTCCACTGACTAATGTGAGCTTAGGCAAGTCACCTCCCCCCTGCCTTTCTGTGCCTCAGTTTCCCCAGCTGTAAAATAAGGATAATGCCATTTACCCACTATTCTAAAGCACTGTGTGGCCTGTGCATGAAAACTGGTCTAAAAGGGATGAGCGTTAATATGTTGTATGCCTCCTTGTAAAGCAGGCAAGCGTTTGTCCCAAGGTCACAGTTGCGGAACCCCAGAGGTCCCCCACTCTCACCACTAGACCGGACTCCCTTCCAAGATCTGAGACTCTAATCCAGGTGTCCTGAGTCCCATCCCTCTGATCTAACTCGATCACACTCTTCTTCCAGAGCTAGAAATGGAACCCAGGAATCCTGACTCCCAGCTCTGTATACTTTAGCTGCAAGACACTGGCAAGTGGTAACCTTATACACAGAAGGGGTAACTGGCACTGAAGCATTGGCAGCGGAAGGTTGGGCAGCTGCTGACAGAGCTGTCTAAGGCATAGGCGGCCCCTTGGGGAATTCACTTCTTCCCAGTAAATCTGATCCCACTGGGCTGTGATCCCAGCCACTGCATGTGGCCCAGAGAGAAAATTCCCATGCAGATGAACATGGAGCATGTTGAAGGTGTTTCCTTTGACATCCTCTTTCCCTCTCCTCTTCCCCCCCTCCCCCCTCCCCAGGGCCAAGTCACCCGCGCACAGGAGGCTGAAGAGAATTACATCATCAAGCGAGAGTTGGCGGTGGTGAAGCAGCAGTGCAGCTCAGCCACGGAGAACCTGCAGAAGGCCCAGAGCACCATCCGGCAGCTGCAGGACCAACAGGTGAGGAAGCAGGCTAGGGTGGCACTGCTGAGGGGGCATAGGGTGGGCCCATGACACAGGGCGCCAGGTGGCACTAAAAATGCAGGCTTGGGGATTTGCCCTGCTTACTGGAACCTCTGGACTAGATGGGAAAAGCAGCTATAAGCCCTGTTGTGCACCAGTGCAGCTTACCCTTGGGCAAATAGCAGCTGGGCCTTCCCATGCTCGTGCAGCTGCACATCTGGCTGGGTACGATTTAGCCACATGATGCCATCTTGGGATCCTGCATCCCAGATGTTCAGGGAGCTGCCATTTAGCTGCAGCAAGAGAATGTAATATTTATATTAGGGTAGCACCCAGAGACCCCAACTAAAATTGGGGCCCTGTAGTGCCAGGCACTGCACAGACAGTCCCTGCCCTGGAACTTACATTCTAATGATGCAAAGGAAGGATTAATAGCCCCATTTTATACCTGCGGAAACTGAGGCACAGAGCTGTACCCCAGAAGCCTTTGGTAGAGCTAGGAATTGAACGTACATCTCCGGAGTGCTAATCCAGCACTTTAACCACAAGACCATCTTTGGTCTCTGGACAGGGCTTATGGTGGATTGATTTAAATCAAAGTGATTTAAATAATTTATTTTAACCTTGTTTTGGGTTTGCACTTTTTAGTTATTGTTCTAAAGAGGCATTGATTCTCATGGGTTGGTAACCATTAAAACATGTTGATTTGCACCAAACTATAAGCTTTACACTAAACTCGGAACTTCTTTTTGCTAACCAACAGGATACACTATATTTATACACATTTATTTACACAGTTATAGAGCTTAACAATCATTTATTCAGAGTCTGTTTACTTTTTTATAATGTTATAAAATGGTAAATGATGCATTTATTTACTACATGATTAATTTTTTTATTTGTGAATTTTGTCAAACTCTATTTGGATGGAAATTGGAGTTTAATTAAAAATGTGCAAAAAAAAGCATTTTAAAAAAATTAGTTAAATAAAATTACCTTAAGTATGGTGGATACGTAAGAAAAATAAGTTAAAACACATTTTGCATTTAAAACTACCTGATTTATGGAACAAAGAAAGTATTATCTGATAATGAGTTGAACTAACTGCTTCTGGTAAACATGTCCTTCAAGATTTTAATATGCAGTGTATGTAAAGCTTGTCTCTCACCAACAGTAGTTGGTCCAATAAAAGATATTACCTCACCTACCTTGTCTCGTCGAGATTTTAGAACTAGTAGATCTCATCCTCTAACATCTAGTTTTTATTCATAGTTTGAAAATGATAAACAAGTTTTCCTCCTTTTTCAACTCCCAATTGGTTTCTTAACTTTCAGTGAACTAGTCATTGAACTAAACTAGTTGAATAAACTGAAATCAAGAAAATATTCTCTTTGCATCTGTAGAAGAAGCTACTGCAGTCAAAAACTCATTTAGCACTTCAACAAACTCTGGTTGCAGGTGCTGAGCCCAGTGTCTTCCACTAGTTCAGTGGTTTGACTTTCTTTAAAACTTTAGCAGCAAACTTGTATTGCTTAATATTAAATGTTATATTTAATTTAAACTATTTTAATAGATTACAGTCAGTTTAGGCCTTAACATATATTGCCATAACTTCACATTTTAATTTTAAATAGGTTCATTTTTTAAAAGGAAAAATATGTACTTTAAATTTTAAAAAATCCAATGTATGTTTTGAAAAATCAGTTGTTTTTTATTTTTATTTTTTTTTAAATCATTGTTGGTGCCTCTGCTGGTTCCACTTTGGTCACTGTTGTCTATAGTCAAACCCCTCTTCTTGCGAGAAGCAGTGGAGGTGAGCTTGTGGATTTCAGCAGTGGCCCTGGAGATGAGTGATGTAGCAAAAGTTGCTTTGGTGTTACGCTGAATCCAGACCAGAGCCGAAATTCAAACCTTGCCCTAACAAACAGCTGGAGTGTGCCCTTCAGCAGGGAGCCCCCTCTCTGGGAATGAGCTTGCTATAACACAGTTAATATCCGTACTGTGAAAATAACTAGAGAGGAATGACACAGGACGGCCTTGTGGTTAAGGCCCTGGGCGGGACTCAAATCTAGGTTCCATTCTCAGCTTTGCCACTGACTCGCTGTGTGAGCTTGGACAAGTCCTGCATGTCTCTGGGTCCCAGTTCCCCACCTGTAAAAGATGGATAACAATACTCCCTTCCTTTGTCTGTTCAGACTATGATCTCTTTGGGGCATGGACTGTCTCTGTGCAGCAATGGGGCCCTGATCTCAATTGAGCTTTCTAATTGCGGCTACAATAATTTGGGACGTGTACTGTTGACAGCTGCGGGCATTAGAGCTGCTGCGAAGTCAGGGCTGAACCACTAAGTGGAGGTTACGGAGATGAAAGCAAAAGCAAAGCAAAAGCTAAGTGTGTGTGGGAGGGGCGCTTGGTGGCTGTGATGGTCTCACTCACACACACACTCCCATGTAAAGGTTACCATGTGCGCATTGTTGAGAGCCCAATCTCTTTGCCACCTGTTGCCTGTCTTTGACAGAAGCTTTTTGATCAGGGGGGGCTTCTTCTGAATCTCACAGGTGTCCTTGCAAGTGGGAAAAACGGCCAAGCAGTAGGTTGTTTTTTCGTGGGTGGGGGGAGGTCTTTGAATCCCCCCCTTCTTTGTGCAACTGAAGTCTCTGATATTTTACCCCATCAAAAAATGCAGAGCTCTCACCAAATGGAGAGAGCAAACAAACAGTGCTTAAAACAATGCTCAGCGGCTCTTCTTCGGAAAGAGCCCAGGTGAAAGCTCTCCCGGAGAGAACGCAGGGCTGTGTAGTTACAGGGAGAACGATAGTGCCTAGAAAGCAGACCTGGCCTATGGCAGAAAAAAAGAACCTAGAAGTTTGTCTGCTTCATGAGCTCTTCTGGTTCATCCAAAATGGGTTCTTTGTGGGAAGGAAGGGCTGGTCTTCTGGTTAAAGCACGGGACTGGGAATCAGGACTCCTGGGTCTGCGTGGGGAGTGGGAACTAGGGTCTGGGAGGTAGGACTCTTGGGTTCTATTCCTGGTTTTGCCACTGACTATGTGACCTCAGGCAAATCTCAACACCTCTCTCTGTCTCAGTTTCCACAGTTGCAAATGAGGATAACAGTTCTCTACACAACAGGGGCATTGTAATACTAAGTTATTTAACGTCTGTAAAACATATTGGGATGTTCGAATGGGAGACAGGTAGAGTGTTGCTGTTAAATGCGGAGTGTGTTGAAGCACAGTGTTACACTAGAAATGTCTCTTCCATTCCATGTGCAACTGACTCATTCCAGAGGTACAACCCTACAGAGGAGAAGTCTGATGGAAGCCATAGACCCCAGGGTAGGGAACTGATAGCTGGAGAGGGATAACTGTTAGCCTCTGGGCACAAACCAAAGGTGCCAGTTCACATGGACTGTCCCATATGAGAAGTCTGTTGCAAATGGGCTGAGTGAAATGAGGGAGTCCCCTCCCACCTGACCCTTGTGCGTCAGAGAGCTCTTCTCTCTTGGGCAGCTCCAAGGACATCTCAGGCTGCTAAGCAAAGCACCAGACCATCCAGGGGAAGAACCCTACACTAGCTGAGGGGAGGATGAGAAGCTGTGACCCATCTTTAATTCGCCAGTCCTAGGGGAATTCACAGCTAGATTGGTTCTGAGTTCAACTTCTGAGAAGACAGGGCTTTGCTCAGAACATTGGCCCATCTACTGTGGCAGAGGCCACTACACGAGGCATCAGAACAGCCTCTCCTTTGGACCATCAGTAGTGACAGCCCTTCCTGGCAGTTCTTTTGAGATCCAGGTGGTGGCTGATGAGAGGAATTGGAAGTGGGGAGCTGGGTCTCCGGAGACTGAAAAAACTGGAGAACCACAGCTTCATAGAAAGCGGAACCTTCTCACCCCCCATGCCTCCTGCCTCCTTCCTCCTTAATGCACCTGGTCAATTCCACAGTTCTGCAGATGCGTGGTGGTGGGAGATTCCTTCCTGAGCCCATACCGGCAATCAGTGTGTGTCCCCAGCACAAGATCTGATAAACCCCATCATCTCCGTTCACATGGCAACGGCCGCAAAACTCTCCAGCCTGCGTTTAAACCAGCTATGGTATCAGACTCTGTAACCTCCCCTCCCACTGGCTGGCAATATGCAGGGTGATCACAGACAAGCCCTCCTAGGGCCCATCTAGTCCATCCACCCATAGAGGCCAGGGCAAGGACCGAGGTCCCCATATCATGCTCCCCTTGGCAGGGATGGTTCCCTCCCCCACCCCAGCAGCATATTCCTCTCCTGTAGGGTGCTCTCATTGCAGCTGCATTCACTCAGCATGGGGGGGAACTGGTTGGGGAGGGCTCTTGCTTCATTGATGGGAGATGACGGTTCTGCCACTCAAGCTTGGTGCTGGGTAGGGTTGGCTTGGATCTGGGTTAAGGTTTGAGGCCAAACGAGGGCCAGGGCTAGACCTCAGCTGATATAAATTGCCACTGACTCTGATGCAGCATCCCATCAGCCAGGGATCTGGCCCCATTGGCTCCAATGGAGCGATGCTGGTTTATACACCAGCCGGGGCTTTGATCCCATTGACTCCAATGCAGCGATGGTGATTTGCACCAGCCAGGGATCTGGCCCCTAAAACTCTGATTAAGGGTGCTGAGATCTCACACCCTGCTGGCGCAAGTCTCCTGTCCCAACCAAAGCAGAACCGGAAATTAGGCCCCTTTTGGTTTTGGATCCAACCTATAACCACAGCTACAGAGGGGTGGTTTTGAATGTGAGGCCTCCAATCCAAAGCGCTCCAAAATTCAAAGGGTGTTGAGTTCGAGGTTGCATCTGGTTGCAAAGAGGGGTCTCCACCCCTCCCCCCATGGGCTGGATTGGATCGTGTTTAATTCTCCCCCAGAAAACAAGCTGGTGTTTATCTGATGAACTGCCAACAGCTGCAATAGCACCGACGGTTACAGTGGGTAGGAGCTGTGCCAGCGCTCCCCCGGCCTTTCCCCCAGCGGAGGTTGCTGTGGTTGAGGCGTGCTCTGGAGAGTAGCACTCTGTTCAGATTGGGTGGGGCGGGGGGTGAGATTGAAGAGCCAGCTGGATCCCGCTACAGGAGAGCCTCCAGCAACGGTATCCCCGCCCAGCTACCCTTTTAGGGGCCCCAGGGTGTCGCATAAGTGGCCTCATGGCCTGCCTCCTCCTTGGAGCGTGCCTAGTCCCCGCCAGAACTGTGGCCACTGGAGAAAAGGTTTAGAACAAGATCCAGAGCAGCCACCACATTAGGTGCTAGGTGTCCAACCCCATCAGGCAGTGCACAGTACAGTGATGGGAGTTGGGTCCATTTGCCCCACAGGTCAGCAAGGACTGACAAGGCAGCAGCCAGCTGGCTCTTAGGAATCACCTCCGTCCCAGCTGCCCAGGTGTCATGTTAATGGGCCCCCAGAACCTGAGTCCAGGACAGTTCGGTCCAATGTGAAGCCTTAAGGAGAAATCTCGGAGCATGCTGCTAGGGGGCACCGTGCTGGCCTTCACTGTGATTCTTGGATGAGACACAAGACCAAGGCCTTGAAGGCTTACGGACATTAAAGATCCTCTGGCCCTTTCTGCAAAAGTGGGAGCGTTAACTCTGGTGCCCAGCCAAACTAATGCTTCATTCACCTCTTACAACCTTCAGCTGTAGCACTGCTGTACATCTGTTACTCAGTGCCACATACCACCCCAGAGCTGCTGCATTGCAGTGATGGGCACCGTAGTTGCTTCAGAGGGCACGTCTATAGGAAGAGAGACTTCAGACCTGGGCAGCGAGTCAGGGGTGTCTCCAAGAGTGGCAGGGAAGGTGAGGAGAGCTGTCTGATCATGGGTGCAGCTTAACATTGTGCTGGGCCCCCAAAGTGCAGATCTGTGTCTGTAATCCTGCAATCTGCCCTCCTTCCCCCACACCCATCAATGCTCCTCAGCCCTGCTCTGCAGGGCTGCAAGGGGAGTTCCTTCCAGCAGCCTCTCTCATTGTCCTGCACTGAATATGGGGGTGCACTTGTGGGTAAAAATTGACTATGTGCGCTTGAGCATGTCTCCCCTAGAGGCTGGCCCCTTCAACGAAAACAGCCTTGCTCTCGCTAGAGGAGTTCCTCACTTGGTAGAGGCCTGTGGTTTCAGTGCTAAAGATCCCCTCCCTGGTTAACAATGCCTGGTTTGGGTTTTTTTGCTTCCTAACAGGGAAACCCCCGGTTCACGGAGGAGTTTGTGAATCACCTGGAAACAGAGTTGGAGCAGTCGCGTCTGAGGGAGACGGAGACATTGGGCGCACTCAAGGAGATGCAGGACAAAGTGCTGGACATGGAAAAGGTGTGTGTGGGGAGGGAGAAATCCCTGCTCCAGCATCGTTTAAATATGCAATGGGAGTCATGGGGGGAGCAGCCTGTGCCCCTACAACTTGCTGTGGGTCTGTTACTTTTATAGCATGGGTTGTAAAACCAAGGCCTTTGATGGCTTCAGGGTCATTAAAGATCCCGTGATGCTTTCCATAAAAGTGGAGCTGTTAGCCCAGCCCACCTGGTCCAGTACCATAGAAGGGTTCTGCCTACGTAGACCCTCTCCTCCCTGTAGTTTCAGCTGGATGTGGGATTTCCATCCTCATCTGATCTGTAGTTAAACAGCTGCTGTGTCCCTCGAGAAGTGGGTGTATTTCAGTGGGGAGTTAAGTGAACCCTGTGTAGTTTGCAGCGTGCATCGGGGTCTTTCAGGATGAAAGGCATAAGGGATCAGATGCTCAGCTGGTGTAAATCAGCGTAGTGCCATTGACTTCAGTGGAGATATGCCAGCGGATGCCATTTGGGGATCTGGCCTAAGATATTCACTGTGGTGCTGCTGATCTGTGCCATGTGGATTTAGGCTGGTGAAGTGCATGCCTGATGTTTAATTGTACTTCACAATCCTAAGCAAAGGAAGTCCTGAGCTAGGCTCAGCCTTCCTTTTAGTGGGGCCTGAATCAAATTGACAGCAGCTGCTGTGCATATCATAGTGATTAAAGTGGGGGGGCTTCAAGCACTTGCATGGGGAGTTGAAGATAAGCTGTGTTCCCAGAGTGCAGGGGTTCTCAAGCTTTATTGCACTGCGACCCCCTTCTGACAACAAAAATTACTACACGGCTCTAGGAGTGGGGACCGAAGTCTGAGCCCGGCCAAGCCCCACCACCCCGGGGGCGAAGCCAAACAGCTTCAACTCCTGGCGGGAGGCCTGTAACCTGAGCCTCGCCGCCCAGGGCTGAAGCAATACTAACGCCAGCCCTGGTGACCCCATGAAGACCCACTTTGGAATCCTGACCCACAGTTTGAGAACCACTGCCCAAGTGCCTTTCAGCCTGAAGGACCCCACAGCACTTAACTTCGTGTGCAGAGATCACATCTACCCCATTGAAATGCAGTCACCTTTTGAGGGTGGAGCATTTGTTCAATGGCACCAAGCAACACTAAAGGAGAATTTAGGACAGGAAGTGAAGAAGAATCCCAGTCATGACCTGTGCAGCCTCTGGCACAATGGGGCTCTGATTAGGGGAGGGATAGCTCAGTGGTTTGAGCATTGGCCTGCTAAACGTAGGGTTGTGAGTTCAATCCTTGAGGGGGCCACTTAGGGATCTGGGGCAAAATCAGTACTTGGTCCTGCTAGTGAAGGTAGGGGGCTGGACTTGATGATCTTTCAAGGTCCGTTCTAGTTCTAGGAGATAGGATATCTCCATTATTTTATTTATCTCACCTGGGCTCTGTGTAGCTCCCAGCCTTCTGAAAGGCAGTGCTTCCATTGGCGCAGTGCCCCTGGATGTTCCTTGGTGGTTTCCCATCCAAGTGCAAAGTTGGGCTGATGCTGCCTGACTTTTGAGGTGTGACCTGATCACAGCACAAGGCTGATTATGCCTGCTTTTTGTGACTTTTACTTTATTTGCCTCACTCAGGCTGCAGTATCTTTAGTACATCTTCTGTTGAATCCATGTCACTAGCAGTGAGAGGCAGTGTGGGCCATGCATAGGAGGAGTCAGGAGACCTTTGAGCTTTTTCTCGGCTCTGCCACTGACTTGCTGTCTGGCCTTGGGCAAGTCATTTCCCCTCTCTGTTTCAGTGGGATCCCTGAACTCAATCAAGGCTTCTGGATGCTGCTATAAATTAGTAACTGGTGGCTGTTTTTGCTCAGCCTGAATCCTCTGCTGAGAACAGGGTTGTATCACACACACACCCTCCTTGACTGTTTGGGGGTCATATTAAGAAGGCTCCCTACCCTACACAGCATCCATCTGGACCCGTTCAGTGTCCCCATGGACACTGAACTCAGATAAGGATCTCATGCAGACAAGATTTTCTGCCCATGTTTCTTTTTCCTTGACCATCCTGCAATAAGTGATTGTACATTTGATTTATTTTTTCCTTTGCGGTCGCAACTGGGATTAGATTTGAAAACCTCTGAAGATGGTTATCAGAGCATGATTAAAAATAAAAGCAGCTAGATAAACCCGCCCCTTCCAGAAAAGGCCTTGCCCTGTAACCATTTCCTTCCTGCATGGTTGTAAGTTGCACGTCAGCACACTTTTGTGCTTCGCAAAACCAGACCAGGTCTGTCTGCAAAGCCTGGCAATGGGAAGGCTACGCATTTACTGCCGGGTCAGTTTCAGGCTTGGGCAGCAATCCTATGGGAGCAGGAGAGTGGCAGCAAGACCCATCCATCAAGGCACCTTCAGGGCCCCAATCTGAGCACCTCACAGTTACCTATTGAATTCATCCTCCCAGCACGGCAGGGAAGGATCATCATCCCAATTGGCCTGAGGTCACCCAGGGAAAGCTGGGAACTGGAGTTTCTATTATTATTATTATTTATTAGGTATAGTACAGTAGCACCTGTCATGGCCCAGGACCTCCTTGTGCCAGGTGCTGTACAAACACAGGACAAAAAGACAGTCCCTGCCCCAAAGTTTGAAATCTACTAAGTCTCAGTCTAGCGCCTTAATCGTAGGACCAGCCTTCCTCTCTGCCTTGCAGTGATCTAGCCAGAGACTGGGCCCAAATAAACCCCCCCATTATAAGTCCTCCAGACATTAGGGGTGCTTGAAGTCTGATGACAGACCTGGATCTAAATGCTGCAAAGGATCCCTGTCCTTCTAGCAGGCTGACCCGAATGCCAGATCCCCAGCCCTCCACTTTTGGGGGTGGTCTGTCCAGATCTGAATTTCTGTACCTTAAATCTAACCTCTAACTTCTCTAGTTCAGGCTGAGCTGATGCTGGAGAACCTCATGTTAGCTGGTCAGAGCTGTGAGAATCAAGTCCTCCCACCCTTTTAACGCCCCAACAGGCCCCGAACCAGCCGTTCCTGCTGCAGCTTGCACTGCAGCCACCACACTGGAGCAGCATGTGAGAAAGCCCCTGGGGGCTTGAGAGCTCAAAGAATGACTCAAGGCCTCACCTCCACCCAACACATCAGTGTGAAAACGCCTGACGCGTGGGGTGAGGAAAGAGCCGGACCAGGCGTAGCCCCGTGTGTTTATGTGTGACACTACTGCTGGGTCCCCATTTGTCCTAAGAACAAGAAGCGCCAAGGGTTTATTTGACTAACAGATGTTGCAGTCTTACCAGACAGATGTGTGATTGCTCCATTTTAAGTGGGGTCACCACTTCCCCCCTCTCCCATTACACACACAGATCTGTCCTCTCTCCCAATAGTCCCATGAAGCAGAGGGAGAAAGAGGAGCAGCTGCTTCTGCTCAGGACAGACCGCTTTGCACACAGTTGGTGGCAAGGTGGTGTTTTCTCACTGTTGATTGATATTACGGTTTGACCTACAGGCTGCAATCGGTGACCAGGGCCCCATTGTGTCATGCGCTGTGCACACACAAGACTAAGATGTACAGCACCTAGCACAATGGGGTCCTGCTCTATGACTGCAGCTCCTAGGTGCTACCGTGATACACCAAATAAATAACACCACCTGTCCCTGCTCCTAGGAGTTTGCCGTCTAAATATAAGATGAGGGATGGCAGGTAGATAGAGAGGGACAAGGGGAGAACCTAGTGACACTTGAGGTGGTTATGATTAGTGGCCTGAGAAGAGATTAGTATGAGCCATGGAGCTGCTAGGAGTATTGAGCCAGGCAGATGAAGGGGATGACTGTGATTGTCTTCTAATATGATATGAACCCCAGGGTTCATGGTGGGTGCAGGACCCCTGGCCCCCCAGCACTAGTTCAGTAGAGATGAACTCGCAATCACCAAACGTTACCCTGACTCCCCCCCTCGCGCTTCCCCTGCAGCTGCCAGCATGTGATTTCTGCTCCAGCAGAGGTGCGATAACACCTCATCTGATTGCTTTCCTGCTGAGCGTGGGGGCGGTGTCTGAAACCCACTGGAAGCCTCCCCCTGCCTGGGCTGTGTGTGAATCACTCAGCAGTCACAGAGCTCCTGGCTTTGTCTGCACTGGCAGCCAGAGCCTCCGCTGCTGTAAATAGGTGCAGCTCTGTTGACTCCCATGGAGCAGTCCTGATCTATACCAGCCAGGGATGTGCCCCTGGGATTTCAGCCACGGGTTCAAACCCAGCATAAAGATTGTTTCCACCAGCACAGCTCACCCTTGTGTAAAGCCAAGATGAGCTGCATCAGTTCAAACCAGGTCTGCCCTTGTGATCCGCACTGGTGCAGCTTCTGCAGGGCTGAAACCACAGTGTAGACAAGGCCTCAGCTCACTGCCCCCTAGCGTGTTACAGAAAAGCCACTCGGTTGGCTACCCTTTCCAATAGTGCCCAAGGGCTGATGAGAGTTCAGAGGGGCGCTGCTTGGGCTGTGCCTTTTTTCTTCTGTAGCTGGGGGTTTGCAGAGCACGCTCAGCCCTGCTGCAGTTGTTCTAGTCTAAGGGGGAGGGATAGCCAGGGCCGGCTCCAGGCACCAGCCCACCAAGCTTGTGCTTGGGGCGGCACCTGGAGGGGGGCGGCGCGGCGCTCCAGCCCCCGGGGAGAGCGGGGCCACGGCCAGGCTCGCCGCCCTCCCCCCGGCGCTCTGGCCGCCCTCCCCCCGGCTGCCGGGGGGAGAGCGGCAAGCCCTGGCTGGGTCTCGCCGCCCTGCCCCCTGCGCTCTGGCTGCCGGGGGGAGAGCGGAGCCCCGGCCGGGGCTCACCGCCCTGCCCCCGGCGCTCTGGCCGCCGGGGGGAGAGCCGAGCCCCGGCCGGGGCTCGCCGCCCTCCTCCCAGGGCTCCGGCCGCCCTTCCCCCCGGCGCTCTCCCCCCGGCCGCCAGGGGGAGAGCGGAGCCCCCGCCGGGGCTCACCGCCCTCCTCCCAGGGCTCCGGCCGCCCTTCCCCCCGGCGCTCTCCCCCCGGCCGCCAGGGGGAGAGCGGAGCCCCCGCCGGGGCTCGCCGCCCTCCTCCCAGGGCTCCGGCCGCCCTCCCGCCGGCCGCGGGGGCGGGCGGCCAGCCGGCAGCTTTTTTGCCTGGGGCGGCAAAAAAGCCAGAGCCGGCCCTCAGTGGTTTGAGCATTGACCTGCTAAACCCAGGGTTGTGAGTTCAATCCTTGAGGAAGCCATTTAGGGATCTGGGGAAAAATCAGTACTTGGTCCTGCTAATGAAGGCAGGGGGCTGGACTCAATGATCTTTCAAGGTCCCTTTCAGTTCTAGGAGATGGGATATCTCCATTAATTTCAAATTTAATTTCAAGAAGTGGGTGTAAACGTGAGCCCCTTCTTGCTACCCAGGCTGGCTTGTCCCTTTACAGCAGTGGGGCTGTACGGACTCCAGTGGAATTCCACCATTGTGAGCAGAGAGCCAGACCCCAGGTCTCCACCCCTGCTCTGATCTCCCCACTTTGTGCTGCTCCGGACAAATCCCAGGAGACAACATCTCCAGGGGAGTGAGCCAGAGCCTGTCCCATCTCCTGACCTGTAAGCCAGTGCTCTGGCTTCTCTAGAACAGCCACCGTGTTGGGGACTGCGCTTCCAGCAGGGTCAGGTCCAAACATGGCTGTCTCTAGATAGGACCAGGTTGTGTCCCCACCATGCCAGGGCTAGAGCTGCCCATTAGGCCATGCTGCTGTCCCTTTGTGTTGGGAGATCCCACCAGTAGGAAGCTTGGGATTCCTTCTTTGCCCTCTGCTAACAGCTGGGGTGGGAGTGGGGCCTGCTGAACTGCTGAATATCAGGGGGTGAGGGTGGCCTTGGGGTCTCAGGGAGCTGCTTCCAGGAGCTAGCTGGGGGTCACCCAGAGTAGCATGTCACTCTGCATCCCTGCAGCACTTCCAAAGGCTCCAACCCTAGCCCCAGATTATCTGAGTGTGGGGTTTTGGAGCTCGTTCCCTGCCCATGCCCACAGAGCCTGGATGTGGAAAGGTGGGAAGCACAGTGCAGTGGTCAAAGCAGAGAAGCCTGTGCTGCTGAGGTCCCAGTCTGACTCCCTCTGCCCCCATCTCCCTGCAGAAGAACAGCTCGCTGCCCGACGAGAACAACGTGGCCCGTTTGCAGGAGGAGCTCAAGGCATTGAAGGTACGCGAGGTGGCGGCGCTGACCTCACTCAAGGAGCTACAGCTGCAGGTGAAGGATCTCAACGACAGCTGGCAGGTAAAGCCCCCTTCCCCGTCGGCTCCACTCACCACCAGGCCAGCTACCCATCCCCGACCCCAGCACATGGGCAGAGACCACCCCCCTCCAGAGATACATCTAATTAGCGATTATCTTTGAGAACTCATGGAGGACAGGGGAGGTCTCAGAGGACAGGAGAAGGGCTAACACAGTACCTATCTTTAAAAGGGGAACACAGAGGACCTAGGGAATGATAGAACACTCTAACTTTGGGAACCTGGAAAGATACTGGAATAAACTATTCATTTGTTAACACCTAAAGGATAATAGGGTAATAAGTAATAACCAACCAATGGTGCCAAACCAACCTAATTTCCTTCTTTGACAAGGTTACTGGCCTAGTAGATGCAGGAAAGCTGTAGACATGATATTGTGATGGGTTAGACCCCCCTTTGGGATGTCACCTGATGTACTGGGATCTCACTGAGCCCCTCCTGCTCCACCAGCCTGGATTTCCTCTCCTTGTTTTGCTGAATGAGGCTATCCGGCCTCTTGCAGCCCGCGTGTGCGCACACACACACACACATCGACTGAGGTCAGCTCTGTGTGAGAGGATTCACCCACCACTCACGTGCACGCCCCTTTTGGGGGAATAAACCCAAAATAATACTATCTTGCGCTGAAGATAGCCTACTGTCTGGCAGGCATTCCCCCAAGTACACGCGTAGTTGTAATTGTTACATAGTCAATATTCCTAACTTCAGATACAGAAATGATACGTGCATACAAATTGGATCATCACATTCAGTAGATCATAATCTTTCCAATGATACCTCACATGAGCCATCTTGCATAAAGTATATCTTAGTCATGCCATATTCGTATCATAACCATATTTCTATGAAGAATATGGGGTGTAACGTCACAGATATATCTTGATTTAGTAAGGCTTTTGACAATCTCACAAGGCATTCTTATGAGCAAACTAAGGAAATGTGGTCTAGATGAAATTGCTATAAGGTGGATGCACAAGTGGTTGAAAGATTGTAACTCAAAGAGTAGTTATCAAAAGTTCACTGTCAAACTGGGAAGGAAAAATCAAATAGATAAATACAAAATGGGGAATAACTGGCTAGGTGGTGGTACTGCTGAAACAGTTCTGGGGTTATAGTGGATCACAAACTGAATATGAGCCAACAATGACTTTGAGGACCTCAGTTACTCAGCCAGAGGTTATGGGTCTATTCCGGGAGTGGATGGGTGAGGTTCTGTGGCCTGCAATGTATAGGAGATCATAGGTGCTGACTTTTAGTTTTGCCAGTGGGTGCCCCGTCCTGGCTCTGCCCCCTTCCCCAAGGCTCTGCCCCCACTCCACCTCTTCCTGCTCCCACTCTGCCCCATCCCCCTACACCGCCCTGAATGCCTCCTGCCTGCCAACCCCCTCCCCTAAATGCCTCCCACCTGCCACTCACTCCTTTCTGCCCCCTCCTGCCTTAAGGATGAGTTGTATGTGCTTGAGGGGTGCTCTGCCAGTTTTGAGGGGAGGCTATTTTCAGCATATTTATACACTTTCATTCTAGTTATTGAATGTGTGTCTATCATTGGTATCTCCCCTTCCTGATGTTTCCCACTTCTTGCTCTCCACCTGTGTCCCTTTTCCCAGCTCGCTCGCTCTCTCTCTCTGCTCCCCACCTCCTGGTGGCTCTGTTTAGCGCCTACTCCCCCCTAGGCACTCAAAGCAGCTCTGTCTCCCCCCCAACACCACCCCTTGCGGCCAGCCCAGAAACTGCCTGCCCTGAGACCGAGAGAGAAATTTAATTCAACAGCCCAGCATAGACATGGCCCATTAATTCATCCTGCTGTGTGGCTGCTGTGTCGTTCCAGCTCCTCCCAGTCCCCAGGGCTGCAGCTCACTCCTGACTCCCTCACACACTTTGCAACTTTTGTGGGTGGGGAGCCCCTGGTGGGACCATGGCCAAAGGCGGGGGTGGGGTTGCTTCCTCCTTCGGGCTGCAGCAGCCCAGCACGCTGAAGCACAAGGAGCTCAGGTGTCCCAAGCTGAAGCAAGGCAGCGTCTCCCGACTTGAAGCTGATACAGAGGGATGGATGCAACTGAAGAAATTCCCTGGGAGCTGGAGGGGGGGGGGGGTGGCTCCAGGGGAAGGAAATCCATCCTTCCTGATGCGGGGAGACGCTGATCTGGAGGGGAGGGGGATAAACTTCCTCTCTGGGAGGAAAAGCCCCTCAAGCAGGCTTGATCTGGGCTGGAAGGGGAGACAGCTTTGAGCTGGGCAAGCGTTACTTTCCCAGGCATGAGAGCCGGCCATGGAGAAGAGTCCGTGGGGAGGATGGGGCTAAACGTACTGGTGGTGTATTGCCCCTCCTGTCCCTCCACACACCGGGGAAGGGATGCGGAGTCCCGGGACCTGTGTCAGAACCATAGGGTTTGGGAACTCTCAGAGCCCACGTGGGAGGGGTCGGGGCACAGGCAGGGTCCGGGCTGCGGGAGGCTGCTCATTTGCACCTGGGGCTGCAGTGAAGAGCCCCTCTCACCTTTGGCACAGGGAGGGGGCAAACTGCTGGTCCCAGCCCAAATTCGCTCATCAGACACAAGGGCAAACTTTTCTTAAAGGAGCCATGTCCTTTGGTTTGTCCCCCTGCCTAATACTAAGGGGGTCCACAGCTGGTTTCTCCTGGCTGGAGGGGAGCACAGGTCCTGGGGGAGACACCAGGGTGGTATGAGAATGACTGGCTCAGTCCTCAAGAAACCCCCCAGCCTGTACTCCCCCCAGCAGCCCTCTGTGGCCAGCCGAGAAGCTTCCCGCCCATCTCCCCCTAGCTCCCTGCCAAGAAGCTGCCCACCCCTCCGCAGCTTGCCTAGAAGCTGCCGTGCCCTGGCTGCTTGTCCCCCTAGCCCAGCTCCCTCTGCCCTGAAAATTAAAAGGACTCACACCTGCCTGCAGTGGGAGGTGGGAGCCCGCTTGGAGCTTTAGCAGCCGCAGGGGAAACAGCTGATAGGCTGGGACTTTGTGCCAAACAGCCGATTGGCCGCAGCCAGCCAAAGAGCTGGTGGGGGCTGCTGCGCATGCTAAATAGCTGATTGGCAGTTGCCAACAGCTGATCTTCCCGGTGGGTGCTAAGCACCCGCTAATTTTTTTCCGTGGGTGCTCCAGCCCCGGAGCACCCACAAAGTCGGCGCCTATGCAGGAGGTCAGACTAGATGATCATGATGGTCCCTTCTGGCCTTAAAGTCTATGAGTCTACTCTGAGTCTAATGTGATGCAGTTATAAAAACAGCTCTCATCATTCTGGGGTGTACTGACAGCAGAGTTGTATATAAGACTTGGGAGGTAATTGGCCCCTTCTGCTCAGCACCTGTGAGGCCTCAGCTGGAGTCCCGTGTCCCAGTTTGGGGCATCACATTTCAAGAAAGGTGTGAACAAATTGGAGAGATTTCAGGGAGACCAACAAATAATCAAAGGTTTAGAAAACCTCACCTGTGAGGAAAGGTTGAAAAACTGGGCATGTTTAATCTTGAGAAAAGAAGGCTGGGGTGCGGGACGTGATAACCGTTTCCTTTCCCAGGACCCATGCTTAGGCCAGTCTCTTTTGGGTCTCTTCATACCCAGCCCTGCTGCCCACAAACTCATCTGCCAGCCAGCCTGCACACTACAGATCTTCAGGCTTTCTGTCCACTGACCACATTTTAAGCTCAGTGGGACAGATCTCATAAAGTTTTTCCAACCCAACCAGCTTGGTGAGCCCATTTTTGGAGATATTCTCCCATCCGGATGTTGGCTTTCATTTAGGTCACACCCTCGGTCTTCTGCACACCCCAAAACCTTTTCCTATAAGCCTCAGGTCAATTCACACTTAAGCAGCAAAGCCATATTGATTAGGTCCTAGACCCCAGTGTCAACCCCATCCATCTGGCTGCACGCCTCTATGGCTTTGGGACTGGCAGTGCAGCGATCAGGACCTGACCTCATGGGAGTGCAGTGGGGCTGAACAAGGTTTGGGAAGCGCTGTGGGACCCTGGTTGGAGAGGTCCATGCAGGTGAGAAGCAGGGAGCTCCGCAGGTTGGTGTGTGAATCCTGACATGGGGGGGCACATTCACCCTGTGCACCCCTCCACTCCCCTAGGCTCATCTGTCGCGGACAGGCGGGCGCTGGAAGGAGTCCCCCCGCAAGAACACCATGAACGACCTCCAGGACGAGCTGATGACCATCCGCCTGCGGGAGGCCCAGGCCCAGGCCGACCTCCGTGAGCTGCGGCAGAGGCTGGTGGAGCTTGAAACCCAGGTGAGGCAGTTGGCAGAACGATGAGCCAGCTGGGTCTGGAGCATTCCCATGGGAGATGGCCACACAATCCCAATATACCCCCGGGCGAGGACCTCTGACAGCAGGGAACAATGGGGAGAGGGGTGGGGTTGGAGTGTAGTTGTGTGGGTAATGGGTGTGGGGGGAAGCATGCAAGTAAGGAGGCAGGGGTGTTGTGGATGAATAAGGGAGGCTGCAATTGAAGGTGGGATGTGTGTGGGGCGTGTGCTGTGTATAGAGAGGGGATGTAGGAAGGGTGTGTGGGTGGGACATGGGCAGTGCGTACAGAGGGAAATGTGGGCATAGGGAGGGGGATGTGGGTGGGGCATGGGCGGAGTGAAGGGGATGTGGGCGGAGTGTAGGGAGGGGATGTGGGTGGGGCATAGGGAGGGGGATTTAGGCGGGGCCTGGGCGGGGCATAGGGAGGGGTTATGTGGGCAGTGCGTAGGCGGGACGTAGGGATGGGGATGTGGGCAGTGCATAGGGAGGGGGGATGCGGGCACTGCATAGGCAGGGGGATGTGGGTGGGGCATGGGTGGTGCGTATGGAGGGGGCGTGTGGGCGGTGCGTAGGGAGGCAGTGAGGCATGTACTGTGTATTGGAGGGGAATGTGTATCTTGTGTTGGGGGAGTGCGGGGTGTGTACAGTGTATTGGGGTGGGGGCATGTACAGTGTGGTTGTGTGCAGGGCGTGCACAGTGTGTTGGGAAGTGGGTGGGTATGTGCGTATGTACAGTGTGTTTGGCTTGGGAGGTGCATACAGTGTGTTTGGATTGGGAGGTGTGTACAGTGTGTTGGGGGTGTGGATGTGTGCGGGGCGCGTACAGTGTGTTGGGGGTGTTGAATTTTGCAGGGCATGAGCAGCATGTTGGAGTATATGGGCATGTGTAGTGTGTTGGCGAGTGTGTGTGTGTGATGTATTTTGAGGGGTGTTGTGTGCACATGGATTGCAATCCTGGAGTGTGGCCGTACTGGGGGGTGCACTGGGGGGTGGCTGTTTGGAGTGGGTGCACTGGGTGACTGTCAGAACCTGGGGCTGGACAATGATGGATCACTTGCTAATTGCCCTGTTCTGTTCCTTCCCCGTGAAGCATCTGGCACCAGTCACTGCTGGCAGACAGGCCACTGGGCTAGAAGGACCATTGGGCTGACTCAGTATGGCCGTACTTATGGGGATGGGAGTGCAGTTGGTCTTGGAGGTGTCTGCAGGGGATGTGGATGTGTATTGTGTGTGCCTGGAGCATGGGTGTGCATTGTGTAGGGGTGCGGTTGGGGTGGATGTTTGCAGGCTGGGAGTGTGGGTGTGGTGGGTATTTGGGGGGCTAGGGGAGTGGGGGTGGGAATGAGGATGCAGTAAAGGTGTAGTTGTGGAGTGTATTGAGTGGCGGGGCTGCTATACAGTGGGGGGACGCAGTTGTGAGGAGTGGGTGTGTATTGCATGTGCATGGAGATCAGTTATGGAGCATGGGTGTGTATTCTGTGGGGGTGCAGTTAGAGGATGTGGGTGTTTGCAGGATGGGAGTGGGGGGTGCAGTTGAGGATGAGGGGGTGCATTGGGCGTTTACACACACACACACACACATTGGGGGTGCACGCACCTAGCTGTGGAAGCCGTAGGGCTGGAACCCCATGTGTGCTGCGAGCGGGCATGGTGGAATGGCCTGTCCCCTGAGCTCTATTCCCTGTCTGTCTCCCCCCGGCACCCCAGGATCAGATTCACAGTAATCTGCTGAACCGGACGGAGCAGGAGTGCCTAGGGCTGCAGGAGAAGCTGCAATACCTCACTGCCCAGAACAAAGGGCTGCAGACGCAGCTGAGTGAGACCAAGCGCAAGCATGCGGAGTCCGAGTGCAAGGTGAGTGCCAGGCTGGGGGGCGCAGGGCCATCCTTACCCATAGGCAAAGTAAGCAGCTGCGTAGGGCACCAGGAAACTTGGGGCACCAAATTTCCAGGTGCCCTGCACAGCTGCGTGCTGCTCCAGCCCCTGCTCCGGCTCTTCCCCAGGCCCCCCGCCTCTGCCCCGCCCCTGCTCCGTCCCTTCCTGCCCCTGAGGACTGCAACAGGGCCGGGCCTGCACTCACCAGCGGCGGGAAGTGCAGGGACCTGGCCCCAATTGTGCCGCCAGTGAGTGCTGAGGGGTGGTTCCCCCCTGCCCCCCAAGCCAGCCCACCCCCATGGAGGCCTGGGCCCCCCCGATTCCCCTCCCTGCCCCACGGGAGGGCTGCATAGGGCCCCAGAATAGCTAGGGATGGACCTGGGGGGCAGCCGCAGCAATGCAGTGGGGATGGCCTGCTCAAGCCCAGGAAACTGTCCCCTGTGGTGCCCTGCCCCGCCTTGCCCCAGCCAACTCTGCTCTGCTTGGCACTGGGTGAAATTCACCTGGCTGCTTTTCAGGGCTAGGTGGCAAGAAGCCAGCACTGTCAGCCTCCAGGTGTGGCCTCCAGACAGGGACTCTAACAGCAGCTGGTGCAGAAATCCTCTCCCCAGACCTGGGATTCACAGCCCCCGATGTGCTGACTCAGGAACCCCTCCTGCTCTGGGGATGAGCTTTGGGGGGCAGAGATCAGGTGGTCCACAACTGGGCTTCCCTACCTGTTTTGAACACACCACCACCTGTGTAGACCTGGACCCAGCAGGACAGACATGGTCACAGTGCAGCCCGTATGCAGGTGGAAGGGGCTGTACCCCAAGCTAACGCAGATGAATTTCCAGGCAGAAGAATCTAGGTGGTTTCTGAAGCTCTCACACACGTTGGGGGTTCGTGGTGTCTTCAGCAGGGGCATGGCATATCCTCGAGCTGGGTCTTGGCAGATTTTAACCCTCCCCTTGCTGAGTCCTGTTGTTCCCCCTGCTGTTGCGCTGGCACTAACACCATGTGTTTGACACCACAGAGCAAAGAGGAGGTGATGGCAGTGCGGCTGCGGGAGGCCGACAGCATGGCAGCCGTGGCAGAGATGCGGCAGCGGATCGCTGAGCTGGAGATCCAGGTGAGGGGAAATAACCAGCTCAGCCAGGCATGTATATCTGTGTGAGCACAAAAACCACACTCCTGCTCCAGGGCCTATCCTGATCCCAGCTGGGGGTCAGGAAGGGATCTCTGAGTGAGATGGGAAAGGGAAACGGCTGTCGCCTTGGCATCCCTGCTCTCTATTCCCAGTCGCCTTTGGACCAAGCCTGATTCTCTCCCCACTCCCCACAGAGGGAAGAAGGGATGATCCAGGGCCAGCTGAACAACTCTGACTCCTCCCAGTACATCCGGGAGCTCAAGGACCAGATTGATGAGCTCAAGGCTGAGGTGAGTGCAGTCCCCACCTCGAGTGCTGTGTCCATTATGGGGGCAGGGAGCCACTTATCAGGCTCCCCCTTGGCCAGGGTCCTGCCAAGCCATCTTGGTCCCCTGTGCCCGAGTTTAGACCTTGGGGTGAATAGCAGTGTCCTTCTTGCAGGATCCCTGAAACCACTTTCCGAATGGGGAATGCCAGACCCAGCTTCCTTCCAGTTGATCCCTCCTCAGCACGGAGGGTAAATCCAGATCCAGGCTTTTGGGCTGGCCCACAGGAAGTTGGGCTGTTGGCAAATTTTTGAACTGGATCGAGCTCTGGATTTAGGGCCATTGAGACCTGGGCTCTTGTCTGCAGCCCATCTCTAGTTGCAACCCGTATTATCACGACTCTCCTCTGTCTCTGCCTCATTGTATGCATGTATAAGGCACCAATCCCATAGACCACTCAGCCCTCAGTGCTGCGTAGCACAAAGCTTTGGAAGGGCCAGGGAAAGGCAGTGCCCCCAGCTCAGACCTGTCCTTGCAAGTGCCCTCTCTGCTGGTGACTTCTGGCTGCTGATCCCCATCTATAAGACATGAGCGTAGTTTGGGAAGGGCATCGGGGGCGTGGCCCCCCCAAACTGCAAGCCTCTGGCAGGTGCCGAATTTGGACCCCACACACGGTCCCGTTGGCCTGGCTGGAACTGCCCTCCCAAATATAGAAGTCAAACTATGCCTATGTTGTGAGAGCTAGGACTAGGATGGCACAGTGGTTAGGAGCTCGGGGGACCTGTGTTCAATTCCCTGCTCTGCCACAGACTCCCTGGGTGACTTCGGGTAAGTTGCTTAGTCGCTCTGTGCCTCAGTTTCCTTGTTTGTACAGTGGGGATGATAGCCCTGCCCCGACTCACAGTGGTGTTGTTAGGATAAATGCATTAAAGTGCATGAGATGCTCAGATACTACAGTGCTGGGGCCATAGAAGAAGCGATATACCTATCCCACATCCCCAGTCCTGTGTAGCAGAGCCAGTAGCTGGCTGCTGTTTGTTCACCTCCACAGCCTCTACAGGTGGCTGGACACATCTCCTTCCCCATGAAAAGCCTTTGGCTTCATGAGAAAAGGAGGTGAGGGGCCGCAGTGAGGCTGTCGCTGCTGCAGTGGATGGGGCAGAGCATTCACTGGCATGCCCTGATAGAGGACGGGGTGCACATGTCATCGCGCAGATGGTGGGGTTTGAAGGTCCTTGGCGCTGGGCTGTGGAGAGCGATCAGAATCCAGAGGGGCGGGGGGGAAGAATCATAGAATCTTAGTATTAGGATTGGAAGAGACCTCAGGAGGTCATCCAGTCCAAGCCCCTGCTCAAAGCCAGACCAACCCCAACTAAATCATCCCAGACAAGGCTTTGTCAAGCCAGGCCTTAAAAACTTCTAAGGATTGAGATTCCACCAGTTCCTAGGTAACCCATTCCAGTGCTTCATCACCCTCCTAGTGAAATAGTGTTTCCTAATATCCAACCTAGACCTCCCTCACTGCAACTTGAGACCATTGCTCCTTGTTCTGTCATCTGCCACAACTGAGAACAGCCTAGCTCCATCCTCTTTGGAACCCCGCTTCAGATAGTTGAAGGCTGCTATCAAATCCCCCCTCACTCTTCTCTTCTGCAGACTAAATAACCCCAGTTCCCTCAGCCTCTCCTCGTAAGTCATGTGCCCCAGCCCCCTAATCATTTTCATTGCCCTCCGCTGAACTCTCTCCAATTTGTCCACATCCCTTCTGTAGTGGGGGGACCAAAACTGGACGCAGTACTCCAGGTGTGGCCTCATCAGTGCCGAATAGAGGGGAATAATCACTTCTTTCTATCTGCTGGTAATGCTCCTCTAAATACAGCCCAATATGCTGTTGGCCTTCTTGGCAACAAAGGCACACTGCTGACTCGTATCCAGCTTCTCATCCACTGTAATCCCCAGGTCCTTTTCTGCAGAATTCCTGCTTAGCCAGTCGGTCCCCAGCCTCTGGCAGTGCATGGGATTCTTCCTTCCTAAGTGCAGGACTCTGCACTTGTCCTTGTTGAACCTCGTCAGATTTCTTTTGGCCCAATCCTCCAATTTCTCTAGGTCACTCTGTATCCTATCCCTACCCTCCAGCGTATCTACCTCTCCCCCCAGCTTAGTGTCCTCTGCGAACTTGCTGAGGGTGCAATTCATCCATTCATCCAGATCATTAATGAAGATGTTGAACAAAACCAGCCCCAGGACCAATCCCTGGGGCACTCCGCTTGATACCGGCTTCCAACTAGACATTGAGCCGTTGATCACTACCCGTTGAGTCTGACAATCTAGCCAGTTTTCTATCCACCTTATAGTCCATTCATCTAATCAATACTTCTTTAACTTGCTGGCAAGAATACTGTGGGAGACCGTATCAAAAGCTTTGCTAAATTCAAGATATATCACATCCACCACTTTCCCCATATCCACAGAGCCAGTTATCTCATCATAGAAGGTAATCAGGTTGGTCAGGCATGACCAACCCTTGGTGAATCCATGTTGACTGTTCCTGATCACCTTCCTCTCCTCCAAGTGCTTCAAAATGGATTCCTTGAGGACCTGCTCCATGATTTTGCCAGGGACTGAAGTGAGGCTGACAGATCTGTAGTTCCCTGAGTTCTCTTTCTTCCTTTTTTTAAATATGGGCACTATATTTGCCTTTTTCCAATCGTCTGGGACCTCCCCCGATTGCCACGAATATTGAAAGATAATGGCCAGTGGCTCTGCAATCACATCAGCCAACTCCCTCAGCACCCTTGGATGCATTAGATCTGGACCCATGGACTTGTGCATGTCCAGCTTTTCAAAATAGTCCTTAACCTGTTCTTTCACCACTGAGGGCTGCTCATCTCCTCCCCATATTGTTCTGCCCAGTGCAGCAGTCTGGGGACTGACCTTGTCTGTGAAGACCGAGGCAAAAAAAGCATGGAGTACTTCAGCTTTTTCCACATCATCTGTCACTAGGTTGCCTCCCCTGTTCATTAAGGGTTCCATACTTTCCTGGAGCACCTTCTTCTTGCTAACATACCTGTAGAAACCCTTCTTGTTACCCTTCACACCCCTTGCTAGCTGCAACTCCAGTTGTGCCTTGGCTTTCCTGATTACACCCCTGCATGCTCTAGCAGTATTTTTATACTCCTCCCTAGTCATCTGTCCAAATTTCCACTTCTTGTAAGCTTCCTGTTTGAGTTTAAGCTCACCAAAGATTTCACTGTTAAGCCAGGCTGGTTGAAGACAGTGTATATTAGCTCCCGTGACTCTCATACTAGAATCTTTGTGGCAGACCACAGCCCCCTACGCATGGTAATGTCGAGTTGAGGAACAGCCTATGACTAAGGCTTCCAAGTCACTGATTTCCAGGGGAGCTGATAGAGATCAGAGGTATGCTTCTGAGTCAGCCAGCCAGCACCTTCAACAACACCCCGGACAAGCCCAGATGGGGAGCTGGGCTCAGCAGAGACTCTAGCAGCTGCTCTGTCACGCACAGATTTTGGTAGGCTGGAGTCTGACAGTGCCTGGTATGATGGGTCCCCAATCTCAGGCAGGGTTTGGCAGCACCCAACACGACCAGGACCCTGTCTCAGGCAGGGACCCCAGTCTTGCTTGGGGTCTATGCAGTGCCCAGCACAGTGGGACCCTGGCTCTGGTTGAGGCCTCTAGATGCTACCATAATTCAAACAACCCTGATGTCTCCTGTCCCCTAGTCTGATGCCTCACCTGCTGGGCCATGCTTGCTGTCTGTCTGAGTTCTCTGATTCTCCGTTAACCTGCGCTGGACTGCTCTGCTGCCATGAGGCCTAAAGGCTTTTGGGATTCACTGCTTGGGGAAGCCTTTCTGTCACAGTGTCACCCGGTGTGATGCTTTGTACACTGAATTCCCAGGTGACAGAGGTCACCAGACTGCATTGGGCCAGATCCTCAGCTGGTGTAAATTTCTGTAGCCCCATTGACTCCAGTATAGCAATGCTGATTTAAACCAGGTGAGGATATGGTCCACTGACTCCCATAGAGCTATGTCCATTTACACCAGCTGGGGATCTGGCTGTACATATTGAATCATAAAGGCAGCACTTGTCACTGCTGGGGATCTGAGTCAAAGCACTTTGGAAAGAGGAATGAATTCAGGCCCACAACCCCACCCTGGGAGGTGGGACACCATTATTAACCCCTGAACAGACAGGGAAACTGAGGCACAGAGCGGGCATGTGACTTGTCCAAGGTTGTGCAGAGCCAAGAAATTCTCTCAGTCGAATTTCTCAGCCACAAGATCGGCTCTGTGGGTAAGCAGCCATCCTCCATCAGCCATCCTCCTCTGTCCCATACTGGGGAGCTGTGTCTGCCCTATGCTGCGTGGGGCTCTCTGCTCCTCCCACTCCCCAGAGCTCCCTTTGCCCCATACCGGGAGGGGCTGTCTCTGCTCCTCCTCCTCACAAGCTCCCTCTACCCCACACTGGGAAGAGGTAGTCTCCATAAATGTAACCCAGTCAGCCCTCTGCTCCCCCCTTGAGGGAGCTTTCTGTACACCCTTTTGTCTCTGGGGGATTAGACTGCCAAATCCCCCAGTGTATTTCTGAGCTCCATCGTGCCCTGCCCCTTCCCATCCAGGCCAGACAGGCAGGGCTGGCGAGCGTGCATGCGCCAGCCCTGTCACTTCTGTTCCTCACCTCCGGTTCCCTGTGCCCTCCAGATCCGGCTGATGAAGGGCCAGAAGCCCTTTGAGGACTCCATGGGCTTTGATGGCATCCACATTGTGAGCCACCTGGCGGTGGACGAGGACTCGCTGCACTCCTCAGATGAGGAGCTGCTGACCAACCCCATGGTGGTGGGCGCGCTGCAGGACGTGCTGTACCCGCTCTCACCCTGCAATGCCCGCTTCCTGCGGGGCATGGAGAGCTCCGGCAAGGAGAGTGACGGCTCCACGGACAGTGAGCCTGAGGACCCCACCTCCACCACGGAGGCCGATGGCGAGATGGAGCCGCAGATCATCTTCGGAGAGACCCTCAGCAAGTGAGAGGAGATGCCGATGCCAGGGGGGGTCCCCCCCTCCACCAAACGGGCACTGAGCGCACAGCCTGGAGAGAAGAGACTCCTCTCCTTGGTGCTCTCAGTAGCAGCAGGTGGGGGAGATCATAGACCCAACACGATGGCTGGGCTCAGAGAGCATTGCACGTTCGCTGCCATGCGGGGACAGCTCTCCAGCCGGCCTGTGTTATACAGAACCTCTACTTTGATTGTTGTCTGCACTGCCTTTCTCCTGCTCTGTCATCACCAGTAGTTACACTCCGACTCCATTGAGTAACCCTCGTTCGCCCCACCCCGCCCCTAATGCCTCCTTCTTGTATTGCCCTCCCCCAAAAGTTTGCACGCTTGAGAACTCAGCTCAATGTCATCGTGAGCGGGGGTGGAAGCGGCAAGGCCGCTGGATATCCGGGCCCAATGACCATCCACCGAGTCTGAGCACCCGTGGGCAACTGGCCAACAAACCATTTCCCTCCCCTCCACACTCAGAGGGCGGGAAGTTGGGTCCCTCTTCCTTTTATTTAAATGTGTGTCCCCGATGATCCCAAGAGCATCTGCTCGGAGAGGGGAGAGTTGGAGGCCTTCATATCCCTATTCCCAAGAGAGCTCTCCCCAGGATGGGAAGGGCCCGGTGCGGGGGATTCTGGATCGAGGAGCCTGCTTGGTTACATGAGAGATTATATTTTATTTTTGTTCTCCATATGTTATTTATTTAAACTGTTATGATGCCAACTTGGCTCCCCTCGGAGCGCTCCACACTAAGCTTTAAGTTCTAGGAAATTACACTGACATTGTGTCATAAGGGAATCTGGGAGCAGCGTTTTGCCCTTCTGCCTTCCTGTCCTCCATCCGTAAGGGAGCTGTGCTCTCAATCTCCTGCACCGTTACATTCTCCAGAAGGTGTTGTAACTGTTGCCTCTCTCTTCTGCTCCATATGGCAAACTGCAGGGTTTCCAACCTCCCTGTCTGGAGAGGGCTATGTGGAAACAAATCCCCTAGGAGAACCTTTCTTACTCTACCCAGAGAGCCACCTGAAACCTCGTGTCCCGATCAAGGTCTGTCTGGTGCACAGCAAAGGTGCCCGGTAAGCAGGAGCGGTTTGGGGAGGAGCAGAGAGAGAAGTCCCCAGCTGGGAATCATCTGGAGGAGGTTTGTTTCTATGCATGATGGGGCTTCACCTCCCTCAGCCAGCCTGGCCTGTGTTCCTCTGAACTGGCTCTCCCAGCTCTGCAGCTGGCACCATGTTTCCATAGCCCTGTGAGGTGCCCTCCAGTCCACCAGAGCAGTAAGGAGATTTGGAGTGATGGATGGACAGCATGCACAGCCCAGCAAGCCCTGGTCAGATGATGGAAATGCCCGCTCCTTGGAGTGGCCCTTAGTAGAGAACTCAGCTCCTAATCAGAGAGAAACCCAAGCTACTTAACTCCAAATGGGCCACCCTGGGCCAGAATTGCTGAACCATTCACCACTTCAAAGCCTGCCCTGGTGATCAGGCAGCAGGTGAAGCAGCTTCCTTGGGATGGAGCCAGTCTACAAACGTGATCCCCGTTGAAGGAATTTTCCAATAAAGCGCTGCCTGCGGTGCTCCCACCTTGGCTAGCGGCATCGTTCTTGGCAGCAGTGCCCATCTGGTATCATTTCTGTGGAAGAGCCGGCCAGGCCGACCACCACAGCCCTTCACCCAAAGAGCTTTGCTTGCAGTCAGCAAGCCAGCTCCTCAGCTGGTGCAAATGCCTAGAGCTCTGCTGCAGTAAATGGCACTACATTGATCTACACCAGCGCAGGAGCTAGTCTGTTTTGTCTACACTCCTAATTTCCAGTGTGTGAGGGGACATGGCTGGCTCTGCTTCCCTCACTACAAAACGGTCCAGATTGCGCTTCCATTTGTTTGCGACAGAGTCCGAGTATTGCATCACTTCCTGCTTCGGGGCTTTACATCATTTCCTGGTGGTGGAGAGATGCCATAGAGCTGCAAGCACCTGAGGCTGTCGTGTCGGTTCATTTCCACCCCCTCTGTGCAGCAGCAACACAGCTCCATTTTAACACCCTTTCGGAGAGCACAGATGGAAAATGAAAGTTGAGATCTCCAGGACTGGCTGCTCCCAGCGGGGATGGAAGATCTCGGGTGGCTGGGATGAAGGCTGAATTTCCCAGGCACCTGGATGGCAAACGAAGGGAGTGGGGCTCAGGACCAGAGTTCACGTGGTGCTGGGACATAGCGGGAGGGCCCTTTTGGGCCCATTGTCATGTCTGTGGGAGAGACTGATGCTGCTAGGCACAGTGACTGCTTTGAAACCTTGAGCGCATGGGATGCTTTGTTGCCCATTGGCTGTTCTATTTATGGAGAGCACCGGCCATCGAGAGCAGCCTGCGCACAGACCTACTCGGGCAGAGAGAAGAACGATGGAAGGGGTGTGGAGCTGGCTGGATCCATCAGTCCCTGCCGAGATTATCTGGCTGGCTCTTTTATGGACTTGAGTTTTATTTCCTCTGGCCCTTTCTTTCTTTCCATCCTGCCCCTGCTTTACTCCCTCCTCGTATTTCCCTTCTGCTCTCTGAATTCAGTAAAGCCGGACATCCAGCAGCTGAGGAAAACCCATTCCCATGGGTGGCTTTGCCTGATTTCCTCTCCGGCCGATTGCAAACGTCACTTTCAATGGACTACACCTCCAACCCTCCCCTGCCAACAGGTATTGCCATAGCTCTCCCCTTCCCCGCTGGTGTATTAAGTTCACTCGGTCTGTTTCCAAAGGAGGGATGCCTTGGACCTCCCAGCTTGACAGAACCTTCCCCCATATCCTAAACCTTCCCCTTCTGAGATGGAAAACAACAGCCCCAGTGGACCTGAATACTTGGACTGAGCCCCTCACCGTTCCACCACGTCATTGGACTGGAGTATTATGTACACTTATATAAATATGGCTGGGAGAGGCTTTGGTTGGGTATTTATAATCTGTATATTTTAATATATATATTATATATATATATATACATGCTGCACTGTATTGCCAAATTCTTGTGATACCCCTTCCCCCTCCCCCCTCAGAGAGCAGCAGCATCCCACACAAACTGAGAGTGATTCACATGCAGGCCTTTCTCTGCCATCGTCTTTAGCTCCAGGTGCCACTTTCCTATGCTGTTTACACCAGAAGATGGCTGGTGAATCCATTTGCTGGTTACGGAGCTGGTCATGCGCCGCCGCCTTGTTTTATTTATTCTGTACAGCGCCAGCCGAGGATTAGCAGCTTCAGAGAGTGGCCTGAAAGCACAAACCCTTCTGGAAATAAGGGATTGATTTGGAGCTCCTTCCCCCATTGATTTCAGTGGAGTTGCTTTAGATGAACGCTGGGATAATAGATCAGAATCTGTCCCATAGGGCCAAGTCCTTCCTGAACTCGGGTTTACCTGGACCTTACCCCGGCAAGGGGCTGAGAGCTTTGCCTAAGGAAAGGCTTTGGCATTTGGCTCCTATTAAAGGACTCTGCAATACTGTTCCTAAGTACTGCAGCTGGGAGCAGTGCTGGGGCCACAGCTGGAGGATACTGGGCTACATCTACTACTGAGAGCAGTGTGTTTACACCAGCTAGGGATTTAGCCCGTTGGCTCCAGCAGAGTGACACTAATTTCCACCAACTGGAGATCTGGCCCTCAGTCCTTAGGCAAAACATGTCTTTAAAATCAGTGGGAGCTTCTAGAGTAGGTCCTGAGTAAATCCTTCCTGGCCTCTGGCTTTGGCTCTTTGACTTTGCTGGGAATTTTGCTTTAGTCAGGATCACACCCTTTCTGAGAGGACGGTCCCCTCGGGCGGGTTTATCACGTTCCAGCAGAGACTATGCATGTCGCACCTTGCGATTGGGTGTGGCCCTGCTGGAGGGAGCAGACACTAGCCCTGCTCTGCTGGGCTGGAATCCTGTCCCCACTTAGACCCACACAGTGGTTTCAGTGGGATCACACTGGAGTCGGTAATGGCAGAATCTGGGGTGCAGAACGAGTGGGCCCCAGATGCTCCCTTTCCTCCTGCATGCCCACGTCCACTGCTGCACACTGAGCAATAAGGTGTTCAGGACCTGCCTCCTACCCACCGCCACCCCCCATAAGGAATCAGCTCTCAGGGAGACGCAGACCCTCCCTTGGACATCATCCTGACCACAGAGGTGCTGGGCCATGAGGAAGGGGGGGAGGGATAACATCCTTCCCCCTGGAGACCACCCCAGGAGGTGGCATGAGCTGACTGCCAGTTTAGCACCCCTTCTTCTTGCTCAGCTGGTGGGGGAGGGGCTCTTCGATAGGGCGCTGCCTGCAGCCCACAGGAGGTCCCTGGTTCAAGTCAGCATTGCAGCAACCTGCATGAACAGAGGGCCAGATTCTGCTATTGCTGACTCTCGTGCAATGCCACTGAAATGGGTGGGACTGTGTGGGTGTAACCACAGGCTGGATTCCAGCCCAGCAGAGTCTGCTGCCTACAGCAGGCCACTGGGTTACTCCTTGACTGCCCTCCCCCCAGGGCTGGACCTGGAGAAGAACTGCAAGGCATGGCTGGCCACCCGCGTTCCGCCCCCATTGCTGTCGGTTAGATGGCGTGGGAGCAGGGGCTTACAAATGACAAAGCTGGGCACTGTGGGGTGACTTGGTGGGAAGGCTCTGGGTGGCTTTCCATCCACCATAGACAGGACCAGTTCAGCTGCAGGTTCCTTCCCAGGCGCTCCGTGCAAGCGGGGCATCGGGGTCTCAGGCAGCTCTTCTGCGTGGATTAGTGGTGCAAGTTCAAGGCATCGGAGAAAGGGTTTTTTGAAGGCTCCCATTGCCTGCATGGCAGTTTGCCCGATTAAGGATGTGTTGCTATCGCCTCCATGACAAGGACAGAGCCTGTAAATCCCACCTGCAGTGCTGGCTACTATGGCACATGGAAGGGTTTGGATCATGACTAAAGCAAACTGAACTGAGTTTAGAAGGGAAAATCCACCCCCTCCCCCACTCCCTGCGGCTCTGGCGAGGTTCATTCTCGAGCTACTCTTGTTGGGGGTTTTGGTTTGGTTTTGTTTTTTCCTGTATGATTTTTGAGTAGCAACTAAAACAAGGTGCCTAAAGTTGACCTGCTCTGTGCTCTGTAGTAGGCTGCAGCCGCATAGCTCCGAGAAGGCAGCATCCAGGACAGCAGGGCGCGCCTGCTTGATGACACTCATGCATGCCCCTCCCCTCCCTGGCAATAGCATAAGTACAGCTCATCACGCCATGGGCAAACCTCAACCAGACCTTTCCCCCTTCACTCTAGCTGCCCCTAACCTGGCAGCTTTGGTCCCCTCGCTGCTTCTTCAGCTGTCTGCCCACTGCAAGAATCCATCTTCCTCTGACGTAGCTGGGACTGGCCAGTTGTAGACAGGCCTGGGTAGACCATTAGGTTGATCCACTCTGGCAAGCCCTTTGTTTAGCACAGCCAGGGTGGTGGGGCAGGCTGCAGGCAGCGCCAATGAGAATGCATAGGTGCTGAGTAGCTGTTGGGGGCTTCACCTGAATTCTGTCCATTAGGGAGGGAGAGGCATGGCTTATTCTGCAACTGGGAGCCCAGGGTCTCCTGTGTTCCAATCCCAGCTCTGACTCCAGATCGTGCAATGCAAGTATTTTCTTACTCCTTTCTGCCTCAGTTTCCCCATCTAGTGTCAGGATGGTTAACTAGTTATGTTTGTGGAATGTGCTGGATGCAATATTATTAGGTGTATTATCACAGTGCCCAGGGGCCTTAACTGAGATCAGGGCTGCAGGGTGCTGCACAGACACACGTAGTAGGAGAGAGCCCCTGCTCCAAAGAGCTTACAGTCTAGAGGGAAACTGAGACCCAGAGAAGGGAAGGAACTTGCCCAGGGTCACCCCGTAGGGAAGTTCAGAGTGGGCTTTAAATTGCTACTACTTGATTGAGTTCGGGACTCAGAGAGAAACGGAGAAGGGGGAGCAAAATTAGAGCCTGAAAGTTCAGCCTGGACTCCCCCAAATTTGGGGGCACTTGGAGCTAGGGTTTGGGTTCAAACTCACCTCTGGGAAACACATTTTGTGGAAACCCCCGAAGTTGGGGAAGCCTCAACATTTAACAGCAAAAATGTCAGAGTTTCTACAACTCAAGATCTCCTGCCTGACCATCTTGTGCCATCAGCCTGCTCTTTAATAGAGGCTGTAAAGCCACTGTGCTGTTGGGGCATTAACAGCTCCCACACAGCCCCCTTCAGTTCTGTCCCACTTCTTAGGGGACAGTCCCGCAGAGGGCAGACCCAGAGAGAAAAGGCCCACAGAGTGACCAGGACCAGCTAGGATCTGTGTCGTAGGGCTCAGCTGCCACATGGATTGAAACAGGTTCAATCTCCCCACCTGGCTGCCAGAGAAGAGTGAATAGCTAGAACCTCTCCATGCCCATCCCCATGCTGAGCAAGGGGCAGTGCTGATGGGGGCCGAATGGGAGACCCTGGAGACCAGGAAGCAGAGAACGTAGAAGATTGAATGGAGGAGATCAAAAGGAGTTACAGATTCCAAGGACAGAGGGGACCATTGTGATCATCTAGTCTGACCACCTGGATAACAGGCCAGAGACCTGCCCCCAATAATTCCTAGAGCAGAGCTTTGAGAAAAACATCCAGCGTTGCTTTAAAAATGATCTGTGATGGAGAATCCACCATGACCCTGGTAAATGGTTCCAATAGCTCCAACTGGGAAGCAGGGGAAACCCCCAGGACAGGTGAGGTTAGACTAGGGGATGTTGGCCTGTACTATGACACAGAGGGATAGCTCACCCACTATGGATCAGCAATCGCGGGACCGATCCCCAGCTGGTGTGAATCAGCATCACTCCATAGGAGTCAGTGGGCCAGATCCCCAGCTGGTGTACATTGGAGACCCACTGGAGTTGCAACGTTCCAGCAGCTGTGGAACTGGTCTCTCCAGAGAAGGTAACAGTGAAATGCGAGTGAGACTGAGGAGGGGACTTGGCAGGGCTTCCCACCAGTGGGCAGAGTCATTACCAACACCCCACCTCACAGGGAATACAACACACCCGGGCACCTCCCTCGCTGGCAATCAGCATGCAAAGGCATGTCAGATTGGTGCCACCTCCTTGGCTTGGATGCTGCCTTTCCGCGAGGTGCGCATAGTTCAGCCATGGGGAAGCCCGTTTGGCTCCATATCCAAGAAGCGCACTCAGGTTGCAGTGAATTTTGGTTCATTTTGATGGTACTGTAACTGCCCCCCGATGGTCTGACCGCTCCCAAACTCGTGTGTCTGGTGTATCTGTGTAGCGGTGACCCCTCCTCCTCTCTGACTGTAACCTTCGTCCTCTTCAGCCCACGCCCATTTTAAAAAAAAAACTGACTTGTGCAAAAAACATCTGTACTTTCAAAAAAAGAGAGAAAAAAACATCAAAAACAATAAACTATTTACACTGTCTTACTAACTCTGTGCCTCTGGGCTCTGTAGGACGCTTCTGCTCCAGGAATGGCCGGGGAAGGCTGGCAGGTCAGCACCTCTTCCTGAGTGCATCTGGAAAACGTCAGCATGTTAAAAATAGTCACAGATTGGCCAGAAAAGACCATTGTGATCATGTAGTCTGGCTGATAACATAAACCACATAGAACCTCGCCCAGTGTCTCCCGCAACCAGCCCATATCTTGTGGTTGAGCCAGAGCATATGCACACACAGAGAGGAAGATACAGCCACTCCTGAGTTAGTCTTCCAAGTGATGGAGAATCCACTGCACCTCTTGGGAAATTATCCCAGTAGTTCATTTCCTTCTCCATTAAAATGCACAGCTTATTTCTAGCCCAGGGCTTGGCAACCTGTCAGAAGTGCTGTGCCGAGTCTTTGTTTATTCACTCTAATGTAAGGTTTCACATGCCAGTAATGCATTTTAATGTTTTTAGAAGGTCTCTTTCGATAAGTCTATAATATATAACTAAACTATTGTTGTATGTAAAGTAAATAAGGTTTTTAAAATGTTTAAGAAGCTTCATTTAAAATTAAATTAAAATGTAGAGCCGCCCGGACCAGTGGCCAAGACCCGGGCAGTGTGAGTGCCACTGAAAATCAGCTCGCGTGCCGCCTTTGGCACACGTGCCATAGGTTGCCTACCCCTGTTCTAGCCTGAATTTATCTAGCTTCAGCTTCCAGCCAATGGATTTTTTCTGCCTTTGTACTCGGGGTTGGATTATCACATTGATGCTCTTACGACTAGGAGCCAAAGGCATCATGCAGTCCAGTGGCTGGAATTTAAAGCCAGACAAATTTAGACTGAAAATAAGGTGCAAATGTTGAATGGTGAGGGGTGACTGCCCACCAGAAATGACCTGGGGGCGGGGTGGATTCTCCAACACTTGAGCAGAAGTGTTTTTCAATGAGCTGCGGTAGCTCAGGCTGTGCGCTGGGAGCCCTGGGTGCTTTGCTCTGGCCTGGGTTATGCTCGAGGGCATAGGGCAACATTGAGCATAGTGTCCCCTTCTAGATCTAGCCAGATCTTTAGCTGGTGTAAATCAGCATCACTTTGCTGACTTTAATGGGGCAATTCTGATTTACATCAACTCAGGATCCAGCCCAGAGCCTTTGCCATCTTGGTCACTGGTTCAGAGCCAGCCCAGCTCAGGGAGTGAACATTGATGGTGGCTGTTTGGTGGGTCTGAGTCCCCGTTCTTATAGGGCTGGTGTCCGTCTCCCACAGACCAGTCCTAGTTGGCAGCTGCGGGACCTCAGAGCCATGACTGAATGCACCATAAAGGAAGGATAGTGGGGTAAGTGCCCCGTCATGGCCTATAGTGAGAGGCTTTCTCTCTGGAGGGCTGTCAGTCCAGCCCCTTTCCCAGGCCCTGAATCCATGCTTTACCCGCCCCTAAGAATAACTCACACTGAGGGGAGATTCACGGCCCTCACATTCTGAGTGATTGCCTGCTCCCCCATGCTGAGCGGGCTCTCGCCAAAGGCAGGCTGCTGCCGGGGTGACCCTGGCCAGATGTCCCTTTGCCCCTTGCCAGGGCTCCTGAATTTGGTCATAATTCCTTCCGGGACTCCAGCTCCTCGCCCTGTGGCTGCAAGCCACAATCTGGCCCTGCTAGCCTTTTGCTTGAGCTCCCCATTAGCAGGGAGCCTGCGAGCTTCCCCTCCATAGAGATGGGCCGAGCAGTGGCCAGTGCAGGCTGCTGCAGTTGGGACCTGAACAGCAGGGCTGGGCAGGTGCCTCAGCGGACATAGGAGTTTCCCTCTGGCTGAGCTGGGGGGATCTCAGCTGCTTTAGGCTGGAATATCTAGTGAAGCTGAGTTGCTCCCCCCGCTGTCAATGGCCGTACATACCTGCCGGGCTCCTACCCATAGGCGACGACTTTTGCTCCCACCGGTGGGTGCTCAACCCCCACTCTGTCCCCAACCCTGCCCCAACGCCACCCCTTCCATGAGGCCCCTCCCCTGCCCCACCCCCATTCCAACCCCTTCCCCCAAGTCCCCGCCCCAACTCTGCCCCCACCCTGCCCCTATTCTGACTCCTTCCCCAAATCCCTGCCCGGCCCCGCCTCTTCCCCGGAGCGTGCCATGTTCATGCTCCTCCCCCTCCCTCCTGGAGCTTGCTATGCCTGGCGGGAAGCACTGGGAGGTAGGCAGAGGATGTGGCATGCTCAGGGGAGGAGGTGGGGCGGGGAGCTTGGCTGCTGTCTAATTTTTCCCCATGGGTGCTCCAGGCCCAGAGCACCCACAGAGTTGGCACCTACGCTCCTAGCAGGTCAGCTGCCCCAGTGTTTGAGAGCATGAGCCAACCTTTAGCTAATGGTTAGATAGAAACTTCCCCTGGGAGCAGGTTATTCCATTAATGCCCACTAGGGTGCATCCTCTGTAACTGGCGGTGCTGGACACTTCTGCAGGTGGGATACCAGACTTGATGGGCCCATCAGTCTGAGCCAGACTGGCAGCCAATAGCAGATGGACTCGCTGCAGGCACCAGATGTTTGTGACTTGCCGCTTATGGGAAGGATTTAGCAGAGCAAAGGCATCACCCCTGCTTCCCGTTCAGTTCTTGCACCAAGCCATCCTGCCCAGCCCAGAGCGAGATCTATGCAAACAGCCTCCCAGCTGAGACAGGAAGTGGGCAGGGGAATTGGGGCTCCCGTGAGTCAGAGCAGAACCAGACGGCAAGGGAGTGAAACTGGCACATGGCTGACACAATGGGGAGGATGTTCAGAGGTGCATGTTGCAAGAGCTGCTTGAGGGATTGAGAGCTGGACCTGGCAATGCCCCATGCGGTCAACTATTATCCAGGCAGGTAGTTCGGAGCAGCTGACTGCAGGTGGGGCATTCTGTCAAGATCTTAAAGCCCTGGCTGCCTGCGTGTAGGCCTTAAAGATCCCTCTGCAATAGCAGTGTGTGTCCTGGCCAAAACCTCCCCCCATGGCTGTGATTCAAGCTGATAGCTCCACCCCAGAGGTGGCTGCATTCTAACAGTGCTGGGTGTGCATCGGTTGGGATAGAGGGGCTGCTCCTGCCTTCTTCCCTGCCTTCTCTGAATTTCTGGGTCTGGAGGTGTGGAAGAGGCAGCAATTCAGGCCTCTTGCTGTTGTGTTTGCTGGGGCCCATCCAGCACTGCTCCTGTGCCCCCATCCATTTCAGCTATCCCCATCCACTGCAGGGCTGGGCCCATCCAGGGCTGCTCCCATCCCTCTATCCATATGGGCCATTCCCATCCACTGCGGGACTGGGCCCATCCAGGGCTACTCCCCTCCCTCTGACCAACCATATCGGCTGTTCCCATCCATTGTGGGGCTGGCAAATAGGGTCCACAAAAACCAGCACACTAGGGGAGGAGCTGCCTAAACTAGCCAATGGGGCGATGCTGATAAGAGGGGTGTGTCTGAAGCCCCGCACCCTTATGGAGTTCGGCACAAATCAGGGCTGCGGTAGGTGCCTCCACCCAGTAGCAATCCACAGCTGGGAAGCCCTCCGCTGGGGGCAGGCGCCCAAGCTGGTTGTGGTGAGAATCAGAGCGGTGCCTGCTTCGCTGCACAGCAGGAGGGGTGATGCTGCCCCCTTACACCTTTAGCCCAGTGGCTTGAGCACTCAGCTGGGCTGTGGGAGACCCCTGTTCAAATCCTCACTCCCCCACAGGCAGAAGGGGGATTGCACCTGCGTCTCCCACATCCCTGCTGAGTGCCCGTCCACTGGCCTAAAACATTGGGCGTGGTACCGCTGCCTTCTCTGGCTGGAGTTTGAATGGGACCTAATCCGGTGGGTAGCCTCCAAGGCTGACTATCGGCTCGGGCCCTGCAGTTGAGGCAGGTGCTCCTCTGCTTATCTTCCCGGGTTCACAGACGTCTGGAGCTTAGGCGCCGGTCAAGTAGAGAGAGGCAGCAGTGCACGTGCCCAGAGGCTGAAACTTGGTGCCAAAGGAAACTTTACTCTGAAAACATAGGTGCCAAGTTTAGGCACCTACAGGGTTTGACAGCAGCCAGCAGGGGTTTTGTGGATCACAAGGGTGCATAAAACTGGGACTTATGTAAGCAGGGGAATGGTCCTGCTATTGTGGGGAACTTTCCTGCCTTATACACGACCCCTGTGGAATGGGCTGGTGAAAGGATCTGAGTCCTCGCTCCCACTGCCTTTACCCAGAGGCCTGTCTGACCTCGAGGGCTCCCCTTCCACTTCCTGTGTGGCAGTCCTCATAACCCCAACAAGGCTGGGCCCAGGATTCCTGGGAGGCTTGACCCCCAACCTTGTCATGGTCACTTCGGGCAGGGGCTAAGCTGGGTGTCCCCACTCTGGGGTGGTCTCTCTGCACTGGATGCTTCCCTGACCCACTGATCATCACATATAGTTCAAAGCAAATACAATTTATGTAACACCAATCAATTTTTAATAACTAAGGCAATCACATGACTCTGTGGTACGGGGACATCACAACCAGCCATCTCTGGAATGTAAGGGCAGTTCACAGCCCGTCCCTCACATGTCCTAGGTCTCCTGCCCAGGCCCTGGCTGTGCTGCAGGGATGCTGCGAGTTGGACACTTGCTCTGGTGGTGGCCACACGCCCTCTGGCTCTAGGTGGCAGGACCCTTGTTCCCAGGGTCAGTCCCCCGTCAGGGTTATGATCCCCCTCCACGTCTGGCCTGCAAGGCCTCTTGGCTGGGGGCATCTCCCTGCGCTGCACCCGCTGTCCAGGTTCCCCCCTCGCTCCCCACAGTGCTCACTGCTCCAGCCCCAGCCCCAGCACTGCTGCTGCTCTGCCTCCAGCTCCCTGGGCTCTTCTCTGGCCCCTCTGGCTCTGGTTGCTGCAGCTCTGCTCCCAGCACAGGTCTGCTCCCGGGGCTGCATCTCTGGTTCTCTCTGGCCAGCATAGCTCTGCTCCCCAGCTCAGCTTGGGCCCCTGCTCTCTCCTTTGCTCAGCCCTGCTCTGGGCCAGGCAGTTCCAGCTCTCATGGAGGATGGGACCCCCCTGGCCTCCTGACTCCCTCATTAGCCTGCCCTGCCTTGTCAATCAGGCTGACCTGGAATATTGGCATCTTCCCCATTGCCCCTGGGGACTGTCAGTCTCAGGGTCCTGATTTCCCATTGACCCTTCCCCTTCCTTTTGGTACTGGGAGCTAGCAACCAACCCCCTCCCCCCCCCGCGCACACACACACACACACACACATACACAGTTTTAGTAAGGGGCCAACAGCCCCTTACACTTAGACACGTGAGTACCTCTGTGAATCTGGGCCTCAGTTTCTCAGCTGTAAAAGGGGGATTTTACAATTCTCCCATCTATTTAAATTGTAAACTCCTGTGAGCAGGAACTGGCTGTCTGCGCAGCACCCAGCACAACGGGGCCTCCAGTCTCCCTCGCTGTCTGCACAGCACCCAACATGACAGTGGGGGCGAGAGTTCCATCGCAATGATGTAGTTGGACTCGAGATCTGCTCCCGCCGGAGGTTTTTGTAGGCTCTACACAAAAGCAATTCCTCGTGCTCCCCCTGCTGGCCCTGCAGTGAACTGCCAGTGTTTTCAGAGCACAGATTTCTGCCCAGGTTCGTAGGTAAAACAGAGATGCCGTGCGTTATGGGCTGGCGGAAAGAGCCTGATCAACAGATGGATGAGATCTCTAAGCTGCAGCATGAGGACAGTCTGGGCCCATCGCCTTGCCTTGGGGCAAGAGAGAGTGCGTCCAATCTAAGGCCCTTCTGCTGATGCCCCAGTTAACTGCAGCAGCCTCAGCTCCCTGCTGAATGCACAGCTGGATCAGGGACCGCTGCCACTAGACACCCCCGCCCCCTTGCCTCCAGCCAGTGGTTTCTGCCTTGCAGCTGGCAGTTGGGCGTCTGTTCGGATCAGAAGGAAGCCAGCTGTGGTTTGCAGCGGGGAGCGTTAGCCCCCGTCCGGCAGCCTGATTGGCTGCGCGTCATGCGGGTGCTCTGCCCTGCCCCGGCTCTTGGGCTGAGATGGCAAAGGTGGTGGAATAGCCACCCGCAGAGGCTCCCCCACAGCGTGGAGGCTGCAGGTGAGTGAACCCTTGGGGGTGAGAGGTCCATGCGAGTGCCTTGCCACGGCTCCCTTACTGCCAATGGATTGTGTCTGTCCAGACTGGGTACAGTTGGGGCTTCCACATGGCAGGAAATAGCGTAATTAGACACATTGGGGCCCTTTCAGGCAGTACACCTTGCAGGGATGGGTGCCGGGAACAGAACCCAGGCATCCTGACACCCAGCCCCCAACCTGTAACCACTAGACCCCACTGCCCTCCCAGAGCAGGGGATGGAACCCAGGAATCCTGAGCCCCAGCTCCGCCATGCCTTAACCCACTCCCTTCCTACAGCTATAAATACAAGCCAGTTCTTTCTATCCCACCATCCTGACCAGCTGTCGCTCCATGACCCCGACCCCACCCGACCCGCACTGTGCTGGCTCCTGCTCTGCCCCTGGGGGGCCATGTCTGGAGCTGGTGCTGTGCAGGGGGCTTGCTGGTACCACTTACTCTATCATCTCCCACCCCGGGGGACAGTAAGTATGGTACTTGGAGTCTCTAAAAGCAGCCAAGCCCCCAGCTCCTGGGGGCCAGTGTCGCTCGGTGGGCGCTGGGGAGCTGGGATGGCTCCTGCACCAGTTTTGTGTAGGAAAACTTCATGCAGTACCTTGGGCCAGATGCCCAGCTGGTGTAAACTGGTGTCACTCCTTTGGCATCATTGGGGCCGGATCCCCAGGCGGTGGAAATCGGCTGTTTTCATTTGGAGCCTGGTTGATTTACACCAAACAAGCTCTGGCCCATTTGTACGGCAACTTTGTGGCTGCTGTCCAAGGCGCAGCATAGATCTAGTCTACTGTTTCCAGGTGAGTGAGGGGAGTGGGTTTAGTAGCTAGATGGGGGCTGGGAGTCAGGATGCCTGGGTTCTTTTTCCAGCTCTGGGAGGGAAGTGGGGTCTAGTGGTTAGAATAGGGAGGGCTGGGAGTCAGGACTCCTGGGTTCTTTTCCTAGCTCTGGGAGGGGAGTGGCGTCTAGTGGTTAGAATAGGGAGGGCTGGGAGTCAGGACTCCTAGGTTCCAGTATCAGTTTTGGCACTGTCTTGCTGCATGACCTCAGAACAGGTCTCTTCACAATCCGTTAACTGAGATACACTGACCTGCCTCTCGGTGGGCCAGGCAGGTGTCATTATGACTAACCCTGAGTGGTGTGAGGTAGCATCTGATCGTTCCTGGGGACAGGCTTGTCAGCCCCATGGTTTATCGGGCACCCTTGTGCATGGGGTTGTACAAACAAATGCAAAGCCTGGTCCCTGCCCTCAGTACTGTCAGGTCCAGGGCTGGAAAGGGCATCTGGAGCTGTGAATTGAAGCACTTCACAGATGTTAATGAACTGATGGGGTAATTGAGGCACAGAGAGGGGAAGGGACTGGCTCAAGGTCACACAGCAAGTGAGAGACAGGCAGAACCCAGGAGTCCTGACCCCCAGTCCTTCCCCAACCCCTCTCAAACCATGAGACCACACTCCCCTCCCAGAGCTGGGAACTGAGCCCTGGAGTCCTGACCCCAGTCCTGTCTGCAGAGGAGAATGACTGAGGGGCAGGAGATGGGAGGGGTCACTTAGCAACTTGCCCCTACTGGGACCCACTACAGACCAGCGACAGGTTAAGCCTGTCCAGGCCGTTCCCAACTGGCTCAGTGCCCCCCGCAGGCCCCATGGGGCAGGGGCTGGGCCCCCCCGCAGGCCCCATGGGGCAGGGGCTGGGCCGGCCACATAGTGACGCCGCCTCTCCCCATCTCACAGCTGCCAGAATGCCGCGCTCCTTCCTGGTGAGAAGCAAGAGGGGCCCAAACCACCCGGGGCAGCGACTGGAGGGTCTTGGCGGTGAGTGGGGGGGGGGAGGGCTGAGCTGGGGCAGCAGGCGAGGGGAAAGAGTACCCTCAAAGGGAGAATGCAGGGGAGGGGAATGGGAGGGGGCAGGCAAGGGGAGAAGGGCGCCCTCTACTGGAGAGCAAGGGAGGAACAGGGAATGGGAAGGGTGGGGCTGGGTGAACATGGAGAGAACCCACCAAACACCCCTGTGATCTCACCTGGAGGCCGGGGGTTCGCCTGCCCTGCCCAGCCCAGGGTTGGGGGTGGAGGGGAGGCTCAGAGAATCTCACCAGCAAATCCTTCTTCCAGACCCAGCCTGGGGAGCACCCCGAGCAGGGCCGGCACCGGCCCAGCCCCCCAAGCTGGGGCAGGGGGCAGAGGAAGGGAGCAGAGCCCATCCCAGGGCCTTGGAAAGCTGCGGGGTGCCAGATGGGGAGGGGGCAGCCAGCCAGCCGCAGCGCAGCCCCCCTTCCGAGACGGACTTCAGCCAGAGCTGGGCCTGTCGGCCCCTGCCAGGTAACCCCCCACCAGCCCCAGCCCCCCCACCCGGGGAACCCCTTCCAATCACACTTTAAATGACTGCTTCATGGAGCAGCTGGTACAGGAACCCACAAGGGGAGAGGCAACTCTAGATTTAGTCCTGAGTGGAGCGCAGGAGCTGGTCCAAGAGGTAACTATAGTAGGACCGCTTGGAAATAGTGACCATAATACAATAGCGTTCAACATCCCTGTGGTGGGAAGAACATTTCAACAGCCCAACACCGTGGCATTTAATTTCAAAAGGGGGAACTATGCAAAAATGAGGGGGTTAGTTAAACAGAAGTTAAAAGGTACAGTGACTAAAGTGAAATCCCTGCAAGCTGCGTGGGCGCTTTTTAAAGACACCATAATAGAGGCCCAACTTCAATGTATACCCCAAATTAAGAAACACAGTAAAAGAGCTAAAAAAGAGCCACTGTGGCTTAACAACCATGTAAAAGAAGCAGTGAGAGGTAAAAAGACTTCCTTTAAAAAGTGGAAGTCAAATCCTAGTGAGGCAAATAGAAAGGAGCATAAACGCTGCCAAATTAAGTGCAAGAATGTAATAAGAAAAGCCAAAGAGGAGTTTGAAGAACGGCTAGCCAAAAACTCCAAAGGTAATAACAAAATGTTTTTTAAGTACATCAAAAGCAGGAAGTCTGCTAAGCAATCAGTGGGGCCCCTTGATGATCGAGATACAAAAGGAGCGCTTAAAGACGATAAGAAACTAAATGGATTCTTTGCTTCAGTCTTCATGGCTGAGGATGTTAGGGAGATTCCCAAACCTGAGCTGGCTTTTGTAGGTGACAAATCTGAGGAACTGTCACGGATTGAAGTGTCACAAGAGGAGGTTTTGGAATTAATTGATAAACTTAACATTAACAAGTCACCGGAACCAGATGGCATTCACCCAAGAGTTCTGAAAGAACTCAAATGTGAAGTTGTGGAACTGTTAACTAAGGTTTGTAACCTGTCCTTTAAATCGGCTTCTGTACCCAATGACTGGAAGTTAGCTAATGTAACACCAATATTTAAAAAGGGCTCTAGAGGTGATCCTGGCAATTACAGACTGGTAAGTCTAACGTCGGTACCGGGCAAATTAGTCGAAACAACAGTTAAGAATAAAATTGTCCGACACATAGAAAAACATAAACTGTTGAGCAATAGTCAACATGGTTTCTGTAAAGGGAAATCGTGTCTTACTAATCTATTAGAATTCTTTGAAGGGGTCAACAAACATGTGGACAAGGGGGATCCAGTGGACATAGTGTACTTAGATTTCCAGAAAGCCTTTGACAAGGTCCCTCACCAAAGGCTCTTATGTAAATTAAGCTGCCATGGGATAAAAGGGAAGGTCCTTTCATGGATTGAGAACTGGTTAAAAGACAGGGAACAAAGGGTAGGAATTAATGGTAAATTCTCAGAATGGAGAGGGATAACTAGTGGTGTTCCCCAAGGTCAGTCCTCGGACCAATCCTATTCAACTTATTCATAAATGATCTGGAGAAAGGGGTAAACAGTGAGGTGGCAAAGTTTGCAGATGATACTAAACTGCTAAAGATAGTTAAGACCAAAGCAGACTGTGAAGAACTTCAAAAAGATCTCACAAACCTAAGTGATTGGGCAACAAAATGGCAAATGAAATTTAATGTGGATAAATGTAAAGTAATGCACATTGGAAAAAATAACCCCAACTATACATACAATATGATGGGGGCTAATTTAGCTACAACAAGTCAGGAAAAAGATCTTGGAGTCATCATGGATAGTTCTCTGAAAATGTCCACGCAGTGTGCAGAGGCGGTCAAAAAAGCAAACAGGATGTTAGGAATCATTAAAAAGGGGATAGAGAATAAGACTGACAATATATTATTGCCCTTATATAAATCGATGGAACGCCCTCATCTCAAATACTGCGTACAGATGTGGTCTCCTCATCTCAAAAAAGATATACTGGCACTAGAAAAGGTTCAGAAAAGGGCAACTAAAATGATTAAGGGTTTGGAACGGGTCCCATATGAGGAGAGATTAAAGAGGCTAGGACTCTTCAGCTTGGAAAAGAGGAGACTAAGGGGGGATATGATAGAGGTATATACAATCATGAGTGATGTGGAGAAAGTGGATAAGGAAAATTTATTTACTTATTCCCATAATACAAGAACTAGGGGTCATCAAATGAAATTAATAGGCAGCAGGTTTAAAACAAATAAAAGGAAGTTTTTCTTCACTCAGCACAGTCAATTTGTGGAACTCCTTACCTGAGGAGGTTGTGAAGGCTAGGACTATAACAGCGTTTAAAAGAGAACTGGATAAATTCATGGTGGTTAAGTCCATTAATGGCTATTAGCCAGGACGGGTAAGGAATGGTGTCCCTAGCCTCTGTCTGTCAGAGGATGGAGATGGATGGCAGGAGAGAGATCACTTGATCATTGCCTGTTAGGTTCACTCCCTCTGGGGCACCTGGCATTGGCCACTGTCAGTAGACAGGATACTGGGCTAGATGGACCTTTGGTCTGACCCGGTACGGCCTTTCTTATGTTCTTATGTTCTTATGTTATGCCCCTGGGGGGCAGTGGCAGGCAGGTGGCCAGTTCTGTGACGGGAGCACCTGCCCCACTGGGAACTGGACTGAGACCCACCAACCTCATCTTACACAATGGCAACTACCCGGGTGTGTCCCATTCCCCACCCTCTGAGCCAGCCAGTCCCTGGGGCCAGGCCAGATCAGATCAGAGCCGGCGCCCCATGGAGGGGAAAGGCCCCATGTCCCAATCGCTGGCCCCCTGAGCCAGCCAGAGCCAGCGTCCCCTGAAGGGGAAAGGCCCCATGTCCCAATCACTGGCCCCCTGAGCCAGCCGGAGCCGGCACCCCCTGGAGGGGAAAGGCCCCATATCCCAGTCCCCCACTTGCTGTTTCCCCATAGGCGTGAGCAGCCCCCCAGATGTGTCGTTCAAGCCCTTCTGGAGCAGCTACCGTAGCCCTGAGCTGCAGCAGCTGGTGCAGAGTGTCCTGCCGCCGGCGCTGGGCTCCAGGAGGGAGCTGGGCAGGGATGCTGAGGGGACCTCTGGCCTCCTGGGATCTCTCCTGCTCTTCTCCAAGCCACCACACAGGTGCAGCTGCTGTGACAAGGTAACGCCCCCCACCCCACAAGGGACTGGGCTGAGCCCCTCGCCCTGCTGACCCTGGGAGCTGAGGCCTCCCTGCGTGATCAAGCTCTGGGAGCTCCATCCCCCTCCAGCGCTTGGCCTCCCCTCAGGGCTGCCAGCAATGGGGCTGTTTGGAGGCTCCTGCCCCTGGGAACTGGCTGGAGAACCCTTCCCACCTCACTTCACGTGGGCACACTGCCTGCCACTTCCAGCTCAGGCGGAATCAGATCCACCGCCCCCTAGAGGGGAAAGGCGCCATGTTCCATTCCCTGCCCCCTGAGCCAGCTAGTCCCACCCTGGGACAAGATGGGAGCTGGCGCCCCCTAGAGAGGAAAGGCCCCCGTGTCCCGTTCCCAGCCCCCACCTTTAAACAGAGCTGAGTGAAGCCCTCTCCCCATACCCAGCCTGGTGCTTCCCAGTGTGGGGCTGCGCTGCCCCATATGCCAGGCTCTGGCGCTGCCCTGGGGTGCATTTACCTACCTGCCCAGCCGCTCCTGCCCTCTGTGTGCAGTATCGCCCAGCCTATGGGGCACTATCACTGGGGGCGCAGGGTCGACCCATTGGGGGCCCGATACCCAGCACTCTTGGCTCAATGATGCACCTGGGGTGGGGGGGGGTGAGGCCCCAGCTGTGGCCCCATCAGAACAAACGCAGCACAAGCCTTTCACCCCTGCAGGGCCAGCTCCGACCCCACTGAGTCCAACAGCCAAAGCCCTGCTCGCACTCAGGGGGTTGGCTCAGGGCTGTGAGCTGGGCCCAGCTGCTGGCTCTGTGGTAGCCCCCATGAGTGTCATGAGTTTGGGGCAGGTCTGAGCCCCTTTCTCAGTGCATCTGTATCATCCCAGCGCCATTTCCCGGCCCTGGCATTGTAGTGGCCGCACTGACCCACCCCACAGGCTGCTAGGGGTCTGTAGGCAGAGGGGACAGCTGGGATGGGGTCTCTGGGGCAGGCACAAGTGGCTGCGTGGCCTAGTGGACAAAACACCAGACTGGGACTTGGGGACCAGGGTTCACTGATCTGCTTGGGTGAGTTCTTCCCCTCCCGCTCTGTGCCTCAGTTTACCCTTCCACACTGTGTCTGTTTAGAGTGTGACCAGGGCATGTCGCAGTCTGTGCAGGGCTCAGTGTTGGGGGCCCTGTCCCAGTAGGGGGCGCTAGGTGCTGCCATGCTGTGTAGTGGAAACTCGCCCTGCTTGGGTGGAGGGGCTGGTAGCTACCTGGTCCCAAGCCCCATCCCTGCCAGGGGCTGCCCGGCCAGCTCCTTTCCCCAGTGTCGGCTTGTGGGCGTGGGGCGGGTAATTCTGAGGGTTCCGGGTCAGTGTCACGAGAGGGTGGCTGTAGAACAAAGGCAGGTTACACAGGCTGGCCCCAGCAAATGTCCAGGCACCAGAGGGTGGGTTCAGTCACTGCTGTGATGAGTTTGGGGAGGTCTCAGCCCCGCCCTACATGTCCACCACCAATTCCAGCCCATACATTTGGGGCAGGCTCCCCATGTTAAGCCCATTTCTCTCCCCACCCGCAGGGCCTCCCTGCAGCCCAGCACCTAGGCAGCCACCTGAAATGCTCAACGCTCTGCAGCCACATGGCCCCATGGCGGATGTGTGGACATCCAGGCGGCCTGCAGCACCAGCCTGCCCCTCCATGCCCGGGCAAAGGGAAGCCAGAGGTTGGTGAGGCCTGGAGGGGGGAGGGGTGTGGAACGTGATGGGGGTTTAGAAGTGGATCTTTTGCAGCAGTGAGGGGTTTGGGGGGCTGGATGGGCATCCATTTGGGCAGGTGGCAGCCATGGGGCTAACATTGGGGGGGACTGGCAACGTGCCATGGGGTTGGGGTGAAAAGGCAGGGCTATCTTGGGGAGGCCACTGGAGGAGGCCAGGGTTTCTGCAGGTCATCCCCTCCTCCCCCCCGCATCCCCCCCACCCCGGGCCCCAGCTGATGGGTCTCCCTGCAGGTGAGGCACTTCCCCTGCCGGATCTGCGGGAAGCAGTTCAAGCGCTCATCCACGCTCTCCACACACCTGCTCATCCACTCGGACACGCGCCCCTTCCCCTGCCCCTTCTGCGGGAAACGCTTCCACCAGAAATCTGACATGAAGAAACACACCTTCATCCACACAGGTGAGGGGCAGCCGGCTCGGACTCCCCCAACCCCCAGGACAGGGGCATTGGCAGAGATTTGGGGGGAGAGGGCACAGCTGGGACAGCAAGAGACTGCAGGTCGGGCTTGAGGGTCACCAGCAGAGCTGTGGGGGGAGCACAGGGCCAGGACAGCAGGGGCTGCGGGTCGGGATTGGGGGCACCGGGCAAGCTGGGGGTCAGGGCTTGGACAGCAGGGGCTGCAGGTGGGACTTGGGGGGCACCAGCAGAGCTGGGGGGAGCCCAGGGCCGGGACAGCAGGGGCTGCGGCTGCGGGCCGGGATCTGCAGCCTGCCTGAACAGCGGGACATTTGGTGCACGTGCCTCCGTGTCCTGCCCTGGACAAACTGGTCCCTCGCGCCTGCTCCAGCCTCCCGGCCCGGCCCCGCGCAACTCCATGGAGCAACATCACCATCTGGTGGCCTGATCAGGGAATGGCAGGTGAAGGGGGTCACAGAGCTGCAAGCATCGACTCCATGACCATACTGCAGCCCAAGCAGGATCCAGGCTGCGCTGGGCCCATGGCCGGCCGGGTAGGCGGGGGGCCTGGGCCCGTGGCTGTCTGGGTAGTTGGGGGCCCTGGGCCCATGGCTGGCCAGATAGGTGGGGGCCCTGCTACTCTAGAGTCCTTCCAGTCCTGCAGGACTCTGGATGAGTTCTGGGGCTCTCTGATGAGCCCTGAGGGATCCCAGCCCCTCCTGCAGCCCCCACCCCTAACCTCTCCCCCCCTCCCCGCAGGTGAGAAGCCTCACAAATGCCAGGTGTGCGGCAAAGCCTTCAGCCAGAGCTCCAACCTCATCACCCACAGCCGTAAGCACTCAGGGCACAAGCCCTTTGCCTGCTCCCTGTGCCCCAAGGGCTTCCAGCGCAAGGTGGACCTGCGGCGCCACCAGGAGACCCACGGGCTCTTCCACAGCCCCGGGGGCGGCCAGGTGCTGGGCGCCCTCCGCTAGGAGCTGGGCAGGTGGGGCCCCGGCCACCCGCCCTGCAGGGGGAGCTGTGGAGGCCAGAGGAGATACCCCAGAGTTGAGGGGGGTCCTGGATCATCCCCCAAGCTGCCATCACGCCCCATCCCCCCTCGCCTGTAAGGTGCTGCTGGGACCTGGAACCACCATGTGATGGAGTCGGCAGCCGGCAGGAGGACTCAGCTGCCCGTCCTTCGTGGGCCCCTCTTGCCAGCCAGACCATGGGTCCTCCCATGGCTGAAGGTGGGCACAGTGGGACAGTCAGGGGGCCTGTTTGGGGTGAGGGGGGAGCACCAGCCTGGTCGCCCTGGGGCTTCTCTGCATCTGGCTCCCTGCATGAGCATCTCCCCGGGGGCTGGGCTGGGGCAGAGGGAGGGGTGAGCTGTGGGCTGCACCCCCCGACCCAGATGCAGGGGAGAGATGTGAGCTGAGATCTGTCCTGTGCCCCAGTAAGCAGAGATGGCTCCTCAGCCCGTCGCTGTAACCCTCCCCTGGCTGCCGGCGGAGAATTAAAGGACATGAGGGGAAAGCAGCCTGCGTCCCGGCCCCTGGCAGCAGCGACGCCGCAAGCAATAACACACGGGCAGCGCCGGTGCGTCCTCCGCGGTCACATTTATACCCACAAAGCGCAAACACGTGCCGCAGCCGGCAAAGAACCAGCCGGTGCTGCAGCCCCGATGCCTGGGCGAGGCCTGCCGCCCGCTGGCCGCCGGTCACAGGGAGGGGACTCTTCGGGCCAGGTGGAGAGGCCCTTCCCCGAGTCGCCTCCCTGGCTGTGCTGAGCAGAGTCCGATGGGCTGCTGATCCCGGGAGCCGCAGGGCCGGGCGCCTGCAGGTGGTGATGGTGGGGCCGGTGCCAGCGTATCCCTAAGAGCATGGACAGGGAGGCCCCTGTGAGCTGCCAGAGGGAGACAGATAGATGGGTCAGTGGAGGCCCCCCCATCCGGGGCCACGGCCGGGATCTCGGCCCTCCTCCCAGCGCTCCAGCCAGTCGGGGAGAGCGGGGCCCCAGCTGGGCTCACCGCCCTCCCCCGGCGCTCCAGCCTGCCGGGGAGAGCAGAGCCGCGGCCAGGCTCGCCGCCCTCCTCCCGGCGCTCCGGCCGGGCGGGGAGAGCGGGGCCCCGGCCGGGCTCGCCGCCCTCCTGCCGGCGCTCCGGCCGGCCGGGGAGAGCAGGGCCACGGCCGGGCTCGGCGCCCTCCCCTACCGTGCTCCCCGCCAGGGGGCGGGGGGCGGCGGGAGGCTTTTCTGCCTGGGGCGGCAAAAAAGCCAGAGCCGGCCCTGCCGCCATCCACCCTATGCTCCCATCCCCTCCCACCCATGCTCCACCACACACCACAGCCCAATTCATCCCACACAGCTTAATGTCCCACCCTGCGGCAGTGAATTCCACCCACGCCGGGTGATTTCCATACACCCGGCCCCACGCAGGGCTGGGGTCCCATCTCCACACTTGCGGTACCACCTTCCTCAACTGGGGGGGTTATTTCCCAGGCAGCCCCAGAGGGGCGCTGAGCTTCAGAGTTCACTTTTCAGTCCCTAGTGCCTGCTCTGCCCCAGTGAGTCCCATGCCCTGCCTCCCTGCTCTGTCCCAGTGCGTCCCCTCCCCCCAACCCTGCCCGCTGTGCGTCACCTGCTCCCAACCCTCTCCCTTGCTCCCATAACCGTGCACAGGGGTATGCCTGGCAGCCACGTTGGTGTCTCTGGATTGTTCTCATTCACAGTAGAACCATCAAATCCCCCCCTGAACCCTGCTAAACTCCCAACTCCACAGAGGCCTTGTGGCAAGGAGTTCCACCGGCTCATAGCAAGGAACAAGGATTATCCCTGTCAAGACTGAATCCGCTGCCTCTCCCATCCTCGAGTGTCATCTGCTGCCTGGATTCATCCCACCCTGCCTTTGCCACCCCACTCCTTAGCTATAGACAGACAGTTTTATTTGATGCTAGCTAAATCCTTAGACCTCGTGGCAGGGAGTCCCGTAGGCTCTCTGTGGAACTTGTCACAAGACAGACCAAGCGCCTGGGGGTGGACCAGGACTGGGGCTGTCAGAGCTTAGGAGAAAGGGCTGGGGATGGCAGAGTGCCGGGATGGGGGCTAGGAATCAGTAACCCTTCAACATCCTGACTCTCAGCCTGCTCTAACCATTAGCCCCACAGGAGTCCTAGCTCGCAGCCACTCCCTGCTCTAACCTACTAGATGCCACTCCCCACCCAGAGCTGGGACAGAACCCAGGAGTTCTGGCTCCAAGATTCCCTCCCAGTTCCTTCCCAGAGTTAAGGAGGCTTTTCCTTGGGGCTCTGGGGATGCTGGCAGCTTTAGACTCCAGGGTACAGAGAAGAGTTCCCATGGAGTCCCCTGGTTTCCCCCCCACACACACACATGCATGTGACACATGACAAGCCCACTCCCACCCCCCAAATGTATTGGCTAGGAAGGAACCACTGGCATGGGGGGGAGGTATGGGCGGCAACTGGATCAATGGGGGCACCATCCATCTCCCGCCTCGACCGACAGCCCCTCCTACCTGTCCTGGAGTGAATGAGCCAGAGCCCCCCAGTGAGAGAGATGCCGATGACGAAAGCTGAGAAGACGATGCCCACCACGGTGGGCAGCTCCAGGCCCTGGGGCAGGGGGACTGTGGGGAATGGGGAGAGTGAGCCCCACAGCCACCCCCAGGAGCAGATGCAGAGCCAGTGCTGGTGGTGGGGGGGGGAACCCAGGAGTCCAGGCTCCCAGACTCCTCCTCCACCCTGCTCTCACCCAATAGCCCCCCCCCCAACAAGGAATAGAACCGAGGAATCCTGATTCCCAGCATGACCTCTGTTCCCACTGAAACCAAGGGGAGCTATATGCTCTCTGCAGCTTGCAAGGCAAGTGGGCCACCAGGGGACTTGGGGGGGGTGATTTCAAGAGGGCATCTCTTACCAGGGAGGGTCTCTCCCTGCTCTGGCCGGGGTGCCTCCTTCAGCACCTTCCCCCTCCTGCCAGCCAGAGGAAAGGGCACCGGAAAGGGATCTGCTGGGAGAGGACAAAGAAGCCAGAAACATTTTGAGAGAACAATGGAGACAGCCCCTAATCTCCTCTAGGGGGCGCTCTCCCCCGGCTGTCAGCGCTGATCCCAATGCCCCAGCCCAGTGCTAGGGGGCGCTGTGCACCAGGGAGCAGGGCAGGGGCTCAGTAGGGGGCACTCTCCCCTGGCAGTCAGTGCTGACCCCGGTTCGCAGCCCAGCGCTAGGGGGTGCTGCACTGCAGGGCGATTGCATCAGGGCCTTGGTGTGTTGCAGTCTCTGTGCCTGCTCCCATAACCAGCCCCCAGCCCATCCCAGGTCTCACCTGTTCCTGGGGTGGGTTTGGTGGCTCTGGTCAGGCTCCCCACCGTTACGATGATGGCTTTGGTAAAGGTGTACTGGAACCGCCCGCTGCTCGGCTCCCCCACGCGGCTGCTGGGGCATGCCCCGGCCTGGGGCCCACACTGAAACTGACAAGGCTCAGACAGGCACCTCGTCCCAGTACTGGATGCTCACCCCCCACCCCCAACCTTCCCAAGCCCAGCCTCTCCCTCCACCCTACTGGTCCCAGCCCTGAGGTCCCACCCACTTCCTGAGCCCAGCCACGCTGGTTCTAATTGGTATAGATCGGCACGGATTTGTCCTAGAGAAATTTTCCCCCTTCCCCCAGCTGCTTGCCAGGGGTCACAACTGTGGCCAAGAGTCCTGACTCCAGCCACTGGACCCCAAATTCCCCCAGCGCTGGGGGTGGAAGCCAGGGGGCCTGGCCCTGTAAACACTAGACTCCATTCTCCTCCCAGAGCAGCCCCTGCAGCGTTGAACCCACGGGCAGAGTTGGCCCCCTGGGGCACCCTCCCTCCGCCCCCAGCAGGGACCATTGTACTGGCCTGGGGGATTCAGCCCCTGCCCTCCAGGTGCTCCCAGCATTGCCTGCAGCCCAGGGTAGAAATCCAGCCTGGGGGACAACCCCTGGAGGCAAGGGTAGAACTGGGTCCACGCTGCCGCCTGAGCTAAAGGAGACCCCCCCCCCCCCCTTTGCTGCAGCAGTAGCTGGGCTTTTATCTTCCCGGTGTTATCCGGCAGCGTGGTACAGACCTTGGGGAGGACGCCCCCATAGGCTCCAACCTGGCCCTGGGGCTCCTGGGTGCAGAGGGCCAGGCGGCAGTGCAGGAATTGGATGGAGTCATTGTAGAGGGGCCGGAGCAGGAAGCTGAGGCGCTGTAGCTCCTGGGAGCTGGGGGACAATGCCCGGCCTGCAGCCCCCGTGTGGGGCGGGTGCAGAGAGACGTCGGGGTGGGCCGGGCAGCCCCCCCGCACCAGGATGTAGGGTGAGTCCAGCAAGGAGGAGGAGCTTGGCGAGAGGAAGCAGAGGCGGATGCTGAAGCTAAGCCCAGGGTCGAAGGCAGCCAGCGCAGCCTGCACAGAGGGTTGGGGAGAGCTCAGGAGGGGATGGGATGCCTCAGGCCAGCTGGGTCCCACTCCACAAACATGATCTCACCCCCACGCCTGGAACCCAGGAGTCCTGGCACCCACCCCCGTTCTAATCCCTGATCCTGCTCCCCTCCCAGAACTGGGGATAGAACCCAGCCCCCTGTGCTCTAAATCATTAGACCCCCGCTCCCCACCCAGAGCCGGGGATAGAGCCCAGCCCCCTGCTCTACCACCACCAATCTCACCTCCTGCCAGCTTAATATTGTAACTTTCTCCACAGCTCCTGCCCCAGAGCCTGGAGCAATCCCCCTGTGGGTGTGGAAAGGGCCTGGGGGAGAGGACCCCACAGCTCCAGCAGGTTAACCAGCCTGGTGGGGGGGGACCTAGCTAGCACAGCCCCTCATAGATCTACCCTCCCGAAGGTGATGGGGCCCTGGGCAAAGCCCCAGGCCTGCTGGGGTAGAGGGGAGGAGGATTCCAGTGCCATGGGGCTGGATGGCGCCTCCCCCGCAGTTACTTCCACAAAGACGCGGCTGTTGGCCGACACCGTGCAGGGTCCCTGGACCTTGGCAAAGGCCTCGGAGCTGTAGACCTCCAGGCTGAGCAGGACACGGCCCAGGTGAAAGGGCAGATCCGGGATGGGCTCAGCAGAGCGGGACGGCTGGCTCAGGGCTGGGGAGGAGCAGGAGAACTGTGGGAGAGGAGCAGAGGGTGTGGGGGGTATAGGGGACATGGGGACCAGCCCCCAGAACTCCAGTCCCAGAGACTCCCCAGTTATCTCAGTCTTCCCAAACCCTAGGACACCTCCCCAACCAAGGTTCTCCATTTCCCCACGGCTGCTGCTTGGTCCCCACTGAGCCAGGAGCCCTTGGGAGCCAGGAACCCCCAACCCAGCCCAGTGGGGTTCGCAGCGGGCCCAGTGCTGCTCCCAATAGTTTGGGAGGGAACCCACCAATCCCAGGTCCTCCCCTATTGAAAGGACCTGAGAGACCCACCCCACAGCGGCGCCAGAACCGCCCAGCCAAAGACACCTCCCCTCCCCCCTCGCCCACCTCAATGGACTCCGAGCTATCTTCAGCCTGTCCCACCAGGAGTGGGGGACCCCTGGGCACTGCCCCTGGCCTGCTGCCCTGGAGCACCACCTGGGGGGAGGGGAAAATGGGGGGAGGGGTGGGGAGCAACCAGCACAATCAGAAACATGGGAGCATCAGACGAGACCCCAGCACCCCAGGATGGTGGGGGCAGAGCCCAGAGCCAGGACCAATTCTCCCTGCCCCACAGAATTCCAGTTCCCCCAGTCATCCCATTAACCCCAGCCTCAGAATCATAGAAGATCAGGGTTGGAAAGGACCTCAGGAGGCTCTAGTCCAACCCCCTGCTCAAAGCAGGACCAATCTCCAACTAAATCATCCCAGCCAGGGCTTTGTCAAGCCGGGCCTTAAAAACCTCTAAGGATGGAGATTCCACCACCTCCTTAGGGAACCCATTCCAGTGCTTCACCACCCTCCTAGTGAAAGAGTTTTTCCTAATATCCAACCTAGACCTCCCCCACTGCAACTTGAGACCATTGCTTCTTGTTCTGTCAAGCCTTCCCAATCCTCACTTCTCCCACTCCTCCCCAGTTCCAGTTTCCCAGTGTCACCCTGTTCTCCAGCCCTGTCCAGCCCCCATTGGCCCTGTCCTGGTCCCCTCGACTCCCCTAACATTCTAGCCCCTTTGCAGACCCCCAGACTCTTTGACTTCACGTCTCCCCCCACCCACATGCACTCTCAGCCCCACATTGTGCCCCTTATCCCCCGGCTCACCGCATTCTGGTACCACCAGACGCCCAATGTGGGGTCCAGGGCCGGGATGCGCAGGGCACCGCAGCCAGCCAGGGGAGACTCCAGCAGGAAGTGGGTGCCATTTGACTGGGCTGCACAGCTGGGGTCCCGCAGGGTCACTCGGGCTGGGGAGAGTCTGGCAGCCTGGCCGAGGCGGGTGGGGGGAGACTATGAGACTGATACAGCCAGCACTGACTGGGAGGGGTGAGCGCCCCCTGCTGAGCCCCCACCTGACTCCCCGCAGCACAGCGCCCCCTAGTGCCACCCTGGGGCCAGCACTGACTGGGAGGGGAGAGCGCCCCCTGCTGAGCCCCCGCAGTACAGCGCCCCCTAGTGCCACCCTGGGGCCAGCACTGACTGCGAGGGGTGAGCACCCCCTACTAAGTCTCCCCCACTCCCTGCAGTACAGCACTCCCTAGTGCCGCCCTGGGGCCAGCGCTGATTGTGCGGGGAAAGTGCCCCCTGCTGAGTCCCCACCACACTCCCTGCAGCACAGCGCCCCCTAGTGCCGCACTGAAGGAACTGTTTATACAAGGGGATTCCTCACCTGGAGCATGTCCTTGTTGACATGAACAGCCACCCTATCGCTCAGACATGCCACAGACAGAGCTCCCGCCAGCCCCACAGCGTTTCTGCCTCCCGAGGCCGCCCGGCTCCTCTCCCAGACCATGGCGGAGATCTTGGCGGGTCTGGGGAGCGGGATGGAGGGGTGGGGGGCCTTGGGGTCCCCTAGCAGGAGAAAACAGAGTGAGGGGGCAGAGGGGAAGAAGGAAACAAGGCGGGATGGTGAACAGGGTGAGGGGACAGAGAGAAAGAGAGCAACTCTGCCCCCTGCTGGCTGGATTGAGAACTGCCCAGTTCTGTGTCCTAGTCCCCATATTCCCCCCCTTCACCATGGCACTGGGGTTTTGGATGTAATGGTGCCCTGGGAGGGGCAGACATGCCAGCTCTGAGGGCATTGTCAGGGGCATGAGCCTCGCCCATCACTGGGGGCCACCAAGGGTCTGGCTGTCCCTGGGGAGAGGGGGCCACAGGGCAGAACTGCAGCTCCCAGCTCCCCCCGCACTGGGGGCAGGGCAGGGTCTGAGTCAGGTGGGCCCCCTAATGGCCCCATGGCATTGCACCTTGTGCCCATTCCCTGCCCCCAAGGAGATACCTACCATCCAGCCCCACGATGACCAGGAACCTGTTCACCTGCTCAGCCTCTGTGTAAGATGTGATCCCAGGCAGCCCCTGCTCCATTGCCCAGGCCATGGGGTCGCTGGCATAGGCCAGGCCCAGGGACACGCTGCTGCTCACAGCCAGGTCCGGTTCTGGTTCTGTGCTGCTGACCGAGACCTCGTGGGATGCCTGTAAGGAAATGGAGGGAAGGGCAGAGTGACAGAGCCCAAGGCTAACCTGGACCCTGCTCCAGCTCAGGGTGATCAGGCTGAGGCTGGAGCAGGGCATCATGGGTAATGCTATACAAATGAGCAGACCAGGTGAACAAGGTGTCAGCGCAAGGAGTGGCTGGGAAGTTCCAGAGAGGGGCAGCTCCACCTCAGCCACTGAGTCAGGAGCCAGAGGGCTTGGAACCAGCAGAGCTGGGCTGGGCGCCAGGACTCCTGGGTTCACCTTAGCAAAAGGGGACACCAGGCCAGAGTGGGCTGGGGCCAGAAGGAGAAAACATATCAGAGGTTAAAGGTCATGAGGGCTCAGCAGACGCCATGGGGCATCAGGCCAAAAGGTCAGAGTCATGGGGGAGAGACTGGTTGGGGGGGAGGGGTCACAGGGGAGCAGCCTGTGTGCATGGAGGGGTTGTGGATGGGGGGCTGTTCCTGGCCCCTGTAACCCCTCTCCCATTCCCAGGGAGCCCCTCTCTTACCAGGATTCGCAGGCGCCCGGCCACGTGGTGGATTCGGACCAGCCAACTGGTGGCGCCCTCGCTCTTCAGCACCACGATCAGCTCCCGCTGGGGCGAGCAGCAGCCTCCGGGTGCTTGGAGCTCCACAGTGAGATGGGCTGGGGGCCTGGAGACATGGCAGGGACCCCCCCCAATCAACTGGGCTGGGAATTTCCTGCCATGGGGCTGAGCAACAAAAGGGGTGGAGGACCCCCCCAGCTCTGCCAGTGCCCTTCTATCTTGACCCAAAGCCCCCTCTGTCCTTGCTGTGGGCTCCCCCCACCCCCCAGCTTTGCTGGTGCCCCTCAATCCTGATGCGTAGCGCTCCCCACCCCACCCCATTATCCCAGCCCTGGGCTCTCCCCTGCCCCCAGCTCTGCTGGTGCCCCTCAATCCCAACCCACAGCCCCCCGCTATCCCAGCTCTGGAGGATGCTCTGATGTACGGTTCGTACCCGGGCATGGTTCCTTTGGAGAGGATGATGTGAACTTCAGGGTCCCAAGGGGGGTCAGAGGTCAGGCAGCCCCGCAGGGGCCGTGGTTGGAGGTCGGAGGCAAAGTGGGTCGGGGAGACGAAGTTCCTGCGAAGTTTGCAGGCACCTGGCAAGACCCCATCTGGGAGCGAGAATGCAGAGGGGCTGGGGAGGTTGGGGGAGGTTAACCCCAGAGGTCCCTTAAGGAATGGGGGATTCCTGGGGTAGATCCCCCAATATCTCCCTGGGATTCCCTCCCTCAGGCACATGGGGCTGGGTCCAACCGCCGAGGTCCCCTCCCCAACTGAAATGGGGTCCAATCCCCACCCCCCCTGGGTCTCCTCCCCGCACTGACATGAGGACTTGAACCCCACATCCCATGGAGCCCCTCCCCCCATTGACACGGGGGTCCAATCCCCAGCCCTCCATACCGTCTCCCAGCTGCACATAGACCATGTTGACGCCCCGATACGCAGCCAGGGAGCTGAGCCCGCCATGCTCCTCATGCGCCCAGCGCAGGAGCCCTCGGGGGGTCTGGGGCAGCCGGGTCTCAGTGACAGTGACACCCCCAAGGGCCGAGACTCTGGACCCCAGGGACACCTGTAGGGGGGGCATAAGGATGAGGGGTCACTGGGAGAATGGACATCCCATCCCCCAATGGGGTGCCACATACCCCCCACTCCCACCTCAGCTCCCAGCCCCCACAGGACTCCTGGGTTCCTCACACCTCCTAGCCCCAGGGGTAACTGTCGGGGAGAGGATCCTCCAACCATCAATACCTCGGCCTCCCCGCCTGTGCCCCCATCCCCACTGCCCCTCAGCCTGAGAGCCCCTCCCACATCCAGCCCCTCTCCACCCACCCCACTCCTCTCACTGCCCCTGGGCCCAAACTCATCTTCCTCCAAATGCTCCCAATTCCCCAGCCCCCACCCTGCCCCTCTGCACCCCATCCCCCTGCCCCACATCCAGAGACCCTGCTCCAGCCCCAGTCCAGAAAAGTGACCTCCAGCCCCCCCTTCCCACCCCTCCACCACCCCCACTGCTCACCTGCCCCTGTCACAGCTACCTCCACCCCCCCATCCACCACGGCCCTCCCCTCCTCCAATCCCCATTGTTGGCCCCACACTTCCCCCACACACCTGCGCCAGCTCCGCTCCTCACCTGCCCCAACCCTCCCATACCTCCTCCACTCTCACTGCTTGCCCCACCCTCCTCCAGCTGCCCCGATGTCCCTGCCTTCCCCTGCCAGCCCTCTTACACCCCCTTCCCACCTTCCCCTCCCATAGACCCCCTCACCCGAGCCCCACAGCTGCCCCCCCACACCTGGAAGGTCCATTGCTCCCCACGAGCCACCTGGGCCATTTGGAGGCTCCAGACCACGGGCGCCGGGGAGCTGAGCACGAAGATGGGGGCTCTGCCAGGGGGGGCTGGGCCCAGTTCTAGGCTCACCTGGGAGGGAGAAGAAGGCCCTGCATTAGGGGCTCCAGGCCCATAGGGGAGGGGCCAAGGGCATGGGGCTGGGGGCACAGGGACGCGTGTGAGGGCTGTGGGGGCAGGGACGTTTGTGGGGCCCAGGGCAGGCATGTAGCTGGCAGAGGGGCTGGGGCACCAGGGAGCGGGAGGTGAGGCTAGAGGAGAGGGGGCACATTGTGGTGGGGACAGGGGGTGAGGCAGGAGGGTTGGGGGAAGGGGCGTGGTGGTGGCACAGGCCAAGGGGTTGGGATGGGAGGTGGTGGGGACAGGAAGCAGGACTATGGAGCTGGGGGCTGGGGACAGGACTGGGCGAGGGGGTATGGGGCACAGACTGGAAGGGAGGCATGTGGGATGCAGGGCAGGGCTCAAGGCTGTGGGGTACAGAGTGGAGGGGCAGGAGGCAGGGTGGGAGTACAAGATGAAGGGCAGGAAGTGAGGGGGGTGGGGCAGGGTGGGGGCAGGGAGTGAGGAGGGGTGAAAGGGCCAAGGTAGAAGGTAGGGAGTGAGGGGATGGGGCAGAGGGAAGGGGCAGGTTGAGGGGCACAGGGTGGAGGACAGAGACCAGGAAGGTCAGGCGGACAGAAGGGGGCAGGGTGGAGGGCGGGGGTGAGACGGTGGAGTTGGGGGAGAGAGCAGGGAGAGGGCACAGGATGGGGCAGGGGGCAATGGAGCTGAGGTGGGGGGCCCAGGGTGAGGCTGGAAGAGGACAGGGCAGACACACCCCCTCCCACCTACCTGTCTGGCTCCCATCCTCCCCGCTGGCCCCCGTATGACAATCACATGCACCTCCCGGCCTGAGGCTGAGCGCCCCCGGCTGGCGCAGCCCGAGCCTGTGCGGATCCGCTCCCAGAAGCCCAGCACAGGGTGGCGAGTGGACAGAGGGCTGGGCCGGCACAGGGCCCAGCGCCAGGCGGCTGTAGAGGAGAGAGAAAGGGCCCGGTCAGCAGGAGCCAGACATAGGAGTGCGAAGCCCAAACTGGGGGCAGCTGGTCTGTGCCCAGAAGGGGAAGCTCCTGCCCCCCAGAAATGAACAGGACCAGGGGGAGCTGGAGATCATGGACAACAGCAGCCAGGACTCCTGGGTTCTATCCCCAGCTCAGGGAGGGGAGTGGGGGCTAGTGCAGCGGTTCTCAGACTGGGAGTCGTGAGCCCTCAGCAGGTTGCAGGGAGGTTGCGAACTGCCAGTTCCACAGAGCTCACAACCCCAATTAAATTACCCACCTTTTTAATTTATAAGGGAGGGGGGTCACTCTCGGTGGCTTGCTGCGTGAAAAGGGTCACCAATACAAAAGGTATGAAAACCACTTGTCTAGGTTAGAGGGGAAGCAGGACACTGGGACACACATTAACCATTTGATGACACCCCTTCTCCGCCCATCGATCTCCCAGTGTGGCCAGACTGGCCTCCCTATTCCCCTGGCACCCACCTGCCGACTGGCCCCACAGCAGCAGCAGCAGCAGGATTGGGCTCCAAGCTGCCGCCATCCCTCGTGGTCCCGGTGTGCGGGGCTCCCTGATACGACAGGGGGATGGGGGAGCTGGTCCTGGGCAGGGAGAAAGAGAAAACTGTAGTGAGTCCTGGGGGGGCTCTGGAACCCAGGGCAGAGGGAGCTGTGTTGGGGAGGGGCCATGGAGCTTCAGGGCAAGGGGGGGGCACCCAGGGACCCGGTCATTCACAGTGTGTCTGGGATGCAGCATGTACCTCCCCCATCCCCACATGAGTGGGTCAGTGTTTCTCCCTGGCTGAGACCTGGGATCCTCCCCCGCACACAAGAATCCAGATTGGGGGGGAAAGCATGTGAAACAAGGACACCCCCCAGGAGTGTCCCCCAAGTGGCACAGGGCGGGGGGCTGCTACAGGGCAATAATGAAATTTCCCTCTTGGTATTTAGACACCTCCACCTTTATGGGACCCCACTATCCTCCCCACTACCTCTTCCTGCTCCCCCCATCCCCATCCCCTGCTCCCAGACTCCTTCCCCCTCCCCGATTACCCAGTTTGGGGTGGGGTGGGGGAGAAGGTTTACCTACACGATTGATGCATCTCAGAGCATTTTGCAGAGATTAATTTTGCCTCCCAACTCCCCAGGCAAGGAGCTTCTTGCCTTTATTGTAATTTTATAGATAGGAAAACTGAGGCACAGAGCGGGTAAGGGATATGCCCAAGGTCCCACTGATTTCCAGCCCCCTGCTCTAACCACTAGACTCCATCTCCCTTTCCAAAGCAGGGTAAAGAACCAAGGAATCTGGACTCCCAGTCCCCAACCCCCCTGCTCTAACCCTAAACCCCACTCCCCTCACAGAGCTGGGGATAAAACCCAGGAGTCCTGGCTCCCAGTGCCTCTTTAGTCTTGTTCCATGCATAAACATTCCCCTTCCCTCCACATTCCCCCCACATTCCAGCTACCCCTATCCTTCCCTGACATGCCGAGGGGCTGGCTCGCCCCTGGCGTACCTCTTCTGGGACTGCCACACAGTCTGATCCGGTGCCAGCTGGATCCAGGACAGACGCAAAGTTGGGAGGGGACCAGACCCCAATCCAGCCCCTGCTCACATTCAGCACCCATGGAACAGGGTCATTGCAAACTCCACTCACGCGCAGGCTGCCGGGGCAGAACAGCAAAGAGGCTTTGAGGTGGTGGGGGGTTCTGGGAGCCAGGACTCCTGGGTTCCAGGTGGTTGTGGGCACAGGATGCAAAGGGATCTTGGCTCTTTTATGCCAGTCCAGGAAGCAGTGGGTTCCTGGGGCTTAGAGACCCATGGCCATCGGGTCCCTTTGCTCTGGCTGGATTCATTGCTCCCTGCAGCGAAGTTAAAAATAATTGGAAGAATACAAATAATCTGGCTCAATTGGAGGTTTAAAAATAACAACTCCCCAGGGTCAGGTTACCAGAGGGCAGGGGAGGGGAGGGATTAGACTCCCAATGGTTGTTTTTAAGGGAATAGAACCCAAGAGTCCTGGATCCCAACCTTCTCCTCCCAGAAATGGGCATAGAACCCAGGAGATCTGCATCCCAGCCCCTTCTCCGCCCCCCACTCAAAAAGATGCCAGTCCCGGGTAGGGCACAGACAGAGAAATGCTCTTTATCAACAAAGTGAACCCCCCCACACCCCCCGTCCACTGTTGATGTGCCTTACCCCAGAGCTGGACGCAAACTTCCAGGTTTGGTCTCCCAGCGTAACTCCACTCGTCTGCCTGTCTGTAACCAGGCAAGCAGGGGGTGAACCTCTGGCAAGGCTGAGCCCTGTTGCATTCATGTCGCCCTAGCTGTTGAGCGCCAGGAGGTGGGAGGTCCCAATCTCCCCCATTGTCCCTGCCCCGGAAGGAGGCCAGGAGGAAAAAGCTGCCCAAAGGGGGAGTTTGGGTCGCCCCAGAGGTGGGTGGATTTATGAGTAACGCAGGCAGGGTGGAAGAGGTGCTGGGTTCCGCGCCATGCAGCCAAACCCTGGGTCGCTGTGACCCGCTGCCACCCACATGGCAGGGGTGAGGGGAAGGGCTGCAAGGTGGAACACAGGTAATTTGCAGCAGCTTTCATGGATCGCTAGCTAGGACAATGAAACAACTCACACCCTTTCCCAGCAGCCTGGGCCTATCGTGTCTGCTTCACCCGCGCAGGGCATCTCCCAGGGCCTGCTCACTGACACCAGCCCAGCAAGCAGGGATGTGCTACCCCCAGGAGAGGAAAATGAGGCACAGGATTCAAAAGCCTTGGCCGAGGTCCCACTGCCAGTCAGTGGCAGAGCTGGGACTAGGAGCCTTGAGTCCTGGTTCAGTCCCTGGCTCACGGCTGTTGTGTTAATCTAGATGGAATAGAAGGTCCCAAAGAGTGAAAGATGTTAATGTGACCCTGCCCCTGCTTGACATTAAGCTTTGGGGTTTGGTAACCAGACATCAGCCTGCTTAGTCCCACAGCAAACAGCCCATTAAACACCCCTTTGCCCTTTTATTAAAGGCACAGAAAAGAAAGAAAAGCAGGTAATGCATGAAAGAAAAGCACATTAAACACATGCAAGAGTGAAGAGAAGATGCAAGGAATGCAGCTTCTCCTTCTGGCATTGACTCTCACTTGCCACCTCCCTGCTGGAGAAACTGAGTCACGGCAGGGACTGATCAGCCACTCTGAGACCTGGCAAACTTGTACCAGCATTGGGCGGTTTAGGACAGTGCTTCAAGCTGCCTCTGGTCACAGACTCACAGCAGTGTTGCAAAATATAGTCTTTTCCGGCTCAGCCAGAAGGCATAAGGAGGGAAGAGAAGATGATGGGGAAGGGAAAAGACACGTGGAGGGGAAGGGGGCAGGTGAAGAAATGGTCTCACGTCCCAGGTGGGGTCGGGATTTAGCCGGAGCCAGTGCAGGTGACGATGTCGTCTGGGTCACTCTCTCTGGCCTGGACACCTCTTAGGAGCAGGACAAGGAGGCCCAGTCGTGTCACGGTGCATCTCGGGCGGGGGTGGCAGCCATGACGATGAAGTTCGCTCCTTCCCCTCAGCACTTGTTGCACTCTGGCTCCCACTTCCACAACCATATTTCCCACCCAAAATCCCTTTTTTAAGGACCCCCAAAGGCCTAGCCCATCCCCTCAGGATTTTGTTCCCCAACAAAGCCTAAATTCTGACACACCAATTTTTACTTCATTGACGTCTGGTCCCACACGCCCATTGTTTACCGGGCATGATCGTAACACAATCCTTGAGTGATATCAGGAGGCTTTTTGTTTGGACTGATTCTGTCTGTCTGTCTCCCTTTTGCAGCTTTCCCCATCAGCCTTAGTTGTTATAGGTTGTTGTGACACGTTATGAACTTTTATCCACTTTCCCAGTTAGGCTCCCAAGAGCGGGAACTTTGTAGGCCCAATTACTACTCCACTACTAGGACCCTCACCACACCCCCCACTCAGGGCTGGAAATAGGACCCAGGAGTCCTGGCTCAATCTCACTACTAGACCACACTGCCCTCCCAGAGTCCTGTCCGCTAGCTTATTCCCTCCAGCTCTAAACACTAGATCCGCCCACCCTCCCAGGAGTCCTGACCCCCAGCCCTGTGCTTTAGCATTGACTGGCTCCAGCTGCTCTCTGGACCCTGTTGCTTCTCATTTTAGGCCCCAGAAGTTGTTTTGCTAAAGGGGATTTTTAAACCTGTCAGGAATAACAATAAAAGTTGGATTTTTATTAAAAGCTTCTTTGCAGTGTCAGGAACCCAATCACTAACCATTCTATCCTCAGTAACTCCTGTGCTCCCCCCCCCCCCATGATTCCCCCAGTAACCCCTGCATGGCCCCATTGATATCAAGGGTAATGCACAGGGGCAACTGACAGGTGTAGACTCCAGATCACTCTCCCCATAGCTGCATTGGCTCTGCAGTTTGTCACTCTAGGCAGCAGATCTGGCTCTGACGCACGCATGGGCAGGAGCCCAGCTGGGTGTTAGAAAGGGTCATTTCTGCTGGCTCGCTTGTGCACAGAACCACACTGACACGGAGGTTAAAACTAGATGGGAGAGAAGGAAACCAGCCGGCCTCTGTCCCTGGAGCCTGGATTGGACGGGAACACCCTTCTGCCGTTCATCTCTCTGCCCAAGCCAGGCCAGTCCCGCTGCATCTAGAACAAGACTGGGGGTGTCAAGCTTCAGCTACTGTCAGTTGGGCAAATCTCAAATTCGGGGCATTCCTGTCCTGGGAGCTCAGGATCTCACGGAAGCAGGAGGGGAAAAGAACTATCCAGCCCAGGGAGCAGGGGCTCCGTCCAGCTCTGTTTGCAGCCATAGCAACCACCTCACCTAGAGGCTGAGGCATGGTTCTGATTCCTGCATCAGGACAGATGCTGAAATCATTTACCAGGGTAATGCAGGAGGTAGAATTCACAGAGGTTAAAGCCAGAAAGGACCGTTACATTGTCTGGTCTGAGCTGTATAGCAGAAGCCATTGTGTATTTCACCCATTTACTGCTGAGCCCAAGAACTTGAGTTTGGCTAATGCACCGGCCAGCAAGGCAGCCAGTCTGGATTGAAAACGTTGGGAGCTGGAGAATCCACCTCTTCCGTTAGGAGTTTGTTCCACTGATCAATCTCCCTCCCCGTTAAAAACCTGCCTTATTTCTATTTGGAATTTGTCTGGCTTTAACTTCCCGCCATTGGCTCTTGTTCTATCTTTCACCACTGGACTGAAGAGCCCGTTAGAGCCCAGTGGGTTACGACATAATCAAGTCACCGCTTGCTTTTCTTTTTGGTGAGCCAACCAGACTCTTCTTTTCCACTCCTCAGATCGCTTTGGTGGCTCTTCTCTGCACCCCCTCCAATTTTAAAAAGTGGACACCTGCATTGAAGCCTGCAGCTATGGAGGAAGACAGACAGTTTGGGACAATTTTAAAATGATGGATGTTTTCCCAGGGCTGTTTAAGGACCAGGGGCGGCTCCAGGCACCAGCACACCAAGCACGTGCCTGGGGGGGCAAGCCGCAGAGGGCGGCCTGCCGGTCGCCGTGAGGGCAGCAGTTTGGCGGAATGCCTGCGGGAGGTTCACCAGTCCCGCGGCTTCGGCGGCAATTCGGCGGCAGCTAGCCGCGGGACTGGTGAACCTCCAGCATGCATGCCGCCGAATCCGTGTTACCAGCAGACCTCCCGCAGGCCGAAAGCTACCTGCCTGCCGTGCTTGGGGCAGCAAAAAACATAGAGCCACCCCTGTTAAGGGCTCGATCCTGATTGGGACTAAGTGCTGGATCAGGCCCTAATGAACAGACTGCATTTAACTTCTCCAGCAAAACAAGCCATTGCAAAAAAGCATTTCAACTAAACCCCTCTCAAGGCTGCTCCACCTACCTCTGCAGCTCAGCAGCTGCTGCTACTGACTAAAAGCTTAGGGCTCTTGACAACTGACACCCTGTTGCCACAATTTCTGCACAACACGGATATTTTTCCCCCCTCCGATGCTGCTTGACAAGGGAGGCCTCAGTTGATGGCACAGTGAGAGGCAGACACCCAAGCAAATCTTAAAAGAATTTATGTTTGCAAAAGGCTTTTTGTGAGATATATGGAGAGGGTGCAGCTTGTCCGGGACTCAGCTCCCATTTGGGAATGTAAAGAATTTTCAAAAGTACAAAAGCCCCCAGCAGCTCCCACGGTGGCACCTCTGGACAGATTCTGCGCACCCCCACGTGTGGGGAAACTGGCCCCAACTGTGGATGCTTTTTAAAGTTCCGAGCAACTCCCATTAACAAGACAGATCAGCCTCATTTCCTGCACACGCCCAATTTGGCAAGAGAGAAATTGAGGCACACTTACCTATAACCACAGAGTGACGCAGAGCCAGGAATAGAACCCAGGAGTCTTACCTCGAAATCTTGGGCTCTCTCAATTGACCCATCCATCCCTTCGGAGAGACCCAAACATGCTAAAAACTGTAGTGCTGAAACTCTCAGGATTTTGTCATGAGCCTTGCAGTATTTGGTGCTTTTCTTAAAGCCCCAGCTCCAGGAGCCAGGTGATTGAGTGAGAATCTCAGTTTTCATTAAAAAAAAAAAGTTTCTGGCCCTTGTGGTTGAGGAGAAAAGCGTGAAAATGTGACCTCCTGCTGGCTCAAAACCCAGAAGGCAAATCACACACACACCCGTCAAACATTTATTATTAAACACAACCAACACCTCTGGATTTTTAAACCAATCACCTGATTTTTCAGGGCCTGACTCACGCTTTTTTTGAACTCCTGAGGTTGGTAAGACTGAAACTGAGCACAGAGCAGTGAAGTGACTTACCTACAGTGGCACAGTAATGCAGACACTGGAATAGAACCCAGGAGTCCTGGTTCTCAATCCCGTGCCCTATCAACTGGCTCCTCCATCCCTTTAGGAAGAGGCATGAGAATGGTAAAAATTGTACATTTAAATCCCGCTGAGCACAGACACCCACATACACAAAAAAAACCCCAACCAATCAAACAAAAACGTTACTGGAAAGGTAAATTGTAAATGATTATTTTTGCACCAATTTTTGTGTTAATTAGCATGACATTTTTTTTAAACAAATCAGTTGGAAGCCCCACCCTCACAGGTAACAGAAAATTATTTTGTTTCATGAACAGAGCTGTCATTTTAACAGACAGTGGGGGTCCTCGGCAAGAGAACAATTTCTGGAAATGTAGCAAAAATCTATGTAGCTGCCCCAGACATGGTGTAAAAATGGTTTTCCGTTTTAGCACTTTATCAGATCTGACCTTTAATTCAACTCACCTCTCCAGATACAGTTTTATTTTTGAATCCAGAGGAAGAACATTATCAATTCCCTGGTAAATAGGCTTTAGCCTTTCCAATGAAACATAAAACCAAGGTCCTTGCTTAGGGTCAGTAAGGAGCTCGTGGCGCTATCCTACTCAAGATTCAGTTAATCCCGATGTTTGGGTTAATTCCAACATGAGTAAATTACCTTCTGTCACCCTAATCCCCACCCCCTTCCATTTTCAAATCAAGCCATGATTCTTCACCTTTTGACTTGCAGACGGTTGCTATGCAACTGTTAAAAAGCTGAAGCATCCCACGCAGAGGTGGCTGCATTTCAGCACTGCATGAGTGATTCCTGTGTGCCATTAAACAGCTGCTGTATCTCAGCTGAGAGGGGGCTGCATTTCAGGGCTGCCCATTGTGGAGCATTGCCGTGTGCCATTAAAAAACTGGGGCATCTCACCCAGACGGGGCTGCATTTCACTGCTGGGCAAGGAGATCCCTATGGATTCAATCACTTTGGGAAGAAAGAGGTTGTAGAAACAGAAGGTTTCATACTGAGACATTTGCTGAGTGAAAAGAGACAACCATTTAGGGAAAGAATTTTTTATTTTCAAGCTTCTAAGAGGGTTTCTACAAACAACAGAGTAAAAAAAAAACCTATTAAAATAAGCAACAATTTCCTTTTAAAATATTTTGTGGGTTTTTTGTTCTTTCTTTCTTTTTTTTTTTTTTAAATCCAAGAAACCCATTGAGATTAACCAGACCAGCTTGGTTGGTAGCAGAGGGACAACCACCTTGACATGTCGTCTGGACTACAAGTGAGGGAGAAAAGGGGACTAAGAACCAGTAAAGTTACTGCAGACACCTTGGGAGAGCCAGGTAAGACGCCCATGCTCAGGGATAACATACACAATCCGTGAACATGTCAACGTGATTCCTGGATTTGGAAGGGAGAGAGCGCTCCTTCCAAGCTGGGGACTGGTGCTCCACAGGTCTATTATCCCAATGAGCTCCATCAGTTAAGAATGGACAAACTGGGTCAGATCAATGGTCCATCTAGCCCAGTACCCTGTCTTCTGACAGTGGCCGGTGTCTTCACTAAGAAACAAGGTGTGTTCTTACTCCGTGTTATGTAAGATCCTAGGGAAGACAAAGCACTGTGTAGTTTTCACACAAACCAGAAGGTCGAGGCATCCCCCTCAATCTGCCAACACGTCTGAAAACTATAAACTGCTGGGATCTTATTCAACATGCGTTAAGACACCTTGTTTGCTAGGGAAGATGCAGTCTTCCAGAGGAAAGTTTAGCAAAAGATGCTTTTTTAACAATATCTGCGCAGGAGATTCCGCCCTTCCACCACCCCTTTGACGCAGATTCGCTCCTTTGAAAGTCACGAAGCACACTTAACATTTGCAAAAAGGGGGGTGAATGTTGCACGACCCAATGCTGCAGGCTGAGAGTTTGCCTCCTTCAAGATCCTGGGATTTAGGAAATAATTCAGCGTCGCATAAATCGCAAACCATCGTAACAACCACACACACACAAAGCGAAATTGATCTCGTCACAAGGCCTAGGAACCCAGGACTCCTGACTCCCAGTCGTCCTGCTCTATGCTATTTTCCTCCCAGAGCCGGGAACAGAACCCAGGAGTCCTGACTCCTAGTCCTCCCTACCGCAAACACTAGAGCCCAGACCTGGGGATAGAAGCCGAGAGTCATGACTCCCAATACCCCCTGCTCTAATCACTAGATCCCATTCTCCTCCCAAAGCTCAAAACAGAACCCAGGAGTCCTGATTCCTAGTGCTCCCTTGCTCTATCCACTAGACCCCACTCCCCTCCCAGAGCTGGGGACAGAGCCCAGGAGTCCTGACTCCCAGTTCACACAGGGGTCAAGTGTGACTTCTGTGATTCTGAGGCCTTAAGCCAGCACTGTGAGCGGAGATCAGCTTCACACCTGAGAACATTCCTCTACTCGGCCAACAGGAGGCGCAGTTTAACTCTCCCTACCCTGTCAAGGGGGTGGAGGGGAAGAGGGTGGAGAAATTTACACTGGACAAAATCCAAGGCAGTTTTAATAAACCAGGCGATGCCCTGAAAATGCCACGGTGCCGCTTTCTTTGCCCCGCCCCATTAAAATCTTTAAATGCTTTGGCATTGCTAACACATTTAGATGCTACAAAATGAAACAAAACAAAACCAAAAACCCCACCCAACCCCTATTGTAATGGCTTTTTTTCAACACTGGTGTAAAATTAAATCGCAGCGTAAAAAAAACAGCATTATTTATACACTACCAAAAAAGCCCTGAACATATGCTGGGCTTGCCAGAGAATGGAAGTGGGAGCCGGTGTTTCCTGCCTCAAGTAAAGAAGGGGGAAACCCATCAGAACCCCCCACTGTCCTTCCCATGGCCTAAATGCTGGATCCTGGCTCTCAGCATTCATTACAATCCCAGCTTGGGGAAGTAATTTTCCCTGCTTAGATACCCTCCTCCTTGATTGCACTGTTTGCTCCTCCTCTGGCCCCTCCCACACATCCTGGCCATGCCCAAACCCCCCAGCTACTCCTACTTCCACACTCTTGCTCCTCCCACTCTGTGCTAATCCCAACTGTCCTCTAGACCTGCTATCATTGTTTCCCGGCCCTCATTCACCGCAGGCCAGACCCAGCGCCCATCACACTCAGTGGGAGGCTGGCTCCCCGATAACTCCCCTCCCCCTTCTTCTGAGCTGTCAGCCTGTAAGCCTCTCAGAGAGTTTCCAAGGCGGGAAGCAGATCCCACGTTCCATTTAAATGCCCCCATATCCATTCACGGCACTCTAGGAAAATCTTTTAAGGGGCAAAGATTTTTTGGCTCCCAGCTATAATCACTTCTTTAAAATGTCACTGCACAGTGAGAGAATAAAAAGAAACCATCTGACTTTATCTGTAGAGCTGCCAAATCATATGAGAGAGGAAATCTCTCTCCCGAGTTTATGGATGCTCAATTCCCCCCAATAAAATTTCACCGACCTACTCCTCACTCCACATACCAGCTCTAAGCAAAATATACATCTGGGTATATTGATATTTATCTATCTCTCTATATACATCGAGAGACAGCTAGATAAATATCAATATACCCCACAAAAAGTAAAGGAAAGGGGGAAGATTTAAAAAAAAATACAATACATTTAAAGGACACATAAAACACACGCAAAAAGTTTCTGACGGCCAATAAATAATTTGTAAGGTTTTGATTTCCTGCAATTACTGAGAGTTAGGAGGGAAGGGCAAAGGGATATTTGAGCAAACTTAAAGCTAAACAGCCGGCGAGTGAGAATCCTGGTGTCGCTGTAACGTTAATGTTAAAGGGTGGATTTCGATGCAAGAATCAGCCAGCTCTGCAAGAAATGTAAAGACACAGATTGGTGGTGCCCCCTGTACCCTGAATTGATTTTTGCTGTCGTGATCTAGGACTGCCAGTCATTCTGCTTCCAGACCTCTCTGCTCAACTTTGGCCAAATGACACCTTTTTAAAAGACAGGGGGTTCGATTTTCAAAAGTGCCCTAAGAGCCCATTGACCTTCAATAATGACAAGGCCTCTAAGTGCCGAAATCACTTTTGAAAATAAGACTTAGGCTCCTGGATTATTTAGGTGCTTTTGAAAATTGCACCCAAGGTTTTTTCTTTTCCTTTTTTTTGGTGACTACTAAAAGATACAAAGCCAGTAGCCCCACCTTGGTGAAACTACTAAAGCTTATTAGATTCAGGTCAGCTCTCCAAGGATCAAGACAGATGAGTGACCGAATGTACAAGCGATCAAAAGCTAAAGTCTCTTTCCATATAAGACAGAAGTTACGCCTATTAGTTTTTAACATGCGAATTTATAATAATAATAATATAATATAATATATAGATAATATAGTGAAATGCTAATGCCTAGAATATAATTGTCTATCCAGCTATTCTCTGCCCTACCTTTGGCATGAATTTTTTTGTTTGTTTTTTGTTTTCTTTAAAATCCCCAGTTGAATGCATGCACACACCTGCCCACACACACACACACACCCCCACGCGCACACAGAAAAAATATAAAATAATAAGAGCAGATGTCAGGTCTGCGATTAAAGAACACTTAACCACCCGGATTAAAATAATATTAACAGAGATTTGTTCTAAATTAAAACATAAAAAAATAATTTAAAAAAATGCAATAAAACTGCATTTTTCTACCCTCCCCCCCAACCATCCTGGCAATTCTTCTTCTCCTTGAAAAAACATCCCAACGTTTAAACTATTGAAAAAATCTTTGTCGTCCACCGCATCCCCACCCATGGGGTCTGTGTTCAATCTAGGTTATATCATTGTGGGAATGTCAGAAACATTGAGTGAAAAGTGGTGCTGTTTCCCCTTAAGAGGCAGGGCCTGATCTCAGCTGAAGTGAAAGGGGGTGGGACTGCGCCCCCTACCAGTCAGCGATTCTAAGACAACTGGAAGCAATTTTGCAAACTCTGAGGTTACAACTCCTCATTGGAAGCCAGTACTTTCGCAAACCCCTGCCCGCTACAAAACTGTGATGCCTTGCAAAAATCCTGGATCCAATCCAGTCTCAGCACTTAGCCAATAACTGCTTTGATCTAGCAACCCTCACTCAAGATACCAATTCAGCACAGCATAGGGTGACCAGATGTCCCGATTTTATAGGGAATGTCCCGATTTTTGGGTCTTTTTCTTATGTAGGCTCCTATTACCCCCCACCCCCATCCCGATTTTTCACACCTGCTGTCTGGTCACCCTAGCACAGCACCTCAGCGCCCAAAACCAGCAAGATCCAAGTAGACATTGAACTGCTCTGTGGAAGAGAGGCCCATATTAACAGCCCCATTGAAATCACACACATCAATGAGGCAGGGTCAGCCTCAAGGGTAGAGCTGGAAGGATCAGATTCTAATTGGGGCACTGGAATGGGGCTCAGGAAGCCTGGGTTCTACTCCTGGCTCTCTCACTGACCTGCTGGGTGTCCTTGGCTCTCAGTTTCCCCACCCACCTTTTGGCTATTTAGACTGTTAGGTCTTTGGCGCAGGGACAATCTCTCACTATGTGTCTGTGCAGCATCTAGTAAAACGGGGCCCTGAACCCGAGACCAAGGGTCTCCTTCGAAAAGACCTGCCTTAAAGGCCACATTTCCTTAAAGAGCTCAGCTCTCATGTCAGCACTGAAATGAAACATCTGGATTTTCAAAAGGTCTCAGCACCCAACAGCATCCATGGAACAAGGGGTCATGTCAGGTAAGTGCCTACACAGGTGCTCTGATGAAGACTTGGCCCTGGTTTTGGGGAGCTGAGCACATGAAAAAAATCTGACTCTTAGTAGTTAAAAATCAAAGACCGATTCCGCCAGATCCCGGCTGGTGTAAATTGGTGTCACTCCACTGCAGTCAATGAGGAAAATCTCCAGCTGGTGTAAATGGCCATCATTCCATTAGAGTCAATGGGGCCAGATCCCCCACTGGTGTAAATCAGCATCGCTCCACTGAAGTCAACAGAGTGACGCTGATTTACAGTAGCTGAGGTTCAGGTCAGTGTTGTCAAGTCCCATATTTTTATTGCAATATTTGATATCTTAAAGCCCCCAGCTTCTGGAGTCCTGTGATTACATGAGAATCTCGGCTTTTTTAGGAATTTTTAGCCCTAGAAAAGCTTGACAGTGAGACCCCCTCTTAAAGGCTCAAAAGCCAGAGGGTAAATGAAAAGAAACCCCAAATGATCATCTGATTTTTAAACTAATCTCATGATTTTGAAGGTCCTGATCTATGTTTTTTGAACATTAGGGGTTGAGAGTAGTGGACTCTGGTTCTCTGTTGGCTGAAATTCACATACAATCAAATCCTTGCACGCCTAATGTCATTGTGTTGAAGACTTCTTGGGCTGCCTGGTAAATTAATTTTACCCACAGCTGTGGCTGTTAATCAAACAGAGCGAGAGGGGTTTGAATAGCAACAAGAAACCAATCTGAAAACCTCTGCCTCATCAGATCGGGTGGCTGTTTTTTGGGTGGTTGTCAAATGTGAAGCTTGCCTGGTGAGGAATTTACAGCCTCTTGAGGCATCTTGAGGTTCCTCGAGGGATGATTTTGCAGTGTTTGCTGCTCTGCTGTTCATGGTACTGCTCGGATCCCGCCGAAAAGCGCTCTGCCATAGCATCCGCCTAGATGCTTCATTAGATACACAGGCACAAAATTCCTAAATGCTGGATCTGGAGACGATCAGCCATGCCAGAGGGTATCGCTAGTTGGATGCGCCAAAGAAGAGCCCGATTCCTGCCACTGACACTATTCTGTGGCAGCTTCCTGCTAATGCATTTTAAACCATTTCCCCAAGAATCAACTGCAATTACTTCTCCACTAATCCCTTCTCTACTTCTGCTCACCATCTCCACTTTATCCTACCATCCAAAGACACATTCCGTCCCCGCTGCTCTGCCCTGCACGGGCTGCATTTCACTCGGCGTTCTAACCCGAACCTCTGATTCTCACCTCTGCTCTCCACCCAGCCCAATGTGCCTTGCCAAGCTGCAGCAAATCCCCACTGAACAGTGGAAGGCTGTGTGCTGGGCCTCCTGACCCTTGCCCATTTGCAATCTACTTCCCTTTTGGCTATTCATAGACTATAGGGCAAGATGGGACCATCAGATCATCAGACCATCCGGCAGAGCCTCACCCAGGGATTCCTGCATCCAGTCCACTAACTTGTGGTTGGGCTTGAGTGTGTCTTTTAGATGGACGTCCAGCCTGCAATTAGAAACGCCAAGTGATGGAGCATTTATCTCAGCCCTTGGCAAGCTGTTCTACTGGTTAATCCCCATTCCTGTTAAAAAGTTGGGCCTTGATTTCCAGTTGGAATTCTTCAGCTCCCAGCCATTCTATCTCATTCTGCCTTTGCCTGCTACATTAAAGAGCCCTCTGTTCTGAGAAATCTGCTCCCTGAGAAGGTACTTACAGACCATGGTCAGTCACCTCTTAACCTTCTTTTCGTTAAGTTAATGAGACTGAGCTGTTTACACCTTCCCTCCAGTGGTCATTGTGTGTGGATACCGTGCTGGATTCTCCAGAGGATACTTGCATTGTAAAACTCCACCTCTTCCGCTACAAAGCCCCAGCCAGGCCACTCCAGTTCCACAGTAGATGGACCTCCAGTCAATATGTCCTGTCTGGTCCATGAAAATCCTCTTCTCTCCTTTTCATGCTCTCCCACTCGGCAACACCCTCAACAGCTTTCTCCTGACCTCAAAAACAAATGCGTCCCCTTTGTGGAGTGGCCTTTGCTTGGGTCTCTTGGGTGCATGTGGCAAATGGCATGGAAGCTGTTATGTGCATCATATGGAAAGGTAGTTCCAGGGGCAGGGACAGCCAGTGTGCACCAGTAACCTTCCTGGGAGTCCCTGCAACATGCTAATGCCGGGGAGTGACGGGCACTGGCCAAATTGCTATAGTGAGTTCCGCACTTAACTCTCTCTTCCGTCACTCAAACCCACGACTTGAAACATCAACTGCTGAGGTAAATAAGTGGTTTGATTGTCACTGACTGACACTGGGCCAAGAGTTGGAGCAAGGCACAAGTGCCACCCAACCCGTGGAGGGTAAAACATGGCTTTACATTCCATAGCTTCCTACTGGGTTCCCCTTCAAGACTCTGCTCCCTGCCCTGGTTTAATCTCCCTCTTGCACAATCCTCTCTGGCCTAGTTTGCTCTTCAACTTTTGAAACTTCCTCACTAAGCTGAGACTGCAGATCCAGCGCTACCTGTTCCGCCTCCAAATCAAAGCATCCCTAAAACTCACTGCCATCCCCAACATACTTTGCTTCCAAGTTCACCAACAGCCTCCCCACACCTTCCTATTTACAGTAACAAACCCTTCCGACCTTCTGTGCCAGAAATCCTCTCTCTCATTTTCCCTCAACAATGCTCTCTCCATGCCCCTTTCACTGTCATCCCATGTCTCATCCCCATCTATCTTGTCTTCCTTAGACTGCAAGTCCTTGAGGCTAGAGAACTAGTTCCCTTTACATCTTGTAACGCACCACTACACCAATCAGCAGCAGCTTCTGAAAGTGCCACCAGAGGACTCTCTCCTTTCGCCCTGGGCCTACCACAGGGCAGTAGAGTTTGGACCCTGTTGAGTCTATTCTGCATCCACACTGGAACAGAATTCTCACTGTTTAGACTGAGGGCCTCTTCCACATTTAGAAACAGAACAAGCTAAAATCTATAGCTCTTAGGACTTAGATTCCTGAGGATACAGCTGGCCCCATAATTTCCATCTGCAGCTAGGAAATTCCATGCAAGCCGCATTGTGAGGATGAGTTAAACTGTATTGATCTAGCTGCTGGATGCTCTTGCAAAGGTCCACTGCAGTGACTGGTGGCAATGGTGACTCTTAGCAGGAGAGATGCGAGGGAAAATAGACGGGCAGGACTGGATTCAACACCAACAACTCCTTAATGCCTCACAAGGGCTATTTTCTTTGCAAGGATGGAGTAGAGCTGGCTTGGCAGTGCTGTGCTTTTCTGCAATGCTATGCCAGAGGCTCCAGCTCCTCAGAGCGGTGGAATGATGGGTTCCGCGGGAAGTCTTCGCCAAGCCCTTTGTGAAGAGATGGGAGGTGGTGGCAAAGGAGGACTTGGGCCAGGGCTAATCTTCAGGGCATCTAGAAAGTCACCCAGAAATGGCCACACGTGGTATCCTGCACTGCGTTTACAGCTTCTTTGACAACCTTTCTGATTTTGCTTCGTGTGCTGGAAGCTGAGGGCTCCCCTCATTCCCTGTGCCAGCTGCTCTCCGCTCCTCTTGTTTTATTAACAGCCATCCACCACTGATGATCCAAACAGCTGTAAGCTCTCCCTGGAGACCCGAGAAGGAGACATGCCCCCGCTCCATAAGGCAGAGGGGCTCCTCTTCCTCCCACCCCAACAGCCCGATGGGTTTCCAGGCTGCCACATTAGTGCAGGGCTGTCTCTCCCATTCAGCTCCTGTCTGTGGGGAAAGAGGGGCTCTGGGGTGTATTGTGCCAGAACTTGCATTTGGGTTTGAAGATCCTTCCTGCCTCCCTATTCTGCTGACCTTGCGGGGACAGCAGAATGCTCCACTGCTGATGCCCGAGATAAAGCAGGCACTTTGCTGGTCTCTGTGCCCAACCTCCTGCCCCGGATGCTCTCTGGCATCCCCTTGCAGAGCCAGACCAGCAATCCCATACCTACCCAATATACACACTTTCCTTTACCCAGATGCTTAACTGCTGTCCCAGGTCCGCCCCACCCAGGACAGAACGGAGCATTGTGCAAGGCACTGCCAGGCAGCTGTGTCCACGTTTCCACCCACCCAGGCTCCACCTCCCTTTCTGAGAACTATGGGCACGGAGTGGTTTCACTGTGCTGGACAGAAAAGACCTGGCCTGGCAAGATGGGTGCTGCCACCCTGCAGCTTGTGGGCCCCCTTGCTAGGAGGTTTCTGTCTATTGCTGGACTGGAGGAATGGGGCCAACAGTGCAATATGGTTCTCAGCTGCCAGCTGGACTCAGAATCTCAACGAACCCTGCAGCCCAAATCTGCTCGGCACCTGACCTTCTCCATGTCACTATTTTTGGGTTGGGATCTGTAAAGCAACTTGCCCATCATGGTAGGATCTGAGCACCTGGGGCATTGTCAGAGTGACGTACAGCTCCCCCAGCCAGCAGCAAGGGCAGTGCAGAGCCCAGTCCTGCCCGGAGTTGCAAAATGGTGAGCCTAACCCAAACCTGCTGGAGGGGAGCCCATGCCACGTTCCCTTCCGCGTGGGAGAGGAAGCAAACACAAGTCCTTCTAGAGGCAAAAAAACGAGATCTCTGCTAAAAATGGGCTGAATGTCACCCACAGCCCCTGTGAGCTACACAGCCTCGTTCGGAGGCTGAGTCAAGGGAGGTTGGAGACTGGATCTCATCCCACATGCTTTCAGGGTTACGCTCCCCACCTCCTGCTTCCCACAGCTGCTGAGGGCACCTGCCGTCCCCAGCGAATCAGAATGAATGTGAAAAATCAAACAATCAACAACCCCCCCAAAAAGCTCTGACTGGAGCCCCCTCCCCCAAGACACCCCCAGGCTTCCAAAGAGGTGACATGCTACCAAATAACAGCCGAATCCTCAGCAAACGTAAATCGAGGAGGCTGGTGGAGCCAGGCTGACCTCCTCCAGCCAATGTCAAGCAGCGTAGCTCCGCTGACGTCACGGCTGCACTGATTCACATCTGCCGGCATACACCTGCGTAGCTCCGGCGAAGCCAGACAGGAGCTTACAGCAGCTGTGCTGAACCAGCACCAGGCCACTGGTGGCCACTACGCCCTTCACACCAGCTGAGGACAAGCCTGAATAAACCCAGGGCTCTGACAAGATTGAAAGGAAGGAGGTGGGAAAAGAACAACTTCAAGTTTCATTAGTGTCTTTGATTTTTACAACTCCGCAGCTGCCGCGGTTGGAGGAGATTGCAGGCTGCAAACACTTGTTTCTACCCCCTAGAATTAACTTTTTTTTTTTTTTTTTTTTTTTGCACTTTCACGCCCTCCTTTTAAATAGCAAAAGAAAAACAACATGCAGCCATGTTCTCCCAATGCTCAGCAGCCCAGCGATCACTTTGGTAAATACAAAGCCGCGGACAGAAGAAACACAAAAAACTTTTGTTCGCACTCCAAGGAAAAAAAAAAAAAAAAGGAAACAGGAAAACCCCTGAGATCAAAAACAGAATTAACAAAAAAATCATCAGCATAAATCACTTCAGCTGAGCTGCTTCCGGCGAGAATAATCCTCAAACCCACCCCTGCCCCACCCCCAAGGAAAAATAAAATTAACTGAAAAGAGAGCAAGGGCTGAGCTCCTAGGTGAAGTCTGAAGCCGCACGCCCCGGGTGCCCCCTCCCCCACCACTCCCCTCCCCCAATACAATCCCAAAACACGAGAGAAAAGTAAGAGAGACATAAAACAACAATGCAGGTGGCTGGCGGACGGGCATGGCAGGGAGCCCGCAGCCCTGCAGAGTCCAAACTTAATAAATAAGTAGTAAAAAAAATGTGTGTGTCTTTGTTCACAGTGCATGAGTGAGGGTCCCAGCCTCCCTTCCCCATTCCCCAAGTCTCTCGGGGGCCAGGAGGGGTGAAGAGAGAGGCATAAACAGGTGACGTGCCGCCTCTCAGGACCAAGGGAAGTATGAGGTTCCCAGCAGAGCCTTCTTGTCTTAAGGAGGTAGAGGGACAGGGCTGGGAAGAGCCCTCTCTTCTCCAGCTGGAGACGCAAGCCAGGGCTGGAAATAGCCTTCTCTCGTCCAGCCAGTGATGCAGGGACAGGACTGGAACAGGCCTTCTCTCATCTCGCTTGAGACACAGGACACATCTGGAAGGGGCCATCTCTCATCCAGCTGGAGATGCAGGGCCGGCTGGAAAGAGCCTTCTCTCATCTGGCTGGGATGCAGGCTGCAGGCTCTCAAGCAGCTGGAGATGCAGGACCAGGCTGGAAAGGGCCTTCTCTCACCCAGCTGGAGATGCAGAGCCAAGTTGGAAAGAGCCTTCCCATCCAGGGGACATGGGACAGAGATAGAGAGGGACTTGTCTTCGTCGGCTCGCTGGTGCCCGAGACACAAGGACTCTAGCGGAAGGGAAGCAATAAACCCACACTCCAGAGAAAACAAACAACCTCCCACTTCCCCTGACAACACTGGAGGAGAGAGCGAGGAGGGCGGGTGAAATGAACGGTTCAACCAAGCCTCAGAAGAGTTGCTTTGCAAAGGTGTGGGGGGGGTCGGCTGCCATGGGTCTCCTCCCCGTCCCCACCCTGTGGCGGTGACCGGCCGTAAGCTCTCGCTGGTATGGCCCCCTCCCTGGCTCATCATTTTGGCCGTGTGGCTACCTGGTGAAGAAAGGCAGGTGGTGCTGGCTGAGGATGCTGCTCGTGCGGGGCGACTCTGTCTTGGCCATGACGTCTTTGAACCAAGACGCCACGTCCACTTCCAGTGTCTCGTAACGCTTGATGAAGTTGTGTTCCTGGAAGGGAAGCCAGAGGGACCCTGAGCATGAACACCCATAGGAATGGGAGACGGTGGGGAGTTGGGGGGAACATAGCATCTTGGGGGGATAGGACTGGAGGAGGGACACAGCCCGCTAGCAGTGTGGGGACACACACACACCATGCGGGGAGGAAGGAGTGAGGGACACACACCCCCGGGGGGGAATGGACTCACGGAGACACACATGCACACGCCATGGGGGAGATGGACTCACAGAGACACACACTGCCTGGGAGAGAGAGAGTCAAAAACACACAAGTATTCCTTACGGGAGATGGAATCAGGGGGACAAACACACATGCACTCCCCCCCCTCCCCCCCGAGACATGTAATCATGGACACACAGCCACGCACACCGCTCGAGGACGTGCAGAATACTGCCATCTGTCAGTGCTCCTCTCTGCAATGAGTTTTGCAACACTGCAGCAGGCAGTAGCTCTGAGTGAGTATGTGGCGGCAGGGCAGCTCGGGGTGGGGCGGGGGAGAGCAGGATGGCACAGTGGACAGAGGAGGGGGACTCATGTTAAAGAAAAAGAACTAAAAGATGAGTAAAATCAAGGCAAAGAGAACAGGCTTGTCCAAGGCATTACAAAAACTCAGTGGGAGAAGTGGGAACAGAACCCAGGACTCTCAGCCCCCCCGTTCTAACCACTAGACCCCACTCCCTTCCCAGAGCTGGGGACAGAACCCAGGAGTCCCAATTCCCAGGCCCCCATCTAAACTGCACTCCTCTCCCCATATCAGGAATAGAACCCAGGGATCTGACTTCCCATCCCCCATCTTTAACTACTAGACCAGGGGTGGGCAAACTACGGCCCGCGGGACTGCCCTCTGTGGCACCGCAGGCCCCGCGCCACTTTCAGAAGCGGCCCTCAGGAGGGGGGGCAGAGGGCTCCACGTGCATTGTCCTTGCCTCCAGGCACCGCCCCACGCAGCTCCCATTGGCCGGAAATGGGGAACCCTGGCCAACAGGTAGTGATCAATGACTCCATGTCTAGTCGGCAGCCGGTTTCAAGTGGAGTGCCCCAAGGGTCGGTCCTGGGACCGGTTTTGTTTAATATCTTTATTAATGATCTGGAGGATGGTGTGGACTGCACTCTCAGCAAGTTTGCAGATGACACTAAACTGGGAGGTGTGGTAGATACACTAGAGGGTAGGGATCGGATACAGAGGGACCTAGACAAATTAGAGGATTGGGCCAAAAAAAATCTGATGAGGTTCAACAAGGACAAGTGCAGAGTCCTGCACTTAGGACGGAAGAATCCCATGCACCGCTACAGACTAGGGACCGAATGGCTAGGTAGCAGTTCTACAGAAAAGGACCTAGGGGTCACAGTGGACGAGAAGCTGGATATGAGTCAACAGTGCGCCCTTGTTGCCAAGAAGGCTAACGGCATTTTGGGCTGTATAAGTAGGGACATTGCCAGCAGATCGAGGAACGTGATCATTCCCCTTTATTCAACATTGGTGAGGCCTCATCTGGAGTACTGTGTCCAGTTTTGGGCCCCACACTACAAGAAGGATGTGGAAAAATTGGAAAGAGTCCAGTGGAGGGCAACAAAAATGATTAGGGGTCTGGAGCACATGACTTATGAGGAGAGGCTGAGGGAACTGGGATTGTTTAGTCTGCAGAAGAGAAGAATGAGGGGGGATTTGATAGCTGCTTTCAACTACCTGAATGGGGGTTCCAAAGAGGATGGAGCTTGGCTGTTCTCAGTGGTGGCAGATGACAGAACAAGGAGCAATGGTCTCAAGTTGCAGTGGGGGAGGTCTAGGTTGGATATTAGGAAACACTATTTCATTAGGAAGGTGGTGAAGCACTGGAATGCGTTACCTAGGGAGGTGATGGAATCTCCTTTCTTGGAGGTTTTTAAGGCCCGGCTTGACAAAGCCCTGGCTGGGATGATTTAGTTGGGAATTGGTCCTGCTTTAAGCAGGAGGTTGGGCTAGATGACCTCCTAAGGTCCCTTCCAACCCTGATATTCTATGATTCTATGGGAGCTTCGGGGTAGGTACCTGGAGGCGCGGCAAGGGCAGTGCACGCAGAGCCCTCCACCCCCCCTCCCCCAGGGGCCGCAGCGCTTCCTGGAGCGGCGCGGGGCCAGGGACAGGGCAGGCGTTCAGGGAGCCTGCCCTGGCCCCGGTGCATGCTGCTGCCACCCTGGAGCTCCTTGAGGTAAGCGGTGCCAGGCCGGAGCCTGAACCAACCCCTCCAGTACCCCACTCCCCATCTCCCTGCCCTGAGCCCCCTGCCTGCACCCTGCACCCCAACCCCCTTCCCTGAACCCCCTCATACACCCCACACCCCTCCTCTGCCCCAATCCCTTGCCCTGAGCTCCTTCCTGCACACCGCACCCCCTCCCACACCCTACACTCCCTCCCACCCCAACCCCCTGCCCTGGCCCTGCATACAATTTCCCCACCCAGATGGGGTCCTCGGCCCAAAAAGTTTGCCCACCCCTGTACTAAACCCTACTCCCCCACCAGAGCAGGGCTTAGAACCCAGGAGTCCTGACTCCCAACCCACTGCTCTAACCATTAGACCCCACTCACTCGAAGTGGGAAATACTAAATTTCGTATTTGCTGCTTATTCAGCTTGATGTAGAGGCGCTGCAGTGGTGCAAATGTTTAAATAGACCGACGGATTCACTGCAGCCTGACTGCGGCCGAGATCTCCCTGCAACCCAGAGGGCCCCCCCAGCCTTGTGTGCAGTATGTGGTATCACACCAAGGCCTTCCGTGAACCTGCTGCTAGGCTCACCCTGGTACAGCATGAAATGGGGCAGCAGGGTCGCAGCTGGGGCCTTATTTGAGGCATTTCTCCCTGCAGCTCGGGGAGACGGGAGGTCGGATTTCTGTGTCAGATACTCACAAGTAGCTTGTTGTACTTTGGTCTCTTCCTGTGATCTTTAGTAAGGCTAAAAAGAGAGAAAACACATACAGAGTCTTGGCCATCTCCACATGCAACCCTCTGGGCTTCGGAGCATCAATAATCTCAGCCACGAGAGGCCAGTCAAGCTCAAGAAACTTGTTTTGTCCCTTATCGCCGGAGTGATTGTGAGAGCTCCCTAGCACACAGGCCTTTCCCACCAGCACAGAACTGTCCCAAGCACTTAGGTTTCTGCTATTTCCCTTGGGAGGCACCTCGCCTATGGCCAGGCAGTGTAGGCTTTGCTGCTTAATGGCATGAGAACAAAGGCCTGGTGGTAGAGAGGGGGACCGAGCAGCTTACAAGGCTGAGTGCCCAAGAACCTGGGAATTAGGGAGCTAACAGCGTCCTGCAAACAGGACAGGCCGGGGTTCAGTGCGGATGTACAGAGATGTCACCTACTCCAGGTCCAGTGCTTAACTGGTGTGAAAGTAGAATTAATTTTATTGTAAAAATAGAATGGATTAAAGAAATGCTGTATGTACCTTTAAGCCGAAATAAGGAATGTTGAAATACAGGTGTCAGGAAAAGAAACATTAAGGCATAAACAATGAGTCCACTTAAGCTAATGGTGGAACATTAACCGGAGATCTGTAAAAGTTAGTAAGGAAATTGAATATGTATGTCTAGCCTCAGGTAAACTTGTCAGTTCTGCTTTCCTTGTCCTCTTGTTAAGTTCGCGCCCTTTTTATCTGTATAAAATAAGGTAGTGTGGGTCTTGCATGGTGCTCACATTATCTGAGTGTATTAGCAGAGCGCTGTGCTAATAAACAGAGTGGTCTGACAAATTGTGAGTCCTGAATCTAACTTTGACACTGGGCTCCTCACAATCCTTTTAACACATTCATCCTCACACTCCCCCCGGAGGAAGGAAGTGTTCTTACCCCATCATACAGGGCAGGCCCTGAGCCTCACTCAAGGTTACCCAGGGAGGCTGGGACAGAGCAGGGATTTGAACTTGGGTGTCCTAGGGCCTAGGCAAGTGCTCTAACCCCGGACCAAGCATCTGGCTAGGAAGAGTCATTGCCAAGGGCAGAGATGGGGATTTATCTGTTACCGAACCAGCCCCCCCCGATGTCTGGCCCTTGTGTACACAGCCACTGTGTCTGACCAGATGTACTAGTCCCAGGCCCCTTGTGTGTGCTGAGAAGGCTGACCCCTCCCAGACCCCAGTGCTAAGCATGCCCAGTCTCCTGGAAGGCAATCGCACAGAGGCCTGAACGGTAAGGCAAGGAGGGGAGAGCCTAGAGCATCCAGTGGCTGGGGATCATTTCAGATTGGGGGGGGGGTTTAACCATGATTCCAGGGGCTACCTAGGCACACTAGATTTTTTTTACAGATGATAACTTAGACATTAGCTGACAGGAGCACTGCATCTAATTCCTACATAAAGAAAGAGAAAACATATACAAACACCAAGTAAAGCCGTATTGTCAGTGTATATGTAAGTTTAGAACAATCAGGGAATAATACAGAAAGATATTCCCAATCCAAGCCTTGAAGTGGAGTCGAACTGTTCGGCCGTGTCCTGCCGTTAAACCATTCAGAGCCTTGTCCAGCTCAGCTGGTGGTAGGGAGGAGCCCACTTCAATCCCCGTGAATAAAGTCCCATATGAGGAGGGGGTGCCACAGTCACTGAGGGGCCTGTTGCTCTCGGAGGAGAATTCTGGATTTGGGAATGACAGGTCCCAAGATCCCATCTCAGACAAGCCTGAGCAAAGACTGTGGAAGTTACAGGGTGGAAGCACTTGGTGCACAGGGATTTCTGACGCTGATGTCAGAAGTAAGAGCTGAACAGCTGGGTTCTGAGGGCCAGCTGTGTTTATCACAGCAAGTGTGTAACGAACAGGCTGGTGTGTATGTGCACCATGTACCTCTTGTGGTTCCCCCGGCTGTCCTGGGCCTTACACTGCTAACAAATAGCAGAGATTCTCCGTTAGCTCAGGCATCACGGCCTAGTGCTTTGGTGCAGGCGACGGGGGTTCTGCCCCAGCTGAGAAGCTCTCCAAGGCTGTTGTGTGCAGCACAGGGGCACATGGCAGTTCCAGCTGGCTGTGGGACTGTCACAACAGAGCAGCACCTCCCTGAGTTCCTCCTTCGCCATCCCAGTGCCCAGTGAGCTGTTCAGTGCAGTGTAGAACAGGGTCAGATAGAAGCTGGCCACTGCCATTTGAAATCCGTGTGAGAGACAGGGGCTGTGAAAGACCTGAGTCTCCAGACTCCTCAGCTGGAATTCCAGCCTGGGACTCCCCAGTTCCTGCGGGAGTGCCAGGGGGTGCTCACTGCCATGTGGGGCTCTAGGAGGCTTTCCCGCCTTGCCCCCACCATGCAGCTGTGTCAGGGTCAAAAAAAAAGGTCTGTCAACAGCCAAGGGGCAGATGTCAGTGCTGCGTGCGGCAAAGGCCCCGGGATGGCTCTGGTCCTGTGAGTGACCTGAGCTGTGCCCCGTGGGTGTGTGTCAGTGCGATGTTCAGCCAGAGCCGTGCAGCCCAGCACGCTGGCTTGTCAACCGAGAAACCCTTACATTCCAAACCCCCCCTACTGCAGTGGTTCTCACCCAGGGGTGTGTGTACCCCCGGGCTCACACAGGTCTTCTAGATATTTCCCTAGTTTTACAACAAGCAACATAAAGAGCACTAGGAAAGTCAGTACAAACTAAAATTTCAAACACCCAATATGTTTATACTGCTCTATATACTATACACTGAAATGTTAATTGGTTTATTTTATAATTATGTTGGACTAGACTGATAACTGGTATATTTCTGATATGGGAAACGTAAGAAAGAGTGACTCCACAGCAGACCCCAGAATTTGGCCTGACCATTAGAAAGAAATATGGTTCTCAGCCACCCTGTTGAGTCTGGGTTGATTGAAACTGCCTGTCAGTTTTACAAGGTCAGTGTTATATATATAATGGAGATACCCCATCTCCTAGAACTGGAAGGGACCTTGAAAGGTCATTCAGTCCAGCCCCCTGCCTTCACTAGCAGGACCAAGTACTGATTTTGCCCCAGCTCCCCAAGTGGCCCCCTCAAGGATTGAGCTCACAACCCTGGGTTTAGCAGGCCAATGCTCAAACCACTGAGCTACCCCTCCCCCCAATTGTTAATTGTAGACGCACATCCAGAGACTAAGAGATTGTTCTAACAGTTACAAGATAACAGCTGGCCTTTATGGCTGGTACAACTTTGTTTTCCTGAACTCCAGAATAAGCTTTGTGAACCCCCCGCTCTTGCATGCTTATCTTGTTTGTTTCCTTTTAGATGTAACAAGTGGGATGAATAGACTTATTGAAGTCTGCCATGTCCCACTGATTTCAGAATGGTTATGTTAAAGGATGGGTCAGTGATAAAACGCAGATGTGACAGGATACACGTTGGAGTGTGAGTGTGATTGTACGTGTGATTGAATGAGGAATGAAAAATTAAAGGTTGAGGTGCCAGCCTTAAAATAAGACCGTTTGGCTGAAGAATACAGTGGACGAGATAACCCGATAACCCTGAGGGCGTACTTGCCCCAAGAACAGAAGGGCCGAAGAACAAGGTAACAACATACTGTCATTCCGGCATTGCTGTGCCATCTGCGTGATTGACTATCACTTCAAACGTGAGACCAGTCATTGATTACCACTTCAAACATGAGAACAGCATGACGAGGCAAATACATGAGGATGGATCCCTATGAGAACAGACCCTGAACTGATTCTGCAAACCAACTTCCAGAAGCATCAGGTGTGAATCTGATAAGGCCCTGCTCCCTCCTCGTGTCCAGGCCACCTGGCCAGTGGCTTGGCATGAGCAATTCTAAGGCTGGTAACTGTGATAACAACCTTGCAGAACCTGCGTGTGTGTGAATGAATGTGAAATTGAATGGAATCTTATAGTTATAACTGACTGCTCACTATGATTCTTTCTGTATTCACAATAAATGCGGCTTATTGCCTTATCCCCTTTAATAAGATCCTGCTGGTTTTTCTTTTCTTGGTATAACAATTCTATGGGGGAAATGGGAAAGCAAGCAGTTTTTCAGTAGTACTGTGGCTGTGACACTTGTATTTTTATGTCTGATTTTGTAAGCAAGTAGTTTTTAAGTGAGTTGAAACTTGGGGTACGCAAGACAAATCAGCCTCCTAAAAGGGGTACGGTAGTCTGGAAAGGTTGAGAGCCCCTGCTCTAGTGGGTACAACTGGTGATTAGCAACTTTAATGAGAGCCTTAACCCCAGGTGCCCGCTCTACCCCAGTGCTGGGAAGGGCCAAGCCCCAGGCTGGCAACACTGCTCTGCCAGGGTTCAGCCCTGCACATGGATTAGGGAGTGTGAGCAAAGCCAGTGTGGCATGGCCAGACCTCAGGTTTGGGAAGGCAACAGCTCCATCCTGAGCTAACCGCCCACACGGACCCTTACAGCACAGATCCGTACAGCACTTTGCACATCACATGGCCCTATTCATGCACCCCTTATCCTCCGAGCTGATGCTCATGTATCCCCATCTCCTCTAAACTCCCTCATGGCCCTAGCCCCCTGCACTCTCTCCCCATGCCCCCTACCCCCCAGGCATTCGGTGCAGCCAGTCTCCTACCTCCAGCTGCTTCACGTAGCTCGCCAGGAACCAGCCATGCAGCCCATTCTCCTTCTGCCCTTCCCACCAGCTGCCATCCAGCACTTGCAGCACCGTTATCAGCTCCCCTGCCATGAAGCGCAGCCCCAGCCTGAGCCGCTCCCTGGAGAAGGGGCACAGGGTCTGACAGCGCGAGCCCGACATGCTGTGCCGCGGAGCTGGCCTGCAGAGGTGCCTTTTAGGGAGGGCATGGGGGTACCCCTACCAAAATCTGAAATGCGCCCCTGCTCTGCTGTGATACAAAACAAAGGGGGAGCAGGTGCCCCCCTCCCTAAATGGTGCCCCTGGCCAGGGTATGGGGGCTCCTGTGCCATCTACTTAGGAGATCACTCATTGAGTCACATCTATTGAAGCAGTACAGGCTCACGGGCAATTTAAGCTCTGATCAAGGCATGGCCCCTCAGCAGTTGACACTGCCCCATAGATGCAGTGGATTGGTTCTCCCCCCCGGGGTTAGGGGCCCACAAACAGGGCCTCGGCTCCCCAGCAGCATGGCCGTCACTCACCAGTCTTTAACGAAGGACTGAAAGTCCACGGAGAAGCTCATGTTGTTTGGGAGCAGGGGAGGATCTTCCTGCAAGACCTTGGTGAGCACCTCAAAGTCCGTTTTACAGTTCTTGTAGGGAAACTGACCGGTAGCCAATTCGACCTGCAGAGCGGGAGACGGAGTGAGGTGGGAGAGCAAGGGTTAAAATGGAATCAGGGAGCTTAGAGATAGTCCATGTGCTCTATCTATGATGCTGTGCTACTTCCATCAAATGCAATGAGATTTGTGGGGGCTCAGACCTCTGGAAATTAGGGGTCTAGTCATTACAAAATTACAAAAGTATCCAAGTGCCTAAAAATGCAGACAGGGGCCTAGTGTAATTCATAGATTTCTAGATTCCCAGGCCAGAAGGAATCTAGTCTGACCTCCTGTAAAACACAGGCCATAGTACTTCCTCAGAGTAAACCCTGTTTGAACTAGAGCAGGACAATCCAATGCAGATCCAAAGAACACCCAATATAGAATCCACCACAGCCCTGAGTAAGTTGTTCCCTTGGTTAACCACCCTCACTGTTAAACATTTGTGCCTTGTTTCCAGTCTGACTTTGTCCAGCTTCAACTTCCAGCCAGTGGATCTTGTCAGAACTTTGTTCGACAGAAGAGCTCATTACTGTCAAATTTCTGTGCCCCACATAGGTACTTACAGACTCTGATCAAGTCACCCCTTCTCTTTGTTAAGCTAAACAGATGTTTGGCATTAGTTCACTTATTCCTATGGATTTAGAGGGTTGATCTGACTCCCACTGAAATAGGAGGTGTTTTCCTACCAGGCTAACTTCAAGCACCCTGGTGTGAATGTTTTGGTTCATGTTTTTGACCCCTGAGAATATCTGAATATCTGTTTTTTTTCCTACAGATTTGTCCTGTTGCATTTCACTTAGCTTAGGCACTGGCCCTAGCCAGGTTTGTTTCGCTTGATTTCTCGTCAGTTTCGCTTTCTGGTCCTAAGGCCCTAATGACAAAGGTGTGTGTCCTGGTTTCACTGATGCAAGAGGAACTTTTTATCTTAAAAAGATATTAAAGCTTCCAAAAGTAGGTTAGTAGGAACATTATGGTTCACTGAAATTGGGTCCCCGTTATGCCAGGCACTGCACAGACACAGAGTGAGAGATAGTCTCTGCCCCAAAGAGCTCCCACGCTAATCAGACAAGGCAGAGAACAGGAAGGGTCATTATACCCATTTTGTGGGTAGGAAACTGAGGCACAGAGGGATGATGTGATTTGCTCAAGGTCATACAGGGAGTCAGTGGCAGAGCTGGACTTTGAACCCAGGACTCTTGAGCCCCACAGCAGTGCTCTAGCCACAAGACCAGTCTATCTTCTGCATTCCTCTTGCCGAGGCAATTCCTTTTAAGAACAGGAGTGCCCAAAGTTTATGACAGATCGTAGGGCTGTCCAAGAACCTGCATCCCTCACCCACACAAACCAGCTACTGGTTTGTCCTTGTATCTTCCTCAATAGACGAAGAGACATTGAGTTGGCCAAGGGTAAAAGCAGAGCTGGTTGGGCTAGAATTTCCCAGACCAACATTTCGAATTTTTTTCTGAACCTGAATCAGGACAAAAAGCTAAAAATTGCAAAATTTTTCACAAACTGAAAAGCTGAAAATAACCTTGATAACTTTGAAATGTTCCACTTCGGTTAGGACCCTTTACATTAAAAAAATAATAATATACAACAACATAAGTTTAGAAACAAAAAGCCACTTGGGCTGAAAGATCAAAATGCGACGTTTTGCCATTTTCAAAACTTTTTTTGTTGTGGGCATTTTTTGGGGGTGGGTGGGCGGGGGGTGTTGAGCCCAACATGGCCGCGTGGGAAGTTCCCATTTTCATGAATCAGTATTTTCTGACAGAAAAAACATGCCGGTGAAATCTTGCCAACCAGCTGGAGATAAAACCCAGCAGCTGATCAGCCATGCCCTTACTCCACCGTGACCGGGAGAATGGCCAAGGGACTTTGGCTGTCTTGAGATCACTGAGCCCCTCGTGGCAAATCTTGGCACCGAGTTCAAAGCAGCGTTTTGCCTGAGAAAGTAAAGAAGGGACTTCGCTCACCAGCGAGATGCCCAGGCTCCACACATCCGCTCGGATATCGTAGTCTGGTCTGGTGGGATCAGGAGGGTCTATCCTTTCAGGCTGGAAAAGAAAAGTCAGTATACCCTCAGTCCAATGGCGCTCACCTGGAGGCTAGGGTCTTACGTTATAGCACATGCCTATTACAGACTGAGATTATGAAATCATGCCACTCTTTATTGATATGCAGCCAGCTCTGGGGTGGAGCGAAGCAGCTCCATAACAGCCACACAGCAATGCTGCAATGTAGCCCAGGAGTGAATCTATCTACAGATTTCTAATGTGCATATCAATGAAGTCAATAGGACTCATTTAACTAGTTTAAAGTTTAGGCTAATGGGGGGAATTACCTGGCTGAAATTAGGCCATGCACACTGGGGCAAGCAGAGGGGGCCAGATCCCCAGCAGGACAAATGGGCCATAGAGTCATTAAAGACAGATCCATGGCTCGCCTAAATCAGCACAGATCCACTGAAATCACCAAAGCTGTATCCATTCACACCAGCTGAGGATCCTTTAGATCTTGGCTCACATATGTCATCTCAAGCAGGACAGCACCCCCTAGAGCCACCCTGGAGAGCTGCTTCAGCTGGCCATTTTTCAGAGGTCTCCCATCCCAATACCGACCAAGCCTCACCCAACACAGCAGGCAAGATTAAAGGGGATCCCATCCCAAGATACCACCCATCCCTGGGGCTCAGGCACCCACAGCTGCCAATTAGCGCACAGGCAGCCTGAGGCCCAGCAGCACCCTCTCCAAGCCTGCGGGGGCTATGTCATAGCACGGCCCAGCCCTCACCGCCATGTACGCTGCGCAACCCGCACTCCGGGTCTTGGCCTTCGAGTCCACCAGCCTCCCGCTGATCCCGAAGTCACACAGCTTGATCTGCCCCCTCTCGTCTAGCAGAATGTTGGAGGGTTTGACATCTCGGTGGATGACGCCATGCTTCTCCTTCAGGTAGTAGAGTGCCTTGACAATCTGAAAGGACACGGCCACCCCATGTTGATAGAGATGGCGTCTCCCAGAGTCAGCCCACTGCACCCACCTGCCCTCCGGGCTCACCACAGGAGGATCAGCAAAAGGAGGGGCCAGCTAGAAAAGCCAAAGAGATCCCAGGCTCGATATGCAGCAGGGAGGGGTCAGCCCCTTTGTACTCAGCTCTGCAGAGAGCACACCAGGCACCGAGAGCTCAGTTCTAGGTCCATCAATCCCAGAATTCCTGTCCTGGAGGAGGGAGGAGCCAGCTGATGAGACTGAATTGCAGACCAAGGCCCCAGGCGTGCACGGGGTGCTGTGCAGAGATCAGTAGGAACAAGCCCCTGAGGCAAGAGATCTCGCCCTCCGGGAGCCCCTTTCCCAGCACAGACCCTGTCTGCGCAAAGCCAACCCAGCGGTGCAACGGGTCCCTCCCAGTTGCTCACGTGGGAGAAAGGTTTGGCAGGTGCCCATCACGCTGCATCCAGCCCCACTTGCTCTTCCCCCACCTCGCTCCACCAGAACTCACTGCCACCGTCATCTTCCCCAGGATCCTCTCGGGGATGGGCCCCTGGATGCGTTTCTTGAGTTTCTCCGCACATGTGCCCATCAGCTCCATGGCAATGAAGACGTCTGTCTGTGTGGGAGGGAAACCAAGGCCAGGTTACCAGGGGGCGCGACATGCGGAAAGGAGGTGGCGGCTTTGGGTAACGTCGCACCGCACATGGGGGCGGCAGCGGAAATCGAACCCGGGACCTCTCCACAAGCACAAGCCTCAGCTGCCTGAACTGGACGACCCAGCTCTGACAGCTCAAGGCTGTAGCCAGGGCGCGCAGCCACAAGGGGGAGATGGACAGCTGCAGCGTGAGCGTAGGGGGCTCTTACATTGGTGATGAAGGTCCCGAAGCACTGGACAATGTAGGGGCAGTCGTGGCTTTTCAGCACCACATCCAGGTCCATCAGGATCCTCTTGTTCTCCTCCTTGTTACCTGAGCGGCGCATTTGCTGTGGGGACCAGACAACAGGTGGGGATTACAGAGCGGCTCTATGGGCTGAGAGCCGAATGCAGGGATGAACAGTGACATCTGACATCCATCTGCCACGCAGGGGACCATAGAACCCTTTGTTAATTAACGCAGATGATTCCCCACCCACGTAGGGCAGCGTTATCTCCAGTTTGGAGATGGAGAAACTGAGGCACAGACATGGGACATGACTTGCTCAAAGTCACACGGAGGCAGTGGAGTCCTGGCTTTAAGGCCCCCATCTTCCAACCTCTAGACACCACTCCCCAATGAGAGGCGAGAACAGAACCCAGAAGGCCAGCCCTGGCCCCCCAAGCTCTAACTACCAGACCCCACCCCTCTTCCAGAGTTGGAAATAGGACCCAGGAGTCCTGACGTGTAGCACCGCCCTGCTCTGACCACTAGACACCACTCCCCTTTCAAAGCTGGGAATAGAGCCCAGGAGTCCTGACCCTCAGTTCTCTGTTCTCCCCATTCAACAACACCCCCTCCCTTCCTGATGGAACTATTCACCCCTTGCTCGGTCTGTTCTTAAGGCCCTGCCCCCGATGTTCACCTTCACGGCTATGATGTGTCCCGTTTTCTTGAACCGCATCTTCCACACTTGACCGCATGTCCCGCTGCCGATCTCGCCTAAGTTCTCCAGGTCATTGATCTCTGCTTGGTACCGCTGCATCAAGAAACATACACACAGGATTACAGGAGGGGCCGTACAGCAGAGCCCATGTCTATACACAGGGGCCCAGGAGACAACCCTGAGCTAGGACAACTCCCAAGGGTAACCTCCATGGTAGGTATGCCAGCAGTGGGGTACCAGGCTTCACTGACCGGCAACTGGATTCCCCCTGGCCCCACATTGCACCACCTGCCTGTTCTCTAACCCACAATGGAGCTTGAAAGGGCAGGGAATCCTCAGTTCCCCTCTCCCTGCAGGATGGGCATCCCAACAAGGGGCAGCATATGCATGTGGTGAGGGGTAGGCGGACGCTTGCCCTCATGCAGCCTGTTCTGGGACGCTGCACAGGAGCTGTTTAATAGCTGCACAGCAACACCACACTGGGCTCACTCACCCAGCCATGAAATGCAGCCACCTTGGGGGTGGGACTTGGCAGCTGTTTACCAGTGCAGAGCAACAATAAACAGGGAATGCTTGCCCAGCGCTGAAATGCAGCCACCTTTAGGGTTTGGTAGCTGTTTAAAAGCACAATTCCACCCAACAGTTTAGGACAGGAAAACTGATGTAAATCAGGGATACTCTGCACAAGTTGGCATCTACAGTTCTACTGATGGAGCAGCACTGAGAATATGATACCTTTGCACTTCTCCAACTCACCTGCCCTCCTATGGTCAGGTAACCCGTTTGCTTCATGATTTCCTGCAGCTTCTGATCTATCTCTATACTAGAGAGAGAAGTGGAGAAAGTTTGGATGAAGACAATATACCAAATCAAGTGACTGGCCCTGAGAAGGAGGCACTCCCCTGACATTTACCAGAGGCCAGGTCAGAATCCAAGCTAGGCACTGGCTGAGGACCCCAACCCACCTGTAGCAACAGGCTCATCAAGTCTAGTGGTCCCCCCGCACTGTGGCACTGGATTAGCCCAGTGAGCTGGCTAGCCCACCAGAATAAGGTCAGACAAATCTCATTG